>NC_064846.1:12078865-12703865 GCF_024166365.1 Elephas maximus indicus | reverse complement strand
CCCACCAGTGGCTCCTTATGAGAAAAGACCTGGCAATCTGTTCCCATAAAGATTGCAGCCTAGGAAACGATGTGGGACAGTTCTACCCTGCCCTATAGGGTCACTATGAGTTGGAATCACCTGAAGGCACACAGCAACACCCAAACCTACTACATAAGAGACCCTGAGGATGGGGCCATGTTATCTGTGTTTTAACAAGCCCTCTAGGTGATTCTGATGCATGCTGAAATTAGAGAAGTACTAAGTATTGCACCTTTGTGTATGTATATGTGTATGTATATGCCTGTGTGTATATGCTCCAGATGCTTTTAAGGAATAAGATTCCTGCTCAAGAAGCTCACTACTCAAAGCAGAAGAGACAGGCATCTGTGCAGCCAATTATAGTACAGGTATGTTGTTGTTGTTAGGTGCAGTTGAGTCGGTTCCAACTCTTGTTGTTGTTGTTAGGTGCCGTCGAGTCGGTTCCAACTCATAGCGACCCTATGCACAACAGAACAAAACACTGCCCGGTCCTGCACCATCCTTACAATCGTTGTTATGCTTGAGCTCATTGTTGTAGTCACTGTGTCAATCCACCTCATTGAGGGTCTTCCTCTTTTCTGCTGACCCTGTACTCTGCCAAGCGTGATGTCCTTCTCCAGGGACTGATCCCTCCTGACAACATGTCCAAAGTGTGTAAGATGCAGTTTCGCCATTCTTGCCTCTGAGGAGCATTCTGGCCGCACTTCCTCCAAGACAGATTTGTTCGTTCTTTTGGCAGTCCGTGGTATATTCAATATTCTTTGCTAACACAACAATTCAAAGGTGTCAATTCTTCTTCGGTCTTCCTTATTCATTGTCCAGCTTTCACATGCACATCATGCGATTGAAAATACCATGGCTTGGGTCAGGCACACCTTAGTGTTCAAGGTGACATCTTTGATTTTCAACACTTTAAAGAGGTCCTTTGTAGCAGATTTACCCAGTGCGATGCATCTTTTGATTTCTTGACTGCTGCTTCCATGGCTGTTGTTTGTGGATCCAGGTAAAATGAAATCCTCGACAACTTCAATCTTTTCTCCATTTATCATGATGTTGCTCATTGGTCCAGTTGTGAGGGTTTTTGTTTTCTTTATGTTGACATGTAATCCATACTGAAGGCTGTGGTCTTTGATCTTCATCAGTAAGTACTTCAAGTCCTCTTCACTTTCAGCAAGCAAGGTTGTGTCATCTGCATAATGCAGGTTGTTAATGAGTCTTCCTCCAATCTTGATGCCTCGTTCTTCATATAGTCCAGCTTCTCGTATTATTTGTTCAGCATACAGATTAAATAGGTATGGTGAAAGGATACAGTCCTGATGCACACCTTTCCTGACTTTAAACCAATCAGTATTCCCTTGTTCTCTCCGAACAACTGCCTCTTGATCTATGTAAAGGTTCCTCATGAGCACAATTAAGTGTTCTGGAATTCCCATTCTATGCAACATTATCCATAATTTCTTATGACCACATAGTAGAATGCCTTTGCATAGTCAATAAAACACAGGTAAGCATCTGTCTGGAATTCTCTGTTTTTAGCCATGATTCATTTGACATCAGCAGTGATATCCTTTGTTCCACATCCTCTTCTGAATCAGGGTTTAATTTCTGGCAGTTTCCTTGTCGACGTACTGCTGCAATTATTTTTAAATTATCTTCATCAAAATTTTACTTGAGTGTGATAGTAATGATATTGTTCAATAATTTCCGTATTTCATTGGATCACCTTTCTTCGGAATGGGCACAAACAAGGATCTCTTCCAGTCAGTTGGCCAGGTAGCTATCTTCCAAATTTCTTGGCACAGACACGTGAGCACCTCCAGTGTTGCCTCCATTTGTTGAAACATCTCAATTGGCACTTCATCAATTCCTGGAGGCTTGTGTGCCTTCAGTGCATCCTGGACTTCTTCCTTCAATACCATTGGTTCTTGATCATACAGATTAAATATGGTGCCTCCTGAAATGAATGAACGTCGACCAATTCTTTTTGGTACAATGACTCTTTGTATTCCTTTCCTCTTCTTTTCATGCTTCCTGCATTGTTCAATATTATGACCATAGAATCCTTCAAATTGTAACTTGTGGCTTGGATTTTTTCTTCAGTTCTTTCAGCCTGAGAAATGCTGAATGTGTTCCTCCTCTCTCGTTGTGTAACTCCAGATCTTTGCACATTTCTTCATAATACTTGACTTTATCTTCTTGAGGTATCGTTTGAAATCTCTTCAGCTCTTTTATGTGATCATTTCTTCCATTTGCTTTAGCTCCTCTACGTTCAAGAGCGAATTTCAGAGTTTCTTCTAACTTCCATTTTGGTCTTTTCTTCCTTTCCTATTTTTTAAATTACCTTTTGCTTTTTTTCATGTATAATGTCCTTGATGTCATCCCACAACTCATCTGATTTTTGGCCTTTAGAGTTCAATTTGCCAAATGAGATGGTCTCTACATTCAGGTGGGACATACTCAAGGTCATACTTTGTCTCTTGTGGACTTTTTAAATTTTCTTCAGCTTTAGCTTGTATGTCAGTTTGTCTTACTGTGGTGGCTTGCATGTTGCTGTGATGCTGGAAGCTATGACACCAGTATTTTAAATATCAGCAGGATCACCCATGGTGGACAGGTTTCAGTAGTGCTTTCAGATGAAGACAGACTAGGAAGAAGGACCCAGTAGTCTGCTTTTGAAAAAAATGGCCAGTGAAAACCTTATGAATAGTAGCAGAACAGTGTCTGATATAATGCTGAAATCTGAGCCCCTCATGGAGGAAGGCACTCAAAATACTACTGGGGAAGAGCTGCCTCCTCAAAGTGAGTCAATCTTAACAACATGGGCGGAGTAAAGTTTTTAGGACCTACATTTGCTGATGTAGCATGACTCAAAATGAAAATAAACAACTATAAACATCCGATAATAATCTGAATGTGGTATGTACGAAGTATGAAACTAGGAAAATTGGAAGCCAACAAAAATGAAATGGAATGCATAAAGATCAATATTCTAGGCATTAGTGAGCTCCAGTGGACTGGTATTGGCTATTTTGAATCAGACAATCATATGGTCTACTATGCCGAGAATAACAAAATAAAGAGGAATGATGTCGCAAGCATCATCCAAAAAAAAAAATTTCAAGATCTGTTGTCAGTGAAAGGATAATATCCATATGCCTAGACAGAAGACCAGTTAATAGGACTATTATTCAAATTTACATACCAATCACTAATGCCAAACGTGAAGAAACTGAAGATTTTTACCAACTTCTGCAGTCTGAAATTGATCAAACACGCAATCAAGATATATTGATAATTACTGTGATTGGAATGTGAAAACTGGAAACAAAGAAGAAGGATTGGTATTTGGAAAATATGGCCTTGGTGATGGAAATGATGTCAGAGATCACATGATAGAATTTTGCAAGACCAACAACTTATTCATTGCAAATACCTTTTTCCAACAAAATAAACAGCGACTATACACATGGACTTTGCTGGATGGAATTCACAGGAATCAAATAGACTACATCTGTGGAGACAATGGAGAAACTCAATATCATCTGTCAAGAAAAGATTAGGGTCCGACTGTGGAACAGACCGTCAGTTGTTCATAGTACAGGTACAGTACAGATATATACTACAGCATAGTACAGCATATAGAGCAAATGGTAAAATGGCATTGCGTACAGATTCTCGATTCTGACCAGTGGGGGTCAGAGATCATTTTACAAGGAAGTAGCATTGGAGCTATGCCTTGAAATCTGGTTACAGCTTTGACAGGAAGATAATACATTAAAGAAAACATAACTTAAGAGCCTCTAAACAATTAGAAAGCATGAGACTATCTACAGGTATAGTTGTTTAAATTTGTCCAATAGAACTTTCTGCGGTGATGGAAAAGTTCTATATCTGTGCTGCCCAATATGATAGCCTCTAGCTGATGTGGCTATTGAGCACTTGAAATGGGTCTGGTAAGACAAAGTAAGTACATTTTTAATTTTAATTTAAATTCTAAATAGCCACATGTCTTTAGTGGCTAGCAATCTGAACTACAGTGAAAATATGCAAAATTATGGGCCTCCCTGGACCCCTCCTCAATTCACTCCCCTCCCAATGCAATACAAATACAGTCTGACCATACAGTTGCATGTAGGTAGGACATTCCTGGGTTCCTTGCTTTCACTTCCAACACTGGGAGCACAGTATTTCTGTGGAAATAACTCCTTTGCATTTTCCAAGTTTCAGCATGCCAAGGTGCAACACTGTCTTGGAAATGATACAGTTTGGAGCCAGCCTCACCTGCAAAGTTCTGTCACACTGGGATGACAGTATGATTTAAGCAGCATTGTGCTTTTATTTTAGCCCCTTAGGTCAGAAGTCCAGGTTATTTCTCAGGTTTGGCCTTAATGAGCAGGCCTGCTGTTTAACAAGTGTTCTTTGTCACACGAGCCCTGGTATGTTTAGCTGCACAAGCAATACCAAAGGCAAAACAAATAATTATATTGGTCCCACCTTCTCTTTGGACTGACACATTGAACTTCACAATACTCTCTTTACAGGCTTTGTGGGCTCTTGGGAAACCAAATGGGGATGAGAGTCAGAGACCCATGTTGCTTCCTGTCTCTACATTAACACATATGGTTTCTACAAGTAGATGCTTTCCTTAATGGAAAAGCCATGCAGCAAGCGTTGTTCCCTCCCAGACCTGCCACCCATGTGAGTGAGGGAGTGGCCTTGAAGCTAGTTACTAATAAATGGTGCTTGTACTCACCGAAATGTCAGAGATAGAAACATCAGGTGTCCTCACCCTCGCCCTCTACACAAGGCTTGGTGAGCTATAGTAATAAGTAGATATTACTTAAAAATGATGTATTCTCAATGATATTAATCTCTACAGTGTTCTTCTAAAGTTCTTCAGAAGTAAAAACGTATTTCATCCCCACATCCTCAGAAATCTTGTAAAATCAATGAGATAATTAAGCCTCAGAGGGGTGAAAAAATATAGCAGAACCAGAGCTTTCTGCATCTGGCTCCAAGCAGACAGTTCAAACCCACCTGGCAGCACCCTGAGAAAAGGACCTGACAACCTACCTCATGGAAGTCACAGAATCAACTCAAGGGCAGCTAGTTTTATTGGTAACTAGAGGAGTCCCAAGGAGCCCTGATGGAGCAGTGGTTAAAGTACTTGACTGCTAATCAAAAGGTTAGAGGTTTGAACCCACCATTTGCTCCAAGGGAGAAAGATGTGGCAGTCTGCTTACACAAAGATCTACAGCCTTGGAAAAACCCTATGGGGCAGTTCTACTCTGTCCTACATGGTCGCTATGAGTTGGAATCAACTAAATTTAATGAGTTAGAGGAGTCCCTAAGGAGACTGGCATATCAATGGTTAAGCACTCAGCTGCTAACCAAGGGGTCAGCAGGTCAAATCCAACAGTGGCCTGGTGATCTTCCCCCATAAAGATTACAGGCTATGAAACTCTATGGACAGTTCTACTGTGTCATATGGGGTTACTATGAGTAAGAATCGACTCTATGGCACACAATGGAGGAGTCTCTGGGTAACACAAATTGTTAGCCACATGACTACTAGCTGAAAGGTTGGTGATTATAACCCACCCAAAGAGAGGCACCTCAGAAGACAGGCTCGGTGAGCTCCTTCTGAAAGGTCACGACCTTGAAAACCATATGGAGCAGTTCTACTCTGCACACATGAGGTTGCCATGAGTTGGAGCTGACTTGACAGCAGCTAACAACAAGAATGGTTAACATACACATCAAAGTCAATCTTGGAGTGGCAAAGTATCACCTATATATGGAATTAAGCAGGCTTATGCAAAAAAAAAAACTTTTTTTTTTTATGCCTATTAGTAGGAGAGTGGAGAGAACATTCTAGGTAATTTCACTTTCTTTTCCTGGTGATAGTCACTTACAGCAAGGTTCTTTTACAAATACCGAAGTTTTAATAGGCACTGCACTAACCTTCAAGTCTTTTATAGATGTACATACCCTTGGTGTTCCGTTAGCAGTTAGTGAACTGATATTTATGGAACTTCTACTAAGGAACAGTTATCCTGCAAGGTGCTATGATGTTTCATAAATCTGACCAACGGAAGTGCTTTGGTACACAAAATGGGTAAAAACCAGGGTGGGAGTAACATGTTTTACCTACTCCTGTTTTACATAGAAAACAGTAAAAGCTATTTCCCTTTAGGGAGGGTGGGGGAAGAGTCTATACAGCTATGGCTTAATTTGTTGATAGACATACTTTCATCCTAAAGATTCCATCTCTTAAATTTTGTCATCTGCAATAACATCCTACTAGGCCTTGCTAGAAGTAGAGCCAGAATGCTCCTTAGAAGCAAGGATGGCAAGACATGCTTTGGATATGTTATCAGGAGGGACCAGAATCTGGAGATAATGTGCTTGGCTCAGTTCTCTAGAGAAGCCAAACCAGTGAAGTGTGTGTGTGTGTGTGTGTGTGTGTGTGTGTGTGTGTAGTTGTTGTTAGGTGCCCTTGAGTCAATTCTGATTCATAGTGACCCTATGTACCATAGAACAAAACACTGCCCGGTCCCGCGCCATCCTCACAATTGTTATGCTTGAGCCCATTGTTTCAGTCGCTGTGTTAATCCATCTCATTGAGGGTCTTCCTGTTTTCCGCTGACCCTGTGCTTTACCAAGCATGATGTCTTTCTCCAGGAACTGATCCCTCCTAACAACATATCCAAAGTATGTAAGATGCAGTCTCGCCATCCTTGCTTCTAAGGAGCACTCTGGTTGTACTTCTTCCAAGACAGATTTTTTCCTTCTTTTGGCAGTCCATGGTATATTCGATACTCTTCACCAACACCACAATTCAAAGGTGTCAATTCTCCTTCTGTCTTCCTTATTCATTGTCCAGCTTTCACATGCATAGGATGCGATTGAAAATACCATGGCTTGGGTCAGGCGCACCTTAATCTTCAAGGTGACGTCTTTGATTTTCAACAATTTGAAGAGGTCCTTTGCAGCAGATTTGCCCAATGCAATACACCTTTTGATTTCTTGACTGCTGCTTCCATGGCTGTTGATTGTGGATCCAAGTAAAATGAAATCCTTGACAACTTCAATCTTTTCTCCGTTTATCATGATGTTGCTCATTGGTCCAGTTGTGAGGATTTTTGTTTTCTTTATGTTGAAGTGTAATCCATACTGAAGGTCTCTGATCTTCATCAGTAAGTGCTTCAAGTCCTCTTCACTCTCAGCAACCAAGGTTGTGTCATCTGCATAACGCAGGTTGTCAGTCAGTTTTCCTCCAATCCTGATGCCCTGTTCTTTTTCATATAGTCCAGCTTCTTGGATTATTTGCTCAGCATACAGATTGTGAAAACCCTGGTGGCATAATGGTTAAGTGCTACGGCTGCTAACCAAAGGGTCGGCAGTTCAAATCCGCCAGGCGCTCCTTGGAAACTCTATGGGGCAGTTCCACTCTGCCCTATAGGGTTGCTATGAGTCGGAATCGACTCGACGGCACTTTTTTTTTTGGTTATGCAGATTGAGTAGGTATGGTGAAAGGATGCAACCCGATGCACACTTTTCCTGACTTTAAACCACTCAGTGTCCCCTTGTTCTGTCTGAACAACTGCTTCTTGATCTATGTACAGGTTCCTCATGAGCACAATTAAGTGTTCTGGAATTCCCATTCTTTGCAATGTTATCCATAATTTGTTATGATCCACACAGTCAAATGCCTTTGCATAGCCAATAAAACACAGGTAAACATCCTTCTGGTATTCTCTGCTTTCAGCCAGGATCAATCTGACATCAGCAATCATATCCCTGGTTCCATGTCCTCTTCTGAAACCAGCCTGAATATTTGGCAGTTCCATGTTGATATACAGCTGCAGCAGCTTTTGAATGATCTTCAGCAAAATTTTGCTTGCATGTGATATTAACGATATTGTTTGATAATTTCCACATTTGGTTGGATCACCTTTCTTGGGAATAGCCGTAAATGTGGATCTCTTCTAGACTGTTGGCCAGGTAGGTGTATTCCAAATTTCTTGGCGTAGATGAGTGAGCACTTCCAGCACTGCATCCATTTCTTGAAACATCTCAATTGATGTTCCATCAATTCCTGGAGCCTTATTCTTCACCAATGCCTTCAGTGCAGCTTGGATTTCCTCCCTCAGCACCATGGGTTCCTGATCATATGCTACCTCTTGAAATGTCTGAATGTCGACTAATTCTTTTTGATATAATGAATCTGTGTGTTCCTTCAATCTTCTTTTGATGCTTCCTGAGTTGTTTAATATTTTCCCCATAGAATCCTTCACTATTGCAACTCTAGGCTTGAGTTTTTCCTTCAGTTCTTTCAGCTTGAGAAAAGTCAAGCGTGTTCTTCCTTTTGGTTTTCTATCTCCAGCTCTTTGCACATGTCATTATAATACTTTACTTTGTCTTCTCGAGACACCCTTTGAAATCTTCTGTTCAGTTCTTTTACTTCATTAATTCTTCCTTTTCCTTTAGCTGCTTAATATTTGAGAGCAAGTTTCAGAGTCTCCTCTGACATCCATCTTGGTCTTTTTTTTCTTTCCTGTCTTTCCAATGACTGCTTGCTTTCTTCATGTATTATGTCCTTGATGTCATTCTACAACTCACCTGGTCTTCAGTCATTAGTGTTCAACACATCAAATCTATTCTTTAGATGGTCTCTAAATTCAGGTGGGATACACTCAAGATCATATCTTGGCTCTCGTGGACTTGCTCTGATTCTCTTCAGTTTCAAGTTGAACTTTCATATGAGCAACTGATGGTCTGTCCCACAGTAGGCCTCTGGCCTTGTTCTGACTGATGTTATTGAGCTTTTCCATTGTCTCTTTCCACAAGTATATTCGATTCGATTCCCGTGTGTCCCATCTGGTGACGTCCATGTGTATAGTCGCCGTTTATGTTGGTAAAAAGGGTATTTGCAATGAAGATGTCATTGGTTTTGCAAAATTCTATCGTTCGATCTCTGGCATTGTTTCTATCATCAAGTCCATATTTTCCAACTACTGACCCTTCTTCTTTGTTTCCAACTTTCACATTCCAATCGCCAGTAATTATCAATTTATCCTGATTGCATGTTCAATCAATTTCAGACTGCAGAAGCTGATAAAAATCTTCTATTTCTTCTTCTTTGGTCTTAGTGTTTGGTGCATAAATTTGAATAATAGTTGTATTAACTGGTTTTCCTTGTAGGTGTGTGGATATTATCCTATCACTGACAGTGTTGTGCTTCAGGGTAGATCTTGAAATGTTCTTTTTGACAATGAATACAACACCATTCCTCTTCAGATTGTAATTCCTGGCATAATAGATTATATGATTCTCCAATTCAAAATGGCCAATACCAGTCCCCACGTGTCTGTCAGTTTGTCATACTATGGGGGCTTGTGTGTTGCTGTGATGCTGGAAGCTATGCCAGTGTTATTCAGATACTAGTAGGGGCACCCGTGGAGTACAGGTTTCAGCTAAGCTTCCAGACTAAGACAGACTAGGAAGAAGGACCTGGCAGTCTACTTTTGAAAAGAACTAGCCAGTGAGAACCTTACGAATAGCAGCAGAACATTGTCTAATATAGTGCAGAAGATGAATCCCCCAGGTTGGTAGACACTCAAAAGAAGACTGAAGAAGAGCTGCCTTCTCAAAGTAGACTCGACCTTAATGATGTGGATGGAGTAAAGCCTTCAGGACCTTCATTTGCTGATTTGGCATGACTCAAAATGAGAAGAAACAGCTTTAGTAATCAAAATGTGGAATGTATGAAATATATACGTATATATATATTTATATGAGTTTATGTACATATATATTGGATATAGAGAGAGAGAGAGACAGAGATTTATATCAAGGAAATGGCTCACGTGGTCATAGAGGCTGGAAATTCCCAAATCCATGTGTTAGTCTGGAAGCTTCTACAGACTCAAGTAGCTGCAGGGTGACAAACCCAAGATCAGCAGGTCAGATGGCAGGCCTCTAACTCACAGGCTGGGGAGGCCACTGAATCCCAAGTTTGGCAGGTAAGACGGCAGGCAGCTGGCTCACAGGCTGCAGAGGCTGATGAATCCCAAGATTGGCAGGGAAGTTGCTAGCTGAAGTTCCAAGAACCACAGGTCAGATGGCGAGCCAGGTGCAGGATACAGAGCAAGCAAAAGCCCACAAGCTTTGTCAGAAAGTCCACATATGTTGGATGCAGGCCACACCCCCAAGGAAAACCCCTTTCAACCAATTGGCAGCTAATAGATCTCATCATGGAGGTGATTCGATTATATCAGATCTCATTATGGAGATGATTACATCATTACATAGCTGCCAAACTACATCACGATTACCAAACCACTGAGAATCATAGCCCAGCCAAGTTAGCACACAACTTTAACCAGCACAGTCCATCCATTGTCAACTTGGCACCCATACACATCTTTCTAAACCATACATAATCTCTAAATAAAGACAATTATAAAGTCATATATGATACAACTAGCATGCATAAAACTAAAAACACAATAACCCTGTTTACATCTTATATTTTATGAGATGAAAACAAAAATATTTGATGCATGCATACAAGGAAAAAATGCTCATAACAATTACGGTCCTTGTTTCCATAACTGGTCTCATGGTCACTGCTGGTATTTAGAACTACCTTCTTCCACCACCCGTTCCGTATTCCCTTTACCCTCAGCAAACACCTCAGCTGGTCATGGTTCTTTGCTTGGTGGGGTGACTCAAACCTTCATTTCTGAAGTGTCTGGGCCATTAGTAGTCATGTTGGAACTGGGATGCTGTGGTTTTCCATTGATTTTAATGACAAGGCATGGTAATACTAAGAAACATCCTAAGGGATCTCCTACATTCCAGCCATGTTCTTCTTTACCTCCATTATGTATTATCAATCCTATTTCCTTTTGGTAATCAGGATCAATCACACCAGCCAATACAGTAACTCCATTCTTTGCCTGTTGATCCAAAGGCATGAGGAGCCCAAAGTGGCTGAGTGGCATTCTTAACATCCAGTTCAAAGAGTGTTTTACCTCCTGGTGGGAGCATTCCTCCCTTTAGAAGTAAGACTTCTAGGCCTACAGAGTATAACTCCGTGGGATCAGGAAGCAAAAATTTTGCAAGTGGGTCGCTAGCCATAATACTGAGTGGTGCCACTCCCATTTCAATCCCTTGATTCTTGGACCCATGAATCCTGGCTGTGGGAGAAACAGCACATATATGGGGTGCTAGTTTAGAGCATATACAGCCTCCTGGAGAATATTGTCCCAACCCTGCAAGGTATTGCAACCTAGCTGGCACCATAATTGTGTCTTTAGAAGGCCATTCCATCATTCAATCAAGCCAGCTGCTTCAGGATAATGGGAAACATGATAAGACCAATGAATTCCATGACATTGGCCCATTGCCACACTTCATTTGCTGTGAAGAGAGTGGCTTGATCCAAGGCAACGCTGTGTGGGATACCATGATGGTGGATAAGACATTCTGTAAGTTCATGGATGATAGTTTTGGCATAAGTATAGCATGCAGGGAAGGCAAATTCATATTCAGGGTGTCTATTCCAGTAAGAACAAAATGCTGCCCTTTCCACAATGGAAGGGGCTCAATGTAATCAGCCTGCCACCAGGTTGCTGGCTTATCACCTTGAAAAATGGTGCCCTATAGGGGCCTCAGTGTTGGTCTCTGCTGCTGGCAGCTTGGGTACTCACTCAGCAGTGGCTGTAGCCAAGTGAGCCTTGGTGAGTGAAAGTTCATGTTGCTGAGCCCATGCATAACTTCCATTCCTGCCACCATGGGCACTTTGTTCATGGGCCTACTGGGCAATGACATGAGTGGATAAGGAAAGAGGATGACTGGTTTCCACGGAACGTGTCATCCTATCCACTTGATTGTTAAAATTCTCCTCTGCTGAGGTCACCTTTTGGTGAGCATCCACATAAGACACAAGTATCTTCACTTCTTTGGTCCTTTCAGAGAGGCCTGTCCACACACATCTTCCCCATACCTCTTTGTCACCAATTTTCCAATCATATTTCTTCCAAGTCCTTGACCATCCAGCCAAACCATTGGCCACAGACTATGAATCCATATACAATCACACATGTGGTCATTCTTCTTCCAAGTAAAATGAACAACCAGGTGCACTGCTTGAAATTCTGCCCATTGGGAAGATTTCTCTTCTCTACTGTTCTTCTGGGAGGTCCAGCAAGGGGCTATAGTGATGCCACTGTCTACTTTCGTGTGGTGCCTGTACACCATGCAGAGATATCTGTATACCAGACGCAAGTTTTCTCTTTCTCAGTCGACTTATCATAATGAACTCCCCATGAGACCATAGGTGCAGACTGGCAGAGGGCAGATAATGCAACAGGAGTAGAGACCACGAATATTTGGGACACTTCATCATGCAACTTACTTGTGCTTTTGGGTCCTGCTCAGGCCCAATCTTGTATATACCACTTCCATTTAATGGTGGAGTGCTGCTGTGCGTGTCCAACTTTATGACTCTGTCGGACAGACAACATTTAGTTCATTATGGGCAGCTCAGGAAGCATGGTGACTTGGCGGCCCATGGTTAAGCATTCGGTCTCTACTAAGGCCCATGTCATGAATTGAATTGTGTCCCCCAAAAATATGTGTCAACTTGGTTAGGGCATAATTCCCAGTATTGTGTGGTTGCCCTTCATTTTTTATTGTAATTTTATGTTAAAGAGGATTAGGGTGGGATTGTAACACCCTTATTAAGGTCATATCCCTGATCAAATATAAAAGGAGTTTCCCTGGAGTGTGGCCTGTGCTACCTTTTATCTTACAACAGATAAAAAGAAAGGGAAGCAAGCAGACAGTTGGGACTTCATACCAGCAAGAAAGAAGCACCAGGAGCACAGCACGTGCTTTGGACCCAGGGTTCCTGCATGGAGAAGCTCCTAGTCCAGGGGAAGATTGACAAGAAGGACCTTCCTCTAGTGCCAACAGAGAGACGAAGACTTTCTCTGAAGCTGGTGCCCTGAATTTGGACTTCTAGCCTACTAGACAGACTGTAAGAAAATAAATTTCTCTTTGTTAAAGCCATCGACTTGTGGTATTTCTCTTATAGCAGCAGTAGATAACTAAGACAGCCGAGAACAAGCCAAAAGCTGTTTCTCAAAAGGAGAGTAGTTATGTGCAGAGAATGACAGAGTTACTTATAAAAACCTAAGGGCCTGCACTGTGATTAATCAACAGGGGCCTTAACAAAGACTCCAAACAGCATCTATCTGCCACTGACCCTTCAAGCACCATTGGATCAGCTGGATCATATGGCCCAAGTGGCAGAGCCACTTGCACGGCAGCCTGAATCTGTTGCAGAGCCTTCCCTTGTTGTGGGCCTCACACAAAACTAGCAGCTTTTCAAGTAACTTGATAAATATGCTGGAGTAAAAAAAAAAAAAGTAGCACTCCCAAATGAGGGATGTGCTGCCTACAAAATTCAAAGGCCCATCAGACATTGTGCCTCCTTTTTAGTTGTAGGAAGGGCTAGATGTAACACCTTATCCTTCACTTTAGAAGGAATATATCAACATTCTGTATACCACTGGACTCCTAGAAATTTCACTGAGGTGGAAGGTACTTGAATTTTTGTGAGATTAATTTCCCACCCTCTAGCACACCAATGCTTTATCAATATGTCTAGAAATATTGACACTTCATCCTTATTAGGTCCAATCAGCATAATATCATCAGTGGAATTGACCAGTGTGATGTCTTGTGGTAGGTAAAGATGATCAAGGTTCCTGTGGAGTAAATTAAAACATAGGGCTAGAGAGTTGATATATCGCTGAGGTAAGACAGTAAAGGTGTATTGCTGGCCTTGCCAGCTGAATGCAAACTGCTTCTGATGTTTCATCAAAACTGGAATCAAGAAAAAGGCATTGGCCAGCTGAATAGCTGCACACTAATACCAGTTGTATTAATTTGATCAAGCAGTGAAACCACATCTGGAACAGCAGCTACAATTGGAGTCATCACCCAGTTAAGTTCATTATAATTCAGTTATTCTCCAAGATCCCTTTGTTTTTTGCGTAGGCCAAATAGGCGAGTTGAATGGTGGTGTGGTGGGAATCACCACCCCTGCATCCTTCAAGTCCTTGATGGTAACAGTGATCTCTGTTACCTCCAGGAACGTGGTATTGTTTTTAGTTAATTATTTTCCTAGGTAGGGGTAATTCTAATGGCTTCCACTTGGCTTTTCCTACCATAATAGCCCTTACTCCATTTGTCAGGGATCCAGTGTGGGGTTCTGCCAGTTACTCAGTAAGTCTATTCCAGTTACACATTCTGAAACTGGGGGACTTACTACAGGATGGGTTCGGGGACCCACCAGACCCACTGTGAGATGAACTTGAATTAATACTCCATTAATAACCTGACCTCCTTACATACCCATTCTTACTGCTGGGCCACAGTGACATTTTGGGTCTCCTGGAATTAATGTCAGTTCAGAGTCAGTATCCAGTAATCCCAGAAAAGTCTGATTATTTCCTTTTTCCCAATGAACAGTCATCTCATGAAAGGCCAAAGATTCCTTTGAGGAAGGCTGGGAGAAAGGTTAACAGTATAACTTGTTGGCAGTGCAGTGGCATCCTTCTTCAAGGGGACCCGGTCTTCCCTTCATGAAGGGATTATGGGTCTGTAAACTGGCTCAAGTCTGGGAATTGAGGGTCTGTGACTCTCCTTTCTGGCAATTTGAGTTAGACTGCTGTTCACTTGACCTAGAATTTTTTCTGCTTGTACAGATCAAGTAATTATTTAGTAGATTTCCCATCTATTTCACTCCAAGGGACACCATGACTAAGTAGTTAGCACCGTAAATCCATATAAGTCAAATTATTCTGATTACAGCTTTGACTCCGCTATCCATTAAGGTAACCATAATCACCTTGTCTTTGTCGATGAATTGTCACAGCTTGGCCCCTACCCCCATGAGGTTCAATCAGCCCCGTTGTAATTAGGTGTCTTAATTCAGTTACAGTAGTTCTTACTCTCAAATCTGTCTTATGTAAAATAGCAATCACAGCAGTCTTCAAGGATGCTTGTGTGCCCTTCACAAATTTATTCCTCACCATTGTGATAAAAGGTATGTCCTTTGGGCACTCCATGTGTGGGTCTGTGGGTCTAACCTGATAAATTCACTCTAACATGTCAGTTCCCCTAAGCTTTTGGATACCTACTTCTACAGTGTACCAAAGCAGGTCTTGTACTTCAACTTGATTTAGTATAGGCCATGCATAATCCATGGTCCAGTGACCAAACAAATAAACTATTAGATATCTTCCTAACCTCTCAAGCTGAAACACTGAATGAAGAATATGTGCTTAGTGGGCGCATACCAATGTAGTCAGACTGATCCAATTTACACCATTATCCTGCACTCTTAATAGCCATTCCCATGCATATTTCCCAGGTTTCTGTTTGTACTTTTGTGAAAAGTCCAGCAGTTATTTTGTTGTATAGCATACCTCCCTCTGGGTCACACTTTGTACTTCATATTTTGGGGCTTCCTGAGACTTAAGTGGAGTTATAGGTCTAGAAGCAAAAACGAGTTGTGTGTGTGGGTCCTGGGAACATTCAGCAATGTCTTGTATGGCATCTACCCCAGGTGATGCCCCAGGCAATGGTTCAGACAAAGTCTCTTCAGATGCAGCTGAGTTATTCTTATCAGATGGGGGTGGAGGGAATAATGGTTTTTCTTGGGAGGGTGGCTTAGTATACAAAGATGGCATAATCTTTTCAGATAGGAGTGAGAGGGCTAGTTCCATTGGCATGAGTGATTCAATGGAATTTAGGGGCTCAACGCCCTCAGCTTCCTAAATGTCTGCTTATATGTCCCCATCCCAAGTTTCAAAAAAAAAAAATTTTTTTTCCTGTTTATTCCCAATCAATACCCTCACTTTAACTTCAGATACCATTTGAGGTTGGGAATTCAGTTAGAATTATAATTCAGCCACTCTTACAATAAGACCCTTGGTTTGGTTTTTGGCAATAACAGCTCTGTTACTACAAGAAATAAGGCTTTCTTTCAGGGCACAAGTGGCCACTTTGAGGCTTTTTTATGGTGCTTGATCTGTGACTCTGAAGTCCTGACCTCATCCCTTTCTTTCCCGCTTTGTCTAATGAAAGTAGGACCAACCAACCAGATTCCCTATACTTCTCATTCTGACAAAATTGTTAGAAAAGCATGAAGCATATGATAACTCAAAGCCTCGCTTCTCACCAATACTTGATCTATTTGTGGTAATATTTTGCATATTTCTATTGACACCTCATATCATGGATTAGCAGAGCACTCTTTACTACTGGAGACAGAGTCATCAGCACCTGTAAGAGTAGTCAGACTTGAGAAAAATTTTAGAAAATTCATCCTTAGGGTTTTGTTTCTCTAGAACCGCTCTTGGTACCAAATGTCTTAGGCTAGGGAAGCAAAATCAGGAAGTGTATATATATAAAGATATTTATCTCAAGAAAATGGCTCATGTGGTTGTAGCAGCTGGCAAGGCCCAAGTCTGTGGGTCAGGCATCAGGTTGGAGGCACCTCTTGACTCACATAGCTGCAGGGGCTGATGATCAGGATCAGCAGGTCAAATGGCAGGCTGCTGGTTTACAGGCTGCAGAGACTGATGATTCCAAGATTGGCAGGTAAGATAGCAGGCTGCTAGCTCACAGGCTGTGGAGGCCAATGAATGCCAAGATCAGCAGGCAATACAGCAGGCTGCTGGTTCAAATCCCAAGAACCAGAGGTTGAATGATGATGGGATAGATGGATGCAAGATCCAGTGCAAGTGAGTGAGATTTGCCAGAATATATATTGGATGCAGACCACGCCCTCAAGGAAACTCTCTTCCAACTGATTGGCTAATCACGTCATGGAGGATGACTATATCATTACATAATTGCCAAATTACATCATTACATAACTGCCAAACCACTGAGAATGTTGGCTCAGCAAAGTTGACACACAACCTTAACCACCACAATCCTATAGAGCAGTTCTAATCTGTACTATATGGGGTAACCATGAGTCAGAATTGACTCAACGGCAATGGATTTTTTTACAGTAGTTTCATGGTCTCTGTGTGTGTGTGTGTGTGTGTGTGTGTGTGTGTGTTTTAAGAAACTGCCATATTCTTTTCCAGAGTGCCTGTAGCATTTTACATTTTCATGGCAATGCATAAGAAATCCAGTTTCTCTGTTTCCTCACCAGCATTTGGTGGTGTCACTACTTTTTATTTTAGCTTTTCTAATAAATCTGTGGTGATAGCTCATTGTGGTTTTAATTTGCATTTCCTAGGGATCGACTCTATGGATCATAACAAATGATGGATAACATTGTGAAAACTGAGAATTCTAGAACAATTAATCATGCTGATGTGGAACCTGTAAATAGAACAAGATGCAATTGATAGAACAGTACAAGTGAGTACTATGTGGTTTAAGATAGGAAAAGGTATGTGTCAGAGTCATATTCTTTCACTATATTTATTCAATGTGTATAAAAAAAAGTGTATGCTGAGCAAATAATTAGAGAATCTGGACTATGTGAAGAAGAACACAGCATCAGGACTGGAAGAAGACTCAATAAAAACCTGTGATATGCAGATAACACAACCTTGCTTGTCAAAAGTGAAGAGGCTTGAAGCACTTACTGATAAAATCCAAGGCTACACTCTTCAGTATGGATTATACCTCAACATAAAGAAAACAAAAATCTTCACAACTGGACCAATAAGCAACATCATGATAAACAGAGAAAAGACTGAAGTTGTTGTCTTAGGCTGGGTTCTCCAGAGAAGCAAAACCAGTAAAGCATATAAATATATACAGATTTATATCAAGGAAATAGCTCACATGGTTGTTGAGGCTGGAATGTCCTAAGTCCATGGATCACGATAGAGGCTTCTCCTGATTCACGTAGCCACAGGGGCTGGCGAATCCAAGGTCGGCAGGTCAGAGAGCAGGGCTCTTGCTCAGAGGCTGTGAAGATTGATGAATCCCAAGTTTGGCAGGTAAGCTGCTAGCTCAAGTCCCAAGTACTGGAGGTCGGACAAACAGGAGCCAGCTGCAGGATCCACAGCAGGCAAAAGCCAGAACATCCACTTATATTCTGATGCAGGCGATACACCCAAGGAAACTTCCTTCCAGTTGATTGGCTACTCACAGCAGATTCCATCATGAAGGTGATCACATATAAACACTGAGCATCATGGCCCAGCCTGAGTTGGCACACAATCTTAGCCATTACAGTTGTCAAAGGTTTTGTTTTACTTGGACCCACAATCAACACCCATGGAAGCAGCAGTTGAGAGATCAAAAGATGCATTGCATTGGGCAAATCTGCTGCAAAGGACCTCTTTAAAGTGCTGAAAATCAAAGATGTCACCTTGAAGACTAAGGTGCACCTGACCCAAGCCATGCTGCTTTCAGTCACATCATATGCATAGGAAAGCTGGATCAATGAATAAGGAAGACTGAAGAAGAATTGCTGCCTTTGAATTGTGGTGTTGGCGAAGAATATTGAATATACCATGAACTCCCAAAAGAAGGAACAAATCTGTCTTGGAAGAAGTACAGGCAGAATGTCCTTAGAAGTAAGGATGGTGAGATTTTGTCTCACTTACTTTGGATATGTTATCAGGAGAAGACCATCATGCTTGGTAAAGTAGAGGGTCAGAGAAAAAGAGGAAGACCCTCATTGAGATGGATTGACACAGTGACTGCAACAATGGACTTAAATGTATCTACTACTTTGAGGATGGCACAGGACCAAACATTTCATTCTGTTATACATAGGGTGGCCATGAGTCAGAGCAGACTCTATAGCACCTAACAACAAAAGGAAGTCCCTGGGTACTGCAAATGGTCACACGCTGGACTAGTAACAGAAAAGTTGGTGGCTCAAACACGCCCAGAGGCACCTCAAAAGTAAGGCCTGGTGATCTACTTCTGAAAGATCACAGCCTCAAAAACCCAATGGAGTGCAGTTCTGCTCTGCACACTGGTCTAGCCATGAGTTGGAATCAACTTGACAGCAATTAACAACAACAATAAGGGCTAATGATGTTGAACATGTTTTCATGTGCTAATGTCATCCATACAGTCTCTTTGGCGAAATGCCATTTCATGTCTTTTCTCCATTTTCTTACTGGATTGTTTGTTTCCTTATTGTTGAGATATACATATTTTTTTAGATACACATTCTTCGCCAGATATATGGTTTGTGATATTTCCTCCTACTCTGTGGCTTGTCTTTTTTATTCTTTTAACTGGGGCTTTGAACTGGTTCTAAGTGGTTCAGTCATGGCTCATGGAGACTAGAGCAGTGTACATTTTGCACAGCAACAAAATCTCTTGTGCTTTGGGTGTTAGATTTTCACATGTGTAGGAACCAGCAGTGGTGCCTGGTCAAAGATGGTGGCTGACCGTGCTGCTTTGAATGTGTGCCACTCTCCGTAGTCCTGCCAGTAGTCCAATCTCTCACATCAAGATCCTGAAAGTTTCCTGATGTGGGAGAGTGGATTATTAGCTCTCGAAAATCTCCTGATGGGGAAGATTGGGTTATTGGCAGGACTGTGGAGAGCCACACACATTCTAAATGATGCAGTTGGCCACCATCTTTGAGCAGAGCAGGCTGCTTGCTTCCAGCTCAGATTAAAATCCGACTCACAAGAGATCTGGTTGCTATGTAACACATATGCTACTAGGTCAGCCATGACTGAACCACTTAGAACTAGTTCCAAGCCTTGCCTTCAACAGAATCTTTCACAGAGCACTCTTTTTATTTTTATGAAATATTGACTTTTTATTTGATGGACCATGCCTTTGGCGTCATATCTAAGAGCTCTTCTTCTAACTCTAGGTCACAAAGATTTTTTTCCTATGTGTTCTTCTAAAAGGTTTATAGTTTTATGTTTTCATTTAGACCTATAGCCATTTGATTACCATTAGTATAAATTGAGGGGTTTAGTTTGAGGTTAGTTTCTTTGCCTATGAATGTCCTAGATGTGGAACTTTAAATATGCTTAATACATACCTACATGCTGTCTTAGTTATCTAGTGCTGCTGTAACAGAAATGCCACAAGTGGATGGCTTCGACAAAGAGGTTATTTTCTCACAGTAAAAAAAAAAAAAAATTCCAAATTCAGGGTGTCAGCTCCAGGGGAAGCCTTCCTCTCTCTGTTGGCCTTCTCATCAATCTTCTCCCACACTAGGGGCCTGTCTGCACAGGGACCCCAGGTCCAAAAGATGCACTCTGCTTCTGGCACTGCCTTCTTGGTGGTATGAGGTCCTCCTGTCTCTCTGCTTGCTTCTTTCTTTTATGTCTCAAGAGATTGCCTCAAGACACAATCCAGTCCTGTAGGTTGAGTCTTGCCTCACTAACACAACTGCCACCCATCCTCCCTCATTAACATCATAGAGGCAGGATTTACGACATATAGGAAAATCACAAGATACTGGGACTCCTGGCCCAGCCCAATTGATACACACATTTTTGGGGGGACATAATTCAATTCACGACACATGGGTTTTGAATAATGCAAAGACAACAGAAAACACTTGTACGGAAAATGCACTAGGTAAGCAGGACCAAAAGGAAAATGTTCTTCATCCTCAAGGTACCACACCCTTAAATAATAAATTAAAAAAAAATGGCAGGTCAAGAGACATACCACAAAAGAAAGAAAAAACTTTTTTTTCCTTGTTTTTTAACAAGGGGTCCTATATTTTTAATTTGCATTCCCGTAAACAAAACCTGTTGCTGCCGAGTCGATTCTGACTCATAGTGACCCTATTGGACAGAGCAGAACTGTCCCGTGGGTTTCCAAGGAGCAGCTAGTGGATTCGAACTGCCAACCTTTTGGTTAGCAGCTGAGCTCTTAGCCGCTATGCCACCAGGGCTCCTTGGTTGTATTGGACCCTGCAAAGTATGTAACATGTCCTGTGTTAGCATAGCAGCTTGTACATTTAATTGTGCATTTTAAAGTTGTTTTAGCACACCAAAATTGTAGTCAATAAAAGAGAAACAGTTATATCTATGACAGGCTCAAAGAAACCCCTGAATTGCTTGACTTCTGGTTTGAACATAGCAAATTAAATTTAGGTGTTACCCTACTCCTCAAAAATTACCCAAAAGCCAAGAGATAAAAAAGCAACAGGAACACAAAATGCATGTTCAAAAAAAAAAAGGAGAAATACTTGAAACCTCAAATGCCAAAAGTATTGAAGGTCAAACAGAGTACTGGAAGATGTGGACGGGACAGGCCCATGAATACAGAGCTCCAAGGAACAGTGGAGCACACTTCTCCTTTGAAAGAGATGTGCCCAGAGATAGAGAAGCCACCTGCATCCTTGTTTAAAGGCAGACTGGGGTTCAAAGGTTGGCAAAGGCAATTTTTCTGGATATTATTTGATTCTGAGAAGTAGAAATGTGGATACGTGAGAAATCAAACTGGCAAGTCATATTCCCCAAAAAGGTAGTCAGTCAGTAAGAGAGTGGAGAATGTAGACACTGCATTGTCAGCTGCCCCTTAGTGCAAATTGTGGGGAGCAGTAAAAGTTTAAAGAGCCTACTCACACAATTATCTGAGAAGGAGAAACCTCCCTAATATGAACAGAGCCCTAGTGACTCCTACACACAAATTTCCTGTAAATAACTGGCCCAAAAGGTCACAGTAGATCTGCACAAAGATACAACACAAAAAGAGGAACAGGAGAAACAAATATTAATCAAAGAACAGTCACCCAAAACAAAACAAAAAAAGGTCACCATGGAGCGGATAAAAATTGTGACTTGCAAGCATATTGCCAACAATTGAAAAAATAAAAAAAGATTGATGCAATCATCTCTATAAGAAGACCTCTAAGAAGAAATAAAAGAACCCCCTAAAATATGGTGAGGCAACAACTACAACAACAGGGATAACAAAAAGATGAAATATGAGGTTGCAGAACACAGGAGAAAAACGAAAGAAAACCGTTAACTATTAAAATTAATATTAAAAGTGAAGTTTGAAGCAGCACAAAGGAGAATAGGCACTACTGAAAACAATACAAAAGACACATTTTACAGGGTTTTGAAAAGTAAATAAAATGGACTGGAAACAAATAAAAGAATTTAAAAAATGATAGAAATAATAAATATAACTGAATATATATAGCTGTGTATTTATATACATAAATTGTTGCTGTTGTTAGGTGCCGAGTTAGTTCAAACCCACAGTGACCCTATGTACCACAGAACGAAACACTGCCCAGGCCTGGGCCACCCTCACAATTGTTGCTATGCTTGAGCCCATTGCTGTAGCCACTGTGTCAATCCATCTTGTTGAGGGTCTTCCTTTTTTTGCTCACCCTCTACTCTACCAAGCATGATGTCCTTCTCCAGGGACTGATCCCTCCTGATAACATGTCCAAAGTCTGTGAGACGTAGTCTCATCATCCTTGCTTTAAAGGAGCATTCTGGCTGTAATTCTTCCAAGACAGATTTGTTGGTTCTTTTGGCAGCCCACGGTATAGTCAATATCCTTTGCCAACACCACAATTCAAAGGCATCGATTATTCTTCCTTATTCATTGTCCAGCTTTCACATGCATAGGAGGTGACTGAAAACATCATGGCTTGGGTCAGGCACACCTTAGTCTTCAAGGTGACATCTTTGCTTTTTAACACATTAAATAGGTCTTTTGCGGCAGATTTGCCCAATGCGATGTGTTGTTTGATTTCTTGACTGTTACTTCCATGGGTGTTGCTTGTGGATCCAAGTAAAACAAAATCCTTGACCATGTCAATCTTTTCTCCATTTATCACAGTTTTTTTTTTGCTTATTGGTACACTTCTGAGGATTTCTGTTTTTTTTATGTTGAAGCGTAATCCATACTGAAGGCTGTGGTCTTTGATCTTCATCAGTAAGTGCTTCAAGTGCTCTTCACTTCCAGCAAGCAAGGTTGTGTCATCTGCATGATGCAGATTGTTAAGGAGTCTTCCTTCAATCCTAATACTGCGTTCTTATCCATATAGTCCAAAAAAAAATTTTGTTTATAGTCCAGCTTCTCAGATTATTTGCTCAGCATGCAGATAGACTAAGTATGGTGAAAGGATACAACCCTGACGCACACATTTCCTCATTTTAAACCATGAAGTATCCCTTTTCTGTTCCAAAGATTGATTCTTGATCTGTGTACAGCTTCCTTATGAGCACAATTAAGTGTTCCAGAATTCCCATTCTCTGTAACGTTATCCATAATTTATTATGACTCACACAGCCGAATGCCTTTGCATAGTCAATAAAACACAGGTAAACATTTTTCTGATATTCTCTGCTTTCAGCCAGGATCCATCTGATATCAGGAATGATATCCCTGGTTCCATATCCTCTTCTGAACCTGGCTTGAATTTCTGGCAGTTCCCTGTCGATGTACTGCTGCAGCCACTTTTGAATGACCTTCAGCAAAATTTTACCTGCATGCGATATTAATGATATTGTTTGATAATTTTCACATTGTTTTGGATTGCTTTTCTTTAGAATATGTACAAATATGGATCTCTTCCAGTCAGTTGGCCAGGTAGCTGTCTTCCAAATTTCTTTGCATAAACGAGTGAGCACTTCCAGCACTGCATCTGTTTGTTGAAACATCTCAATTGGTATTCCGTCAATTCCTGAAACCCTGTTTTTCACCAATGCTGTCAATGCAGTTTGGATCTCTCTCTTCAGTACCATCAGTTCCTGATCATATAGTACCCCCTGAAATGGTTGAAAATTGACCAATTCTTTTTGGTATAGTGACTCTGTGTATTCTTTCCATCTTCTTTTGATGTTTCCTGCTTTGTTTAATATTTTCCCTGTAGAATCCTTCAATATTGCAACTCAAGGCTTGAATTTTTTCTTCAGTTTTTTCAGCTTGAGAAATGTTGAGCTTGTTCTTTCCTTCTGGTTTTCTAACTTCAGGTCTTTGTGCATGTCATTATAATACTTTATTTTGTCTTCTTGAGCCACCCTTTGAAATCTTCTGTCCAGCTCTTTTACTGTATCATTTCTTCCATTTGCTTTAGCTACTGGTCTTTCAAGAACAAGCTTCAGAGTCTCTTCTGACATCCATTTTGGTCTTTTCTTTCTGTCCTATCTTCTTAATGACCTCTTGCTTTCTTCATGTATGATGTCCTTGTTGTCATTCTACAACTTGTTTCATCTTCAGTCCTTAGTGTTCAATGTGTCAAATCTATTTTTGAGATGGTCTCTAAATTCAGGTGGTATATACTCAAGGTCATACTTTGGCTCTTGTAGACTTGTTCTAATTTTCTTCAGCTTCAACTTGAACTTGCATAGAAGCAACTGATGGTCTGTTCCTCAGTTGGCCCCTGGCCTTGTTCTGACTGATGATATTGAGCTTTACTGTCTTCTCTTTCTATAGATGTAGTCAATTTGATTCCTGTGTATTCCATCTGGTGAAGTCCACGTGTACAGTCGCCATTTATATTGGTGAAAAAAAGGTATTTGCAATGAAGAAATCCTTGGTCTTGCAAAATCCTATCATGTAATCTTCAGCATTGTTTCTATCACCAAAGCCATATTTTCCAACTACCAACCCTTCTTCTTTGTTTCCAACTTTCACATTCCATATCACCAGTAATTATCAATGCACCCTGATTGCATGTTCTATCAATTTCAGACTACAGAAGTTGGTAAAAATCTTGAATTCTTCATCTTTGGACTTAGTGGTTGGTGTGTAAATTTGAATAATAGTCGCATTAACAGATCTTCCTTGTAGGTATATGGATATCTTACCACTGACAGCGTTATACTTCAGGATAGATCTTGAAGTGTTCTTTTTGATGATGAAGGCAAAGCCATTTCTCTTCAAGCTGTAATTCCTAGCATAGTAGACCAAATGATTGTCCGATTCAAAATGGCCAATACCAGTCCGTTTCAGCTCACTAATGCCTAGGATATGGATGTTTATGTGTTCCATTTCATTTTTGACAATTTTCAATTTTCTTAGATTCATACTTTGTACATTCCAGGTTCTGATTACTAATGGATGTTTGTAGCTATTTCTTTTCATTTTAAGTCTTGCCACATCAGAAATTGAAGGTCCCAAAAGCTTGACTCCATCGACATCCTTAAGGTCAACTCTACTTTGAGAAGGCAGCTTCTCTCCAGTTGTCTTTTAATTGCCTCCCAACCTGAGGGCCTCATCTTCTGGCACTGTATCAGATAATGTTCTGCTGCCATTCATAAAGTTTTTACTGTCTAATACTTTTCAGAAGTAGACTGCCAGGTCCTTCTTCCTAGTCTGTCTTAGTTTGGAAGCTCAACTGAAACCTGTCCACCTTGGGTGACCCTGCTGGTATCTGAATACCGGTGGCATAGCTTCCAGCATCACAGCAACACACAAGCCCCCACAGTATGACAAACTTACATAAATACACAGACATATATATTAGATTCAAACCACCAACCTGTTGGTTAAAATACACACCAAAAAACCAAAACTGAACCCATTGCCATTGAGCTGATTCCAGCACACTGTGGCCCTATATGACAGAGTAGAACTGCCCATGTGGTTTCCAAGGGGTGGCTGGTAGATTCAAACTGCCAACCTTTTGGTTAGCAGCCATAGCTTTTTTTTTTTAAATAATGTTTATTGTGCTTTAAGTGAAAGTTTATAAGTCAAGTCAATCTGTCACATACAAGCTTATATACACCTTACTCCATACTCCCACTTTCCCCCTAAGGAGTCAGCCCGCTCCCTCCTTCCAGTCTCTCCTTTCGTGACCGTTTTGTCAGTTTCTAGCCCTCTCTACCCTCCCATCTCCCCTCCAGACAGGAGATGTCAACACAGTCTCAAGTGTCCACCTGATACAAGTAGTTCACTCTTCATCAGCATCTCTCTCCTACTCATTGTCCAATCCCTTCCGTGTCTGATGAGTTGTCTTTGGGAATGTTTCCTGTCCTGGGCCAACAGAAGGTTTGGGGAACATGACCGCCGGGATTCTTCTAGTCTCGGTCAGACCATTAAGTCTGGTCTTTTTATGAGAATTTGGGGTCTGCATCCCACTGTTCTCCTGCTCCCTCAGGGGTTCTCTGTTGTGCTCCCTGTCAGGGCAGTCATCGGTTGTGGCCGGGCACCATCTAGTTCTTCTGGTCGCAGGATGATGTAAGTCTCTGGTTCATGTGGCCCTTTCTGTCTCTTGGGCTCATAGTTATCGTGTGACCTTGGTGTTCTTCATTCTCCTTTGATCCAGGTGGGTTGAGACCAATTGATGCATTTTAGATGGCCGCTTGTTAGCATTTAAGACCCCAGACATCACATTTCGAAGTGGGATGCATAATGTTTTCATAATAGAGTTTATTATGCCAATTGACTTAGAAGTCCCCTTAAGGCATAGTCCCCAAACCCCCGCCCTTGCCCTGCTGACCTTTGAAGCATTCAGTTTATCCTGGAAACTTCTTTGCTTTTGGTCCAGTCCAGTTGAGCTGACCTTCCGTGTATTGAGTGTTGCCCTTCCCTTCACCTAAAGTAGTTCTTATCTACTAACTAATCAGTAAAAAACCCTCTCCCACCCTCCCTCCCTCCCCCCTCTTGTAACCACAAAACAATGTTTTCTTCTCAGTTTAAACTATTTCTCAAGATCTTATAATAGTGGTCTTATAAAATATTTGTCGTTTTGCATCTGACTAATTTCACTCAGCATAATGCCTTCCAGATTCCTCCATGTAATGAAATGTTTCACAGATTTGTCACTGTTCTTTATCGATGCGTAGTATTCCATTGTGTGAATATACCATAATTTATTTAACCATTCATCTGTTGATGGACACCTTGGTTGCTTCCAGCTTTTTGCTATTGTAAACAGTGCTGCAATAAGCATGGGTGTGCATATATCTGTTCGTGTGAAGGCTCTTATTTCTCTAGGGTATATTCCGAGGAGTGGGATTTCTGGGTTATATGGTAGTTCTATTTCCAACTTTTTAAGAAAACTCCAGATAGATTTCCAAAGTGGTTGTACCATTTTACATTCCCACCAGCAGTGTATAAGAGTTCCAATCTCTCCGCAGCCTCTCCAACATTTATTAGTTTGTGTTTTTTGGATTAATGCCAGCCTTGTTGGAGTGAGATGGAATCTCATCATAGTTTTAATTTGCATTTCTCTAATGGCTAATGATCAAGAGCATTTTCTCATGTATCTATGCCTGAATATCTTCTTTAGTGAAGTGTGTGTTCATATCTTTTGCCCACTTCTTGATTGGGTTGTTGTCTTTTTGTGGTTGAGTTTTAACAGAATCATATAGATTTTAGAGATCAGGCGATGGTCAGAGATGTCATAGCTGAAAATTTTTTCCCAGTCTGTCGGTGGTCTTTTTACTCTTTTGGTGAAGTCTTTAGATGAGCATAGGTGTTTGATTTTGAGGAGCTCTCAGTTATCTGGTTTCTCTTCGTCATTTTTGGTAATGTTTTGTATTCTGTTTATGCCTTGTTTTAGGGCTCCTAACGTTGTCCCTATTTTTTCTTCCATGATCTTTATCGTTTTAGTCTTTATGTTTAGGTCTTTGGTGCACTTGGAGTTAGTTTTTGTGCATGGTGTGAGGTATGGGTCCTGTTTCATTTTTTTTGCAAATGGATATCCGGTTATGCCAGCACCATTTGTTAAAAAGACTATCTTTTCCCCATTTAACTGACACTGGGCCTTTGTCAAATAACAGCTGCTCATATGTGGATGGATTTATATCTGGGTTCTCAATTCTGTTCCATTGGTCTATGTGCCTGTTGTTGTACCAGTAGCAGGCTGTTTTGACTACTGTGGCTGTATAATATGTTCTAAAATCAGGTAGAGTGAGGCCTCCCACTTTCTTCTTCTTTTTCAGTAATGCTTTACTTATCCGGGGCTTCTTTCCCTTCCATATGAAGTTGGTGATTTGTTTTTCCATCACATTAAAAAATGTCATTGGAATTTGGATCAGAAGTGCATTATATGTATAGATGACATTTGGTAGAATAGACATTTTTACTATGTTAAGTCTTCCTATCCATGAGCAAGGTATGTTTTTCCACTTACCTAGGTCCTTTTTAGCTTCTTGCAGTAGTACTTTGTAGTTTTCTTTGTATAGGTCTTTTACATCTTTGGTAAGATTTATTCCTAAGTATTTTATCTTCGTGGGGGCTACTGTGAATGGTATTGATTTGGTTATTTCCTCCTTGATGTTCTTTTTGTTGATGTAGAGGAATCCAAGTGATTTTTGTATGTTTATCTTATAACCTGAGACTCTGCCAAACTCTTCTATTAGTTTCAGTAGTTTTCTGGAGGATTCCTTAGGGTTTTCTGTGTATAAGATCATGTCATCTGCAAATAGAGATAATTTTACTTCTTACTTGCCAATCCGGATGCCCTTTATTTCTTTGTCTAGCCTAATTGCTCTGGCTAGGACCTCTAGCACAAAGTTGAATAAGAGCAGTGATAAAGGGCATCCTTGTCTGGTTCCCATTCTCAAGGGAAGTGCTTTCAGGCTCTCTCCATTTAGAGTGATGTTGGCTGTTGGCTTTGTATAAATTGCCCTTTATTATGTTGAGGAATTTTCATTCAATTCCTATTTTGCTGAGAGTTTTTATCATGAATGAGTGTTGGACTTTGTCCAATGCATTATCTGCATCAATTGATAAGATCATGTGGTTTTTGTCTTTTGTTTTATTTATATGGTGGATTACATTAATGGTTTTTCTAATATTAAACCAGCCTTGCATACCTGGTATAAATCCCACTTGGTCGTGGTGGATTATTTTTTTGATATGTTGTTGAATTCTATTGGCTAGAATTTTGTTGAGGATTTTTGCATCTATGTTCATGAGGGATATAGGTCTGTAATTTTCTTTTTTTGTGGTGTCAAAAAAAAATTTTTTTTTTCCTGGTTTTGGTATCAGGGATATGGTGGCTTCATAGAATGAGTTAGGTAATATTCCATCATTTTCTATGCTTTGAAATACCTTTAGTAGTAGTGGTGTAAACTCATCTCTGAAAGTTTGGTAGAACTCTGCAGTCCCTCCGGGCCAGGGCTTTTTTTTGTTGGGAGTTTTTTGATTACATTTTCAATCTCTTTTTTTGTTATGGGTCTATTTAGTTGTTCTACTTCTGATTGTGTTAGTTTAGGTAGGTAATGTTTTTTAGGAATTCATCATCCATTTCTTCTAGGTTTGCAAATTCGTTAGGGTACAATTTTTCGTAATAATCTGATATGATTCTTTTAATTTCAGTTGGGTCTGTTGTGATATAACCCATCTCGTTTCTTATTCGGGTTATTTGTTTCCTTTCTTGTATTTCTTTAGTCAGTCTGGCCAATGGTTTATCAATTTTGTTAATTTTTTTTCAAAGAACCGGCTTTTGGCTTTGTTAATTCTTTCAATTGATTTTCTGTTCTCTAATTCATTTAGTTTTTTTTTTTAATTCATTTAGTTCAGCTCTAATTTTTATTATTTGTTTTCTTCTGGTGCCTGAAGGATTCTTTTGTTGCTCGTTTTATATTTGTTCAAGTTGTAGGGACAGTTCTCTGATTTTGGCTCTTTCTTCTTTATGTATGTGTGCATTTATTGATATAAATTGACCTCTGAGTGCTGCTTTTGGTGTGTCCCAGAGGTTTTGATAGGAAATGTTTTCATTCTCATTGCATTCTATGAATTTCTTAATCCCTCCTTAATGTCTTCTATAACCCAGTCTTTTTTTAGCAGGGTATTGTTCAGTTTCCAAGTATTTGGTTTCTTTTCCCTGATTTTTCTGTTATTGATTTCCACTTTTATGGCCTTGTGGTCTGAGAAGATGCTTTGTAATATTTCGATGTTTTGGATTCTGCAAAGTTTTGTTTTATGACCTAATATGTGATCTCTTCTAGAGAATGTTCCATGTGCACTAGAAAAAAAAAAGTATACTTTGCAGCAGGTGGGTGCAGTGTTCTTTATAAGTCTATGAGGTAAAGTTGGTTGATTGTAGCAATTAGGTCTCCCGTGCCTCTATTGAGCTTCTTACTGGAAGTCCTATCCTTCTCTGAATGTGGCGTGTTGAAGTCTCCTACTATAATTGTGGAGGTGTCTATCTCACTTTTCAGTTCTATTAAAGTTTCTTTTATGTATCTTGCAGCCTTGCCATTGGGTGCATAAATATTTACTATGGTTATATCTTCCTGGTCAATTGTCCCTTTAATCATTATGTAGTGTCCTTCTTTATCCTTTGTGGTGGATTTCACTTTAAAGTCTATTTTGTCAGAAATTAATATTGCTACTCCTGCTCTTTTTTGCTTGTTGTTTGCTTGATATATTTTTTTCTATCCTTTGAGTTTTAGTTTGTTTGTGTCTCTAAGTCTAAGGTGTGTCTTTTGTGGGCAACATATAGACGGATCATGTTTCTTTATCCAGTCTGAGACTCTCTGTCTCTTTATTGGTGCATTTAGTCCATTTACACTCAGTGTAATTATAGATAAGTATGTGTTTTTTTATGTGTTTAGTGCTGTCATTTTGATGCCTTTTTGTGTGTGTTGTTGACAATTTCATTTTTCCACTTACTTTTTTGTGCTGAGATGTTTTTCTTTGTAAATTGTGTTTTCCTCATTTTCATAGTAGTTGAATTTATGTTTGCTGAATTGTTATGTTTTTCTTGGTTTTTATTTTGAGTTATGGGATTGTTATACCTTTTTGTGGTTACCTTAATATGTACCCCTATTTTTCTAAGTAAAAACCTAACTTGTATTGTCCTATATCGCCTTGTTTTTCTCTCTATATGGCAGTTCTATGCCACCTGTATTTAGTCCCTCTTTTTGATTATCGTGTTCTTTTATATATTGACTTCAATGATTCCCTGTTTTGAGCATTTTTTTCTTTTTAAAATTACTCAATTTGTTTTTGTGATTTCCCTATTTGAGTTGCTATCAGGATGTTCTGTTCTGTGACCTTGTGTTGTGCTGGTATCTGACATTATTGGTTTTCTGACCAAACAATTTCCTTTAGTATTTCTTGTAGCTTTGGTTTGGTTTTTGGAAATTCTCTAAGCTTGTGTTTATCTGTAAATATCTTAATTTCGCCTTCATATTTGAGAGAGAGTTTTGCTGGATATATGATCCTTGCCTGGCAGTTTTTCTCCTTCAGTGCTCTATATATGTCATCCCATTGCCTTCTTGACTGCATGGTTTCTGCTGAGTAGTCTGAACTTATTGATTCTCCTTTGTAGGAGACCTTTCTTTTATCCCTGGCTGCTTTTAAAATTTTCTCTTTATCTTTGGTTTTGGCAAGGTTGATGAAAATATGTCTTGGTGATTTTCTTTTTGGATCAATCTTATATAGGGTTCAATGAGCATCTTGGTTAGTTATCCTTTCATCTTTCATGATGCAAGGAAAGTTTTCAGCCAACAGATCTTCAACTATTCTCTCTGTGTTTTCTGTTATCCCTCCCTGTTCTGGAACTCCAATCACATGCATTTTATTCTTCTTGGTAGAGTCCCACATGATTCTTAGGGTTTCTTCATTTTTTTCAATTCTTTTATCTGATTTTTTTTCAGCTGTATTGGTATCAATTCCCTTATCCTCCATCTCCCCCACTCTGCATTCCAATTGCTCCATTCTGCTCCTCTGACTTCCTATTAAAATTATTGAGTTGTCTAATTCTGTGATTTTACTGTTAATCTTTTGGATTTCTGAATGCTGTCTCTCTATGGATTCTTGCAACTTATTAATTTTTCCACTATATTCTTGAATAATCTTTTTGAGTTCTTCAATTGCTTTATCAGTGTGCTCTTTGGCTTTTTCTGTAGATTGCCTTATTTCATTTCTGAGGTCATCCCTGATGTCTTGAAGCATTCTGTAAATTAGTTTTTTATATTCTGCACCTGGCAATTCCAGGATTGTATCTTCATTTGGGAAAGATTTATATTCTTTAGTTTGGGGATTTGTAGAAGTAATCATGGTCTGCTTCTTTATGTGGTTTGATATCGACTGCTGTCTCTGAGCCATCTAGAAGATACTGTAATGATTTATTTTATATTTGCTCACTGAGTCTTACCTTGTTTTGTTTTATTTCAGTGTACGTAGATGGGCTACTAGATTGCGCTGTCTTGATTGTCATAGCCCTTGAATCACTTATGTCCTATTACCAGCTGGTTTGGGCTGTTACCAGATATATAAGCCTGAGAGTCCATTCACTATTCTTGAGTAGAATCTGATTTTGGCTCACCAAGTGTGTGGTGCAGACTGTCACCTATCCACCTAGAGGAGTAGCGGTGATAGTTGTGTGCACCAGATTCTAGTAGCAGCAGGGCGTCACACTCCGGGGGGGGGGCAGGATGCTGACAGGTTTCCCCCAAGTGCCAATGAGGTAGGTGTGTCTCTATTCCTAAAGCACTTTGGTGGGTGGGATCTGCAGCTGTACATTAGGCACCAAATGCACGTACCTCTACAGATTTTTAGGTGTTACCATCCTCAGACCCCTAAGGCAGGAGGCTAGGTGGTTAGGGGGGAGCTTCAGCCCTCAGTTCCCCGTTTGGGTCAGTGAGGGCTCTGTTTAATACGCAGAGATATCAGACCTGAGAAACTTGTCTTTCCAGTAATCTGCTAAAACAATTACAGTCAGATCCCTATCAGAATTGCCTTTGCATTATAATAGCCACCTTGTTCCCTGTAGGGATGAAAGCCCAAGACTGTGCATCTCATATGCTTCGCTGGAGCTGGTTCTGCATTTTTAGTCCAATTTCGGGAAGTCAGGGAAGGATATTTGGTCCCTGGGTTTTTTGTAGCTGCTTCTCTCAGGCCAGCAGAATGGGTTACGAAAAGACAACAACAACAAAAAAAAAAAAACCACAAAGCACTTCACTCTCTGGCTCGGGAAATTCCAATGTTAATGAAGCCACCTGGGAAGGGGAGGGGAGGGATCAGATAGGAGAGAGTAGCACCCTGGAATATAGACAAAGTTACTTACCTTGCTTGGTGATGACTGTTTTTTCTGAGATTCCTGAGGGGTGTGTAGCCTGTGTGTAGCCTATGTGCGTTGGCTGGGTCGAGTTTGCCCCCGAGGGTCAGGCCCGCCTCCTGTGCTTGTGCTGTTTCAGAAGCCGTGGTCAGTTCCTCCACTCCCAGTCCAAAGACCAGCACCAAGGTTCCCCGGCTGGGACGCCATGCTCTAAGCTTTGAAATCAGTTGCTGCCTCCCGGTGACTTTTCCTCCTGTCAGCTGCATTGCTGCGGTGCTTGCGTGCACTGCCTGGGCTTCCCCCAAGGTCACTTCTGGGGGCTAGGGCTGTGTCCTGTGTTTGCGCCCTGTCAGGTTGCTGTGCTCAGCTCCCCTGCACCCAGTTCAAAGCCCGGCGCCAAGGTTTTCTGATGGGGACGCCGGCTTCACGCTCCGAAAACAGTCATTGCTTCCCTGTAGTTACTCATTCTCAGTCTCTGTCACTCAGGTCAACTCTTTAGATCTGTGTTTGATGGTCAGGGTTCATAGATTTTCATATATGTGACCGATTCACTTGTTTTTCCGAGTCTTTGTTGCAAGAAGGATCCGAGGTAGCTTCTACCTAGTCAGCCATCTTGGCCCCGCCTCCCTCAGCCATAGTTTTTAAGCACTGTGCCAACAGGGCTTCTAATATGTACACACACACACACATATATATAGTCCCTGGATGGCAAGAACAGTTTGCACTCAGCTACTAGCCGGTAAGTTGGTGGTTTGATTCCACCCAGTAGTGCTGTGGAAGAAAGGCCTAGGGATCTGCTTCCATAAGATCACAACCACTGAAAATTCCATGGAGAACAGTTCTACTCTGTAACACCTGGGATTGTCACAATTTGGAACCAACTTGATGGCAGTGGGCTTTGAATTTTATATGTGTGTGTGTGTATTTATATGGTAAAATTGATCTAACGTATGTGAAGTAGTTTTCTATCACTGTGAAACAAATTTTCTCAAATTATTATAGCTAAACCAGCAATAAACATTTCTTTTCCTTATAGTTTATACGTATTGACTTTAAGACCAATTTAAGAGTGGTTTCTAATGAGTTTGCAGTTAAGATGTTAAAATGTCAATCAGGGCTGCAGTCATCTGAAGGCTCGAAAGGGGCTGGAATATCTGCTTCCAAAGTATCTCACTGGCATGGCTGGAAGATTGGTGCTGGTTGTTGTTATGCACGTGGTCTTCTATGTGACCTGTTTAAGTGCCCTCAGGACATGCTGGCTGGCTTCCCTCAATTCTTTTCTTGGTAGTTGTACACTGTCACTTCTGCCAAATTCAGTTCATTAGAAGTGAGGCTCTAAGTTCAGGAAGCAGTTTCATCTTCACTACTTTGAAGTGAAAAACGTTGAAGCATTTAAGGAGATATTTTAAAACCACCACAATATGCAAAACTAGTATTTGTGTAAAGTATAATTGGAAAAATAAAGCATAAAAATGATCAAGACAACTTTGCAGACATAAAACAAAAGTTCAGTCTATAAATTAAAAGGATATACTATGTCTCAGGAAAAATAAAACAGGAAAGTTAATATCTTAGTGCCTAAAAAAACCCAGTGCCGTGCCTGCTCAGTAATTTATTTGATTCCAATCATTGTTTGAACAGGCAAAAACTCAAGTTACATATAAGGAAAAAAAATCCAGCTGACCTCAGGTTTTTTTCACAAAGATAGTCAAACTTAGGAGACATCAAAATAATCTTGAGGGAAACAAAATTAGGTTAAAGTATTTTATAACCAGACAACTTATATTTCAAGAATAGAAGCAATAATAAAAAAAAAAAAACTTGTGAATATAAAGTAAGTCAGGGAATATAGATTCCACCCATGTCCTTCTGAAAGAAACTACTTGAAGATGATATCCAACAAAACAAGAGATGAATAGACAAACTCTGGCAATAGATGTATCATGGATCACTGGCTGTATTTAACTAGTGGTGATGGCCAAATGGTTTGCCATCACCTACTAACCAAATGTTGATGGTTCAAGCCACCCAGCAGTGCTATGGAAGAAAAGCCTGAAGATCTACTTCTGAAAAATCCACTGGTGCAAACCTTATGGACCACAGTAGTACTCTGACACACATGGGGTCTCCGTGAGTTGGAATTGATTCCATAGCAACTAACAACAACAAATGTCATTTCAAGGTCCCTAGATGGTACAAACGTTCCTAGGTAGCACAAATGGCTGGTGCTCAAGAAAAGAAAACCCCACGGAGCAGTTCTACTCTATAACACATGGGGCTGCCATGAGTTGGAATCAATTCAATGGCAAGAGGTTTTTAATGGCTAGAGAATGTACATTTTATAAGTTCTTGATGATATAAAAATCATATAATTACAGAAGTTAGAAAAAAAAGTAGAGAAAGGTTGGAGGTCATGTAAGTATTCCAATTTCCTCACTTTTCATAGTCCAAAATCCGAGGGGTTATATACATTTTACATCTTACCAATAAAGTATCAGATGTGTAAGTATATTAATAGGTGTAAAGAAGAACATTATAAAATTATATAACCAATTGAAATTAGGTAGTGAGAAGTGAGAGTAAGTGGAAATTCACCACTTTAGTCATTTTTCACAAGAGAGAGTCAATAGACCTAAAAGAATAGAGGATTAAATACAGGAAATATCATTAGACTTTTGGAGATAACCACTGGAATAGATTAATAGAAGAAACATATAAATCAAGGTAAAGAAAACATCAATCATATAGCAAAAGGTATCTTAAATTCTATAAAAATAGTTAATGTTGTGCATACTTCTTTAGGATGGAGCTTATTAATGTCTGCAACTTATTCTGAAATGCATTGTGACAGTTAATTTTCTGTGTCAATTTGGCTAGGCTACAGTGACCAGCTGTTTTGGTCAAACACTAATCTAGATGTTGTTATGAAGTAGTTACATGTAATTTAATCTGTTGACTGTAAGTAAACTCATTTTTGCATTTGCTTGTTATATTTTTGCTGCGTTCAAAGTTTCTGAAGAGGTGGAGGAGCTAGTCGTTAATTGTTTTTCCCATCTTCTCTGAAGCTAAAATGCAATTTCTAATACCCTGGATGCACAGTATAAAGTCTTTTTGAATTAGCATATTATCAACTTCTTTTTATCATGGTTGCTTTTTCTGGTTTACTATATTGTAATTATTGTCAGTTAAACTCACATTTTGAAGTAACTTTATTGTATCAAGTACAAGTTTAAAAGTCTAATATTCAGGAAAGATTGAGGGAATGTGTACCTCTAATATGTCACTAATAAAATAAAAATAACTAATGTGATCCCAAATTACCTTTGGAGCTGACTTTGGATCAGGAATAACTGGTATATAGAGTTTTTGTTACAGGCTGATTTATTATTTATTTTTTTATAGGATTGTGATTCTATTAGACCTTACTCATTTCCTAAGTTTTCAAGACACCAAAGCAGAAAAAGCCCATAGCCATCTCTTGTGTGCAAGAAGCAGGGAGATTGTTTTGGGAAACTCTCTTCATGTGAATGGACTGTTGCCTGATAGGGGAAGCTACTGACATTCAGGTTACTGAGCCTGGAATTTTCAAGACTCATATAAAATCCATCATTCCCTCTAACTTTTTATCAAGTACCATTCAAGACATGCTTTTCACATGCTTTGCAGAACCAAAAATTTGGATTGAATCTGCAATATCAACTCTATATTGTTTGTTTCAACATTCTACAGTCAGCTTTGGCTGTTCAGTGCTGCCATGTCTGCATGTGTAATTGGAAGCATACCCTTAACGAAAGAGAAGGCACTGTCTTCCCCAGGAATTGGAACTAAGTTGTTCTGTGCCAGAATAGCTTTGCCTTGAAACCCTGATATTGATATTGCATAGAAAAGCAAAATTGCCACCCCACTTTAAATTATTGCTTTGATTTTTAGTTAACTTGAATTACTTCCTTCCTTGGGTCAATCCAGGATGTTTTAAATATATACTTCACATACAAAATTAAGTGGAAAGGGTAATATAGCTCTCTGGCAACCTTGATCAATTTCCAAGTGGAAAACTCAATACTAAAGGCAAACATTTTGCTGAAGATCATTCAAAAGCGGATGCAGGACTATATCAACAGGGAACTGCCAGAAATTCAAGCCTGATTCAGAAGAGGACGTGGAATGAGGGATATCATTGCTGATTGTCAGATGAATCCTGGCTAAAAGCAGAGAATACCAGAAAAATGTTTACCTGTGTTTTATTGACTATGCAAAGGCATTCGAATGTGTGGTTCTTAAGAAATTATGGATACCATTGTGAAGAATGGGAATTCCAGAACATTTAATTGTGCTTATGAGAAAACTGTACACAGATTAAGAGGCAGTCATTGGAATAGAACAGGGGAATACTGCATGGTTTAAAGTGAGGAAAGGTGTACATCAGGATTGTATCCTTTTGCCATACTTATTCAATCTGTATGCTGAGCAAATAATATGAGAAGTTGGAGTATATGAAGAAAAATGGGGTATCAGGATTGGAGGAAGACTCATTAACATCCTGCGTTATGCAGATGACACAACCTTGCTTGCTGAAAGCGATGAAAACTTGAACGACTTACGATAAAGATCAAAGACCACAGCCTTCAGTATGGATTACACCTCAACATAAAGGAAACAAAAATCTTCATAACTGGACCAATAAGCCACATCATGATAAACAGGGAAAAGGTTGAAGTTGTCAAGGATTTCATTTTACTTGGATCCACAATCAACATCCATGGAAGCAGCAATCAAGAAATCAAAAGATGCATTGCATTGGGCAAATCTGCTGCAAAAGACCTCTTTGAAGAGTTGAAAAGCAAAGATATCACCTAGAAGACTAAGATGCACCTGGCCCAAACCATGGTGTTTTCAATTGCCTCTTATGCTTGTGAAAGCTGGGCAATGAATAAGGAATACTGAAGAAGAATTGATGCCTTTGAATTGTGGTGTTGATGAAGAATACTGAATATACAATGGACTGCCAGAAGAACGAACAAATCTGTCTTGGAAGAAGTACAGCCAAAATGCTCCTTAGAAGCGAAGACGGCAAGACTTTGTCTTACATACTTCGGACTTGTTATCAGGAATCTGAGATCAATCCCTGGAGAAGGGCATCATGGTTGGTAAAGTAGAGGGTCAGCGAAAAAGAGAAAGACCCACAATGAGATGGATTGGCACAGTGGCTGCAACAGTGGGCTTAAGTGTAACAACGATTGTGAGGGTGGTGCAGGACTGGGCAGTGTTTTGTTCTGTTGTACATAGGGTCACTATGAGTCAGAACTGATGCGATGGCGCCTAACAACAACAACAAAAGCAAACAAACAAAAAAATTACGTGGAAAGCCACTTTTCCATTCTGTCCTCAGGAAAGTCCTAGTTATCCTTAAATGCTTAGCTCAGATGTCAGGTCACTTTTGTTGTGGGAAAAAAAAATTGCTATAGACTCTGACTTATGGTGACCCTGTGTTTTGCTCACTTTCACTGCCATCCTATGCTTTGTCTGCACACATCATGTTGCATCTCCTTCCATTTAGCTTTTTATTTATATAATGAGGGAGAGAGAAAATTATATTTTAAAACTGTCTAGCAGACCTCTTCTTGGGAGAATACTGTTTTTATTTGAGCACTTTGGTGACTACTGAATATATGAAAGATGAAATGCTAACCCTTGGACCCTAGCCACCTTAGGCAACTTTGGGAATGGGCTAGGGAAAAACAAATTAAACAAGCTGAACCCAGTAAACCCAGTGCCGTCGAGTTGATTCCAACTCATAGCGACCCTATAGGACAGAGTAGAACTGCCCCACAGAGTTTCCAAGGAGTGCCTGGTGGATTCAAACTGCCAACCCTTTTGTTAGCAGCCATAGCACTTAACAACTACGCCACCAGGGTTTTCCAAACAAGCTGAAATCACCCTATATAATAAAATGGGAAGAGTTGTTCATATTCTGGAATAATCTACGAAAGAAAGCTTGAAGTTGCTGATAAAGAAGAGGATAAGGAGGGCTAGAAAGGGCTTGGCAAAACAACAGAACAGCAAGGGTCCCTAGGAGCAATCAGTGTAAAACTCCTTGTGATCAGAAAGTCCATGGGACCTAAAAAAGAGAGAGATCTATAATTCTAGATTTTAAGTTCTGTGCTGTTCTGTAATTACTCCTTGTTTAGTGTCATCACTAGGTTTGGTGTCACCATGCGGTAGATCATGTCATCCCCCCTTCTGCCTTTCCCTCCCAGGGGAGGTGGTACTGGCCAGGGCACCCTCTACCTGGGTGGTCTAGCCCCCCCTGCCCCCCACAGGGCCTAGCACCGAGCCAGGTAGTCCCATCCCTGTCGGTCCTGCCCCCCATGGCTCCCCACAGCTCCTCCCCTCTCCCATTGGCCAAGGTGGAGACCCTCCTCTTCGCCCAGTGGTAGGCATGTCCAAACCCTGACTGGGAGCTGAAGGTGGGGGAGGGGGGTGACAAGTTACCACACTGAGTGATGGGTGACACCAACTCTAGTGACACCACTGCCTTGGAGGCCCCTCTCCCGGTGGTGCTGGCCCACAACCACTGCTACAGACCCTGGGGTCATTTTGGTGTCACCCCCTCTGACAGTGTCAGGGGGTACAGTCTATACCCTACCCCACACATCCCTAGTGTTGCCACTGTCCTTGTTATCCATGAATCTTCAGTATACTGCACATATCTGCCTTGACTGAGGGGTGTTTTGGGAAAATCATGGAAAAGATATTACATTTAGGGTTGCCAGATAAAATACAGGATTCCCAGTTAAATTGAATTTCTGAAACTCAAAATTAATTTGAACTCCTTTTTGTTTGTTATACATCCACATCAATAAAGAATGAAGAAAAGAACAGCCACAAGAAACAAAATATAGATAAGACAGCGAATTCAGAGTAAGCAAGAAAATATATCAACAGCTAATAAGGAGATGTGAAGGCCTCTGAGGTATTGGGTTGGGTGGAGCCTTGGTTTTCCTCAATAAGTGTGACCTGTAGCAATTTTTAATTAAATATTAGAGAGAAAGTTAAGCCCATAGGGTTAGAGAATTGGGGATACCTACTCAGCAGAAATCTAGGTTATAAGTAATTCAATTCTGTATATATTATTCCTTTCAAACCTGCCTCTCACACTATAGTGAATTCCCAGAAGGTTGAGTTCCCCATAGTTACAGGGGAGCAGTATGTGGGCATGGCATGAACAGCAGTTGGAGTAATTAAGTTCACTATCATTTCGCCTGTGCTCCTTACTGTGAACAAAGCCAGAATCCTGCAGCCAGTATAGGGGTATCTGTGGTTCCCCAATGGATTTAAGCCTGTGGAAATTAGAGAGATTAAATATTGTTTCTGGAGAGAATTCTAGTAGCTGACAACAGTAGTATATCTGCCAGGTGTGTATGGAGCACAATGAGGTACCACTCGTGATGCCTCGAGTGGTTTTCTTCATTTGATTTGCATAAGCATTTGCAAATAGATGTTCAGATGTGTGCTACTTGTTTCAACATCTGGGTGTAGATTTTTTTTTTAATTTTTTTGAGGTTGCTTTTACTTACTTTCTTTCTAAACCTTTCATTATTCTGTTTACTCTTTTTGCCCTGTCCCAGATTGGGAGATTACTTCAATGATGTGGCTTAATAATATGGAATTTATCAATCAAAAATCTTCATTACTATTCTTTCATCTATCATGTGTATAATTTTGCTGAGGCTAGGATTGGAGTTCTGTGTTGAAAGGCTTATGTACAGGGACAAATTGCTTAGCTAGTGAGTCTAGCCATCTGCTGAGCATACCTTCCTTGATTCAGCTGTTTTCCTCCTATCAGAGTGGCACCTTCGCTGTGAAATGATGTGAATTTGAGAATCCATGAAAGCCCTAGGGTGCTTTACTTATAAATAAAAGGACTTAGTGTGCAGTGCGATTCATGTTATGGTAGACAGGTACTCTTATTTCTATGAACAAGGAAGGGCACCTAACCCAGACTGGACAAGTTAGGGTAAACAAATGTCTACAGAGGAGAGGATGCCCGTGCCCAATCATGAAGGTGCCTTTAGGATGTGGATTTAGGCAAAAAAAAAAAAAAAAGAGGGAAAGGGGAAGGACTTTCAGGCACAGAGGACAATATAGCAAAGGAACAAACAGGGGAATGAAAGAACAAGGGTTATTTAGATAACCGCAAGTAATTTGGTATGAGAGTAATTGACGGTATGAAAGGGGAGGAGAGTAGTCAAGGGTGTAGCAGATGTGGGTAATAGGTATATAGAGGTAGCACTGATTGAAGAAGCAACAGATAGGGGAAAGTGGCATGAGGTGAAAAAGTCTGCACCAAGAAACCAGCACCCAAATCTCTTCCTGCAGTTACTCTTGCTATATAAAGGTAGTGGCTATGTGGACACAGTAAAGGCAGGGACAGTGAGAACAGCTCATTAGGTTATTTCAGGCCAAAAGGGGAAAAAAGTAGTTCCTCCTTTTCCTCCCAGCAGCCAGGTCATCTTAATCTTGAGAGATTTGAACTTTTGTATCAGTTCTTCATTTCTGTGCATTTTTGACTCACCAGACCTAAGTTACATTTCACACATTTGAATAACAACATCTAGCTTGAACATACAATGAGAAATATTCCTCCTCATTTCAGTCCTTCTGTGAATCATAGGTGATCATCATTGCATGGCATGTGTCAAAGGTCGTGGCACTTGTAAATATCAACTAAACATCTTTTTCACATTCCAATTATCAATGGCCCAATCTATGGTCAAGTCATCAGTACTTAAAAATTCATCAGTTAAAAATATTAAGTGAAAAAGTTTCTTCAAACCATTTCAAGATGTGTTAATCTGAAAGAACCCGATGTAAGAGAGAAAACATCTACTTAATAAGTCTTGTCACATACAAAGTTCTCCATTGCATGAAAATCTTTGAGCCACAACATATCAGAGACTAATTATAAAAATTGACTTTGAAATTTGCTCCCCACTATAATTATCCAACTATTGTACATTATTGGCTTGGAGTAATTTCTACTGTGTAAAATGGTCTTTTTCTTATCATCAGAAAGAGGCAGCTGCAGTAGCCTCAAAGAGTCAGGGAATTCTGACAAGTTGAAGTGTCCATATCTTTTTTATATTCACTTCAGTATTTTTTTTTCAGTATGGAAATTCCTGGGTGAGGGGAAAAGGGAGGGTTATATACATAGTAGGCTTGGAGATAATGGGGTCCAAAAGCTCATGTAAAAAAAAGTAGGGATAAGAAGGGCTTTTACAATTACTCCACCCAATCTCCCACTTTATGCAGCACGCGTGAGGAACAAATCCCTGCAACAGCCTTTCAATGATTATCATCTCCATTTTACGTATCATAGAGACGAGTGACAAAGAGTTTAAATAATTTACCTAAATCCCCCAACTAAAAAGTTGTAGATCCAGGCCTCAAACCTAAATTCTTTCTGATCCAGACATCCACGTTATTTCCATGATATCTGACTGAGCCAACTCCGTATCCACTTCCTTTACCATTGGTACAGACCTCAGGTTGGAATAAGGCACTTAGTCAAATGCCCTATCCAAATAGCATTTCCCTATTTAACAAACTCATAATATCATCAAAAAGGAAGTGCAGTTAATTTGGGTGAATTGTGTTTAGTTACCCCAGCCTTATTGTTAGTGATCATCACATTCTTTAAGTGATTTTTAATATAATAATAATTAATGATCACTCATTATAACCATTATTATATAAAATACATAGCACTTACTGTATCTGAAGCACTGTTTTAAGCATTTTATATTAACTCATTTAATCTTCACAATAACCCTATGAGGTAGGTGATACTATCATTATTATGATAACTTTTTTAGAGATGAGGAAACTGAGGCACTGAGAGGTTAAGTAGCATGCCCAGGGTCACACAACTAGTGTGTGGAAGAGCAGGGATTAGAATCCAGACAGGCTGGCTACAGAATCCATGCTCTTAACTACTATGTTATACCACTACACTTAACCATATGTTGAATAATTCATCCTGGAATCATGCCAGGATCACTCTCACACTTATTGGTCTCTATTTTCCATACTTCATTATTTTTCTCTTTTTGATAAAGGGAGCAATGTTTACTTATCTCCAGTATCCTGGTTATTCTCTAATTTTGTACAGCTCCTCAAGGGTAAAATGGTTACTTACCTGAACTCTATAATTTGTCTGTGTATAGTGCCTTTAATTTGTTTAAAGAGTTTGGGTACTCCCTCAGAAATTCCTCACTTAATTTGTATTTAATTCCTTCTTATCCATGTTGCTCTACTCTTCCAAGTTTTAAGATTATTCTCTTTAATGTAGAAGCACCTAAGGGGTTGGAATGTTCTGATCTTTTTTTTTTTTTCCATATCTTTTTTTACATGCATTTACCACATACAGGGAATCACTCCCTTGCTGTCTATCTGCATCTTGCAAAGTTAGAACAGGACTTCAACATTATGAGAAGTAAAAGTATGGGCTTCAATGGTATTCAGGTTGTATTATGGTCACGGATCCAGGCATGCCTGAATCCTGCTCTGCCAGGCACCTTCCTCCCTATGGGGACACATGCACATGCATGCAGAACAATAGTAAAGGGATAACAAGTCACGGCCTCATTATTACTTTCACAAGTGCCTGATTCTGCTATTCAAGGCTCCTTTACAAAGTAGTGTTGACAGCCAGCCTGTCCAAAATATCCAATATCCATGAGATCCTCAAGTGTCTCCAAAGCCCAAATCCAAAGCTGTGTTTTTCTCTACTCTGATCACCGCATAAGACAAAGAGGCAGAAGTATTGTTGACCAGTTTCTGGGGCGGAGCCAAGACGGCAGTCTAGTCAGAAAAACTAAGCCATCTTGCTGCAACAAAGGCCCCCAAAACCAAGTAAACATAGTGACATTAATCCTGGAACCAAAAGCCAAAACCAAACCCACTGCCATCAAGTCAATTCTGACTGATAGCAACTCTATAGAACAGAGTAGAACTGCCCCATGGGGTTTCCAGGGAGTGGCTGGTGATTTGAACTGCCGACTTTTTGTTTAGCAGCCAAGCTCTTAATCACTGCGCAACCAGGGATCCAATCCTGAAACAATGAACTTTAACTGAAGGGATAAAGTCTCAAGGATAAAACAAAACTAAAAGATTCAAAATGGAATTAGATGTATCAATATGCAAATGATGACATATTATAACAATAAAAGGGTGAATACAGGTGTAAGTATAGAACTGTCAAATGGAGAGATAAGTCAAGGTGATATCAAGTAATAATAAAACCAACCCAAAAACCCAGTGCCATCGAGTCAACTGGTTCAAACTTAGGAAGATAAGGGTAAATTTCAAGGTCACCACAAAGAAAGTTAACAAACTTACTCATCAAAATAAAGAAGAGAAACATATAGTTTCAGTAAAAACAAAATCTACAACAATGAAAGAAACAAAAAGAAACTTCACAAACAAAGGAACTCAGCACAGGAGAGTAAGAGGAACAAGGGGAATGTCAGCACCACAAAATGAAAAAGCACTACAAAATCACAGCAATAAACTCACACCTATTTATAATTGCACTGAATGTAAATGGCTTAAATGCACCCATAAAGAGACAGAGAGTGACAAAATGGATAAGAAAACATGAACGAACAATATGCTGTCTACAAGAGGAACACTTTAGACACAAAGACTTAAGTATATTAAAAATCAAAGGATGGAAAATATGTCAAGCAAACAGCAACCAAAAAAGAGGAGGAGTGGCAATACTAAACTCAAATAAAACAGACTTTAAGGCAAAATCATCATTAAAAGACAAGAAAGCACATTATATAATTATTAAAGGGTCAATCTACATGATAACATAACCATAACAAATATCTATATACCCAACAGGGGTGCAAAGTACGCTAACAGCACTGAAAAGAGACATTGACAGTTCCACAATAATAGTAGAAGACTTCAACACACCACTCTCAGTAAAGGACAGAACATCTAGAAAGAAACTTAGCAAAGATACAGGAAATCTGAAGGCCACAATCAGCCATCTTGACCTCATAGACATATGTAGAATACTGCACCCAAAAGCAGCAAAGTATACATTCTTTTCCAATGTACATGGAATATTCTCCAGAATAGACAACTTGTTAGGCCATGATGCAACCCTCAACAAAATCCAAAACACTGAGTTAATACAAAGCATCTTCTCTGATCACAATGCCATAAAAGTAGAAATTAATAACAAGAAGTTCAAGGAAAAAAATCAAATACATGGAAACTGAATAACACCTTGTTTAAAAGTCACTGGGTAATAGAAGAAACCAAAGATGGACTAAAACATTTTCTAGAATCAAATGAGACTGAAAATACATCACACCAAAATCTTTGGGACACAGTAAAGACAGTGCTTGGAGGTTAATTTATAGCAATATGCACACACATCAAAAAAAGGAAAAAATGGACAATCAAAGTGTTAGCCCTACAATTCGAACAAATAAAAAGAGAATAGCTAAAGAAACCCACAACCATCGGAAGAAAGGAAATAATAAAGCTCAGAACAGAAATAAATCAAATAGAGAATAGAAAAACGATAGAAAGAATCGACAAAACCAAAAGTTGGTTCTTTGAAAAGATCAACCCCATCAACAAACCAGTGGCCAAATTGACAAAAGAAAAACAGGAAAGGATGCAAATAACCCAAATAAGAAATGAAATGGGGGTATTACAACAGACCCAAATGAAATAAAAAGGATCATAACAGAGTACTATGAAAAACTATACTAAAAATTTCTAGAAACACACTACCTACCTAAACTAACACAGACTTAGGTAGAAAATCTGAACAGACCCATAACAAGAGAAGATATTGAAAAGGTACTAAAACAAAACAAAACAAAAACTCCCAACAAAAAAAATGTCGTGGCCCAGATGGCTTCACTGGAGAATTCTACCAAACAATCAGAGAACAGCTTATATCAGTACTATTCAAACTACTTCAGAACATAGAAAAGGAAGGGCTACTTCCAAATTCATTCTATGAAGCCAGCATAAACCTGATGCCAAAACTAGGTGTAAAAACCAAACCCAGTGCCGTCGAGTCGATTCCTACTCATAGCGACCCTATAGGACAGAGTAGAACTGCCCCATAGAGTTTCCAAGGAGCGCCTGGAGGATTCAAACTGCCGACCCTTTGGTTAGCAGCCGTAGCACTTAACCACTATGCCACCAGGGTTTCCTAAACCAGGTGTAAAACCCAGAAAAATCCAGGTGTAGACGCCACAAAAAAAAATTACAGACCAGTATCTCTCACGAAAACAGATGCAAAAATTCTCTACTAAATTTTAGCCAATAGAATTCAGCACCATATATTAAATATATATTATGTATTATATATATTTTTTATATATATACACACACACACACACACCACAACCAAGTGAGATTCATACCAGATATGCAAGGGTGGTTCAAAATTAGAAAATCAATCAACATGATAAACCACATAAATAAAAGAATAGAATCACATGATCATCTCAGAAAAAACATTCAATGAAGTCCAAATGAAAGCTCTCAATAAGATAGGAATAGGAAAAAAAATAGGAATAGAAGGGAAATTTCTCAAAACATAATGCAGGGCATCTATACAAAACCAAAAGCCAACATCATTCTCAAAGGAGAGAGCCTGAAAACATCCCCCCTGAGAATGGGAACAAATGCCCTTTATCACCACTCCCATTTAACATTGTGCTGGAAGTCCTAGATACAGCAGTAAGGCAAGAAAAAGAAATAAAAAGCATCCAAACTGGTAAGGAAGAAGTAAAACTATCCCTATTCATGAATGATATGATACTATACACAGAGAACTCTAAAGACTCCACAAGAAAACTACCGGAACTAATAGAAAGATTCAGCAGAGTGTAGGATACAAGATAAACATACAAAAACCAGTTGGATTCCTATACACCAATAAAGAGTACCATGAAAAGGAAATCAGGAAAGCAATATCATTTATAATAGCCCCTAAAAAATAAAATATTTAGGAATAAATCTAACCAGGGATGTAAAAGTCCTATACAAATAAAACTACAAAACACCACTGCAAGAATCCAAAAAAGATCTACATAAATGGAAAAACATATCATGCTCATGGATAGGTAGACTTAAGAATGTGAAAATGTCAATTCTACCCAAAGCAATCTACATATACAATGCAATTCCGATCCAAATACCAACAGCATTCTTGAAGGAAATAGAAAAACTAATCCTTAAGTTTATATGGAAAGGGAAGACTCCCAAATAAGTACATCATTATTCAAGAAGAACAAAGTAGAAGGTCTCACACTGCCTGATTTTGGAACCTACTATATAGATACAGTAATCAAAACACTCTGGTACTGGTACATCAACAGACACATTGACCAATGGAACAGAATCAAGAACCCAGATGTAAATCTATCTACCTATGGCCACCTGATCTTTGACAAAGGCCCAAAGTCCATTAAGTGGGGGAAAAGGCAGTCTTTTTAACAAACAGTACTAGCAAAACTGGATGTCCATCTGTAAAAAAATGAAACAGGACCCATGCCTCACAACATACACAAAAGCTAACTCAAAATGGATCAAAGACCTAAAAATAAAACCAAAAACTATAAAGATCACAGAAAAAAAAATTGGGTCTAAGCTAGAGGCCTGGATTTATGGAGTATGCATACAAATGATAATTAACAATGCACAAACACCAGAAGATAAGCTAGATAAATGGGATCTTCTAAAAATTAAACACTTATACTCATCAAAAGACTTCACCAAAAAAGTAAAAAGAGAACTTACAGACTGGGAAAAAAATTTTTACTATGACATATCTGACAGAAGTCTAATTTCTAAAATCTTAAGGAAAATCCAACATCTTCTAAAAAGAAAAATAACCCAGTTAAAAAATAGGGGAAGGATATGAATAGACGCTTCACCAAAGAAGACATTCAAGTGCTTAACAGACACATGAGGAAATGCTCGTGATCACTAGCCATTACAAAAATGTAAATCAAAACTACAATGAGATATCATCTCATCTTGACAGTACCGGCAGAAACAGAAGAAGAAAAATAAAAACAGAAAATAACGAAGGTTGCAAGGAAATTGGAACTCTTATGCATTGCTTGTGGGAATGCAAAATGGTACAACCATTTTGGAAAACAATATGGCACTTCCTTAAAAAACTAGAAATAGAAATATCATGGTGGCATTGTTGTTAGATGTCCTCAAGTTGGTTCCGACTCATAGCAACCCTTCGTACAACAGAATGAAACACTGCCCATTCCAATGCCATCCTCACAATTGTTTTTATGCTTAAGCCCATCATTGCAGCTACTGTGTCAATCCACCTCGTTGAGGGTCTTCCTCTTTTCCGCCGACCCTGTACTCTGCCAACCATGATGTCCTTCTCCAGGGACTGATTCCTCCTGACATGTCCAAAGTATGTAAGACATAGTCTCACCATCCTTGCTTCTAAGAAGCATTCTGGTTGAACTTCTTCCAAGACAGATTTGTTGTTTTTTTTTTGGCAGTCCATGTTTTTTTTATGGTATATTCAATATTCTTCACCAACACTACAATTCGAAGGCGTCAATTCTTTTTCTGTTTTCCTTATTCATCGTCCAGCTTTCTCATGCATAGGAAGTGACTGAAAACACCATGGCTTGGGTCAGGCGCACCTTAGTCTTCAAGGTGACAATCTTTTCTTTTCAACACTTTAAAGAGGTATTTTGCAACAGATTTGCCCAACGTAATGTGTCATTTGATTTCTTGGCTGCTGCTTCCACGGGCATTGATCTTGGATCCAAGGAAAATGAAATCCTTGACAACTTCAATCTTTTCTTTGTTTACAATGATGTTGCTTATTGGTCCAGTTGTGAGGATTTTTGTTTTCTTTATGTTGAGGTATAATCCATACTGAGGGCTATGGTCTTTGATCTTCATCTGTAAGTGCTTCAAGTCCTCTTCACTTTCAGCAAGCAAGGTTGCGTCATCTGCATAACGCAGGATGTTAATGAGTCTTCCTCCAATCCTGATGCCTCATTCTTCACATAGTTCAGCTTCACCTGAATGGACATATGCACACCCGTGTTCATTGCAGCATTATTCACAATAGCAAAAAGATGGAAACAACCAAAGTGCCCATCAACAGATGAATGTATAAAAAAACTATGGTGTATACACACAATGGAATACTACACAATGATAAAGAACAATAATGAATCTCTCACAACATGGATGAATCTGGACGGCAGTATGCTAAGTGAAATAAGTCAATCACAAGATCACATATACTGTATGAGACCATTATTATAAAAACACATGAAAATGTTTCCTTACAGAAAGAAACAATCTTTGATGGTTACGAGAGAGGGAGGGGTAGGGAAGGAGAAACACTAACTAGATAGAAGATAAGTGGTAACTTTGGTGAAAGGTAAGACAGTACACAATACTAGGGAAGTGTCTTAGTTATCTAGTGCTGCTATAACAGAAATACCACAAGTAGATGGCTTTAACAAAGAGGATTTTATTCTCTCACAGTTTGGGAGGCTAGACGTCCGAATTCAGGGTGCCAGCTCCGGGGGAAGCCTTTCTCTTTCTGTTGGCTCTGGGGGAAGGTCCTTGCCATCAATCCTTCCCTGGTCCAGGAGTCCCTCAGTGCAAGGACCCCAGGCCCTAAGGACGTGAGCTCCTGGCTCTACTTTCCTGGTGGCAGGAGGTCCCCAAGTCTCTCTGCTTGCTTCTCTCTTTTATATCTCAAAACAGATTAAGACAGGACCTAAACTTGTAGGTTGAGGTCCTGCCTTATTAACATAACTGCCTCTAATCCTGCCTCATTAACATCATAAAGGCAGGATTTACAAAACATAGGAAAATCACATCAGATGACAAAATGGTGGATAATCACATAATACTGGAAATCATGACCTAGCCAATTTGACACATATTTTGGGGGGACGCACTTCACTCTATGACAATAAGTCAGCACAACTTGACCAGGGCAAAGTCATAGACGTTTCACAGATACATTTAAATGCCCCGAGGGACCATGCTCTCCGGAGACATCTAGCTCAATTGGCATATATAGTCTGTAAAGAAAACATTCTACATTCGACTATGATGAGTAGTGCCTGGGGTCTTAAAACCCTGCGAGTGGCCATCTAAGATACATCTACTCTTCCCATCCTAGCTTGAGCAAAGGAGAATGAAGAAAACCAAAGAAGCAAGGGAAAGATTAGTCCAAAGGACTAGTGGACTGCAACTACCACAACCTCCACCAGGCTGAGCCCAGAACAACTGGGTTGTGCATGGATATCATGACCTATTGCTCTGGCAGTGATCACAATAAAGGGTCCCAGATAGAGTGGGAGAAAAATGTAGAACAAAATTCAAATTCACACACACACAAAAAAATCAGGATTTCTGGTCCGACAGAGACTGGAGAAACCCTGAGGGTATGACCCCAGAAACCCTTTTGACTCAGTATTGAAGCCACTTCTGTGGTTCACCCTTCAGCCAAAGATTGGATGGGTCTATCGGGCCAACAATTACACATGTTACATCATGTATACGAGACTGATGGACACAATGGTCCAAAAGCAAAGGAAAAAAGGCAGGAAGGGACGGGAAAACTGGGCGAATGGAAACAGGGAACTCGGGGTAGAGAAGGGGAGAGTGTTGACACATCGTGGGGTTGGCAATCAATGTCACAAAATAATTTGTGTGTTAACTGTTTAATGAGAAACTAATTAGCTCTGTAAACTTTCACCTACAGCACAATTTAAAAAAAGTTTTCTGCATAATGACTATACTATTTAAAGAGGAGGGAAACAAAAATGGAGGTGTGGTGAATTGAACAGAGTTCCTCTCCCAGAGAATGGCTTCCTGAATATGTTAATAGGCCATTTCCTAAAATGCTCCTCATGACCCTTATACCCATTCCCCATGCAAATACCAGTATTTGTTCTAAGGCAGACCAGACTTTGTAACTCCTCCTCACCATTAAATACAAAAATACATCCTTTCCCTTATATGCATTAGTTGTGATGTTCCGAGTAAAAAATGTAGTTGTTTTACATGATGACAAAAAAAAAAATCATGAAATAAAATGCCAGGGAAGTGTGATGTTTTTATCATAAGCAGGTAAATGTTATTTCACAGATGTCATTATCATTTGACTCTTGGTTGTATTCAAGAAAAATGTTTTCTGCGAGAAAGATTGGAGGAAATATTTATTTATATTTAGAAAACCACACACTTAAGGGGGAAGCTTGGTGGGAATATTCAGTGAAGGTAAAACATAAAGCAGAACTGATCTTGGTCCTCGAAGACACTAGAAATTGACTCAGTGGACAGAACAGCATGGCCAGTAATTCTGAAGTTCATTATTAAGATTACCACATGAAAATAGTTAAGATATTTTTAAAATTAAGAATAAGGAGGACAGACTGGCCCTATAAAATACAAAACATGCTATAAAACTATAGTAACTAAAACAGTATGAAACTCCTAAAACATGAAATTTCCTTACATACTGAATCTCTTCTCCAAACATCTCTCTGTCTCTTTAGTGGAAATCCGGTTATCCCCTCAGGACATCCTTTTTTTTTTTCAGTTCTTTCATAATTTGTGTATCTTTCGTACTTCTTGTATCTCGAAATCAGAAAATGAAGTTAGTACCTTACTTATTGTCCTTTCTTATAGGTGTCTCCTTCAAAGACTTGTTAAAACACCCATTGCTTTGAGTCTATGCCATTTGGCTATGTCTCGTCTCCATGTCATTCTTATTGTTATTTATGAAGCTCCCAGTCATTTTTCCTAACTAATCAAAGACTTTGGCACTTTTTCTCTCCACCTCAAGTTCTGCCACTTTTTGGTTTTCTTAATAACCATTAAGACAAATTCCTAATACTCAGGCTTCCATGTTCCTTGACTTCACTGGAACGCTAATCTATCATAGCTTCTTCTACTTTCTCACACTCCATCAGCCACTCTTTTCTTCACTCCCTTCGTATCTGTCTTTATATTTTGCAGTCCTTCATGTCAATAAGAATCTCCTTGCCAATGCCCTAAATTTTATCCTCCCTCTTCACTTTAAAAAAACATATGTATAGTGAAAACCCAGTCACCCAACCCCATTATTTGCTTTATCTGTGACCTTATCCAAGAAGGTCAGTACTAGTGAATAAAGTCCAACAAAATGGCAGACCGATTCCACTATAAAATCAAAAGCACAGACATTGAAAGGCTTACAACACTAGTAGTAATCCTCTTTCATTTTGTCAACTCAAGTTCCCTTTACCCACAACGACAGTAATAAAATTTCACTCTTATCAAGTACTGACTGCCCTGCTTCCCCTCTGACTTTCAACAAGTGACCTTACTTCTAACTTCACAAAGAGTGACAGAGACAGAGAGAGAGTGGAAACAGGAATATTTGATCCTGTTAGCAGCCACATTCTTGACCTGTGCATTGGATCTCATCTCTATACGCTTCCTCAGGAAACTGACATTATTGATAACGCCATCTCTCTCTCATGTGTATTTAACCATTCCTTGTCTTTCAATTGTTTTTATATCACCATTGATATAAGTGAAAAGTCCTCCCATATTTAAAAAAAGTAAAAAAAATTATTTTATATTCCCCTCCTACCATTACGCCCTCTCCTGCCCTTCATGGCCAACTGCTTAAAATGATATTTATAGTCACCATTTCTAATTCCTCACCTTTTACTCCTTCCTCAAGCCATTCCATCTGGACCTTTTTTTTTTTTTTAACAAATAATAAACCAAAAAGTTCTTAGTAAGGTCACAAATGACATTCCTGCCATTAAATACAATGGACTTTTTCATTTCTCCTTTGGCTTAATATTTCAGTGGCATCTGATACTCAATGTTGAAACTATTTTTTTTTCTTTACTCTCATGATGCCAACTCTTAATTTTACTCCTACTTCTTTGGACACTCCACTGTCTCTTTTGAAGATACATCACCCTCCACTCGATCACTAAGCATTGATTTTTTCAAGATTGAGACCAAGGTCTTTTGCTTTTAGTAATTTATTTCCCTAGTAATTTTCATACACATCTATGATCTCCTTTACTATCTATTTGTAGGTGACTCACACATTTATATATCCATCTAGCCTGTTCTCTGAACTCCAAACTTGAATTTTTAACTCCCTTTTCATTATGTCTACTTGGATGCCTAAAAGACATCTCACAGTTAAAACACATACATATCCCAATGTCAACACATTTCAGACAAACCTCATTCTCTTCTCCTCCAAATTTGATCCTTTTCCATTTTCTCTATCTCAGTGATCAGCAAGCCAGAAACCTAGGAATGACCCTTGTCTTCAAGCCCATTCTTATCTAACCTAAATCACTTTTGTTTTACGAAGTTTCACTTCAATTAATCCACTGATCTTCAGTTTCATTCTCATCCTAGTCTAAAGCAACATCATCTTTAGCCTGGTATCCTGTAATAGCTTCCTAAGTAACCTTTCTACCATAATCTCTCCTCTATATGGTGATCAGAACAATACTTTTAAAACACAAATCTGATATATCACTTTGTTTCTTAAACCACTCCAATGACATCACATTATTTTGGAAAAAATTTAAAAAAGTAATAACTTTAACATGACTAAAAGACCTCATGTGATCTGGTCATTTACACCTCTACAACCACATTCCTGGTCATATATTCTTCTCCCTGACTAAATTTCAGTGATATAGGTCTTATTTCTGTTCTTCGAAATCCTGTGTTTACTCTCATTATAGGATATTTGCACATACTGTTCTGTCTACCTGGAATGCTCCCTTACCATCATCCTAGTTAACATGTGTTCATGCTTTCTCAATTTAATAATTGTCTCCTTGGAGAAAGTTTCCCCAACACTTCTCTCTCTCTCCTTGTAGTACTTACCACATCTGTAGTTTCAAGTTTACTTTTATGATTATTTGAATGATACTAGTTTATTTAGATATTGTTCATGGATGATAATCTCATTGTGGACAGAGTCCATGTGTAGTTTTGCTATCAATGTATTCTTTGTGCCTAGGACAATGCTAGATACTCAACGAATATTTGTGGAATAGAATGAGTAAATGAATGAACGAATGAAACCATAGGAACAGACCATAAGAGGCAGAAATGGGTGAATATTACAGAATTTAATATATAATAAGGATATTATTTCAAATCACTGGTATTGCTATAAACTGAGGAAATAAGTATTCACCTCACACCATTCATATTAAAAAATCCAGATAGATTAAAATACAGTATCTAAAATTATAAATGTAATAGAAAAATATATAGGGTATTTTTTAATTGTGCTGTGGGAAAGGACTTCCCAAAACATGACAACCTCAGTAATAATAAAGAAAACTACAAACCTCTTTTTGAAAATACAAATCTGTAAGTCAAGATGAAAGACATTAAATTGGGAGAATATATTTGAAAAGTATATAACAGACAAAGGGTTAATAGCTACAATATATAAAGATGATCTACAAATCAAGAAGGAAACAAGTTACACAATGTGAACAAAAATCGACACAAGAAAATATAAAAACACCTTAAAAAAAAACCCCCAAATCATTTTTTTTTTGGTTGGGTGTCATCGAGTCAGTTCTGACTCATAGCAACTCTATCGGACTCAGTAGAACTGGGCTATAGGGTTTCCAAGGAGCGCCTGGTGGATTTGAACTGTTGACCTTTTGATTAGCAGCTGTAGCTCTTAACCACTACGCCACCAGGGTTTCCAGTAATCATTTTAGGAGTAGACAAATACAGTTAAAATGAAAATAGCTATAATTTTTTAGTCTTCATATTTGCAAAAAGTTAAAGGTTTATTATATACTTTGGATGGTAAGAGTGTAGGGAAAATGAACACTCCTACTCTTCATGCTAATGTAAATTTGCATAGGTTTTAGAGGATAATTTGGCAACACTCATAAATATTTTTACTGTGCATAGAAATTTTACTTTTAATTAAATATATTTTTCAAAATACACAATTGTGTAAGGTTATTCTTACAAGGATTTTTTTTTATAATAAAAAGGAACAGTTTAAATTCTAACAAGAAAAATAATATTTAAGTAAAATTATAATACCTATAATAAGGAATATGAATAAGAACTAGGTAATTCTATCTGTACCAATGTGAAAAGATGTCAATGTGTATTAAAATCTTGAAAAAGTAAATTGCAGAAAATATGTATTCTATGAACCCATTTATGTAAAAATATTTCAGAAAAACAAAAAGTGTGTATGTATGAAGAAAAGAAAAACTTGAGGAAAGGTAATCATAACACACTGTTAACAAAAAAAAAATAGTAACCTCCAATTATGAAGTTTTGCTGGAATGAGATGAGGTGGGGACTGACTTTCAATTTATTTCATATACTTTTTTTTCACAATATGTACCACTTTGATAATTTGAAAAAAATGAAAGAGTAAAAAGAGCAACTTACTAAAATTGTTTGTAAATTTGTTGCATGTTTTACATATGTTCTAGATCCATACGCATCCCCCGATTTTCCCAAATGACCTCATAAGCTGAGAATAACATATCAGAGTGCAAATATAGAATCTGAAAACTTGAGCACACATGTTAAAAATCTGAACCCTTCATTCAGTAGTATCTGTGTTAAACTTTCCTTGCAATCTTGCTGGTTTAATTATGCAGTACATAGCCCACGAGTTGATGACCTCAAGGCCCCAATGGCAAGAGTACTACTAAGTCAAGTAAAAGGTTGACCTGGTCAATTCTATCATGCAAGTGCACAGGTTTGGGGATGGAAATGGAATTAGGCAAAATGTTCATACAGGCATCAAAGAACTCTGAATAACTTGTATTAAGGCAGGACATTTTTACTTAGCTTGCTGAATGATTTTTACTCTGATGACTAAGCTCACAAAATCTATTATATATTGTTGCCATTCATGGATCTCTTAACATTCTTTGGTGTGGAGAAAGTTATGTAACTTAATGGACCAGGCTTTTAATAACTGAAAATATCCTAAATACAAATAGTCTACCTCTTGTGAAATTTGAGGGTTTTAAATCTTAATCTGTTACTCTAACAGTCAGCTACTGATCTTAGCATATAGTCAATTAAAATGCCTTCTTGGCATGTAAAATGCAGAGATTTGGGGGAATTTTTTCTTGGGGGGCTTCCTATAATTGTGCTGTATTTGCTCTGAAACCAATCGCAAGTCAACATCATCTGGAATTTTATATTTATTGCTCCTAAACATAAAGGACAACTCCAATTTGATTAAAACAGGAGTGCATGCAGTATTAAAAGCTTCTTCTCCCCATGGCATCTAGAGCCTATTTCTTTCTGTCCATAAAAAGCACCCTATTTACTGTGGCATATATGAAATATTCAGTTTTCCTGATTTGACCTATGCTATGTCTTCTGAGTGACACATCAGAAGTAGAAGAGGGTAGGGATGTAGATCTCTTGCTGTGCCTTAAAGGTAGCTACTGAGGAAGGGGTAAAGGGCCAGTGTTGTTCATGCAAGGATGACAATTTCTTCTTGGGTCATCCTCAGCAGATAGTGGGCCAGAAGCAGGTTAATATTCCATACAATTTCTCAGACAGGTCATGTTGACTAGCACCAAGTCCACTAGAGACATATCCTCAAAGGTTTGGTATATAAAAGACAATGCGCTCAGTGTTGGCTACCTAATGGGCATCTGCCCTTGCAGCAGGCATGGAAAAAGCAACAGTGATGACTTAGAATTTCCCCAACCAGCATGGGAGAAGAAGTCCAAACTAGAGAATATTAGGCTTAGTCTGTATTTAAAGACCCATTAGCACCTGTATTTTCTGTCATTACTGTTTTTCCATGAATGCCATCAGAAGAAATGGATGATTTAATATTATATCAGAATTGGTCTCCTATTTCCTTTGAGGGAGAATCATAACTATTCAGAGTGGTTAATAGATTGCAACAAAGAAGGGTCAGAGTAATCCTCTTGTTTCTTATTGTTTACCCCAGTCTTATCTCATGCTCTTCCTCTGAATGTTCCTGAATATGCCCCTATGATATCTGAAAACCACACTTTTGCTCATGATAAATCTACTTAGAGCCCACGATCATCTTCTATCCTTATATACACTTGTTAATAATATAACCTGCCTTCAAATCCTCTTTCAACTTTGATTCCCTCTGTGAGTTGTATTTAATTCATCTACTGAGTAGTTACCAGGTGCCTTGTTACGTGGTGAAGACCCTCTTTTCTTTTTGTGACCTTACTAATCACGTCTTTCCTCACATAAGACAATTTATATTAAATTTTCAGAAAGACTTTTCTAATCCTTCTTTGATAATGAACTATTCAAGGGCAGGGAAAAATGCTTATTCATCTCTGTAATCAGTCAGAATTTAAGACAGGGTTTGGGACAAGAGTATCCAGTCAATAAATATTTATTGAACACAATAGGAAAAAAAATGACCTTTAAACACATAAAAGTGTTTTCATTCGCTTGCTCTGTGTCTAAAAGATATTTTGTGAGACTTCTGAGACAATGCGTAGTAAAGGTGTGTTTATATCATCCCCTATTTGAAGCAGACTGACGATGAACAAAGCATAAAACTGAAAAAAAGGGAAGTCCATCCTCAATGAAACTAGGGAATAGTTACTTCCTTGAAATAGAAATTATGAAGAATATCTGCCAAATATAATGAAATTAGGCCAATTTAAAAAAGAAAACAAGGAGAGATAAATATATGATCTCCAGATGTAGCAAACCTGGTGGCATAGAGGGTAAGAGCTACAGCTGTTAACCAAAAGGTCTGCAGTTCGAATCCACCAGGCACTCCTTGGAAACTCTAAGGGACAGCTCTACTCTGACCTATAGGGTCGCCATGACTTGGAATCGACTCGATGGCAGTGGGTTTGGTTTTTTGGTAGATGTAGATGAAGAATTCTCTAAAAAAAGAGAAGTTGTTCTTGAAAATTTTCATCAACAATCCACCACTTGGAATGATGAGGTTTGAAGGTACAGACTGACTCAGCAAGAAACTGAGTATCCCTTTTGAGTCCCCATTCTAAATCACACAATGGAAGGGGAGATAGAGTGAAAGGAAAAACCACATGGAGATTCTTGTTTTATTTTTTGTTATCATGTCCTCAAACCTGTAAAAAAAAGAGTCCTGGAGGTGATACAGGAGGAAGGAAATAGTGAAAGGCGAAATCCATTTTGTAACTACTGACCAAGTTCAACTGAGACAAGACAAATGAACAGTAAATCTCCAAATAAAGAACAATGAGATCCAAGGAATCAGTGAAAGCCACAATGGCAACTACCTCAGTAGATCTGCTCATTTCAAAGAGACAAATAACAACAAAAAATCATTCTTCACTGGCTCCCAGGACACCATATTTACCTTGCTGCAACTTTCTAGTCTATCTGCCCTTTCCTTCTGTTCCTTAGACTTCTAAAGGCTGGGCTGTTCCAGGCCTTAGTCCTTTTACCTCTTTTCTATCAGTACTCACTCCTTTGGGTATCGTGTCTTTAATAGCATTTATATACTGCTGACTCATAAACGTATATCTCTAGTCCAAACTTCTCTTAGGAAATCCATATTCTTATATCAAACTTCCTACTTGACATCTTCATTTGAATAGTTTCTTTTATAAGGTCAGCACAAAACTGGCTCTGATGAGGCAGAGGTTAAAGATGTCCCAATGCTCAGCTTTTCCAAACTGCTGTACCACTGCATCATCTCTAACATCAACTACTCCCCTTCCCCTAAGTGCTCTCCCTCCTGTCTTTAGGCTGCATAATTGGCTGCACCACATCACAGAATTCACAAACCGTATCAAAGAAATGGCTCGTGTAGTTGTGGAGGCTGGCAATTCCCAAACCCTTGGGTCAGGTGTAGCCTTCTCCCTACCCACGTGGCTGCAGGTTAAGCACCAGGTCAGAGCACAGGCTGCTGGTTCACAACGCTGTGGAAGCTGGAGAATCAGGTTAGACAATAGGCTGCTGGCCCATGGGGCTGTGGAAGCCAGCAAATCCCGGAATCAGCAGGTCAGATGGTATGCTGCTGGCTCACATCCCAAGAACTGGAGGTCTGACAGTAATGAACTATACATAGGATACAGATGTAGAGAGAGAACTCTACCAGGGCACCCACGTATACATCTTGGATGTAGGTCACACCCCAGGAAAGGGTGTAACTTGAGTAAGGGTGGGACTTCAGTCACACCCTCCTGCAAGACTGTGACTCAAGATATACCCAACACCAACCCTGCCTCCTGAACATATAATAAGGTTAGGATTTACAAATCGTAAAATGGAGGACAACCATAAAATATCAGAAATCATGGCCTAGCCAAGTTGACACATAACACCAACCATCATGGGTTCCATATACCTTATTTGCATCGTCTTAATCATTGTGCATGAGTCACAAACTCCATGGCTAGAAGGGCCATATTAAGTAATTCATTGGGCTGCAGATGAGTAATAGAAATATTAAACTTAACAAATTGAGCTATTGAACTTTCTTTTAAAACTACTCCTCAAGTATTTTCTATCTCAGCTGATGACAATTCCTTTCTTTCAGTTGCTCAGACCAAATATTTCAGTATCTATCCTTGATTCCTCTCTCTCTCCTACTCTACATCCAACCCATCTATAAATCCTATTAGATACACCTCAAGATATATCCAGAAGCGAATCACTTCCCACTGTCTTCACCACAACCACCCTGATCTTAGCCACCATCTTCTCTCTCACTTAGATTACTGCAAAACACTCACTACTAGTCTTCTTGCTTTACTCTTCCTTTCCTTTAGTCGGTTTTCCACATGGCAGCCAGAATGATCCAGTTAAACATGTTAGATCAAGTCTCCTTTATCATCAAATTCCTCCAGTGCTTTTAAGTCTAACTTCCTATTTATAATTCAAAGACCTTTAGGATGATCTACAAAACCCTGCACATTCTACTCCTCCCTCTTACCTTTCTGATATTAATCTCCTACTACTCTGAAGCATACTCATTCCATTCGAGCCATAGAAGAACTGCTTTTCAAATATACCAGGCTAGATTCCACCTAGAACCTTGGCCTTGGCTCTTCCCTCTGTCTGAAATATTCTGCTCCTCATTTTCAACATTCCCTACTCCCTCATATCACTCATGCCTGTACAAACATCTCGTCATTTCAGCAAGACTACTCTGAACCCCAATCTAAAATTGCACTGTCCTTCACAACATCATATTCCATCTTTTCTGCTTTATTTTTACCTCTTGCATTTATTACCATTTAATATAATATGTATCCAGTTTATTGCCTGTCTCCCCATACTGGTATATATGCTGTATGAAGGCAGGTAATTTTTTTCTTTTTATGTACTACTGTACCTTTAACACCTAATACAGTGCCTGGAACATTATAAACAAACAAAAAAAAATTGCTGTTGAGTCAATTCCAACTCATAGTGACCCTATAGGACAGTGTAGAACTGCCCCATACACTTTCTAAGGAGCGCCTGGTGGATTCAAACTGCTGACCTTTCGGTTAGCAGCTGTAGCACTTAACTGCTATGCCACCAGGGTTTCCGGGAACATTATAGGCACTCAATTAATATTTATTAAATAAGTAACTTAATATGTAGGGAACTAAAAGAAAGTTTAAAAATAAATACCAGAAAAACAAAAAGCAAAACCAAACCAGTTGCTGTTGAGTTTATTATGACCATAGTGACCTCATAGGACAGAGTAGAACCACCCCATAGGGTTTCCAAGGGGCTGATGGATTTAGAAATAAATACAGACACTTTATATTAAAGACAAAAGGAAGGGTATAAAAAGTGAGTCAAAAATCCGAAGAGATGCATAACAATGAAATTGTTACAGGAATGTAAGAAACAATAGAAACTACAAGGAGTAGAAATGACATTGGAAAAGCCATAGAGGCCATGCTCGAGGAATTATTGCACAAACAGAAAAACATGCAAAGACACATACAGACACATCCCTAGAATAAAGTGATAATAGTTAGAAGAGAGGATGTTATGAATATGGATGATGAAGGAGATTCAGCACACAGAGGGCGTGAACAGAGCAAAGGGAACAGAAAACAACATTCAAAGCTCTAATAGCAGAAAATTTTCCTGAAAGAAAGGAAGACATGAACATGAATGCCAAAATGACACACAGTGTTCTAGGGAAATGATATAAAATAATGAACCCCACAGCATATCCTGGGGGTAATCAATAACTGCTAATTATAAAGAATCCCATAGGTGTCTAAGGAAAAAAAATTTTTTTTTTTTTGTGTCTAGGCAGGAAAAAAAAAAGGTAACTTATAATAGGGGAAAATTGGTCTATTATCACAGTTTTCCACAGAAACATTTAATACCAGAGGCCATTGGAGCAAAGTATATAGACTTTTTTGGAAAGAGCAATGTGACCTAATAGTTTTATGACTTGAAAATGCTTGTCAAAACACAAAAGTGTTTGAAGATATTTGCAAATGAAACTAGAACTCAAGAATTAGCACCTTTAAAAAATCAAGCCAATTATGAAATTAATTAAAAAAAAACTCTATAATACAGAGGTTGTGGTTATAAAAGACAAACATTGAACATAGAATCCATTTAAATATATAATGCAGGATAAATTATAATGGGAAATATAATAGCAAAACATAATGTAATGGTAAATGTTATTAACATTGGTAATGTAAAAATAATTGTAAAACAAGTAAGAATTAGAATGTTAGTGAAGGAAGGGAAGTGAACACGAAAGAATGTGCTGATTTTTTCAACTTTTTTTTTATATTAACTTTTATTAAGCTTCAAGTAAACGTTTACAAATCCAATCAGTCTGTCACATATAAGTTTACATACATCTCACTCCCTACTCCCACTTGCTCTCCCCCTCTTGAGTCAGCCCTTTCAGTCTCTCCTTTCGTGACAATTTTGCCAGCTTCCCTCTCTCTCTATCCTCCCATCGCCCCTCCAGATAAGAGTTGCCAACACAATCTCAAGTGTCCACCTGATATAATTAGCTCACTCTTCATCAGCGTCTCTCTCCCACCCGCTGACCAGTCCCTTTCATGTCTGATGAGTTGTCTTCAGGGATGGTTCCTGTCCTGTGCCAACAGAAGGTCTGGGGACCATGGCCGCCGGGATTCCTCTAGTCTCAGTCAGACCATTAAGTTTGGTCTTTTTATGAGAATTTGGGGTCTGTACCCCACTGATCTCCTGCTCCCTCAGGGGCCCTCTGCTGTGCTCCCTGTCAGGGCAGTCATCGATTGTGGCCGGGCACCAACTAGTTCTTCTCGTCTCAGGATGATGTAGGTCTCTGGTTCATGTGGCCCTTTCTGTCTCTTGGGCTCTTAGTTGTCGTGTGGCCTTGGTGTTCTTCATTTTCCTTTGCTCCAGGTGGGTTGAGACCAATTGATGCATCTTAGATGGCCGCTTGTTAGCATTTAAGACCCCAGACACCACATTTCAAAGTGGGATGCAGAATGATTTCATAATAGAATTATATTGCCAATTGACTTAGAAGTCCCCGCAAACCATGTTCCCCAGACCCCCGCCCTTGCTCCGCTGACCTTTGAAGCATTCATTTTATCCCGGGAACTTCTTTGCTTTTGGTCCAGTCCAATTGAGCTGGCCTTCCATGTATTGAGTATTGTCTTTCCTTTCACCTAAAGCAGTTCTTATCTACTGATTAATCAATAAAAAACCCTCTCCCACCCTCCCTCCCTCCCCCTTTCGTAACCACAAAAGTATGTGTTCTTCTCAGGTTTACTATTTCTCAAGATCTTATAATAGTGGTCTTACACAATATTTGTCCTTTTGCCTCTGACTAATTTGGCTCAGCATAATGCCTTCCAGGTTCCTCCATGTTATGAAATGTTTCACAGATTCGTCACTGTTCTTTATCGATGCGTAGTATTCCATTGTGTGAATATACCACAATTTATTTACCCATTCATCCGTTGATGGACGCCTTGGTTGCTTCCAACTTTTTGCTATTGTAAACAGAGCTGCAATAAACATGGGCGTGCATATATCTGTTTGTATGAAGGCTCTTGTATCTCTAGGGTATATTCCCAGGAGTGGGATTTCTGGGTTGTATGGTAGTTCTATTTCTAACTGTTTAAGATAACGCCAGATAGATTTCCAAAGTGGTTGTACCATTTGACATTCCCACCAGCAGTGTATAAGAGTTCCAATCTCTCCGCAGCCTCTCCAACATTTATTATTTTGTGTTTTTTGGATTAATGCCAGCCTTGCTGGTGTGAGATGGAATCTCATCGTAGTTTTAATTTGCATTTCTCTAATGGCTAATGATCGAGAGCATTTTCTCATGTATCTGTTGGCTGCCTGAATATCTTCTTTAGTGAAATGTGTGTTCATATCCTTTGCCCACTTCTTGATTGGGTTGTTTGTCTTTTTGTGGTTGAGTTTTGACAGAATCATGTAGATTTTAGAGATCAGGCGCTGGTCGGAGATGTCATAGCTGAACATTCTTTCCCAGTCTGTAGGTGGTCTTTTTACTCTTTTGGAGAAGTCTTTAGATGAGCATAGGTGTTTGATTTTTAGGAGCTCCCAGTTATCGGGTTTCTCTTCATCATTTTTGGTAATGTTTTGTATTCTGTTTATGCCTTGTATTAGGGCTCCTAGGGTTGTCCCAATTTTTCCTTCCATGATCTTTATCGTTTTAGTCTTTATGTTTAGGTCTTTGATCCACTTGGAGTTAGTTTTTGTGCATGGTGTGAGGTATGGGTCCTGTTTCATTTTTTTGCAAATGAATATCCAGTTATGCCAGCACCATTTGTTAAAAAGGCTTTCTTTTCCCCAATTAATTGACACTGGTCCTTTGTCAAATATCAGCTGCTCATACGTGGATGTATCTATGTCTGGGTTCTCAATTCTGTTCCATTGGTCTATGTGCCTGTTGTTGTACCAGTAGCAGGCTGTTTTGACTACTGTGGCTGTATAATAGGTTCTGAAATCAGGTAAAGTGAGGCCTCCCACTTTCTTCTTCTTTTTCAGTAGTGTTTTGCTTATCCGGGGCTTCTTTCCCTTCCGTATGAAATTGGTGATTTGTTTCTCTATCCCCTTAAAATATGACATTGGAATTTGGATTGGAAGTGCGTTATATGTATAGATGGCTTTTGGTAGAATAGACATTTTTACTATGTTAAGTCTTCCTATCCATGAGCAAGGTATGTTTTTCCACTTAAGTATGTCCTTTTGAATTTCTTGTAGTAGAGCTTTGTAGTTTTCTTTGTATAGGTCTTTTACATCCTTGGTAAGATTTATTCCTAAGTATCTTATCTTCTTGGGGGCTACTGTGAATGGTATTGATTTGGTTATTTCCTCTTCGGTGTTCTTTTTGTTGGTGTAGAGGAACCCAAGCAATTTTTGTATGTTTATTTTATAACCTGAGACTCTGCCAAACTCTTCTATTAGTTTCAGTAGTTTTCTGGAGGATTCCTTAGGGTTTTCTGTGTATATAATCATGTCATCTGCAAATAGTGATAACTTTACTTCTTCCTTGCCAATCCGGATACCTTTTATTTCTTTGTCTAGCCTAATTGCCCTGGCTAGGACTTCCAGCACGATGTTGAATAAGAGCGGTAATAAAGGGCATCCTTGTCTGGTTCCCGTTCTCAAGGGAAATGCTTTCAGGTTCTCTCCATTTAGAGTGATATTGGCTTTTGGCTTTGCATAGATGCCCTTTATTATGTTGAGGAATTTTCCTTCAATCCCTATTTTGGTAAGAGTTTTTATCATAAATGGGTGTTGGACTTTGTCAAATGCCTTTTCTGCATCAATTGATAAGATCATGTGGTTTTTATCTTTTGTTTTATTTATGTAATGGATTACATTAATGGTTTTTCTAATATTAAACCAGCCTTGCATACCTGGTATAAATCCCACTTGATCATGGTGAATTATTTTTTTGATGTGTTGTTGGATTCTATTGGCTAGAATTTTGTTGAGGATTTTTGCATCTATGTTCATGAGGGATATAGGTCTATAATTTTCTTTTTTTGTAATGTCTTTACCTGGTTTTGGTATCAGGGAGATGGTGGCTTCATAGAATGAGTTGGGTAGTATTCCGTCATTTTCTATGCTTTGGAATACCTTCAGAAGTAGTGGTGTTAACTCTTCTCTGAAAGTTTGGTAGAACTCTGCAGTGAAGCCGTCTGGGCCAGGGCTTTTTTTTGTTGGGAGTTTTTTGATTACCGTTTCAATCTCTTTTTTTGTTATGGGTCTATTTAGTTGTTCTACTTCTGAATGTGTTAGTTTAGGTAGGTAGTGTTTTTCCAGGAATTCATCCATTTCTTCCAGGTTTTCAAATTTGTTAGAGTACAATTTTTCATAATAATCTGAAATGATTCTTTTAATTTCATTTGGGTCTGTTGTGATGTGGTCCTTCTCGTTTCTTATTCGGGTTATTTGTTTCCTTTCCTGTATTTCTTTAGTCAGTCTAGCCAATGGTTTATCAATTTTGTTAATTTTTTCAAAGAACCAGCTTTTGGCTTTGTTAATTCTTTCAATTGTTTTTCTGTTCTCTAATTCATTTAGTTCAGCTCTAATTTTTATTATTTGTTTTCTTCTGGTGCCTGATGGGTTCTTTTGTTGCTCAGTTTCTATTTGTTCAAGTTGTAGGGACAGTTCTCTGATTTTGGCTCTTTCTTCTTTTTGTATGTGTGCATTTATCGATATAAATTGACCTCTGAGCACTGCTTTTGCTGTGTCCCAGAGGTTTTGATAGGAAGTATTTTCATTCTCATTGCTTTCTATGAATTTCCTTATTCCCTCCTTGATGTCTTCTATAACCCAGTCTTTTTTCAGGAGGGTATTGTTCAATTTCCAAGTATTTGATTTCTTTTCCCTAGTTTTTCTGTTATTCATCTCTAGTTTTATTGCCTTGTGGTCTGAGAAGATGCTTTGTAATATTTCGATGTTTTGGACTCTGCAAAGGTTTGTTTTATGACCTAATATGTGGTCTATTCTAGAGAATGTTCCATGTGCGCTAGAAAAAAAAGTATATTTTGCAGCAGTTGGGTGGAGAGTTCTGTATAAGTCAATGAGGTCAAGTTGGTTGATTGTCGTAATTAGATCTTCCGTGTCTCTATTGAGCTTCTTACTGGATGTCCTGTCCTTCTCCGAAAGTGGTGTGTTGAAGTCACCTACTATAATTGTGGAGGTATCTATCTCACTTTTCAATTCTGTTAATATTTGATTTATGTATCTTGCAGCCCTGTCATTGGGTGCATAAATATTTAATATGGTTATGTCTTCCTGATCAATTGTCCCTTTTATCATTATATAGTGTCCTTCTTTATCCTTTGTGGTGGATTTAAGTCTAAAGTCTATTTTGTCAGAAATTAATATTGCTACTCCTCTTCTTTTTTGCTTATTGTTTGCTTGATATATTTTTTTCCATCCTTTGAGTTTTAGTTTGTTTGTGTCTCTAAGTCTAAGGTGTGTCTCTTGTAGGCAGCATATAGATGGATCGTGTTTCTTTATCCAGTCTGTGACTCTCTGTCTCTTTATTGGTGCATTTAGTCCATTTACATTCAGGGTAATTATAGATAAATAAGTTTTTAGTGCTGTCATTTTGATGCCTTTTTATGTGTGTTGTTGACAATTTCATTTTTCCACATACTTTTTTGTGCTGAGGCGTTTTTCTTAGTAAATTGTGAGATCCTCATTTTCATAGTGTTTGACTTTATGTTAGTTGAGTCGTTACGTTTTTCTTGGCTTTTATCTTGAGTTATAGAGTTGTTATACCTTTTTGTGGTTACCTTATTATTTACCCCTATTTTTCTAAGTAAAAACCTAACTTGTATTGTTCTATATCGCCTTGTATCACTCTCCATATGGCAGTTCAATGCCTCCTGTATTTAGTCCCTCTTTTTGATTATTGTGATCTTTTACCTATTGACTTCCATGATTCCCTGTTATGTGTATTTTTTTTAATTAATCTTAATTTGTTTGTTTTTGTGATTTCCCTATTTGAGTTGATATCAGGACGTTCTGTTTTGTGACCTTGTGTTGTGCTGATATCTGATATTATTGGTTCTCTGACCAAACAATATCCTTTAGTATTTCTTGTAGCTTTGGTTTGGTTTTTGCAAATTCTCTAAACTTGTGTTTGTCTGTAAATATCTTAATTTCGCCTTCATATTTCAGAGAGAATTTTGCTGGATATATGATCCTTGGCTGGCAGTTTTTCTCCTTCAGTGTTCTGTATATGTCGTCCCATTCCCTTCTTGCCTGCATGGTTTCTGCTGAGTAGTCTGAACATATTCTTATTGATTCTCCCTTGAAGGAAACCTTTCTTTTCTCCCTGGCTGCTTTTAAAATTTTCTGTTTATCTTTGGTTTTGGTGAGTTTGATGATAATATGTCTGGGTGTTTTTCTTTTTGGATCAATCTTAAATGGGGTTCGATGAGCATCTTGGATAGATATCCTTTCGTCTTTCATGATGTCAGGGAAGTTTTCTGTCAGGAGTTCTTCAACTATTTTCTCTGTGTTTTCTGTCCCCTCTCCCTGTTCTGGGACTCCAATCACCAGCAGGTTATCCTTCTTCATAGAGTCCCACATGATTCTTAGGGTTTCTTCATTTTTTTAAATTCTTTTATCTGATTTTTTTTCAGCTATATTGGTGTTGATTCCCTGGTCCTCCAGATGTCCCAGTCTGCATTCTAATTGCTCGAGTCTGCTCCTCTGACTTCCTATTGCGTTGTCTAATTCTGTAATTTTATTGTTAATCTTTTGGATTTCTACATGCTGTCTCTCTATGGATTCTTGCAACTTATTAATTTTTCCACTATGTTCTTGAATAATCTTTTTGAGTTCTTCAACAGTTTTATCGGTGTGTTCCTTGGCTTTTTCTGCAGTTAGCCTAATTTCATTTGTGATGTCTCTAAGCATTCTGTAAATTAGTTTTTTATATTCTGTATCTGATAATTCCAGGATAGTATCTTCATTTGGGAAAGATTTTGATTCTTTTGTTTGGGGGGTTGGAGAAGCTGTCATGGTCTGCTTCTTTAAGTGGTTTGATATGGATTGTTGTCTCCGAGCCATCACTGGGAAACTAGTTTTTCCAGAATATCCGCTAAAAAAAAAAATGCAGTCAGATCCCTATCAGAGTTCTCCCTCTGGCTCAGGCTATTCGGATGTTAATGAAGCCGCCTGGGGAGGGTGGGGGAAGGAACAGAGAGATAGGAGAGTAGCACCTCAGAATATAGCCAGAGTTGCTTGTCTTGCTTGGAATGTCTATTATATGTGAGATTCCCACAGGGCGCGTCGCCTTTGTGTGCTGGCTGTGCAGAGATTGCCCCGGAGGGGTCCGGCCCGCTGGAATCACGGTCAGATTCTCCGCTTCCAGCCCCACGCCCAGCGTCAAGGCTCCCCTACTGGGACGGTGCACTCTCTACTCCAAAATCAGTCGCTGCCTCCCAGGGACTTCTCGTCCCTCCAGCCACGTCGCTGTGACACTCCCGTGAACCAATTGGGCCCCCTCCCGGGGTTAGTTCAGGTGGGTGGAGCAGGTCCCCTTGCTTGTGCTGTGACCGAGTGTCCCGGCTGGGATGCTGTTCTCCCCGCTCCAATACCAGTCACTGCCTCCCGGGGACTTCTCCTACCGGCTGCGTCCCACGCCGCCCGCGTGACCCGGCTGGGCCCCTTCCCGTGGTTAGTTCAGGGGGGTGGAGCAGCTCTCCGTGTTTATGCCATACCTGGGTCCAGTCCAAATCCCGGCGGGACGGTTCCCCGGCTGGGACGCTGCTCTTCCCGTTCCAAGACCAGTCACTGCCTCCCGGGGACTTCTCCTACCGGCTGCGTCCCACACCGCCTGCGAACCGGCTGGTCCCCCTCCCGGGGTTAGTTCAGGGGGGTGGAGCAGCTGACTGTGCTTGTGCCGTACCTGACTGGTACGCTGGCTCCAGGCTCTGGAAACAATCGCTGCTTCCCCGTATTAGTTCGTTCTCCATCTCTAAATCTGTGTTTGTTGTTCAGGGTTTGTAGATTGTTATGTATGTGATCGATTCACTTGTTTTTCCGTGTCTTTGTTGTAAGAGGGATCTGAGGTGGCGTCTGCCTAGTCCGCCATCTTGGCTCCGCCTCTCTGATTTTTTCAACTTTTATGAGTCAGTTTCTGCTCTGTAAAGATGTTAACCCAGTAAAAAGATGTTTAGGCATATCACTAAAATCTAAAAAGGAAAGCATTAGAATTAATAAAACAAATGATAAAACATAGGAATTATCAAAGGAGATACACAAAAGAACAAAACAAATCCAGAATAGCAAAACACAAATCAATACCAAAAGCAAAACACAACATAAAATCAAATGACAAAACCAAAACATATCTGCTATGCCAGTTATAAGTAAAAGATTCTTAGATCTAATCCAACAAAAAATAAAATTTCACTCATGCCAAATACGAGGAAAACAAAATGACTCAGAGAATTTGAAAACCAGAGAGGGCATATATATATCACAAGCACATGCAAGGAAAAACCAAACAGAACCATGACACTAAGATCAACGTTAAACTCAAAAGAAAGGCATTTAATGAGATATAAAAGGGATAATTTATATTGAAAATGGATACAATCTCCATGATGAAGAGCTTGCTGCCCTGAAATTTTATGCACAAATAACACACCATCAAAATTCACAGACAAATTGCCAGGAATAAAATGAGAGGGAATGGAAACAGCATAGTTGTACTTTAACTCATGTGTTTTAGCTCATGAAGAACAAAGTAGACAAAAAATGAGTAAGAATGCAGAGGGTTATACTGAAGAAATTATCACTCAAACACAAAACATGTAAAGACAGATATAGACACATGCTCAGAATAAAGTGATAAAAGTTAGAAGAGAGAATGTTATAAGTATGGATGACGATAATGTAAGGCTGAATTTATAGCTATAATCAACTGCATACTCTATAATCAGGGAATAAACCTTCTTTCAAGCACCTACGTATTACATGAAGAAAATTTTGACAAATTTCCAAAGCAGAAAAGTTACAAATTATCCAAGCACAGGGCTATGAAACTAGAAAGTTAAAACTAAAATTAAAATAAGCAGACAAAAAACTTTAATGTAGAAATTACCAGAAGCACAAGCCCGCAATTTCTTTGCTATATAGCTCTATGCCCAATAAAAAAAAAAAAAAAAAAAAAAAATTTTATGCCCAATAGGAAACTAAAATTAAAATCCCAAAATATTGAGAAAATAGAAGTAATGAAAAGAGCACTTTTTACAGGATTTGGTCAAAACTATCTCAGAGGAAGCTATACTGTTTTATGAAATTACACTATTAAATAAGAAGTAATTAAAATAAAGAAATAAAAAGAAAAATAAATTCAATAAAGTAAAAAAAAAGTAAAGCAGAAATAAGTTACTAATAATGAAAAAAATGGATATTAATGATTTTGAACATTGAAAAAATTTTAGAGCAATTAAATACTTCCAAGAGCTTGCTGTATGAAAAATATGAATAACAAATAAGAATCATAAGCTAATATAATTCGTAAAGAATCGAGAAATCACAAATATAGAAAATTACAAATTATATGGGGAAAATACTTTTAGATACTAGCAATATTTTGAATATAAAGAATAATTTAAACAAATTTTATACAAATGAAGTTAAAAATCTATATTAAATGGATGCCTTTCTAGAAAAATATAAATTGCCAAAATTGATTCATGATGATAAATAAGACCTAAACTGGAGGTGGGGCCAAGATGGTGGAGCAGTCAGAAGCTTCCTGTGGTCCCTCCTACAACAAAGACCTCAAAAAGCAAGTGAATTGATTATATATGGCAATCTAGGAGCCCTGCACATCAAAGACAAAGTTGAGGAATCAGACTGAGTGGCAGGGGGAGGGTGAAATGGTTCAGAAGCAGCAACGGGTTGCCAGACCCCATCTAGCAGGCACTGGCACCCTGCAGGCTGGATTGGCTAGTACGGGAAGGGTGAGGCAAGCAGTGGTGCTCAGGACACGTTTGCCACATTGGGAGAGACCGAGAGATGGAGTTTGCTCAAGCCTCCAGAGCCAGCAAGAAACGGCACTCAATCAGTGAAAGATAAGTACAAGTGTCTAACCTACTGTGTGAATCAAAAACAAAAAAAAACCCTCCCTTTTGGGAATTACCTCTCTCCTGTCCCCTCCCAGCTCTGCTCCAGCCTGGTCCGGCATCAGCCATTACTGCACCTTCTGGGCCAAATGTAGGACCTCTCGAATGCCGTGAGCCATTCTTTCAGCTTTGGAGAAGAAATAAATTAACAAACAGGAAAAAATAATCTACCAGCTCCCCTAAGCCGGGAACTCAGAGCAGGCACAGTCTCTTGGCCTAGGCACAGGCATAAGGGGTCCAGAGACTTTAATGACCTTTCACCCCTGTATAGACCTGTGTGGGCCCATTTCAACAGCGTAGGCACAGCACAACAGGGAATATACCTGAAGTCTATTTTCAATTATATCAGCTATAAAGGGGAGTTGCAGATTCATGACATTTGACAATGCCCTGCCCATTAAGCAGGGTCCTCACCTGCCCACATCAGGGGCTTGAAGACAGGTGGCTCCAACCACTCCACCAAGCCACCCACAACAGGGGTTCAAGAATAAGTGGTGACTTCCAGTTATTTTAGTCAACATCATTGGGTGCCCATAGTCTGGCTGCAAAACCTACCCACCTACACACTCTAGGGAACAGAGGCATGCCTTCCACCCAGACACTCAGGGGCAGCAGTTAGCCCCCCGATTTGATCAGTGAATGACCCCTACTGCAGCGAGATACCTGTGCCTGCTCTAATCACACCTGCCCACATAGGACTACAGGTGAGAGCCTGCACCACACACTCTGTGACCAACGAACTAGACATCTGAGCTGAATCCACACAAGAAAAGTAAGCAGACTCCTGGGCTCCCATAACTAGTAACAGTTCTAGCCACCTGGAGACAGGATGTGAGAGCTTCAAAGATGCCAATAATTAAGCTAGCTCACATGACCAGCCTATTTGGGCAAAGATTAGACATGCACCCAAAACAATAATACACGTAGCTCAGCCATGAAAAGGAAACTAAATTGGCACACCAGGCCAGGGGCAAGGATGAGAAGGCAGGAGGGAATAGGAAAACTGGACAAATGGAAATAGGGAACCCAAGGATGAGAAGGGGAGAGTGTTGACACACCACGGGGTTGCTAACAAATGTCACAAAACAATATGTGTATTAATTGTTTAATGAGAAACTAATTTCCCTGTAAACTTTCATCTAAAGCGCACACACACACACACACACACACACACACAAATCCACCTTTTTCTCACAGATTTGAAATGCAAATGTACTTAACCACATATTTTCTAGCTTTTTGCCTCCTTATTCTTTCTTTCATCTTCCACCTTCCATGTGGTATTCTATCCCTTCAGCATGAAGTATATCTTTTGAATTTCCTTTAGCATGTGTATGATAGTGACAAAGTCTGTTTTCATTTCTCTGAAATTATGTTTATTTCATCTTCATTCTTGGAAGATATTTGCACTGGAACTGGAATGGGGTTAGCTCTTAAGCTTATAAAATCACTGGCTTCCAATGAACAGGAATTCCAGAAACCAACTGGTAGAGAAACAATCTCTCCACTTGGTGCCAACTCCAGCCTATTTGAACATAGGCTCCTCCTTTTCCATGAACCCTTGGGTCATTTTAGTCAAGAAGAATTTCTTATGTTAAAAAAAAAATCCTCTGGGGGAAGAATTAGTTTATTTTGGCAAGTGTGAAACCGTTTTCCTAGAATGCCATCAGGACTATATGAGGATGGGAAGAATTAATATGTTCCCCAAACCATCCTCAACCCAGGCCCTTCAAGTGAGTACTACAGGGATTATTTTCTCACTTGACAGACCTGACCCACTTTCTCCAAGCCAAATTTGCTGGGTTAGTAAATCTCCTCCTACGAGTGCATGTGCTTCATAGAAATCCATTGGAGCCACTCATCAGAGGACCTAATTGCCTGTCCCTGTGAGGCTGTCAGCCATAAGAACCGTATCACTGATTTTAAAGGCAAAAAGTGTCTGAAATTGTTCCATTCTTAATGGATGGAGTGAATATGCCATCAGTGACATTACTAAAATTCATGCCTGTGTAGGGAGCATAGAATGTCCTACTTATAGTGTAGAACTTTGTTAAGGCATCCACCCACCACTATGTCACTTGGCTTTCTCCAGAACCTTTCTGATATTTGTCATAACCGGGTCTATAGGTCTGATTTTAGGAAGCCTAAGCTATCTGCAACATAGATGAAATTTCAAAAGCAAAAAGTCTATCAAGACAACATCGTAGTTAGAAGGAACCTTGAAGATCACCTATTCCAACTCCTACATTTTTCAGGGAAAAAGAAATAAGAGGCTTGGATGACAATGATTTTGTTTCTGTTTTTCCTACTCTGCCACCTCATTTCCATGCCAGAAGTAAGTCTGTGTGGAAAATGTACATAAAATGAAACTGTAGCCAACAATTGGTTCCAGCTGGGTGACATCAAAGAAGGAATCTCCATTATGAAGGATCTATCACTTGCAAAACATCAGGAGAACATCTGGTTTAAAATGGCATCTAGGAGAGCAACATATTTGGAACGGTAAAGACCTTAAAAAATCTGCCCCTTCATGAAAGCAAAGAGAAAACTGGAAAAAATGGTCAAATTCCAATTTTACAGAAATATGAAAGCTGTTATGTAATGATCCACACAGTTGAAAGCCTTTGTATAGTGAATAAAACACAGTTAAAAATCTTTCTGGTATTTAGTGGATCACAACAAATTATGGATAACATTGTGAAGAATGAGAATTCCAGAACCCTTAATTGTGCTCATGAGGAACCTGTACATAGATCAAGAGGCTGTCATTCAAAGAGAACAAGGGGATACTGCATGGTCTGTAATCAGGAAAGGTGTGTGTCAGGGTTCTAACCTTTCACAATACCTATTCAATCTGTATGCTGAGCAAATAACCCAAGAAGCTGGACAATTTGAAGAAGAATGGGGCATCAGGATTGGAAGAAGACTCATTAACAATCTGCATTCTGCAGATGAAACAGCCTTGCTTGCTGAAGGTGAAGAGGACTTGAAGCACTTACTGATGAAGATCAAAGACCACAGCCTTCAGTACGATTACACCTCAACATAAAGAAAACAAAAATCCTCACAACTGGACCAATAACCAACATCATGACAAACGGAGAAAAAATTGAACTTGTCAAGGATACCGTTTTACTTGGATCCACAATCAACACCCATGGAAGCAGCCTTCGAGAAATCAAAAGACACATTTATTGGGCAAATCTTCTGCAAAAGACAACTTTAAAGTGTTGAAATGCAAAGATGTCACCTTGAAGACTAAGGTGTGCCTGATTCAAGCCATGGTATTTTCAATGGCATCATATGCAAGCAAAAGGTGGATGATGAATAAAGAAGACCAAAGAAATGACACCTTTAAATTGTGGCGTTGGAGAAGAATCCTGAATATACCATGGACTGCCAAAAGAATGAACCAATCTGTCTTGGAAGAAGTACAACCAGAATGCTCCTTAGAAACAAGGATGATGAGACTACGTCTCACATACTTTAGCCATGTTATAAGGAGGAATCAGTCCCTGGAGAAGGACGTCATGCTTGGTAAAGTAGGAGGTCAGCAAAAAAAAGAAGACCCTCAATGAGATTGATTGATACAGTGGCTGCAACAATGGGCTTAAGCATAACAACGATTGTGATGATGGCGCAGGACCAGGCGCTGTTTCGGTCTGTTGTACATAGAGTCTTTATGAGTCAGAACTGACCCAATGGATCTAACAACAACAAATGAAAGCTAACCAAAGGCTTGCAATAATTATGGAAGTTAACTAAGGGTTTGCTTAGTCCACTAAAGGCTTGTTTATTGAAGAAAAACAGTTGAATCTCAGTAAGAACAGTGAGCATCATGGTGATATACTATTTCTATTCCCATCCTCCTCTCTGGAGCTCCACAGTAGCCTTGAAGACCAGCAACCTCACAGCTGTTAAAACCAGTAGCCTATCAGCCACCGGAAAGGACAGAATGGGTTTGGAATTACCCACCACACGTAATCTCCAAAGAACTGTCACTATTTGACCTGTTTAGCAGCTCCTCCAAAAACCACATTCATGGAGCTTGTCTTTATTTAGTCTGACTTAGAGCATTCTCTGGTGGAAAAACCCTATTGCCAGGGTGTTTGTTAAAAATAATTAGCTGTGATTGTTTAATATCACAGCTACATAATGCCAGTTGTGGAAAACAAGTGATTGGCAAAAAAACCTGAAAGGAAAAACCGGGGAATCAGATGTCCATAGGGGGCTTTGAAAAGATCCATATTTTCCTGAGGGTCTAAGAGGCAATGTACATATGCAGGGCAGTGTTATTGCCCATAGAAGACCTGAAAATGACCCTAAGCTCTCATTTCTCACTGATCCTGACCTTCTACACAGCAGAGAGTGAAAGCTAAGGCAGAATTGTCAACTGCTGGTCTGAGTATTGAAGGAATCCCTAAGCACACACAGAGATCCGTGGAAAAATATGGGAAAAATATTGGTTCAGGAATTTAAGTAAACCTCTATTCAATTATTATCTGCTTTTTAGTCTGTCTGTTTGAATTATCAGAGAACCAGACTGTGAAGGTGGGGGAAGGTACTGCCTCAGTGTAGAAGATTTAAACTTGATGAAAGATGCTGAGGTCAGGAATCAGACTGAAAGCTATGCATATGGGTCATATTTTGACACTTGGCATTTCATTTTTAAAATCTCTAAAAGTGGCTTATATTGCTATGTGAAGCAGTTCTTCTTCTCAGTCACCTAGATGCGATATGCCAGGAGAGAACAAGAATGTATATATGCATTCCTAGAGGGCAATCCCCACAATAGTCAACACTTAGGGAGGCCTAACTGCTTCCCTTTAGTGGCCTTCAATCTGGCTAAGCCTCCACTCCCCACAGGAATCACCAGGGAAGCCAAGGTATGACCGCCAAACATGGGGCTGTAGGTAGACTTATACATAGACCGATTTGCTGCAGCTGCAAATTTTTTTAGAATCACCATTCTATACAAATTTACCTAACTCTGTTCCAGCAGTTTTGAAGCATATGGGTAAAGAAGGGGATTACATGACTTAATCAGCATGAAAAATATAAGCACTTGTTTGGTTAAAATGATCCTTTACATTTCCCCAGGGAACAGTGATAGATGCACAATTAAGGGCCTCCTGTGTTGAGTTTTCTAGAACAAAAGGAGTTTTTCCCAGAACTACCTCATTTCACCATGAGGGAAAAGAAAATTACTAGAAACTTTTAGAAGGCAAGACACCCACTTAAGAGGGGCAGGGCCAAGATGACAGAGTAGTCAGACACTTCTCGTGGTCTCTCTTACAACAAGAACTCAAAAAAACAAGTGAATCGATCGTATATGACAATCTAGGAGCCCAGAACATCAAAGGCAAAGTTGAGGAATAGGCCTCAACAGAAGGAGGGAAAGATGGTTCAGAAGCAACGAGAAGTTGCCAGATCTGACCCAGCGGGAATCAGCACCCAGCAGGCCAGATTGGCTGTGCACAGTGAGGCAAGCAGTGGCTCTCAGGATCCATTTTCCACATCGGGAGAGACCAAGCAGTGGAGATTTCACTCACGCCTCCAGAACCAGTGAAAAGCGGTGCTCAATTGTCAAAAGATAAGTACATGTGTCTAACCTACCACTTGGATCAAAAAACACCCCTTTGGGAAAAACTTCTCTCCCATTTACCTGACCCTTCACTACTCTGTACCAGGTCCTGAGCCAGCTTCAGAGGTTGCTGCATCCCCTGTGCCCGAAGTAGGACCCATCATGCTCCCTAAGCCATTCTCCCAGCCTTGGAGAGGGAAAAAATTAATAAACAGGAAAAAATCATCTGCAGGCTTCCCTAAGCCAGGAACTCAGGGCAGGAACAGCTGCTTTACCTAGGCACAAGAAAAGTAAATGGACTCAGAGACAGTAGTCAATATCAAATCACATAAAGAGGGAGACCATGATGGCTTCAGCAAGTTCCCAAAACAAAGAATGAAGAACTCTTCCAGAGGAACATAACTTCCTGGGATTACTGCAGGTAGAATACCAAAGATTTATATACAGAACTCTTCAAGAGATAAGGAAGAAGATCAGGCAAAATACAGGACAGGACAAGGAACACAGAGGCAAAGCAACACACTTAAGAAGATTATAGAAAATCGTAATGACAAATTTAAGAGGATGCAAGAATCCATAGAGAGACATCAAACTGAAATCCAAAAGATTAACAATAAAATTTCAGAATTACACAACTCAATAGAAAGTCATAGGAGCAGAGTTGAGGCAATGGTCATCAGAGTTAGTGATACTGAAGATAAAGCACTTGACACCAACTTATTTGAGGAAAACTCAGATAAAAGAATTTAAAAAAATGAAGAAACCCTAAGAATTATGTGGCACTACATCAAGCGGAATAATCAATGAGTGATTGGAGTACCAGAACAGGGGGAATAACAGAAAATACAGAGAGAATTGTTGAAGATTTGTTGGCAGAAAAATTCCCTGATATTGTGAAAGATGAGAAGATATCTATCCAAAAAGCTCATCAAACCCCATACAAGATAGATTCCAACAGAAAGTCACCAAAACATATTATAATCCAACTTACCAAAAATAAGATAAGGAGAGAATTTTAAGAGTGGCTAGACATAAACGAAAACTCATCTACAAAGGAGAGTCAATAAGACTAAGCTCTGACCACTCAGCAGAAACTATAGAGGCAAGAAGGCAATGGGATGACATATATAAAGGCTTGAAGAAAAAATAATGGGCAGCCAAGAATTACATATCCAGCAAAACTGTCTCTCAGATATGATGGTAAAATTAGAGCATTTCCAGATAAACAGAAGTTTAGGAATTTGCAAAAACCAAATCAAAATTACAAGAAATACTAAAGGAAGTCCTCTGACTAGAAAATCAATAACATCAGATTACAACCCAAGACTAGAACACAGGACAGAGCAACCAGATAGCAACCCAGATAGGGAAGTCACAAAAATAAATTAAAGCTAAAACTCTGAAAATAGGGGAACAGAGGAGTCACTATGTAAATGATGACAAAATTAAAACAAAAAAGAGGAACTAAAAAATGTAGTCATAGATCTTTCATATGGAGAGGAAGACAAGGCGAAATAAAGAAATTAAAGATTCGTTTAAACTTAGAAAAATATGGGTAAATACTAAAAATACTAAGGTAACCACAAAGGAAATGAACAATCCTACACATCAAAAAAAAAAAAAAAAAATAGACTCACCAAATACATAAAAAACAACAATGAAAAAAATGAAAAGAAAATACATAAAGAAAAACAACTCAGCACAGAAAATTAAGTGGAACAAAGAAACTGTCAACAACGCACACACAAAGACATCAAAATGACAGCACTAAAACTCATACCTATCAATAATTACGCTGAATTTAAATGGAGTAAATACACCAACAAAGGGACAAAGAGTGGCAGAATGGATTAAAAAAAAAAAAAAGGACCTGACTATATGCTGCCTACAAGAGACACACCTTACACTTAAAGACACAAACAAATTAAAACTCAAAGGATGGAAAGAAATATATCAGGCAAGCAACAATAAAAAAAAAAAAAAAAAAAAAAGAGCAGGAATGGCAATATTAAGCTCTGACAAAATAGACTTTAAAGTAAAATTTACCAAGAAGGACACTATATAATGATTAAAGGGTCAATACACCAGGAGGACATAACCATAATATTTACACACCCAATGACAGGGCTCCAAAATACATAAAACAAACTCTGACAGAATTGAAAAAAGAGAGATAGACAGTTGATATTAATAGTACGAGACTTCAACACACCACTTTTGGTGAAGGACAGAACATCCAGAATGAAGCTCAATAAAGACATGAAAGATCTAAATGCCACAATCCATCAACCTGACCTCATAGACATATACAGAAACTCCACTCAACAGCAGCCAAGTATAATTTCTTTGCCAACACACATAGAACATTTTCCAGAATAGACCACACATTAGGCCATAAAGCAAGCCTTAACAGAATCCAAAGCACTGAAATATTACAAAGCATCTTTTCTGACCATAAAGCGATAAAATAAGAAATCAATAACAGAAAAAAAAAATCAAACATATGGAAACTGAACACCTTCCTCAAAAACTATTGGGTTATAGAAGAAACTAAGGAGAGAATAAAGAAACTCACAGAATCAAATGAGAATGAAAACACATCCTATCAGAACCTTTGTTGTTTTTGTTGTTAGGTGCGGTCGAGTCAGTTCCGACTCATAGCAACGCCATGAACAACAGAACGAAATACTACCTGGCCCTGCACAATCCTTAAAATTGTTGTTATGCTTGAGCCCATTGTTGCAGCCACTGTGTCAATCCATCTCGTTCAGGGTCTTCCTCTTTTCCAGTGACCTCGTACTTTACAAAGCATGATGTCCTTCTCCAGGGACTCAACCCTCCTGAGAACACGTCCAAAGTATGTAAGATGCCGTCTCACCATCCTTGCTTCTGAGGAGCATTCTGGTTGTACTTCTTCCAAGACAGATTTGTTTGTTCTTTTGCCAGAGCATGTTATATTCAATATTCTTCACCAAAGCCACAATTCAAAAGCGTCAATTCTCCTTCAGTCTTCCTTACTCAGGGCCCAGATTTCACATGCATATGCTGTAATTGAAAATGCCATGGATTTGGTCAGGAGCACCTTAGTCTTCAAGGTGACATCTTTGCTTTTCAACAGTTTAAAGAGGTCCTTTGTGTAGATTTGCCCAATGCAATGTATCTTTTGATTTCTTGACCAACTTCTGTCTGAAAATGATCAAACATGCAATCAGGATGCATTGATAATTACAGGTGATTGGAATGCAAAAGCTGGAAACAAAGAAGGATAAGTAGTTGGAAAATATGGCCTTGGTGATAGAAAAGATGCTGTAGATCAAATGAAAGAATTTTGCAAGACCAATGACTTCTTCACTGCAAATAACTTCTTTCACCAATATAAATGGCGACTATACACATGGACCTCACCAGATGGAATACACAGGAATCAAATTGATTACATCTGTGGAAAGAGACGATGGAAAAGCTCAATATCATCAATCAGAACCAGAATCTTTCAGATACAGTGAAAGCAGTGATCCAAGGTCAATTTACAGCAATAAATGCAAACATGCAAAAAGAATAAAGGGCCAAAATCAAAACATTAACCCTACAACTCAAACAAATAGAAAGAGAGCAGCAAAAGAAGCCCTCGGGCACCAGAAGAAAGAAAATAATGAGAGCAGAATTAAATGAAATAAATAGAAAAAAATAAAATAAAAGAGTTAACAAGAACAAAAGCTGTTTCTTTGAAAAGATCAACAAGAAACGGCCAAAATCAAAGAATTATCCCTACAACTTGAACAAATAGAAAGACAGCAACAAAAGAAACCTTCAGGCAATAGAAGAAAGGAGATAATAAAAATTAGAACAGAACTAAATGAAATAGAAAACAGAAAAACAATTGAAAGAGTTAACAAGACCAAAAACTGGTTCTCTGAAAAAAATAACAAAATTGATAAATCATTGGCCAAACTGACAAAGGAAAAACAGGAGAGGAAGCAAATAACAAGAATAAGAATGAGATGGGCAATATCACAACAGACCCAACTGAAACTAAAAGAATTATGACAGGATATTATGAAAAATTGTACTATAACAAATTTGAAAACCTAGAAGAAACTGATAAATTTTTAGAAACACACTACCTACCTAAACTAACACAAACAGAGGTAGAAAAACTAAATAACAAGAGACTGAAAAGGTAATTAGAAAACTCCCAACCCCAAAAAAAATTCTATCCTCAAGTACAATGCTGTCAGTGATAGGATAATATCCATACACCTACAAGGAAGCAGTTAATAGAACAATTATTCAAATTTGTGCAGGAACCACTAAGGCCAAAGATGAAGAAATTGAAGATTATTACCAACTTCTGCAGTCTGAAATTGATCAAACATGTAATCAGGATGCACTGATAATTACTAGTGACAGGAATGTGAAAGTTGGAAACAAAGAATAAGTATCAATAGTTGAAAAATATGGCCTTCATGATAGAAATGATGCCAGAGATCACATGACTGAGTTTTGCAAGACCAACAACTTCTTCATTACAAATACTTTTCTACGAACATAAACAGTGACTACACACGTGGACCTCACGAGATGGAATGCACAGGAATCAAATCAATGACATTTGAAGAAAGGCATGATGGAAAAGCTCAACATATGAGTCAGAACAAGACCAGGTGCCAGCTGTGGATCAGACCATCAATTACTCATCTGTAAGTTCTAGTTGAAACTGAAGAAAATTAGAACAAGTTCACGAGAGCCAAAGCATAACGTTGAATATATCCAACCCGAATTTAGACCATCTGAAGAATAGATTTGATGCACTGAACACTAATGACCAAAGACCAGACGAGTTGTGGAATGACATCAAGGACATCATACATGAAGAAAGCAAGAGGTCATTAAAAAGACAGGAAAGAAAGAAAAGACCAAAATGGATGTCAGAAGAGACTCTGAAACTTGCTCTTGAACATCAGGTAGCTAAAACAAAAGCAAAAAAATGACAAAGTTAAAGAGCTGAACAGATTTCAAAGGATGGCTCAAGAAGACAAAGTAAAGTATTATGATGACATGTACAAAGACCTGGAGATAGAAAATCAAAAGGGAAGAATAAGCGCAGCATTTCTAAAGACGAAAGAACTGAAGAAAAAATTCAAACCTCGAATTGCAATACTGAAGGATTCTATGGGGAAAATATTAAACAAAGCAGGAAGCATCAAAAGAAGATGGAAGGAATACACAGAGTCATTATACCAAAAAGAATTGGTCAATGTTCAACCATTTCAGGAGGTAACATATGATCAGGAAACGACGGTACTGAAGGAATAAACTCAAGTTGCACTGAGGGCACTGGCGAAAAACAAGGCTCTGGGAACTGACAGATACCAACTGAGATGTTCAACAAATGGACGCACCACTGGAAGTGCTCAGTCATCTATGCCAAGAAATTTGGAAGACAGCTACCTGGCCAACTGACTGGAAGACATCCATATTTATGCGTATTCCCAAGAAAGGTAATCCCAATGAATGTGGAAATTATCGAACAGTATCATTAATATCACATGCAAGGAAAATTTTGCTGTAGACCATTCCAAAGCAGAAGCAGCAGTATTTTGACAGGGAACTGCCAGAAATTCAAGCCGGGTTTAGAAGAGGACTTGGTACCAGGGATATCACTGCTGATGTCAGATGGATCCTGGCCGAAAGCAGGGAACACCAGAAGGATGTTTACCTATATTTTGTTGACTAAACTAAGGCATTCGACTGTGTGGATTATAACAAATTATGGATAACATTGTGGAGAATGGGAATTCCAGAACACTTAGTTGTGCTCACGAGGAATCGGTACATGGAATCTGTATAGGCAGTCATTCAAACAGAACAAGGGGATACCAATTGCTCTAAAGTCAGGAAAGGTGTGTGTCACTGGTGTATCCTTTCACTGTACCTATTCAACCTGTATGCTGAGCAAATAATCCGAGAATTTGGACTATTTGAAGAAGAACGGGGCATCAGGATTGGAGGAAGACTCATTAACAACCTGCATTCTGCAGATGACAGAACCTTGCTTGCTGAAAGTGAAGAGGACTTGAAGCACTTACTAATGAAGATCAAAGACCACAGCCTTCAGTATGGATTACACCTCAACATAAAGAAAACAAAAATCCTCACAACTGGACCAATAAGCAACATCATGATAAATGGAGAAAAGATTGAGGTTGTCAAGGACACCATTTTACTTGGATCCACAATCAACAGCCATGGAAGCAGCAGTTAAGAAATCAAAAGACCCATTGCATTGGGCAAATCTTCTGCAAAAGAACCTCTTTAAAGTGTTGAAAAGCAAAGATGTCACCTTGAGGACCAAGGTGCACATGACCCAAGCCATGTAGTTTTCAATCGCCTCATATGGATGCAAAAGCTGGAAGCACAAAGAAGAACTGACACTTTTGAACTGTGGTGTTGGCGAAGAATATTGAATATACCGTGGACTACGAAAAGAACAAACAAATCTGTCTTGGAAGAAGTACAACCAGAATGCAGCGTAGAAGCAAGGATGGCGAGACTATGTCTCACATATTTTGGACATGTTGCCAGGAAGGATGAGTCCCTAGAGAAGGACATCATGCTTGGTAAAGTAGAGGGTAAGAATAAAAGACAAAGACCCTCAAAGAGATGGATTGACACAGTGTCTACAACACTGGGTTCAAACATAGCAAGAATTGTGAGGATGGTGCAGGATCGAGCAGTGTTTCTTTCCACTGTGCATAAGGTCATTATGAGTTCTAACTGACTCAATAGCACCTAGCAACCTAACAACAAAAATGAAAACAACTGGCCCTGAAGGCTTCACTGGAGAATTCTACTAAACTTTCAGAGAAGAACTAATATCACTACTACTAAAGGTATTTCAGAGCATAGAAAAGGATGGAATACTCCCAAACTCATTCTATGAAGCTAGCATAACCCTGATACCAAAACCAGGTAAAGATACCACAAAAAAAGAAAATTACAGACCAATATCCCTCATGAACATAGATGCAAAAATCCTCAGCAAAATTCTAGCCAATAAAATTCAACAACATATCAAAAAAATAACATACCATGACCAAGTGGGATTTATACCAGGTATGTAATTTTTTTTTTTTATGTAGGGATGGTTCAACATTACAAAAACAATCAATGTAATCCATCACATAAATAAAAGACAAGAACCACATGATCTTATCAATTGATGTAGAAAAGGCACTTGACAAAGTCTGACACCCATTCATAAAAAAAACTCTCAGCAAAATAGGAATAGAAGGGAATTTCCTCAACCTAATAAAGGTCATTTATACAAAGCCAACAGTCAACATCATTCTAAATGCAGAGAGTATGAAATCATTCCCCTTGAGAATGGAAACCAGACAAGGATGTCCTTTATCACCACTCTCTTATTTAACATTGTGCTGGAGGTCCTAGCCAGTAATTAGTCTACAAAAAGAAATAAAGGGCAACGAAATTGGTAAGGAAGAAATAAAAGTATCTCTATTAAAGATATGATCTTATATACAGAAAACCCCCCAAAATACACACGAAAACTGCTTGAACTTATAGAAGATTTCAGCAAAGTATCAGGGTACAAGATAAACATATAATAATCAGTCAGATTCTCCTAGACCAAAAAAGAGAATATTGAAGAGGAAATTACCAAATCAATACAATTTACAATAGTCCCCCAAGAAGATGACATACTTAGGAATAAATCTAACCAGAGACATAAAAGACCTATACAAAGAAAACTACAAGACACTACTGCAAGAAACCAAAACAGACCTACATTAGTGGAATAACATACCTTGCTCATGGATAGGAAAACTTAACATTGTGAAAATGTCTATTCTACCCAAGGTGATCTACAGATACAATTCAGCCCTGCTCCAAATTCCAATGGCATTTTTTAATGACATGGAGAAACAAATCACCAACTTCATAAGGAAAGGGAAGAGACCCTGGATAAGTAAAGCATTACTGAAGAAGAACAAAGTGGGAGCACTCACACCACCTGATTTTAGAACCTATTATACCACCATGGTAGTCAGAACAGGCTGGTACTGGTACAAAAGTGGATACATAGACCAATGGAACAGAATTGAGAATCCAGGCCTAAATTCATCCACCTACGAGCAGCTGATATTTGACAAAGGCCCAAAGTCCGTTAAATGGGGAAAAGAAAGTCTGTTTAACAAACGGTGCTGGTATAACTGGATATCCATCTGCAAAAAAATGAAACAAGACCCATACCTCATACCTATACAAAATCTAACTCAAAATTTACCAAAGGGCTAAGTATTAAACTTAAAGCAAAAAAAGAGCATGGAAGAAAAATTAGGGACAATGCTAGGAACCTTTATACATGGCGTAAACAGAATACAAAACATTACTGACAATGCACAAACACCAGAAGAAAAACTAGATAACTGGGCGCTCCTAAAAATCAAACACTTATGCTCATCCAAAAACTTCACCAAAATAGTAAAAAGGCTACCTACAGACTGGGAAAATAATTTTTAGCTACAACTATCTAATCAGTGTCTAATCTCTAAAATGTGCAAGATACTGCCAAACCTCAACAATGAAAAGACAAATAATCCAACTAAAAAATGGGCAAAGGATATGAGCAGGCACTTCACCAAAGAAAACATCCAGGCAGCTAACAGATATATAAGGAAATGATCATGAGCATTAGCCGTTAGAGAAATGCAAATCAAAACTACAATGAGACACCATCTCACCACTACATGACTAGCATTAATCCAAAAAACACAAAACATAAAATGTTGGTGAGGTTGTGGAGAGACTTGAACAATTATACACTGTTGGTGGGACTATAAAATGGTACAACCACTTTGCAAATAGATTTGGTGCTTCCTTAGAAAGCTAGAAATAGAAGTACCATAGAATCCAGCAATCCCACTCCTTGAAATATATCCTAGGGGAATAAGAGCCCTCACATGAAGAGCTATATGCACATCCATGGTCATTGCAGCACTGTTCACAATAGCAAAAAGATGGAAACAACATAGGTGCCCATCAATGGATGAATGGATAAACAAATTATGGTATATTCACCCAATGGAATACTACATAATGATAAAGAACAGTGATGAATCTGGGAAACATATCAAAATATGGATGAATCTGGAAGGCATTATGCTAGGTGAAATTAGTTGCAAAAGGACAAATATTGTATGAGACCACTATCATAAGAACTCAAGAAATATTTTAAACAGAGGAGAAAATATTCTTTGATGGTTACGAGACTAAGGAGGAAGGGAGAGTGGTATTCACTAATTTGATAGTAGACAAGAATTATTTTAAGTGAAGGGAAGGACAACCCACAAAACAGGGGAAGTCAGTAAAACTGGACTAAGCCAAAAGCTAAGAAGTTTCCTGAATACAATGAAAATCTTTGAGGGATAGAGTAGCAGGGGTAGGGGTCTGGAGACCATGGTTTCAGGGGACATCTAGGTCAATTGGTATAACAAAGTTTATTAAGAAAATGTTCTGCATCTCATTTTGGTGAGTGGCGTCTGGGGTGTTGAAAACTAGCAACCGGACATCTAAAATGCATCAATTGGTCCCAACACACCTGGCACAAAAAAGAATGAAGAATACCAGAGACACAAGGAAAATATGAGTCCAAGAGACAGATAGGGCCACATAAGGCAGAGACTCCATCAGCCTGAGATCAGAAGAACTAGATGGTGCTGGCTACCACCAATGACCACCCTGACAGGGAACAAAACAGAGAGTCCCTGATGGAGCAAGAGAAAAGTGGGATGCAGATCTCAAAATCTATTAAAAAGACCAGACTTAATGGTGTGATTGAGACTGGAGGAACTCCAGAAGACATGGCCCCCAGATTCTCTGTGAGCCCAAAACAAAAACCATTCCAAAGCCAACTCTTCAGACAAAGATTAGACTGGACTATAAGACATTAAACGATACTTGCGAAGAGTGTGCTTCTTAGCTGAAGTAGATACATGAGATTAAATAGGCAGCTTCTGTCCACAGGTGAGATGAGAAGGCAGAGACACGGGAAATACAGGATGGAAAGGAGGAGTGTGCTGTCACTTTATAAGGAGAGCAACTAGGGTCACATAACAATGCGTGTATAAATTTTTGTAAGAGAAACTAACTTGAACTAAAAACTTTCACTTAAAGCACAATAAAAAAGAGATATCCACTTAAAAAAAATCCCATGAAGAAAAGGAAATATCACCTACATGCATTTCATTAAAATTAATGTACCCATAACATTATCTCTGTCTTTCTCTCTCTATCACACACCCACAACATAGACACACACACACACATACACTAATACATTCACATTATTAACTAACCCTCAAATATTAGAGAAGTTTAGTAAAGAGCTATTTTGTATACCAGCATGCCTACCCTTCCTTATGGAAAATTATCTTTCAAATCCCCTGAACTCTTATTTCAGCTAGAAGGTTCTAGTGAAGACGTCTATGTTTTCATATCCCTCCATCATCATGGTTGATAAGCCATGAGAAATTGACCAGAGTGGGGCAAATCATAATATCTTGACTCCACAAGTGTATGTCATTGATCCAGATGTAGACACATAATTGAATTCTAGTCAATTAGAATTCCAACTTGAATTTTTCAAACTGGGAGCAGATGGAAGACATGCAGTTCCCTTCCAAGGATGGCACAGAAATGTAAAACATGAGACTAGCTGTTGGTCATATTTCCTACTGTGTGGAGAAAACCAGGTCGAGTGAATGAAACCAACAGACGGAGAGATAGAGAAGCCAGGTAATATTGGTGTTCATTGCCCCAGTTGTCCTTGAGGCCATTTGCACCACTGCCATTCCCATGGTTACATGAACCTTAGAGTATATTCTACTTGCTTGAGCTAGTTAGAATTAATTTTTTGTCACTTGTGATCGAAAGAGTTTGATTACTATGGAAAAAAATTCAACCATAGCCAAACATGACAGAGGGTAAGGCCAAAAAGAGCATTAGGCAAAGAGGACATCAGCAGAAAGATAATATTGACCTGGACTTTGAAGGATAAATAGAACATCACCTGTCAGAGGAGAAAGGAAGAGGATTTGCAGTCCGAATGACATCAGTGGTCAAGATAGATAGGAGGAGGATCAGATTTGCTGTTTTGTGGGACATACAGGCAGAGATGTCCAGGATAAAATTCAACCAAATCTCAGGGGAGAAAACTGGCCTGCAGTTATGAATGTAAGAGTTAAAAAATATAGTTGTTATTTGAAGCCATGGGAGGGAAGAGAGCACCTAGGGAGAGAGTGAAATATGAAAAGGAAAGCCTTTGGACAGAACACTGAGTAGCACTGTATTTAATGGATGAGGAGATTGAAAGTTGCTGGCAGAGTTGCTGAGAAAAAAAAAATAATAATAATAAATGGTCGGAGAACCAGAAGAGAATAGTACCCCAGAAGTCAAGGGAGAAAAAAAGCACTAAGTCAGCTACAGCAAAGCAGTTTAATATAAGAGGTAAGGGACGGAGTCAAGGAGATGTTTGGATGCTACTGTACCAGTCTAGGCAAGAGATAGAGAGAACAGTGGTTGTATGTTAGTAGTGGACAGATACTGGATATATATTTTGGAGTTAATATTGTCGAGATTCAGCAATTAATTGTATGTTGAAGGTCAGAAAGAGGAAGTCACGTATGTTTCCCATAATTCTGGCTAGGACTATTGGGTATATAATGAGTGCCACTCACTCAGCCAAGAAATACAGATGGAGGAGCTGCTTGGTGGAGACAATGGTGAGTTTAGTTTTGGATAGATTGATTTTTAAATGCCTATTCAACATTCAAGTGTATATGTCAAGTAGACAGTTGAATATACAGTTTTGGAGTTTGGAGAAAAGGTCTGTGTTAGAGATATAATAGTGTGAGTCATCTGTTTATAATTTATAATTATACTCAAGAGATATATGAAATTGCCTAGGGCAAATGTGAGAAGTGAAGTTGGCCTAGGAGAGATCCCTGAGGAACTCCAACGTAAGGGTCGGGGTAAGGATAATGATTCTGCAAAGGAGAATTAATTGATTAAAACAGCTGGAGAGGTAGGAGGAGAACCAGGAATATGTGGCTTCTTAGAATACAAAGGAATGTTCATGAGAAAGTGGCCAATTTTGTCAAATGTTATTAATCTGTCTAGAAAAGTGAAGACTGAACTATTAATTGGAACAACATGCAGGTCATTGGTAACCACACCACTTTGTGGAAACATTCATGGTGGAACAGTAGGGTAACACTAGAGTGGTTTAAGAAGTTAATAGGTGGCGAGGGAACAAAATAGCAAAAGCAGAGAAGTTATCCTATGAAATGACAGAAAAACATAATTAGTTGAATGCAACACTTTTAGTACAATTGTGAGAGTATATATCTATTTTTAATACACTTTCTTATTGATGCTGGGGAGAGGCTGCAGGAAGACCATGACCCATCTTCAACATCATCCTAAGAAGCTTGGGAGTTTTTCCTTCTTGTCAATGAGGGGCTATTGGAAATGACATGAGAAGATGTACATTTTAGCGAGAGCAAGAGAGTTTCTAAGAGTTAGATTAACAAAAATAGACAAACTAGGTGAGTGTTATAATAGTCCAGCTGAGAGATGATAAAAGTGTAAAATATGGCAGCAGCAGTGTATTTAGGGATATTAATGAGATGTAATTAGCGGAATGTGGTGGGAAAGATGAAGAAAATACTAAGTATGACTCATAAATATTAATCCTACATGAATGGGTTGATAGTGGTGTCACATAGGGAACTCGGGAATAAAAGAGAAGTGAATTTGTGGGTAATGTAATGGTTGGATTTGGGTGTATTGTATTTGTGTAATACCCAAGTGGAAACGTGTAGCAGATGTATGTGAGGCAGAAAGCAAGGACTAGGTGGAGAAGAATAAGTGCATTTAAGGTTTTTCATTGCATAGAGGCCTGGTGTGAACTCTCATTTTCAAATATAGGAACATTTTTGGTTTGCAGCTATATTTACATTTTCATTTTCCTAGATTGAATATATGTATAATCATAAATGTGGTTTCCTTAGTTGAAAAGGTTTTCCATCTCTAGGAAACTGTGTGCACCAGAGTTCTATAAAATAGTTGTGTAATTCAATAAAATCCCAGAGGATACTTCAGGGGAAAAATAACTACCAAAGAAACCAACATATTTGGGCTGACAAGTCAAAATGATATATTTTTGTTTTCCCTGAAAAATAAACTCCTTGGCTTGGCTTATTATTAATATGGTCTCTCTCATATATACTTGAAAATTATCCACCACGATATATAAACATCTTGAATATGTAGTACCCTATGCTTACCCTGATGGGTTGGGGTTGGTTGACTTTATGGAGCACAGAAATGTGCAAGCCTTTCAAATCAATTTTAGCTCATTTTGTTTTGAAGAGGCGCTTGTTAACACTTTATTTTATTGTACTTTAGATGAAGGTATACAGAACAAGCTAGCTTCTCATTAAACAGTTAGTTCACATATTGTTTTATGACATTGGTTAACAACCCCATGACATGTCAACACTCCCTCTTCTCGATCTTGGATTCCCTATTACCAACTTTCCTATCCCCTCCTGCCTTCTATTCCTTGCCCCTGGGCTGGTGTGCCCCTTTAGTCTAGATTTGTTTTATGGGCCTGTCTAATCTTTGGATGAAGGGTGAACCTCAGGACTGACTTCATTACTGAGCTAAATGGGTGTCTGGGGGTGATACTCTTGGGGTTTCTCCAGTCTCTGTCAGGCCAGTACAACCAGAATGCACCTTACAAGCAAAATGGTGAGACTGGGTCTTACTTTGAACATGTTGTCAGGAGGGATCAGTTCCTGGAGAAGAACTGTCAGGACAGTAAGACTGGTCTTTTTTTTGTGAGTTAGAATTTTGCTCCACATTTTTCTCCAGATCTGTCTGGGACCCTCTATTGTAATTCCTGTCAGAGCAGTCAGTGGTGGTAGCCAGGTACCATCGAGTTGGACTGGACTAAGTCTAGTAAAGGCTGAGGTAGTTGTGGTCCATCAGCATTTGGACTAATCTTTCCCATGTGTTTTTGTTTTTGATGTTGTTGTTAGGTGCAGTCAAGTCGGTTTGGACACATAGCGACCTTATGTGCCAAAGAACGAAACACTGCCTGGTCCTGCACCATGCTCACAATCCTTGTTACGCTTTAGCCCATTGTTGTAGTCACTGTGTCATACCATCTCTTCGAGGGTCTTCCTCTTTTCTGCTGACCCTGTGCTTTACCAAGCATGATGTTCTTCTCCAGGAACTGATCCCTCCTGACAACATGTTCAAAGTAAGACCCAGTCTCGCCATTTTGCTTCTAAGGTGCATTCTGGTTGTACTTCTTCCAAGGCAGATTTCTTCATTTTTTTTTTTGCATATTTCCATAGCATATTTAATATTCTTCACCAACCCCACAATTCAAAGGTGTCAATTCTTCTTCCATCTTCCTTATCCATTGTCCAGCTTTCTCATGCATAAGATGTGATTGAAAGTACCATGGCTTGGGTCAGGCACACCTTAGTCCTCAAGGTGATATCTTTGTTTTTTAACACTTTAAAGAAGTCTTTTGCAGCAGATTTGCCCAATGCAATGCATCTTTTGATTTCTTGACTGCTGCTTCCATGGCTGTTGATTGTGGATCCAAGTAAAATGGTATCCTTGACAACCTCAGTCTTCTCTCTATTTATCATGATGTTGCTTATTGGTCCAATTGTGAGGATGTTTGTTTTCTTGTAGTCTTTGATCTTCATCAATAAGTGCTTCAAGTCCTCTTCACTTTCAGCAAGCAATGTCGTGTCATCTGCATAACACAGGTTGCTTATAAGTCTTCCTCCAATCCTGATGCTCCATTCTTCACAAAGTCCAGCTTCTCAGATTATTTGCTCAGCATACAGATAGAGTAGGTATGGTGAAAGGTTTTATATATGTTATCCCACTGTCTTTTTGCCCGCATGGTTTCTGCCAAATAATCAGAGCTTAGTATTATTGTTTCTTCTCTGTATGTGACTTTTCATTTCCTTGAGCTGCTCTTGGGACTCTTTGTCTTTGGTTTTAAGGAGTGTGATTATGATACAACTTCGTGATTTTCTTTTGGAGCCTATCCTATATGGGGTCCGTTGAGCTTCTTGGAAGGTCAGCAATTCTTCAATGATCCTCTCTGGGTTTTCCATTTTCTCCCCCTGTGCTGGAACCCCGATCACATGCAAATTTTTGCTTTTGATTGTATCCCACATAATTCTCAGGGTTTCTTCATTTTATTTTGTTCTTTTTTCTGATTTTTCCTCAGAATTGTACTCAAGTGTTTGTCTTCAACTTTGCATATCCTGTCTTCCATCGTTTCAAATCTGCTTCTCTGCCCTTCTATGACACTGTCCATATCTGAAATCTTGTTTATCTTTTGGATTTCTAGTTGTTTTTGTATGAATTCTAGTTGTAAATTTATTTTGCATTTTGTTCCTGTATTATTTTCTTGAATTCTTCCATTTTTTGTCTGTATTTTTCATGAATTTGTCTGCCTTTTCCATGAATCTGTCCATTTTTTCCTCATTTTTGTCTGTTTTTTGCTTCAACTCTTGGATAGCTCAGAATATTAGAGATTTGAATTCTCTAGCAGGTAGTTTTAGTGCCTTTTCTTCTACTGGAAAATCATCTGGTGTTTTATTTTGAACACCTACTGGAACCATCCTGTCCTTTTTTTTTTTTTAATATGTTTTGATATTTTCTGCTGTCTTTGGTACATTCTGTAGTTGTTTTCTCCATTTATTTATTGTAGATTTGTTTGTTTCATTCTGCTTTTTTATTTTCTTTTGTTATGTCTGAGCAGTCAGGCTATACATTCTTTGTTGTTTGCTCATCTGTGGGCACAATACTTTTCACCTCCTTGTCCAATGGACAAAGCAAGTTTCTCAGCTATGCTGCAGAAGGGCAGGTGCAGCTGAAGGGGAGAGGCTGGGATAGGTTTTTTGTGGCACATACGAGGACCTACAGTGCAGGCTGGAAATCAGTACTTGGTAGGTTCCGTGCCTGTGCTACTTGGGGGTGTGATGTTCAGTGCATGGTGCACATAGGCAGGTAGAGGGGAGGTTGTGTTGTGTGGAGCTAAGATGGTTATGGGAAAGAGGAAAGAGGAGAGAGAAACAGGAGCCAAAAACAAACAAACAAACAAAGTGCTAAGGGAGGTTGCTTTTGGAGTGGAGAGATGAGAAACTGAGAAATGGAGAAAAACAAAAGGAAAAAAAGGAATATGGGAAAAAGAAAATAAATAAATATTAGGAAAAAAAGAAAGAAATGAAAAGCCACCAGGGATCCTACTGGTGTGGCAGCAAGACAAGAGATGTGGCTCCCAGGCCACCATAGTACAGCCTGGCTAGAAGGTATAGAGATGCCACACAACACCAGGTATTCAGAAGACAGGAAAAGAATATAAGTATAGAGAGACAAGAAACTGAAAAACGAAGAAAGACAAAAAGGAAAAAAAGAAAAAGAAATGCCCCTAGGGTTCCCACTGGTGAGAGTGCAGACACCGGGAAAGTGGCTCCCAAGCCTAGAAAAGAAAAAGGAAACAAAGAAAAAAAAAAAAAAAGCCCAGGGATCCCACTGGCATGCCAGTGGGCTAGGGAAGCTGTTCCCCAGTCCAGTGGTGCTTCACAGCCTTTCAAGAAGATACAAAGATGGCACATGGAGTCAGGTGTTCAAGAGAAAGGAAGGGGAGGTGGTGAAAGGCACAGAAGAAACCAAAAGAAGCAGAAAAAAGCAACATCAGCAACAAACAAATGGGACTCTGGGAGCCAGCTAGTGCGGGCAGGGTGAATCCAAGCAGCAAGGAGCCAAAGTCAGTGCCTCTCTGCAGGAGGCAGAGGCGTCTGAGCAGCAGCAGGAAGAAGGATGGGGGGTGGGAAAGTGTATATCCCTGGTTCCCTGGTGCTCTGTCTCCTGCTGGGAGCTCCTGGAAGCTGCTTTCCTGTACTCCCTGTCCACCAACCTCCGATGTGGGCTGGACGAATCCAAGTGGCACCCTATACTTCTAGGCCGGCTGAGCAACTGCAGCCAGCTATGAAGCGGGCGTGGTCAAGCAGAGAGGAGAAGATGGGCAGTAGGAAAGCATATATTGCTGGTTACTCAGTGTTCTGTCTTCTACTGGGAGCTCCGTGAAGCTGCTTTCCTGTACTCCCTGTCCATCAATCTCCAACAGGAGTTCAAGATGGCGAATCTGTGCTTCCTTAGCTGACGGGGACCTCTGAACGTATCTCTCCTCGCTCTCTTTTCTCTGCCAGCTTCTTATTCCATTCAGCGTTTGGCTGAGTTCTTTATCTCTTCATTTGACATTTAGGGTTCAAGGATTGATGTTTGTCTCCGTTTTACATAGTTTTTCAGGTCTTTGCTGTAGAGGGACAGCATAATGCTTCTGTCTATAGATCCATGTTGGTGAGATTCTCTTTTGGCCTTGCAGTAGTGTTTTGTAGGTTTTTTTTTTTTTTTTCCGTATAGTGTTTTTACATGCCTGGCTAGATTTATTCCTAAGTATTTTATTTTTTAGGGGCTGTTATAGATGGTATTGTTTTCCTGATTTCCTTTTGTCATTCCCTTTATTGGTGTATAAGAATCCAACTGATTTTTGTATGTTTATCTTGTATCCTGCTGTTCTGCTGAATCTATTAGTTCCAGTAGTTTTGTCATGGAGCCTTTTGGGTTTTCTATGTATAGTATCATCAAAAAATACCATTTGCAAATAGGGACAGTTAAACTTCTTCATTACCAATTCGGATCCCCTTTATTTATTTTCCTTCCCTTATTGCTCTAGCTAGGACTTCCAACACAATATTAAATAGGAGTGGTGACAAAGGGCATCCTTGTCTTGTTCCTATTCTCAAGGGGAATGTTTTCAGCCTCTCTCCATTAAGAATGATGTTGGCTGTTGGTTTTGTATAAAAAAAAAAAATTTGTATAGATGCCCTTTATTATATTTAGGAATTTCCCTTGTGTATGTATTTTTTTAAGAGTTTTTATCAGGAATGGGTGTTGGACTTTGTTGAATGCCTTTTCTGCATCAATTGAGATGGTAATGTGATTCTTTTATTTATGTCGTGGATTAGGTTGATTGATTTTCTAATGTTGAACCATCCTTGCATAAAAAAAAAATACCTGGTATGAAATCCTACTTAGGTATCATGTGTTATTTTGTTGATATGATCCTGAATTCTGTTGGCTAGAATTTTGTTGAGAATTTCTGTATCTATATTCATGAGAGATATTGGTCTGTGATTTTCTTTTCTTTTCTTTTTTTTTTGTAGTGTCTTTGCCTGTTTTTGGTATCAGGGTTATGATGGCTTCATAGCATGGATTTGGAAGTATCTCTTCCTTTTCTATGTTCTGAAATAGTTTGAGTAGTACTGATACAAGCTTTTCCCTGAATGTCTGGTAGAATTTTTCAGTGAAGCCATCTGGGCCAGGGCTTTTTTGCTGTTGTTGTGAGGTTTTTTTTGTCTGTTTGTTTGTTTGTTTTAATTTACCTTTTCAATCTCTTATGGGTCTGTTCAGATTTTCAGCATCATTTTCTGTTAGTTTGGATAGGTAGTGTGTTTCTAGAAATTTGTCCTTTTCCTCTAGGTTTTCAAATTTGTTGGAGTGTAGTTTTTCATAATACTCTGTTATAATCATTTTTATTTCAGTTGGGTCTGTTGTAATGTCCCCTGTTTCATTTCTTATTTGGGTTATTTGCATCCTCTCTTGTTTTTCTTTTGTCAATTTGGACAGTGGTTTGTCGATTTTGTTAATCCTTTCAAAGAACCAAGTTTTGGTTTTGTTGACTCTTTCTGTTGTTTTTCTATTCTCTGTTTCATTTATTTCTGCTCTGATCTTCATTATTTCCTTTCTTCTGGTGGCTGTGGGCTTCTGTTGCTGTTCTCTTTCTATTTGTTTGAATTGTGTAGCTAATGTTTTGATTTTGTCCCTTTCTTCTTTTTTGATGTGTGCATCTATTATTATAATTGACCTCTGAGCACTCCTTTTGTTGTATCTCAAAGGTTTTGGTATGATGTGTTTTCATTCTTGTTTGATTCTAGGAATTTTTTTATTCCAACTTTGATTTCTTCTAAGCCCTTAAGCAGGGTGTTATTCAGTTTCCATGTACTTGATTTTTTTTCCTTGCTTTTTCTGTTGTTAATTTCTAATTTGATGGTGCTGTGACCAAAGAAGATACTTTGTATTATCTCAGGTTTTGGATTTTGTTGAGGGTTACTTTGTGGCCTAAAATGTGGTCTATTCTGGAGAACGTTCTATGTACATTGGAAAAGAATTTGTAATTTGCAGCTGTTGAGTGGAGTGTTCCATATATGTCTATGAGTTCAACTTGCCTAGTTGTGTCCTTTAGATCTTCTGTATATTTTTTGAGTTTCTTTCTAGATGTTCTGTCCTTTTTTGAGAGTGTTGTCATGAAGTCTCCTACTATTATTGTGGAACTGTCAATTTCTCTTTTCAGTGCTGTTAAAGTTTGTTTTACGTATTTTGGAGTCCTTTCATTGGGTGTGTAAGTATTTATTATGGTTATGTCTTCACGATGGATCATCCCTTTAACCATTATATGGTGCCCTTCTTTATCTTTTATGGTGGTTTTTGTTTTAAAGTCTCTTTTATCTGCGATTAGTGTTGTCACTCCTGCTCTTTTTTGGTAGCTGTTTGCTTGATGTATTTTTTTCCATTCTTTGTATTTTTACTAAATTTACTTCTTTGTTTCTAAGATGTGTCTCTTATAGACAGCATATTGATGAATACTTTTTTTATCCATTCTGTCTCTGTCTGTCTCTTTAGGGGTGCATTTAGACCATTTATGTCCAGTGTAATTATTGATAGGTGTGAATTTGTTGCTGTCATTTTGTAGTGCTTTTATTTTAGGACTTGGTGGCTAACGTTTTCTTTGTTCCTCTTACTCTCCTGTGCTGAAATCCTTTTGTTTGTAGATTTTTTTTTCATTTCTTTTGTTTTTGTAGATTTTGTTTTTACTTAGACTTTGTTTTTCTTTTATTTTCATGAGTAGGTTTTTAACTTTCTTTGTGATTACCCTGAAATTTACCCTTATCTGCCTAGGTTTGAACCAGTCTATTATTACTTAGTATCGCCTTGCCTTCCTCTCCATTAGCAAGTTCTATAGCTACACTGTTTATTCCCTCTTTTAATGTTCTGACATTGATGTCAGTTATGGATTTACCTCTCTGGTTCCCTGTTGTAAATCTTTTGGTTTTGAATAGTCCTTGAGAGTTCATTTCCTACCTTGGTACCTGAGTGGTGTGATCTTGCATCCTAGATTCAGGCTGTGGTCTGATTTTGTTTGTTCTCAGGCTGAAGGACTCTAATAATTCTTGTAAGTTTAGTTTGTTTTTTACATATTTCTTAATTTCCGTTTGCCTGGAAATGTCCTAATTTCACCAACATATTTGAACGAGATTTTTGCAGGATATATTATTCTCCTTTGGCATTTTTTTTCTTTCAAGGTTTTATATATATCATACCATTGCCATCTTGCCCGCATGGTTTCTGCAGAGTAATCAGAGTTTAGTCTTGTTGTTTCCTCTCTGTACATGACTTTTCATTTTTCTTGAGCTGCTCTCAGGATTCTTTGTCTTTGTTTTTAGTGAGCGTAATTATGATCTGCCTTGGTGATTTTCTTTTGGTGTCTATCCTATATGGGGTTCATTGAGCTTCTTGGAAGGTCAGGTTTTCATCTTTCATGATATTAGAGAAGTTTTCTGTCAGCAATATTCAATGATTTTCTCTGTGTTTTCCATTTTCTCCTCCTGTTCTTGAACTCAGATCACTCACAAATTTTTGCTTTTGATTGTATCTCACATCATTCTCAGGGTTTCTTCATTTTTCTTTGTTCTTTTTTTCTGATTTTTCCTCAAAGTGGTATCCATGTATTTGTCTTCAATTTTGCAGATCCTGTCTTCCCTTGCTCCAAACCTGCTCCTCAGCCCTTCTGTGACACTGTCCATTTCTGAAATCTAGTTGTTTATCTTTTGGATCTCTAATTGTAGCTTTTGTATGATTTCTAGTTGTGAATTTATTTTGGCATTTTATTCATGTATTATTTTCCTGAACTCTTCTATTGTTTTGTGTGTATTTTCCACAAATTTGTCTGCTTTTTCCATGAATTTTTCTATTTTTTCCTCATTTTTGTCTGCTTTTTGCTTCAACTCTTGGATAGTTCTGAATATTAGAGATTTGAATTCCCTATCAGGTAATTCCAATACCTTTTCTTCTCCTGGAGAGTCATCTGGTGTTTTATTTTGGATGTCTACAAGAACCATCCTGTCCTATATATATATATATATATATATATATATATATATATATATATATTGTCTGCTGTCTTCAGGACATTCAGTAGTTATTTTCTTCATCTCTTGATTATAGATCTGTTTTTTTTTGTGTGTGTGTGTGCTGCTTTTTTGTTTTCTTTGGTTATGTCTGAGCAGGCAGGCTGTGCAGTCTTTATTGTTTGCTCGTCTGTGGGCATAATACTTTTCACCTCCTTGTCCAATAAGTAGGGCCAGTCGCTCAGCTGTGGTGTATCAGAGCAGGTTCATCTGAATGGGAGGGCCTGGGATAGGTTGTTTGTGACATGTACTGGGGCCAAAAGGGCAGGCCAGGGGTCAGGGCAGGGCTTGTTCCAGTAGGAAGTGCCTGTGATGCTTGGGGCTCCTACATTCAGTGCATGGTGTAGATAGGCAGGAGGAAGGGGGAAGGTTGTGATGTGTGGAGCTAAGTTGGGTATGGGAATGAAGAGAGAAGTGGGAACCAAAAATAAAAAGTACTGAGGCAACCTGCTATTGGAATAGAGACACACACAAAAAAAAATGAGAAATAAGAAAAACAAGAAAAGAGATAAAAATTAATTAAAAATTTAAAATTATGCCCCTAGAGACCCTACTGGTGACCAGAGAAGTGGCTCCCAGGCCTTAGGGTGTAGCCCACCTAGAAGGAGTGCAAAAGGCACAAAGCACCAGGTATTCAGGAGAGAGGAAAGTATAGATAGATGAGAAACTGAGAAATGAAGAAAAAACAAAAAGAAAAAAAGTAAAGACCCCTAGGGATCTCACTAACACAGCTGAGTAGACCAGAGAAGTGTCTCCTAAGTTGTGCAGTACAGCCTGGCTGGAAGGGGTGGAGATGGCATGCAACACCAGGTATTCAGGAGACAGGAACAGAACGTAGGTAGAGAGAGATGAGAAAATGAGTAATAAAGAAAGACAAAAAGGAAAAAAGAAAAATAAATAAATATTTTTAAAAAAGAGATGCCCCCAGGGATCCCACTGGTGCAGATGTGCAGACTGAGGATGTGGCTCCCAAGCTGCACAGTGCAGCCCTGCTAGAAAGGGCAGAGATGGCAGACAGTGTCAGGTATTCAGAAGACAGGAAAAGAAGGTAAATAGAGACAAAAAGGAAAAAAAGAATAAATAAACTAATTAATTTTAAAAAAGGAATGTACCCAGGGATCCCACTGGTTGCATTTGTGTGGACGAGGGAGTGGCTTCCAATATGCGTGCAGTACAGCCCAGCTAGAAGGGGCAGAGATGACACACAGTGGCAGGTATTCAGGAGACAGAAAAAGAAGGTAAGAAGAGAGAGATGAGAAATCAAGAAATGAAGAAAAAAAAAGCCTCCAGAGATTCCACCAGTGTGGCAGTGCCAACCGGGGAAGTGGTTCCCCAACTGAGTGGTGCTTCACAGCCTGTCAAGAAGCAAAGATGGCACATGGAACCAGTCGTTCAAGAGAAAGGAGGGGGAGGAGTTGAGAGGCAGGGAGAAAACAAAAGAAGCTGAAAAAAGCAACACCAGCAACAAAGAAATGGCACTGAAGGAGCTGGCCAGGGTGGGTGGGGTGAATCCAAGCAGCAGGGAGCCGGTGCTCTCAGGCCTTGGTTGCTGGGAAGCAGTGAAGGCTGAGCTGGGGGAAGAAGGGTGGGGGTGGGAAAGCATGAATTGCTAGTTACTGGGTGCTCTGTCTCCTGCTGGGAGCTCCATGAAGCTGCTTTCCCATACTCCCTGTCCAAGATGACAAATCTGTGCTGCGTTAGCTGATGGGAGACCTGTGCTCGTGTCTCTTCTTGCTGTCTGTTCTCTGTCAGTTTCTTATTCCATTTGGTGCTTGGCTGTGCCCTTTATCTCTTCATTTGATGCTTAGGTTTCCAAGATTGATGTTTGTCTCTGTTTTACTTAGTTTTTTTGGGTCTTTGCTGTGGAGGGATGGCATGGTGCTTCTGTCTATAGCACCATGTGGCTCCACCCACTTGTTAACACTTTAAATGAAATTTTGGAAAAAACATTGTATCGCATTTGTTTGTTGAGACAGAGTGACATATAAGCAGTCTGGATATGCATTCTATTGGAATTGCCACCTCCAAAGTTAAGGAACCCCTAGCTGGAAACTATTCTTTGTGTACATGCTGCCCAACTTGACTTCTGGCCCAGACACAATACATATCCTTTTTCCCCAGTGATATGATAGGTGTTTAATGCTCCTCAGTTTACAAATAAGATTTTTTTTAAGTTTCTTAATTATTTTACTCAAAAGACATTTTCTGTCAAATATATTAAGTTCTAGAAAGATTCTATTATACTGGTAGTGCATTAACTCCAAGCAAACAGACACACACACACACACACACACACACACAGTGTGAGGACAGTAGCATTTAACAGGGTAGATTTGTGACTGGTAAAACAACTCTATCGATGCCCAGCAGAGTGTCTGCATGTGTGACCTTAAGCAAGTTATTGAATCTCTGCCGGCCATAAGCTGTCTCTGTACAAAAAAATCTGGTGTTATTTTGGAAAAAAAAAAAAAAAACAGACAACTAACTGTATTCAGAAAGTCTTAACTCATGTCCCTAAAAAAAAAGCTTAGGTTAAATACCCCTTCTCTGTCCTCCAAAAGCTGTCTGCAAACTCTTTCACAGTCCTTACTACAGTATTTTGAAAGGTTCTTTGCATAGGTTTGCACCATGAGGTCTTATTATTCACCTGTTAATCATCCACACATAGCACAGGGCTTGGGGACATAGTAAGTGCTCAGTGAAGTTTTATGACGCTGAACTGAATTTTCTCATTTTCATCGCAATATCTGACCTTTTGTAGGATTAATCACTAGTCTTCTCAGCTTTTCCAGCAAAGAAGACCTACCATTATATATCCAATTTAAACACTAACTGCTCTAAAAGCTCAGAAGAGTTCTCAGGCCAGTCAGGATATTGTTGCTGAATTTTAAAAAATGCAGAATTTAATTTGCAATATAAAGAACCTATTTTGGTTGCTATTCATTCTGGCTGATTGTAGAGCTAAAGCCATACCATGCATAATGAATTTGGTTTCTGATACAAAAATCCATGAAAGAGACATATGATGGGAAGAGAGGGTCTAGACCTTCCAGCTTCAAGATAATCAGAAGCTCACTCAAACACCATCTTACGGTAGGTGAGTTAGCAACTGAAGGATCATTATCTGTACAAATGGATATAAATGTATTTTTTTAGGTAAAAGAGAAACTGGGAAAACTTCAAAAATAAGTACATACCTTAAAGCAGTTTTGCAAAAGTGAATAGAGACCATTGATATCACATGTTGAAGTAGGAAAAAAAATCAATTATTCAAATTAATTTCAAATCAGTAACTCAGCAAGAATGTATTGTGAGTATGGTAGAGTCCTAGGTACTGTGTGGGTGATACAAAACTGTATCAGATCCAGGGTCTGACCTCATAAAGTTTGTTACTTAGGGAAGTAAAGCCATGAATTCAGGTCATTATAATACCAAGCTGAGTATAATGGATGCTAGAGCAGAGGCTCAAAGTACTCCAGGAAAACAGATAGGTAGAGCAATTCATTTTGACCAAGAATTGTGGAGGAAAGGATTGACAAATAAAGGGACATTTAAAGTATACATTCTCTTGAGGAAGAGGTAGTATTTTAATAAGACGTGAGGAGAAACGGTTGACACAATGGCTCGGAAGTAAGAAGAAACAGTTTGGAAAATTGCAAACAATCGACTCACATGAGGCTGAAGCACAATGTACTAGATATTCTGGGTGTTTCTTGTTTTGGCTTCCTAGCATCCCTTACCTCTTCTTCCTAGTAATGGTATTCCAAATATCTTTCAGAATTGATAGTCTACATTCAATCAATGTCATTCAGGTTGAACTTACCCCTGAATTCAGTGGTGGAGCCCAAAACCCATACCTGGCCAACTGATTCATCGAATCCCCTTAGCCATGGTGATTACTTCATAAGTTGACATGTGACCCAAGCTAGTCCAATTAGAGTACATCCTTGGACTTATACAGGATTTCTTGGGAAGAGATGTACTCTATTTTCCACTGTACTTGAATTTGGAAATTCATGAGAATTTGGAGATTCTACAGGTCACCATGTGGAGCCTGAGACTGAAGCCAATGCAGATGAGGGCAGAGCTAAGGGAGTGAAATAAATCAAGCCAGGATGATATTGTTTGAACACTTAGTTCAAGTCTCACTCAGGAGCTTTTTTATGAGCTAAAATATTCCTCTGTTTTAAAGCGTATTTATGTTAGGTTTTCTGTCTCTTGCATCCAAAGGGTCCTGATTAGTTGTAGTAGGACAAGACGATGAATGAAAGAAAGCAAGTATATAAAATGAGGGTTTAACCTACATCAGATATTCATCATGTTCATCCCATTTTTCCCTCCCTGCAAACACACACACACACACACACACACACACATACACACACGTTGCTTTCTATAAGACTCATACACTGCCTGTGGGCCACTAACAAAAGTATGAAAGGTCTGGGCACAGGACCTCATAAGCTTATTGGTCTTCAGTTGGAAACCTTCATTTTCCCCATATTTGAGGCAAACTGTTAATAAGTGTCCTACTAATTCATTTCAAAAAGTAGCAGAGCTGGTACCACAACCATCCAGAATCTCTGCAGGATATGATTTGCAAGAACAGCTTGGAATATAATTATCTGTTTTAGAAACTGTAATATTTTATAGTCATACATACAGAGTTATACCACTTCATTAAAAATGGGTTGCCCTCAGTTATATTCAAACAATATTGAGGGCCTTAAAAAGAAAGGTAAGAAAAATAAGGTTAATGGAAGTGATGAAATGTTCCTTTTATGAGAGGATTTTAAGAGCCTTTAAAATCTTAAATGTTAATAACAAAAAATCCTCACTGATTTTTTTTTTTTTTTTTTTTTTTTTTTTTTTTTTTATAATAACTTTTATTAAGCTTCAAGTGAACGTTTACAAATCCAATCAGTCTGTCACATATAAGTTTACATACATCTCACTCCCTACTCCCACTTACTCTCCCCGTCTTGAGTCAGCCCTTTCAGTCTCTCCTTTCTTGACAATTTTGCCGGCTTCCCTCTCTCTCTATCCTCCCATCCCCCCTCCAGACAAGAGTTGCCAACACAATCTCAAGTGTACACCTGATATAATTAGCTCACTCTTCATCAGCGTCTCTCTCCCACCCGCTGACCAGTCCCTTTCATGTCTGATGAGTTGTCTTCAGGGATGGTTCCTGTCCTGTGTCAACAGAAGGTCTGGAGAGCATGACCGCCGGGATTCCTCCAGTCTCTGTCAGACCATTAAGTTTGGTCTTCTTATGAGAATTTGGGGTCTGCATCCCACTGCTCTCCTGCTCCCTCAGGGGTCCTCTGCTGAGCTCCCTGTCAGGGCAGTCATCGATTGTGGCCGGGCACCAACTAGTTCTTCTGGTCTCAGGATGATGTAGGTCTCTGGTTCATGTGGCCCTTTCTGTCTCTTGGGCTCTTAGTTGTCATGTGGGCTTGGTGTTCTTCATTTTCCTTTGCTCCAGGTGGGTTGAGACCAATTGCTGCATCTTAGATGGCTGCTTGTTAGCATTTAAGACCCCAGACGCCACATTTCAAAGTGGGATGCAGAATGATTTCATAATAGAATTATTTTGCCAATTGACTTAGAAGTCCCCGCAAACCATGTTCCCCAGACCCCCGCGCTTGCTCCACTGAGCTTTGAAGCATTCATTTTCTCCCGGAAACTTCTTTGCTTTTGGTCCAGTCCAATTGAGCTGACCTTCCATGTATTGAGTGTTGTCTTTCCCTTCACCTAAAGCAGTTCTTATCTACTGATTAATCAATAAAAAAAACCCTCTCCCACCCTCCCTCCCTCCCCCCCTCGTAACCACAAAAGTATGTGTTCTTCTCAGGTTTACTATTTCTCAAGATCTTATAATAGTGGTCTTATACAGTATTTGTCCTTTTGCCTCTGACTCATTTCGCTCAGCATAATGCCTTCCAGGTTCCTCCATGTTATGAAATGTTTCAGAGATTCGTCACTGTTCTTTATCGATGCGTAGTATTCCATTGTGTGAATATACCACAATTTATTTACCCATTCATCCGTTGATGGACACCTTGGTTGCTTCCAACTTTTTGCTATTGTAAACAGAGCTGCAATAAACATGGGTGTGCATATATCTGTTTGTATGAAGGCTCTTGTATCTCTAGGGTATATTCCGAGGAGTGGGATTTCTGGGTTGTATGGTAGTTCTATTTCTAACTGTTTAAGATAACGCCAGATAGATTTCCAAAGTGGTTGTACCATTTTACATTCCCACCAGCAGTGTATGAGAGTTCCAATCTCTCCGCAGCCTCTCCAACATTTATTATTTTGTGTTTTTTGGATTAATGCCAGCCTTGCTGGTGTGAGATGGAATCTCATCGTAGTTTTAATTTGCATTTCTCTAATGGCTAATGATCGAGAGCATTTTCTCATGTATCTGTTGGCTGCCTGAATATCTTCTTTAGAGAAATGTGTGTTCATATCCTTTGCCCACTTCTTGATTGGGTTGTTTGTCTTTTTGTGGTTGAGTTTTGACAGAATCATGTAGATTTTAGAGATCAGGCGCTGGTCGGAGATGTCATAGCTGAAAATTCTTTCCCAATCTGTAGGTGGTCTTTTTACTCTTTTGGTGAAGTCTTTAGATGAGCATAGGTGTTTGATTTTTAGGAGCTCCCAGTTATCGGGTTTCTCTTCATCATTTTTGGTAATGTTTTGTATTCTGTTTATACCTTGTATTAGGGCTCCTAGGGTTCTCCCAATTTTTTCTTCCATGATCTTTATCGTTTTAGTCTTTATGTTTAGGTCTTTGATCCACTTGGAGTTAGTTTTTGTGCATGGTGTGAGGTATGGGTCCTGTTTCATTTTTTTGCAAATGGATATCCAGTTATGCCAGCACCATTTGTTAAAAAGGCTGTCTTTTCCCCAGTTAATTGACACTGGTCCTTTGTCAAATATCAGCTGCTCATACGTGGATGGATCTATGTCTGGGTTCTCAATTCTGTTCCATTGGTCTATGTGTCTGTTGTTGTACCAATACCAGGCTGTTTTGACTACTGTGGCTGTATAATAGGTTCTGAAGTCAGGTAAGGTGAGGCCTCCCACTTTCTTCTTCTTTTTCAGTAGTGCTTTGCTTATCCGGGGCTTTTTTCCCTTCCATATGAAATTGGTGATTTGTTTCTCTATCCCCTTAAAATATGACATTGGAATTTGGATCGGAAGTGCGTTAAATGTATAGATGGCTTTTGGTAGAATAGACATTTTTACTATGTTAAGTCTTCCTATCCATGAGCAAGGTATGTTTTTCCACTTAAGTATGTCCTTTTGAATTTCTTGTAGTAGAGCTTTGTAGTTTTCTTTGTATAGGTCTTTTACATCCTTGGTAAGATTTATTCCTAAGTATCTTATCTTCTTGGGGGCTACCGTGAATGGTATTGATTTGGTTATTTCCTCTTCGGTGTTCCTCACTGATTTTATAACATTTCATTTATTACTTCTTAAAAGATTCACTGAATGCCTACTGTGCTATGTGTTTGTGCAGGTACAAATGACTATGTTGTTCCAGCCCTCAAGGAACTCAGAGTTCTAGCAGGATGGATAAGGCCATCTTTCTTTCCTTCTTTTTTCTTTCAGCCAAAATGACTGTTACATACCGGACACTGCTAGTTATTGTGGATTGAACAAGAAAAAATACCAAATGCAGAAATCTAGCCTGAGTTGGGAAAGATATGCATTGACAAAATACAAGGAAAAGAGCAGAATGAAGTGATAGACTCATCAGTATGTGGTAGCCAAGGCACCGGCACATCAGACAATGCCACTTCTAGAAGAAGAAACGGGTCCATTTTTACTTGGGGTTGTTGTACCCTAATGGACATTGACTCTGACAAAAATTTTGTTTTCTTTCTTGTTAACTTTTTAGTTTGAAATACTGTAAATTCACAGAAATGAGCACAGATAACACATAGAGGTCACCTGTAATCCTCACTCTGTTTCCTCCAATGGTTCATCTTACATATAGTATCAAAACCAGGAAACTGATATTGATGCAATGTGTGAGTACAGTGCTATGTCATTTTATCACATTTGTAGAATAACATAACCACCACTCCAATCAAGATACAAGACTATTCTATCACCACAAAGATCTCACTCATGCTCCCCTTCATAGTCACACCCATTCTAAATCACCCCAGAATGCCAAGGAACTCCTTGGCATTCCTTGGAATCTTTCTTCCCCTTGTGTGTGTCTCTGTGTCTATCCTGCTCTTTGTTTTTAAATTGGGGTTTAAGTGAAAGTTTACAAATCAAGTCAGTCTCTCATACAAACTTATACAAACCTTGCTATGTACTCCCAGCTGCTCTCCCCCTAATGAGACAGCACACTCCTCCTTTCCACCCTGTATTCCCCGTGTCCATTCAGCCAGTGCCTATCCCCCTCTGCCTTCTTATCTCACTTCCAGACAGGAGCTGCCCACATAGTCTTCTGTGTCTACTGGAGCCAAGAAGCTCGCTCTTCACCAGTATCATTGTCTATCTTATATTCCAGTCCAATCCCTGTCTGAAGAGTTGGATTCAGGAATGGTTCCAGTCTTGGGCTAACAAAGGGTCCTGGGACTACGATCTCTGGGGTCTCCTTTAGTCTTAGTCAGACCATTAAGTCTGGGCTTTTTACAAAGAATTTGAGATCTGCATCCCACTGTTCTTCTGCTCCCTCAGGGATTCTCTGTTGTGTTCCCTGTCAAGGCAGTCATTGGTGGTAGCCGGGCACCATCTAGTTCTTCCAGTCTCTGGCTGATGTAGTCTCCGGTTTATGTGACCATTTCTTTCTCTTGGGCTCATCTTTGCCTTATATCTTTGGTGTTCTTCATTCTTCTTTGATCCGTGTGGGTTGAGACTAATTGATGCATCTAAGATGGCAGTACGAAAGCTTTTAAGACCCCAGATGCCACTCACCAAAGTGGGATGCAGAACATTTTCTTCACACATTTTGCTATACCAATTGACCTAGATGGTCCCCTGAAACCAACGACCCCATACCCCCATCCCTGCTACTCTGGCCTTCAAAGTGTTTGGTTGTATTCAATGAACTGCTTTTGGTTTAGTCCTGTTGTGCTAACCTCTCCTGTATTGTGTGTTGTCTTTCTCTTCACCAAAAATAGTTCTCGTCTACTATCTAATTAGTGAATACTCTTCTGCCTCTCTTCCCACACATAACAATCAAAGCATATTTTCTTCTGTGCTTAACCTTTTTCTTGAGTTCTTATAATAGTGCTCTCATACAATATTTGTCCTTTTTGCAACTGACTAATTTCACACAGCATAATGTCTTCCAGATTTCTCCATGTTAGTATTCCATAGGTGAATATACCATAATTTATTTATCCATTCATCCATTCACGGACACCTTGGTTGGTTCCATCTTTTTGCTATTGCAAACGGTGTGATGAACATGAGTGTGCAGGCTCTTATTTCTCTAGGATATATTCCGAGGAGTAGAATTCCTAGATCATATTTAGCTCTATTTCTAGCTTTTTAAGGAGGTGCCAAATAGATTTCCAAAGTGGTTGTATCATTTTACATTCCCACCAGCAGTGTGTAAGTGTTCCAGTCTCTCCACAACCTCTCCAACATTTATTATTTTGTGTTTTTTGGATTAATGCCAGCCTTGATGGGGTGAGATGGTATCTCATTGTAGTTTGGAAATGGCTAATGATCGTGAGCATTTCCTCACGTATCTATTAATTGCCTGAATGTCTTCTTTGGTGAAGTGTCAGTTCATATCCTTTGCCCATTTTTTAATTGGGTTATTTGTCTTCTTGTTGTTTAGCTTTTAAGGTATCATGTAGACTTTAGCGATCAAACGCTGATCGGAATTGTCATAGCGAAAAACATTTTCCCTGTCTATAGGTAATCTTTTTACTCTTATGGTGAAGTCTTCAGATGAGCATAGGTATTTGATTTTTAGGATTTCCCAGTTACCCAGTTTGGGTGCTTGTGCACTGTTAGTAATGTTTTGTACACTGTTTATGCTATGGATTAGGGCTCCTAGAGCTGTCTCTATTTTTCTTCCATGATCTTTATCGTTTTAAATTTTATATTTAGTTCTTTGAACCATTTTGAGTTAGATTTTGTGCATGGTGTGAGGTATGGGTCTTGTTTCCTCTTTTTGCAGATGGATATCCAGTTATGCCAGCACCATTTGTTAAACAGACTGACTCTTTACCACTTAACGGACTTCGGGCCTTTGTCAGATATCATCTGCTCATATGTGGATGGACTTATGTCTGGATTCTCAATTCTGTTCCATTGGTCTATGTATCTGTTGTTGTACCAGTACTAGCCTGTCTTGACTACCGTGGCAGTATAATAGGTTCTAAAATCAGGTAGCGTGAGGCCTCCCACTTTGCTCTTCTTCTTCAGTAATGCTTTATTTATCCGGGGCCTCTTTCCCTTCCATATGAAGTTGGTAATTTGTTTCTCCATCTCATTAAAAAATATGATCTGTAAGGGCCACATGAACCAGAGGCCTACATCATCTTGAGACCAGAAGAACTAGTTGGTGCCCGGCCACAACCGATGACTGCCCTGACAGGGAGCACAACAGAGAACCCCTGAGAGAGCGGGAGATCAGTGGGATGCAGACCCCAAATTCTCACAAAAAGACCAGACTTAATGGTCTGTCTGAGACTAGAGGAATCCCGGCAGTCATGGTCCCCAAACCTTCTGTTGGCACAGGACAGGAACCATTCCCGAAGGCAACTCATCAGGCATGAAAGGGACTGGACAGTGGGTAGGAGAGAGATGCTGATGAAGAGTGAGCTAATTATATCAGGTGGACACTTGAGACTGTGCTGGCATCTCCTGTCTGGAGGGGGGATGGGAGGATAGAGAGAGTTGGAAGCTGGCAAAATTGTCACGAAAGGAGAGACTGGAAGGGCTGACTCATTAGGGGGAGAGCAAGTGGGAGTACGGAGTAAGGTGTATATAAACTTATATGTGACAGTCTGACTTGATTTGTAAAAGTTCACTTGAAGCTCAATAAAAGTTAATTAAATATATATATATGATTTGTATTTGGACCAGGATTGCCTTGTATCTATAGATCGCTTTGGGTAGAATAGACATTTTTATAATGCTGAGTCTTCTTATCCATGAGCAAGGTATATTTTTCCACTTATGTAGGTCCCTTTTGGTTTCCTGCAATACTGCCTAGTAGTTTTTTTCTATACGTTTTCTATGTCTCTGGTTAGATTCATTCCTAAGTATTTTATCTTCTTGGGGGCTATTGTAAATGGTATTGATTTGATGATTTCCTCTTCGATGTTCCCTTTGTTGGTGTAGAAGAATCCAACTGAAGAAAAATTTCAAGCCTCAAGTTGCAATAGTGAAGAAGTCTATGGGGAAAATATTAGATGACACAGGAAGCATCAAAAGAAGATGGAAGGAACACACAGAGTCATTATACCAAAAAGAGTTGGTCAACATTCAACCATCTCAAGAGGTAGCATATGATCAGGATCCAACAGTACAGAAGGAAGAAGTCCAAGCTGCACTGAAGGCACTGGCAAAAAACAAGTCTCCAGGAATTGATGGAATACCAGCTAAAATGTTTCAACAAATGGATACAGCTCTGGAAGTGCTCACTCGTCTGCCAAGAACTTTGGAAGACAGCTACCTGGCCAACCTACTGGAAGATATCCATATTTATGCTTATTTCCAAGAAAGATCATCTAACCAAATGTGGAAATTATCGAATGATATCATTAATATCACATGCAAGAAAAATTTTGCTGAAGATCATTCAAAAGCAACTTAAACAGTATCTCTTCAGCCAGAAATTCAGGCCAGATTCAAAAGAGGATGTGGAACCAGAGACATCATTGCTGATGTAAGATGGATCCTGGCTGAAAGCAGAGACTATCAGAATGATGTTACCTGTGCTTTTTTTTTTTTTTTTAACTACGCAAAGGCATTCGACTGTGTGGATCATAACAAATTACAGATAACATTGTGAAGAATGGAAATTCCAGAACACTTAATTGTGCTCATGGGGAACCTGTACGTAGATCAAGAGAAGGTTGTTCAGACAGAATAAGGGGATACTGAGTGGTTTAAAGTCAGGAAAGGTGTGCTTCAGGGTTGTATCCTTTCACCATACCTATGCAATCTGTATGCTGAGCAAATAATCTGAGAAACTAGATATGAAGAAGAAAGGGGGATCAGGATTGGAGGAAGACTCATTAACAACTTTCGTTATGCAGATGACACAACCTTGCTTGCTGAAAGTGAAGAGGACTTGAAACACTTACTGATGAAAATCAGAGAACACTGCCTTCGGTATGGATTACACCTCAACATAAAGAAAACAAAAATCCTCACAAGAGGACCAATAAGCAACATCATGATAAATGGAGAAAAGATTGAAGTTGTCAAGGATTTCATTTTACTTGGATCCAAAACTAACACCCATGAAAGCAGCAGTCAAGAAATCAAAAGACACATTACACTGAGCAAATCTGCTGCAAATGAACTCTTTACAGTGTTGAAAAGCAAAGATGTCACCTTGAAGACTAAGGTGTGCCTGACCCAAGCCATGGTATTTCCAATTGCATCATATGTATGTGAAAGCTTGACAATGATTAAGGAAGACAGAAGAAGAATTGATGCCTCTAAATTGTGGTGTTGGCCAAGACTATTGAATATACTGTGGAACGCCAAAAGAACGAACCAATCTGTCTTGGAAGAAGTATAACCAGAATGCTCCTTAGAAGCAAGGATGGCAAGACCGTGTCTTATATACTTTGGACATGTCGGGAGGGATCAGTCACTGGAGAAGGACATCATGCTTGGTAAAGTACAGGGTCACTGGAAAAGAGGAGGACCCTCAGTGAGATGGATTAACACAGTGGCTATACATCAGGCTCAAGCATAACGATTGTGAGGATGGCGCAGGACTGGGCAGTGTTTCGTTTGGTGGTACACAAGGTCTCTATGAGTCGGGATTGACTCAAGGGCACCTAACCACAACAACAACATCTTGTGTCCTGATACTCTGCTGAACTCTTCTTATCGTTACAGTAGTTTTCTTGAGGATTCTTCAGGGTTTTTCGTGTATAAGATCATGTCATCTGCAAATAGAGATACTTTTGTTTCTTCTTTGCTAATTTATTTTATTTATTTTTTATTGAACTTTAGATGAAGGTTTACAAAACAAATTAGTTTCTCATCAAACAGTAAACACATTGCTGTATGACACTGGTTAACAACCCCATGGCCTGTCAACACTCTCCCTTCTCAACCCTGAGTTCCCTATTACCAGCTTTCCTGTTCCCTCCTAACTTCCAGTCCCCGCCCTAGGGCTGGTGTGCCCCTTTAGTCTTGTTTTTTTCCACGGGCCTGTTCAATCTTTGGCTGAAAGGTGAACCTCAAGAGTGGCACATTACTAAGCTGAAAAGGTGTCTGGGGGCCATACTCTCAGGGCTTCTCCAGTCTCTGTGAGGCCAGCAAGTCTGATCTTTCTTTATGAGCTAGAATTTGTTCTACGTTTTTCCCCAGCTCTGTCCGGAACTCTCTATTGTGATCCGTATCAGAGCAGTCAGTGGTGGTAGCCGGGCACCATTTAGTTGTACTGGACTCCGTCTGGTGGAGGCCGTGGTAGACATGGTCCTTTAGTCCTTTGGACTAATATTTCCCTTGTGTCTTTAGTTTTCTTCATTCTTCCTTGCTCCCAAAGGGGTGAGACCAGTGGAATATTCTAGATGGCCGCTCACAGGCTCTTAAGACCCCAGATGCTACTCACCAAAGTAGAATGTAGAACATTTTCCTCATCAACTCTGTAACACCAATTGAGCTAGATGTTCCCTGAGACCATGGTCCCCACAGCCCTCAGCCCAGAAATTCAGTCCCTCAGGGAGTTTGGATTTTATGGAGCCACCATGGCCTTGCCTTGTACAGGTTATGCTGGCTTCCCCAGTATTGTGTACTGTCTTACCCTTCACCAAAGTTACCGCTTATCTATTGTCTATTAAATATTTTTCCATCCCCACCCTTCCCTTCCCTCATAACTATCAAATATTGTTTCTTTTTGTATGTTAAACTTTTCATGAGTTTTTACAGTGGTGGTCTCATACAATATTTGTCCTTTCGTGATTGACTTATTTCACTCAGCATAACATCCTCCAGATGCATCCATTTCATGAGATACTTCAGAGATTCATCGTTGTTCTTTAACGTTGTGTAGTACTCCATTGTGTGTATGTACCACAGTTTGTTTATCCCTTCATCTGTTGATGGGCATCTAGGTTTTTCCATCTTTTTGCTATTCTGAACAATGCTGCAGTGAACATGGGTGTACGTATATCTATCCGTGTGACAACATTTATTTCTCTAGGATGTATTCCTAGGCGTGGGATTGCTGGATCAGATGGTATTTTTATTTCTACCTTTCTAAGGAAGCACCATACCTTTTTTCAAAAAGGTTGTATCATTTTGCATTCCCACCAGTGGTGCATAAGTGTTCCAGTTTCCCCACAGCCTCTCCAACATTTGTTATTTTCTGTTTTATTGATTCATGCCAGTAATGCTGGGGTGAGAGATGGTATCTCATTGTGGTTTTGATTGCATTTCTCTGATGGCTAGAGAACATGAGCATTTCCTCATGTGTCTGTTGGCAGCTTGACAGTCTTCTTTGGTGAAGTATCCGTTCATTTCCTTTGCCTATTTTTTTAATTGGATTATTTGTCTTTTTGTTGTATGGCTGTAGGATTTTCTTGTAGATTTTACAGATTAGGCCTTTGTCTGATTTGTAATAGCCAAAACCTTTTTCCAAGTCTGTAGGTTCTCTTCTAACTCCTTTGGTGAAGTCTTTTGATAAGCATAAGTGTTTAATTTTCAGAAGATCCCAGTTATCTAGTTTATCCTCCTAAGCTTGTGTGTTGTTGGTTGTGATTTGTGTCCTGTTTATGTTGTGTATTAGGGCCTCTAGTATTGATCCTATTTTTTTCTATAAACTTCATAGTTTTTGGCTATGTATTTAGGTCTTTGATCCATTCTGAGTTAATTTTTATATATGGTGTGAGGTATGGGTCCTGTTTCTTTTTTTTTTTTTTTTTTTAGAGACAGACCTCCAGTTTTGTCAGCACTATTTATTAGAAACACTGTCTTTTCCCCATTTGATAGACTTCGGGTCCTTGTGGAAGATCAGATGACCATAGGTGGATGGATTTACATCTGGGTTCTCAATTCTGTTCCATTGGTCAATGTATCTGTTGTTGTACCACTACCAGGCTGTTTTAACTACCATAGCTGTACAGTAGGTTCTGAGGTCAGGTAGTGTGAGTCCTCCTACTTTATTCTTGTTCTTCAGTAGTGCTTTACTCATCTTCTTTGCTTTTATTTATGTGGTATATTACATTGATTGATTTTCTAATGTTGAATCGTCCTTGCATACCTGGTATGAATCTTACTTGATCATGGTGTCTTTATGCCAAAATAAATAAATAAATAAACTAGTTGCTATCAAGTTGATTCCAACTCCTAGTGACCCTTTTGGACAGAGTAGAACCCCCCCTCAAGTTTCCAATGAGTGCCTTGTGGATTTGAACTGCCGACATTTTGGTTAGCAGACGTGGCAGTGAACCACTTCGCCACTAGGGTTTCCTTTGCCAATGTGCATGCCCTTTATTTCTTTTTCTAGCCTAATTGCTCTGGCTAGGAACTTCTGCACAATGTTGAATAAGAGTGGTGATAAAGGGCATCCTTGTCTGGTTCCTGTTTTTAAGGGAAATGCTTTCAAGACTCTCTCCAGTTAGGATGATGTTGGCTGTTGGCTTTGTATAAATGCCCTTTACTATGTTGAGGAATTTTCCTTCTACTCCTATTTTGCTGAGCATTTTTATCGCGAATGGGTGTTGGACTTTGACATATTTTTTCTGCATCAATTGATAAGATCATGTGGTTCTTCTCTTCTGTTTTATTTATATGGTGGATTACGTTGATTGTTTTCCTAATGTTAAATCATCTCTGCATACCTGGTATGAATCCCACTTAGTCATGGTGAATTAATTTTTTGATATGTTGTTGAATATAATATTGGCTAGAATTTTGTTGAGGATTTTTGTGTCTAAGTTCATGAAGGATATTGGTCTGTAATTTTCTTTTTTTGTGGTGTCTTTACCTGGTTTTGGTATCAGGGATATGCTGGTTTCATAGAATGAGTTTGGGAGTATTCCATCTTTTTCTATGCTCTGAAATACCTTTGGTAGTAGTGGTGATAACTCTTCTCTGAAAGTTTGGTAGAATTCTCCAGTGAAGCTGTCAGGGCCAGGAGTTTTTTGTTGTTGTTGTTGAGAGTTTTTAAATTACCTATTCAATCTCTTGTTTTGTTATGGGTTTATTATTTAGTTGTTCTACCTCTGTTTGTGTTAGTTTAGGTAGGTAGTGTATTCCTAGAAATTTGTCCATTTCTTCTAGGTTTTCCAATTTGTTAGAGCGCAATTTTCAGAGCAATCTGAAATGATTCTTTTAATTTCAGTCTGTTCTGTTGTGATATTGCCCATCTTATTTCTTATTTGGTTTATTTGCTGCTTCTCCTGTTTTTCTTTTGTCAGTCTGGCCAGTGGTTTACTGATTTTGTTAATCTTTTCAAAGAAGCAGCTTTTCATCTTGTTAACTCTTTTGATTGTATTTCTGTCCTCTATTTCATTTAATTCTCTGATTTTTATTGTTTGCTCTCTTCTGGTGCCTGAGGTTTCTTTTTGTTGCTCTCTTTTTATGTGTTCAAGTTGTAGGGATAATTCTTTGAGTCTGGCCCTTTCTTCATTTGGATGTGTGCATTTATTGCTATAAATTCACCTCTGAGGACTGCTTTTGCTGTGTCCCAAAGGCTCTGGTAGTAAGTGTTTTTATTCTCATTTGATTCTATGAATTTCTTTATCCTGTCCTTAATTTCTTCTATAACCCAGTCATTTTGGAGCAAGGTGTTCAGTTTCCACGTGTTTGATTTCTTTTCCCCTGCTTTTTCTGTATTGATTTCTACTTTTATGGCTTTATAGTCAGAGAAGATGCTTTGTAATATTTCGATGTTTTGGATTCCGTTAATGCTTGCTTTATGACCTAATATGTGGTCTATTCTAGAGAATGTTCCATGTGCACTGGAAAAGAAAGTACACTTGGCTGCTGTTGGGTGGAGTATTCTGTATGTGTCTATGAGGTCAAATTGGTTAATTTGGGCATTTAGATCTTCTTTGTCTTTACTGAGTTTCTTTTTGGATGTTCTGTCCTTCACTGAAAGAGGTGTGTTGAAGTGTCCTACTATTATTGTGGAGCTGTCTGTCTCCCTTTTCAATGCTATTAGAGTTTGTTTTATGTATCTTGAAGTCCTGTTATTGGGTACATAAATATTTAATATAGAAATATCCTCCTGGTATACTATCCATTTAATTGTTATATAATGTCCTTCTTTATCCTTTGTGGTGGATTTAACTTTAAAGTCTACTTTGTCAGAAATTAACATTGCCACTCCTGCTCTTTTCTTTTTTAATTTTTATTGTGCTTTAAGTGAAAGTTTACAAACCAAGTCAGTCTCTCCTACAAAAACTTATACACACCTTGCTATATACTCCTAGTTGCTCTCCCTCTAATGAGATAGCACACTCCTTCCCTTCACTCTCTATTTTCATGTTCATTCAGCCAGCTTCTGACCCCCTCCAACTTCTCATCTCTTCTCCAGAGAGAAACTGCCCACCTAGTCTCATGTGTCTACTTGATCCAAGAAGCTCACTCTTCACCAGTATCATTTTCTATCCCATAGTCTAGTCCAATCCCTGTCTGAAGAGTTGGCTTTGGGAATGGTTTCTGTCTCAGGCTAACAGAAGGTCTGGAGACCATGACTCCTGGGGTCCTTCTAGTCTCAGTCAGACCATTAAGTCTGGTCTTTTTATGAGAATTTCAGGTCTGCATCCCACTGCTCTCCTGCTCCCTCGGGGGTTCTCTGTTGTGTTCCTTGTCAGGGCAGTCATCGGTTGTAGCCAGGCACCATCTAGTTCTTCTAGTCTCAGACTGATGTAGTCACTGGTTTATGTGGCCCTTCTTCTCAGGCTCATAATTACCTTGTGTCTTTGGTATTCTTCATTCTCCTTTGCTCCAGGTGGGTTGAGACCAATTGATACATCTTAGATGGCCACTTGCTAACGTTTAAGACCCCAGAAACCAGTCTCCAAAGTGGGATGACTCCTGCTCTTTTTTGATTGCTGTTTGCTTGATATATTTTTTCCATGCTTTGAGTTTTAGTTTGTTTGTGTCTTTCAGTCTAAGGTGAGTTTCTTGTAGGCAGCGTATAAACAGACTGTGTTTTTTTAATCCATTCTGCCACTCTCTGTCTCTTTATTGGTGCATTTAGTCCATTTGCATTCAGTGTTATTATGGGTAGGTATTAGTTTAGTCCTGTCATTTTGAAGTCTTTTTTAGTGTGTTGTTGACAGTTTCTTTTTTTCACTTAATATTTTGTGCTGAGTAGTTTATCTTTGTATGTTATCTTTTCCTTTTATTCATTGTTGTTGATTTTGTTTTTTATGAGTCTTTGTTAGTTCTTGTATTTTATTTTGATGTGCAGGATTGTTAGTCTCCTTTGTGGTTACCTTTTTTTTTTACCTCTGTTTTTCTAAGTTTAAACCAAACTTTTATCTCTTTATATCATGTTGACTTTCTTTCCAAAGGAAAGATCTATGACTAGCATTTTTTAGTCCCTCTTTATTGATTCAATGTTGTCATCTTTTACATAATGATGTCTCTGTTTCCCTGTTTTTATTTTGATTTATTTTTGTGATTTCCCTATCTGGGTTGATATCTGGTTTCTCTGTCCTGTGTGCTAGTCTTGTGTTGTTATCTGATGTTATTGATTTTGTAACCAGAGGACTCTCTTTAGTATTTTTGTAGCTTTGGTTTGGTTTTTGCAAATTCCCTAAACTTCTGTTTGTCTGGAAATGTCCTAATTTTGCTTTCATATTTGAGGGACAGTTTTGCTGGATATGTAATTCTTCGCTGGCAATTTTGTTTCCTTCAGTGCTTTATATATGTCATCCCATTGCCTTCTCACCTGCATGGTTTCTGCTGAGTAGTCCGAGCTTATTCTTATTGACTCTCCTTTGTAGATGACTTTTTGTTTATCCCTAGCTGCTCTTAAAATTCTCTCTTTATCTTTGGTTTTGGCAAGTTTGATTATAATATGTCTTGGTGACTTTCTTTTGGGATCTACCTTATGTGAGGTTCGATGAGCACCTTGGATAGATATCTTTTCATCTTTCACGATATCAGGGAAGCTTTCTGCCAACAAATCTTCAACAATTCTCTCTGTATTTCCTCCCTGTTATTGTACTCCAATCACATGTAGGTTATTTCTCTTGATAGTGTCCTACATGATTCTTAGGGTTTCTTCATTTTTTTTAATTCTTTTATCTGATTTTTCTTCAACTATATATTAGTTTTTTTTTTTATATTGGTGCCAAATCTTTTATCTTCAATCTCACTAATTCTGCCTTCCTTTTCCTCAATTCTGCTCCTCTGACTTTCTATTCAATTTTCTAATTTTGAAATTTAATTGTTAATCTTCTGAAATTCTGATTGCTGTCTCTCCATCAATTCTTGCAGGATATTAAATTTGTCATTATGCTCTTGAACAACCTTCTTAATTTCCTCGACTACTTTATCTGTATGTTCCTTGGCTTGTTCTATGTTTTGCCTGAACTCCTTCCTGATCTCTTAAAGAGTTCTGTGTATTAATCTTTTGTATTCTACCTCAGGTAATTCCAGGAAGTCTTCTTCATCTGGAAGATTCCTTGATTCTTTGTTTTAGGATCTTGGTGAAGTTATCAGTGTGCTTTATGTGATTTGATATTGACTGTTGTCTCCGAGCTATCTATAAGTTATTGTATTAATTTGGTTTATGTTTGCTTACTGTGTCCTAGCTTCTTGGTTTCTTTTGCTTTGATATGACCAAATAAACTGCTAAAGTGAGCTAGCTTGATTAAAGTGAGCTAGCTTGATTATTGGAAGCTTTGAAGTTCTAAAGTCCTGTCACCAGATGGCTAGAGCTGTTACCAGGTATATGAGCCTAGGAGTACATTCACTTTTCTTATATGGATTCAGATCAGGTGTCCAGGTAGTCTGTCACTAAGTGTGTGGTGCAGGCTCTCACCTACAGTCTTAGAGGAGCAGTGGTAATTGTTGTATGCATGCGTTCCTGGTTGCAGCAAGGGTCCCACTCTGAGCAAGGTAGGGAGATGACAACCTTTCCCTAAGTGTCTGTGAAGAAGGTGCATCCCTCTTCTCTAGAGTGCACAGGTGGGTGCACTCTGTAGCCATACCATAGGCACCCAATGCTTTTAAGGACTGGGGGGCACCACTTATCCTTGAACCCCTGTCATGGATGTCTAAGTGGTGAGGGTGGAGCCACCAATCCTCAGGCCCCTGATGTGGGTAGGTGAGGACCTTGTTTAATAGGAGAGTGATGTCAAAAATCCACCTCTCCACCACACAGCTGAAACAGTTAAAGTCAGACCTTAGGCACATACACCCTTACACTGTGACAACAAGGGCCTAGCTGCTGAAATGGGAACACACGGGTGCATGCAGGGGTGAAAGGCATTAAAAGTCTGTGGACGCCTTTTGCCTGGACATGAGCTGCTTCTGCCCTGAGTTCCCAGCTTAGGGGAGCTGGCAGATCATTTTTTCCCCATTTGTTAATTTGTTTCTTCTCCAAGGCTGGGAGAATGGCTCAGGGTGTGCAGCAGAACCTATCTCAGGACCAAGGAAATTGAGTGTCACTGAAGCAGTCTTGGGACCTGGGGCAGAGGGAGGAGGGATCAGATTAATGGGAGAGAGTTCTTTCAAAAGGGGAGCTATTTGATCCGTGTGGTAAATTAGATGCAACCATTTATCTTATGCTGAGAACACTGTATTTTGTTGATTCCGGAAGCATGAGTAGACTCTGTGCTGCTGGCTTCCTGTAGCTAAGGAAACCAAATTCCAAACACTACCACCCCCCACTGCAGTCGTACCAGGTGATTGGGCCTGTGCCACTCACTTGTTTCTCTTTTGCTGAGATAACCACATCCCAAACACAGTAGTGGCAGGGGATCAGGGTTGAGGGGTGCCAATTTCTGCTGAGTCAGGTCTAGGAACTCCTAGCGGCATCTGAACCATCTTTCCCTCCCCTTGCTGCTCAGTCTGATTTTTTAATTTTGCCTTTGATGTTCAGGGCTCCTAGCATGTCATGTATATAATCAGTTCACTTGTTTGGGGGGTCTTTGTTGTAAAAGGGATCACCAGAAGCATCTGACTACTCTGCCATCTTAGACCCACCTCTACTCTGCTCTTTTTAAAACTCAGAAGTGATTAGGTTTAGGACCCACTCTGCTCAGGTATGACCCCATTAACCTAAAAAAAGGAAGACCCTATTTCTAAACAGGATCACATCCATAGGTACAGGGGTTAGGACTTCAACACATATTTTTGGGGACCACAACTCAGTGCATAACACCTGGCAGTCACTAATCTGTTCTCCACCTCTATAGTCTCTGACAAAGAGTTTTTAACTTTCTTTTAGGGCTGATGTCCTTCAAGTGGTGAATCCATTTGTCAACAAAAATATTAGAAACCTGAAGGTTTCCTGATACACACATGGCCCCTGATTTTTTACTTGGAAGGAAAGGCAACAGAGCAAGTGCTTCCAGTTTGTTCTTACAACACAGCTCAACAAGGGAAAGAGAGGAGGACTTCAATGGAGTCCAAATGCTTATTGTAGGTGTTGTTGTTTGAACATATGATTATCAATGTATCTTGATTGCATGTTTGATCAATTTCAGACTGCACAAGTTGGTAAAAATCTTCAGTGTCCTCATTTTTGGCTTTATTGGTTGGTGTGTAAATTAAAATAATAGCTGTATTAACTGGTCTTCTTGTAGGCATATGAATATTATCACTGACAGTGTTTTACTTCAGGATAGATCTTGAAAAGTTCTTTTTGACAATGGATGAGATGCCATTCCTCTTCAAGTTGTCATTATCTGCATAGTAGACCATATGATTGTCTGATTCAAAAAGGCCAGTATCAGTCCATTTTAGCTCACTAATGCCTAAGATATTAATCTTTAAGCATTCCATTTCATTTTTGATGACTTCCAATTTTCATAGATTCATACTTTGTACATTCTACTTTCCAATTATTAATGGATATTTGCAGCTGCTTATTCTTATTTTGAGTTGCATCACATCAGCTGATGAAGGTCCCAAAAACATTACTCCATCCCTGTCATTAAAGTCAACTCTACTTTGAGTAGGCAGCTCTTCCCTGGTCATCTTTTGAGTGTCTTCCAACCTCAGGGGCTCATCTTCTGGCCCCACATCAGACAATGTTCTGCTGTTATTCATAAGGTTTTTACTGGACAGCTTTTTTAAGAAGTAGATTGCCAGGTCCTTCTTTCTACTGCGTCTTAGTCTGGAAACTCCACCATGGGCGACCCTGCTAGTATTTAAAATACCGGAGGCATAGCTTCCAATATCACAGCAACATGCAGGCCACCACAGTACAGCAAACTGACAGATGAGTACAGAAATTTTAGTAACTTAAAATTCTGGCCACTTCTTAAGACAAAATGGCCTGATCCTCAGGACACAGCTCTCCTGGGGAACACCATTGTCTTGGACATCTGCTGAGTAACTAATATAATCATTTGTGTGCATGGAAAGTTGGGATATATAGAGGATACCTCTCTGTGCCAGAAAGACCACATGCTAAACATAAAAGAAATCATTATGAACTGTATTAATAGATGTACAGAGGAAGAGGTTGAGAATCTGCCATTGGTAACATTTGGCAACAGGTGCAGGGCATTCAAGCCCTATTTTCTCATGAATGAGGGCCGAACATCTGCTCAGAATAGCAGCAGAAGAGAATATTCAGATCTCTACTAAATACACTTGCACCAACAGGAGCCATGGGACCATAACTAAGACATTTTTGCTATATTCATTTAAAAAAATGAATATATTCATTTACATGCTAGTTAATAATTCACTAAGTGCACTGAGCACTATGCTAATGCAAAAGTTCCAAATATGGTTGTGCTTTCTGATCATTATTGGAACTTATTTAAAATATTGGTTCCTGATTCACATCCCAGGAGTAATGAATTAGAAAACAAAGGAGTACGGTTCTAGAATGTGTACTGTTACAAAGCTCCTCCACTGATTCCAAGTTTAGAAACCACTGCTCTAAATTCTGTTCAGTAGAATATGCCCAAGCTAAATTTACTCTTGCCCACCTGGCTTCTCAGTAAATTATCCATCCAATCCATTCTACCTTCTATGTGTATGTTTTTTAAATATTTTCCCTCCTTTCAGGGCCTAATGCTACTGCCTTAGTTTCAGGCCTGTATCTACTTGGATACTAAAAATAGTTGGTTAAATTGTCTCCCTAGATTCAGCCTTGCACTTCTCCAGTCAGTCCTCCACATCATCAAAGTGACCACTCCAAAATGCACAAGAATTGATAAATGGGCTCCACCTGGCACATATTTGGAGGCCAATAGACAGTGTTCTTCTCTTGATGATAAACAATATTATTTTACTGACCATAAAGGGAGAAAAAGCAGGCATGATGAGACAGCTCTCAGAGAAGAACATAGTGTGTTGTGGGGGAACAGGCAGGACTGAAGAAGAAATACATCGAATTAAGTATTTGATTTTATGTCCACTTTCCTCCAGGAAGGAGCCCTGATGTCATTGTGGTTAAAGCACTTGGCTGCTAACCGAAAGATCAGTAGTTTGAACCTACCAGCCACACTGCAAGAGAAAAATGTGGCTGTCTGCTTCTGTAAAGATTTACAGCCTTGGAAACCCTATAGGGCAGTTCTACTTTGTCCTATAGGGTCGCTATGAGTCAGAATTGACTTGATGGCAACGAGTTTGGTTTGAATTTTTTTGTTCCCCTGGGAAATATCTATTTACTTGTGACGTGTGGAGATGTAATGCTTTGAAAACAAGGTGAAAGTTGCCCATAGAATGTCTTCGATGTTTGGATTACATTTAAATCTGACCTTGGCATGCTCCTACTATTGATCCTGGGATATAGATAGATATTATATATATCTATAGTATATAATAGATAGATATCTATAATATAATATGTATCTATAATATCACATATAAACCAAAACCAAACCCATTGCCGTTGAGGTGGTTCTGACTCATAGAGACCCTATAGGGCAGAGCAGAACTGCCCCATAGAGTTTCCAAGGAGTGCCTGGTGGATTCGAACTGCTGATCTTTTGGTTATCAGCCGTAGCACTTAGCCACTATGCACCAGGGTTTCCTATATCACATATAGATATATATTACATTATATGTGTGTATATTCTTCATAGCATTATTTATATTTGTACATTTCTTTTGGGAAGATTTCTAGAATTTGGATTAATGCACATACAAATATGAACCATAAGGCCTTTTGATGAAGATTGTCAAATAACTCTAAAGAAAAGTTGTAAATTTTGAACTCCCACCATTTGTATGCCATGTTTCCTCACATTCGCTGGTATAACTAGGCCTTCTCTTGACACATTAATCCTTGGCAAAATCATGTAGTGCCACATCTTTAAATATAATTTGGTGCTGATGTCCCATAAATCTTTATCTGTGGTCATCCCTGACTTTCCTATAGAACTTCTGACTCACATATTCCACTGCCTATTTGACATTTCCACATAGTTCATCAAAATGTATCTCAAATTTAATATAGTCAAAAAATATTTGTTGATTTCCCTTATCCTCAAACTTGCTCTTTCTCAGTCTTCTCCATCTGAGCAAACGACATCCCCACACACTGAGACTTGCAAAATCTGGGAGTTTTTCCTCTTTCTCAGATCCCCACAGTAAATGCATCACCACATGGTGTAGATGTTACCTCCAAAACCTATCACAAATTTGTCCACTCATCTCCATCATCCCCGTAACCATCGTGGTCTCAGGCATTGTCTTCTCTCACTTGGGCTATTGCAATAGCCTCCTAACTGCTCCCCTTGCCTCCAATCTTGCCTCTGCCTACAAACTAGTCTCCAAAAAAAGCAGCCAAAATTAAACTTTTTGAAAACTGGACTCAGATGATACTAAAAAATTTGCCAATGAGTCGATTTTGACTTAGAGTGCCCTAATATGTTTCAAAGTCGAACTGTGCTCTATAGGGTTTTCAACAGCTGATTTTTTGGAAGTAGATCACCAGACCTTTCTCTGAGGCACCACTTGGTGGACTCAAACTGCCAACCTTCTGGCTAGCAGCTCAGCATGTTAACTGTACCACCCAGGAATCCCTAGCATTCTGAAAATTTCAAAAAGTACCTATACAAGTAGTTGTCTAATAAATATTTGTTGATTAAATGCATTTTAATAGCCTTCCCCAATTAAGTGGAAAAAAATCTCATTGCTTTAATTTGCACTACATTGCTTCTACCAGCATTGAACATCATTCGTATATTGATTTATAGTTTATAAATTCTGTCATTTATAATTCTGTCACTCTTCTATCCCTACAGTGAATCATCTGCTTAGTGTACTTTGCTTTTTTTCATAGGATACAAGTGTTTTTAGTTATAAGGCTTCTTAAATACTAAAGATATTTACCATTTGTCAACTATGCTGTTGAATGTATTTTACTAGTTTGTTGTTTATCTTTAATCTTGTTATTGAATTTTGGCACATGACATATTCAATCTTCATGTGGTCAAACATACTGATTATTCTTCTTTGCCACTTATTCTATATTATATTTAAAATTATATTCTATACTATGTTTTAAAATTCCAGAGAGCTAATCAATACTCATTAATATGTTCTTTTAGTTTTAGATGGCTTTATTTTCTACATTAAATTCTTTGACCTAGCTGCAATTAATGCTATAAAGTGTAAGAAAAGAATCTTGGCCAATCTACAACATCATGATTCTCATAAATTTATTCTGCTTGTGTGTGTGTAGTAGTGGTGGTGGTGGTGGTAGTAGTAGTAGTAATGGTAGTAGTGGTAGTAGTAATAGTAATGAACACTGTGCATGCATGGACTCTGGAGTTAGTAAGTTGAATTGGATTACTAGGTCAACCATTTAGCAGCCTTGTGACTTTGGACATCTCGCCTAACTTCTGTATGCCTTCTTTGTGTGTAAGATGGGAATAACAATAGTACTGGGTCATAAAGCGGAGTGTGGCTTAATACAGAGGTCGCTGTGTGGCAGAGGCTGCTAGTTCTCCATCAAAATCCACTTTCCCCCTCTTCAAGTACACAGTTAGATGACATTTTCCCAGCTGCCCACCCAGTTAGACATTGCCATGTGACTAAGTTGTCTCCAGAGGAATATAAGCACAAATGATCTATGCGACTTCCGATCTGACCTACATAAACTTCCCCCATGCTTTTCCCCCCTCTCACTGTGTTGGAGGTAACCACAGGAACCTTGGAAGCCGCCTATGTCAAGTTTTGAAAAAGGCAGAAGCTTTGGCAGCCTGGGCCCCTAAATGACTATATAGACTAGACCAACCACTAAACTGGAACCCCTACTCAGGACTATATATAGATACAAACTATTTTGTTGGGTCATTACACACCTAGGTGTATTTGTTACCATAGTTAGCCAACTCTAATATCACATACAAGGTGACTAGCAGAATAACACTTCATAAAAACCTAAACAGTATGTATACATAGCCAGATAAGGAAAATATAAATATAGATAGACATGTAATACCAAATATTATTGTATGTTTCATTTCCCTGTCAATTCTTGTATCAATATCACCTCATTTTGAACGTTTACATTATTTGTTTTTCCAGCATAATAAATTGTTTATATTCACTTACACACTTCTTTTAAATGAAGAAATATAACGAAAGCATATTTTTTATTAAGCTCATTTCTAGTGTTTCTGTGTTGTGAATAGGATTATTTTCTTCTACTATATGTTTTAAAATGTTATTGTCTATGTAGAGAGAATTACTTCCCACCCTCATGTTTTCATATCTGTGGCTATATTTCACATATTTTATATCTTTTTTCCTCATTATAGTTGTCAGAGATTTACTTTATTGCCTCCCCCACCCCCCCCACCAATTAATTGTCTTGTTTATTCATTCCTGGATTTCTGGATGATTTCCTTCTCTCTGTTTCTGTAGGTCTATTTCATTTTACTTGCTCAAATTTCTTGAGAGATTTTTTTTTTGAGGGGGGACTAGTTACTTTCCTCCATCTCTCTGAATTGTAAATAATTGAGAAGCATTGCAAGAATGCAAATGTTGATCAAAGCACAATACAACCATTTGACTGTAGGTTAAGGTACACTGGGCAATGCATCTGGGCCTCCTATCCTTCCCCTGATGAGAAAGTACATAGTCATATGCATATATGCATATAGTGGCTGACCACAGGGTGTGGGCTAGCCCTCTAGGCTTGCTTTGTCCTGTAGTAGGCAGGAAGTAAGACATGCTCTCTTTGAGGGCATCCGTGTCTAAGGTGAGAAAGCCAGAGAGGCACACAGGCCCATGATACTTGACTTTTTTTGTCAGTGACTCCATCACTGACTATCATGGCCCACTGGGTATCGGACCCTACCTGCTTTCAACAATCAGACACACACTTCTTCCTCTCATTGGGAGGCGTGAGCTAGTGGCTATACGGGGGCCAGAAGGGTTGACTCGAATCCACCAATCTGAGAAGTTCTATACAGTCTGGAGTCTGACTACATGAATTGTGCTGGCTGCTGGCAGCTCAGAGCTTAGTCTGTCCAGAAAATAAATTCTTCTCAGTGGAAGAAAGCTTCCTTCCCCAAGGTCATACACCCTCCCTGATGGCAGCCCAAATCCAACATCTGGTGGATATGAAGGTGTAATAGTCCAGCTCTTTTTTCCTCAATTCGGGAGATCTGGAGGGCTGCCCCAGCTCTAGACCTCCCTATGATATCAGTTGTGGCAGATACCTCTGTTGTAACTGCATGGTGGTTGAATTTTTCCCTCTCCTATTTCTCTCATCTCCTTATAGGTGTTGTTACTGTCAACATTACCCATTGAACCTTCTATACGCAAATCTCTGTCACAAAGTCTACTACCTGAGGAACTTAACCTCAGATGTATACTGGGAATACCCAGGAGCTTTTTAATAATACTAGACCTCAACCCCAGAGATTCTAATTTAATTGTTCTGGGCTGAGTTCTAAGCATTTTAAACACTCCCCAGATGATTCTAATGTGCACCTAGGGATGAAAACCACTGTCTTAACTCAGTGAGCTTAATAATGAAACATATGATTTGGCCATTCCTCTTGGGAGAGGAAACTGGTAAAATATCACGGCATTCCCACCCCAATCCCCATGAGGCATCTGACCCTTGCATTCCCAGTATCAACCAGTAGTATTTTATGTATCTTCCTGTGATCAACTGTGAAGACAGTTGCAATTTTTGTCCTCAGAAGACTATAAAGTGGGTCAGAATAAGACACTAGTAAAATTAACTTTGAGGTTGTACTGTACCTTAGGCAGAGTATTTTATCTTGATTCTATTTTCCATCTCATGTTATGCCCATCTGCATTGTTTAATATAGCTCACCAGAGATTAGGCAATTAGCCCAAATAATTACAAGATGAAAGATGCCCAAATCTGAACACTCTCAACCCCCTTCAATTATTACTTTCCCGGGGAGAAATTAAAGAACAAAAATGAAATATCCTTGAACTAAAGCCCAAAGAAATTCAAGTTAAAAATGTTGGCCCTTACAAATTTCTCATTCCTCTAGTTCTCAGACAGAGGGGTCTTGTGCAGGGGCCTGTGTAGAGCTGGGTTCCCTTCTTTAGTATCTGTAGCTGATTTCCCCTGGAAAATTGTAAGTCCTTCAGCACCACCTCAAGAGTTGAAATAATCTAACTTCCTGTCTCTCATGTGTCTCTCTTTCCCCAGGCTTCACAGCACCAGTCCCACATCCAGCGATTTAGGAATCAGGAATATAAATCCAGCCACACAGAAGTTTTGCTGAGCAATATTATGTTTCTAGAACCTAGCAATTTGTATGTTCCAAGTTCCCACTATTGTTAGCAGCCAGACAATAGCAGACACATTTGGTGGAAAATGAGTAGACGGAAAAAGCATGAGCAATGAAAACTATACTGCAACTATTGTTTTAATTTGTGTTTTTTCCTTTGATTACTGACTGGTGAGGTTGAATATTTTCTAATGTTAATTATCCATAATACTTATTATCTGACTATCTGCCCAAGGCTTCAAGTACATAATTCAACTAGAGTATGCTTAGGTTCCTTATAAATCTAGGACAATGAGAAAACCATAATAACTTTGAAACTTGATTGGTTGTTGCTTTAGAAAATGGTACTAGTTTCCAAGATGAAATTAGCCTGATCCAAGAATTTTCTGCTCAAAACACAGGATGGTGGTATTGACTAACCCAGAAGTCTTGCTAACCATAAGAAGTTGAACAAAAACATGCTAAAATGAAGCTGCATGCTATTTTCATAAAGATTTCAACACTCTTGGGTATAACTGTGCTTTAAATGCAAACAACCAAGGCCTACCTTAGGAAGGTAATCACTAGTATTAAAGACGTTCATATTAGAGTTAGTAATCAATTTATTCTGCTTCTTTGTATCTAGTTGATTCTCTCCACCCGCTTTCTTAACCCCAGGCTAACCTTGTATTGTTTTAATCTGGTTTTATTCAGTGTGTTTCCCAACCTGTCTCAGTTGAGACTCTCCTGAAAACAATCTGTCAGATAGGAAACAACAGAAGCCTACACTCAACTAACAGGTAGCATTTGAAATTGGTTTCACTGTCATAGTCCAGACATCTAATATACTTAGAATAACTCCTAGAAAATTTTGGATATAGAGAAACAGTTGCCCTGGTCTTCACCAAGTTAATCTAGTTTGAAACACCTTGGATACAATGGCCTCCAAGTAACCATACTCAAATAGAGAATGTCCCTTTCATTTGGCCCAAAGGTGAGCTTCCTCAGCCCAATCCAGATTTGGGGGTTGTTTATAAGGCACCCTAGGAAACCCTGGTGGCATAGTGGTTAAGTGCTATGGCTGCTAACCAAAGGGTCGGCAGTTTGAATCCACCAGGCACTCCTTGGAAACCCTATGGGGCAGTTCTACTCAGTCCCATAAGGTCGCTATGAGTCGGAATCAACCCAATGGCAATGGGTTTTTTTTGGTATCAGGCACCCTAGTGGTTCAATGATTAAGCACTCAGCTGCTAACCAAAAGGTCGGCAGTTCAAACCCACTAGCAGCTCCGTGGGAGACAAGACCTGGTAATCTGCTCCCATAAAGATTACAGCCTAAGAAACCTTATAGGGTAGTTCTACTTTGTCCTATATAGTCACTATGAGTCAGAATCGACTCGATGGCGCACAACAATAACAATAACATGTTCCCCTTTGGAACATGTCAACCTGCCTTCCAAAACACGTCAGTCAAATGCTAACCAACTGTAAAGAGACATTTTGAGATATCATGAGAATCTAAATATTGGCTGAGTACTAACTAAAAAAAAAAAAACGAGTACTAGATGATATTAATTATTTATTAACTTTGTTGGATGTGATAATGATATAATAGTTTTGCCAAAAAATGTTCCCATGAGTTAGAGCTGTATGCAAAAATATTTATACATTAAATGCATGATGAATGGAATTTGATTTAAATTACTCCAACAAAAAATGTGAGGAAACTAGATGACACAACAGGAAAAAATGTTGATAAGCTGGGTAATGGGTACATGACAGCTCTTTATAGTAATATTATTTACTTTTGTGTATGTTTTGATAATTTTCATAATAAAAAGTTAAAAGATGCTGTTACCCAGGTAAAACCCAGTAAGCTACACCCCATACAGAAAGTCTAGCATAATGAAACTGGTTTTGATCTGGATGAAATATACACTACACGTGCATACAATCAAATATGCTATTTTTATTTGGAATTTTCCAGTATTTGGCACAATTTGACTAGTCAATAAGAGAGATTTACATCCGTAAAACCATTTCCTACATTCCCATTAGAAAGAAAAGGATCTGTTTTTCGTTCTGTGTTGTAGACGTTCCTGTTAATCAAGTTATCACTATCTCTTCCAAACTTAAATACTAAATATCATTTAAAGACACAACTGTTGATTATCAAAAAGCCAGAGACAGGTCAATGCAGTGAAAGAGTGTGTTTGTGCAGACATAGCCACTTATGTTGATATTACCATGTCGGCATGGTGATATGTGAGAAATGTTAATCCATTTTAAAAGAAGCATGGTAGACAAAGGGTAGTGGCAATATGAAGTTCAGGAGGGATGCAGTTCAAAATATGATGACAAAAAACACCAAATACTGAGAGTCTTCATCTCTTCTTAATGGGGTAATTAAAAAAAAAAAAAACCCCGTTGCCGTCGAGTTGATTCTGACTCGTAGCGACCTTATAGGACTGAGTAGAACTGCCCTATAGAGTTTCCAAGGAGCACCTGGTGGATTTGAACTGCTGATCTTTTGGTTAGCAGCAGCAGCAGCAATTAACCATTATGCCACCAGGGTTTCCAGTGGAATAACATGTACCTTCAATTTTATTCTTTGATTTCTTTTGTATTTTCTGAATTTTCTTCAACAAATATATCATTTGTGAAATAAAAATTAATCATAATAAAACAAACACAATAATAAACGTGAAGATGTCTGACTTCTAGATGGCATCCATGGGTGTGAGTTGAGTCTATGCCTGCATGAAGTCATCTATAGGTCTGCTACAAGTTGGAAACAACTCAGTGGCACATCACAAGAACATACATGAAATACAAAGAAGAGGCAATCAAGATCAGCAAAAGGAAAAGAACCCCAGGTTTGTAAAAGGTCTAGTGTTAGGAATATTAAGAAATAAGATTTTGTAGCTACAGAAAATCTTTCTAGAAGGAAATAGTAAGCTATTCTTATTGAGATTGTACTATAGGCTGGGCTCTGTGCAAGGAACATAGAAGGCAGGGATTTTTGCCAGTTTTTGTTTACTGCTCCACCTCTAGGACTTAGAAGAGTATCTGGTGCATAGCCAGCACTTAAATATCTGTTCAATGAAGCTATAAGTCAATGTATTTTCTCAATCTCTCAAAACAATCCTTTGAAATAGGTGATGATAAAGGGATGATAGAAAAATTAAGTAACTTGTACAAGATCACACAGCCAATACAGACTTGAGCCAGATATGTCTGACTCCAAACCTTTGTGTGGGGCCAACACCACTTCACTAAAAATATGTACCTTATTTATTATATTTGCAGATATGCTACTGGTGAAATAAAGGTACACCAGTTGCTATAACTGGAAAATGGTCAACCTATACTGTAACCAATAAACACTATAAAAACCAGCCTTACACTTGCAAATTGTAGCACATTATAAGATTATATGGAAATGGAGATTAAAGTTGCAATAGTAAGTGTAACCAAAGAGGACCATCAACAAAAGATAGAAAAAAATCTACGTGGTATGACTCTCTAGGTGTGCTAAACTGTGTGATCCTGGAAGGAAAAAGAGACCTCTGAGTGCTGAACGGACTGACCTTTAAAGTCATACTGAAGAATAGAACAGGAATTACAGGTGGGGGGGATGAAGAGAGTATACGCACGGAAGCTGAGAAGAGACTACTTGACTCTACTTTATGACCTTGGGGAATCTCTGCCCTTCTTAAGACCTCAAATTCCTCACATTGAAAATGAAGTGAAACTATTAGTACAGTACACACATCATTTTCTCTGCTGACCCTTACCCCATACCTCTTGTTTTCTGAAAACTGCCACTTCCTCTTTCCCTCTCACCTCTATCTCTAGTAGTACACAAGGTTACAGAAGGAGCAGCCACATTTGCACAATACCAACGCAACTTCCTTTGTCACTGTTTTTTGGCCCAGATTTGAACACATAAGCCAAAAATCAGAATGCCCTCCCCAATGAATTTTAACTAGAATTATCAAAACTTCAGTCTCAGTATGGTTGGACTCTGGAAGAAAGGAGATGCAAAACCTAAGCGGTGTACAAAGAAGAGAGAGCTAGACTGCATCGAGAGAGCAACCAGATGGGAGAGGCGGGGCTAAGATGGCTGACTAGGTAGAAGTTACCTCGGATCCTTTTTGCAACAAAGACTCAGAAAAACAAGTGAATCACTCACATACATGACAGTCTATGAACCCTGACCATCAAACACAGATCTAAAGAGTTGACCTGAGTGACAGACACTGAGAACGAACAACCACGGGGAAGCAGCGACTGTTTTCGGAGCCTGGAGCCAGGGTCCCAGTCAGGAAACCTTGGCGCCGGGCTTTGGGCTGGGTGCATGGGAGCTGAGCATGGCATCCTGAGACGGCGCAAACACGGGATGCAGCACTAACCCCCAGAAGGGACCTCGGGGAAAGCCCAGCCAGTGCACGCAGACAGCGCAGCAACACGGCTGACAGGAGGAGAAGTCACTGGGAGGCAGTGACTGGTTTTGGAGCCTTGAGTGCGGCGTCCCAGCCAGGGAACCCTGGCGCTGGGCTTTGGACTGGGAGCAGAGGAACTAACCACGGCTTCTGAGACAGCGCAAGCACAGGACACGGGCCTGACTCTTGGGGGCAATCTCTACCCAGCCAGCACACACGGTCCAGGCGCCCCTCGGGAATCTCAGATAAAACAGTCATCCCAAGCAAGATAAGTAACTTTGTCTATATTCCGGGGTGCTACTCTCTCCTATTTATCTGATCCCTCCCCTCCCATTCCCAGGTGGCTTCATTAACATTGGAATTTCCTGAGCCAGAGAGTGAAATGCTCTGTGGTTTTTCTTTCTTTCTTTTTTTTTTTTTTTTTGGTCTTTTCCTAACCCATTCTCCTGGCCTGAGAGAAGCAGCTACAAAAAACCTAGGGACAAAAAAGTTCTTCCCTAATTGGACTAAAAATACAGAACCAGCTCCAGCCAAACATATGTGATCCACAGTCTTGGGCTTTCATCCCTACAGGGAACAAGGTGGCTATTATAATGCAAAGGCAATTCTGATAGGGATCTGACTGTAATTGTTTTAGCAGATTACTGGAAAGACAAGTTTCCCAGGTCTGATATCTCTGCATATTCAACAGAGCCCTCACTGACCCACAACAGGGAACTGAGGGCTGAAGCTCCCCCCACACCACCTAGCCTCCTGCCGTAGGGGTCTAAGGAGGGTGACACCTACCAATCTACAGAGGTACTTGCATTGGGGGCCTAAGGTACAGCTGCAGAGCACACCCACCAAAGTGCTTTAGGAATAGAGACACACCTACCTCACTGGCACTTGGGGGAAGCCTGCCAGAATTCTGACCCCCCTGGAGTGTGAACCCCTGCTGCTACTAGAATCTGTGCACACATCTATCACCACTACCTCTCTAGGTGAATAGGTGACAATCTGCACCACACACTTGATGACCCCAAATCAGATTCTACTCAAGAATAGTGAATGGACTCTCAGGCTTATATATCTGGTAACAGCCCAAACCAGCTAGTAATAGGACATAAGTGATTCGAGGGCTACAACAATCAAGACAGCACAATCTACTAGCCCATCTACATATATTGAAAGAAAACAAAACAAGATAAGACTCAGTGAGCAAATATAGAATAAATCACTACAATATCTTAGAGATGGCTCGGAGACAGCAGTCGATATCAAACCACATAAAGAAGCAGACCATGATTGCTTCTACAAATCCCCAAACTAAAGAATCAAAATCTTTCCCAAATGAAGATACAATCCTGGAATTGCCAGATGCAGAATATAAAAAACTAATTTACAGAATGCTTCAAGACATCAGGGATGACCTCAGAAATGAAATAAGGCAATCTACAGAAAAAAGCCAAGGAACACACTGATACAGCAGTTGAAGAACTCAAAAAGATTATTCAAGAACATAGTGGAAAAATTAATAAGCTGCAAGAATCCATAGAGAGACAGCATTCAGAAATCCAAAAGATTAACAGTAAAATTACAGAATTAGACAACTCAATAGGAGGTCAGAGGAGCAGACTTGAGCAATTGGAATGCAGAGTGGGGGATCTGGAAGACAAGGGAATTGACACCAATATAGCTGAAAAAAAAATCAGATAAAAGAATTAAAAAAAAAATGAAGAAACCCTAAGAATCATGTGGGACTGTACCAAGAAGAATAACTTACGTGTGATTGGAGTCCCAGAACAGGGAGGGATAACAGAAAACACAGAGGGAATAGTTGAAGATCTGTTGGCAGAAAACTTCCCTGACATCATGAAAGACGAAAAGATATCTATCCAAGATGCTCACCGAACCCCATACAAGATTGATCCAAAAAGAAAATCACCAAGGCATATTATCATCAAACTCGCCAAAACCAAAGATAAAGAGAAAATTTTAAAAGCAGCCAGGAATAAAAGAAAGGTCTCCTACAAAGGAGAATCAGTAAGAATAAGTTCAGACTACACAGCAGAAACCATGCAGTCAAGAAGGCAATGGGATGACATATATAGAGCACTCAAGGAGAAAAACTGCCAGCCAAGGATCATATATCCAGCAAAACTCTCTCTCAAATATGAAGGTGAAATTAAAACATTTACAGATAAACACAAGCTTAGAGAATTTGCAAAAACCAAACCAAAGCTACAAGAAATACTAAAGGAAATTGTCTGGTCAGAAAAACAATAATATCAGATACCAGCACAACACAAGGTCACAGAACAGAACATCCTGATATCAGCTCAAATACAGAAATCACAAAAACAAATGGAGATTAATTTTAAAAAGAGAAAAACGCTCAAAACAGGTAATCATCGAAGTCAATATGTAAAAGATCACAATAATCAAAAAGAGGGACTAAATAGAGGAGGCATAGAACTGCCATATGGAGAGGAAAACAAGGCGATATAGGACAATACAAGTTAGGTTTTTACTTAGAAAAATAGGGGTAAATATTAAGGTAACCACAAAGAGGTATAACAACGCCATAACTCAAAATAAAAACCAAGAAAAACATAATGACTCAGCAAACATTATGTCCAATACTATGAAAATGAGGAACACACAATTTACAAAGAAAAACATCTCAGCACAAAAAAGTAAGTGGAAAAACGAAATTGTCAAGAACACACACAAAAAGGCATCAAAATGACGGCACTAAACACATACTTATCTATAATTACGCTGGACGTAAATGGACTAAATGCACCAATAAAGAGACAGAGAGTCTCAGACTGGATAAAGAAACATGATCCCTCTATATGCTGCCTACAAGAGACACACCTTAGACTTAGAAACACAAACTAAAACTCAAAGGATGGAAAAAAATATATCAAGCAAACAACAAGCAAAAAAGAGCGGGAATAGCAATATTAATTTCTGACAAAATAGACTTTAAAGTTAAATCCACCACAAAGGATAAAGAAGGACACTACATAACGATTAAAGGGACAATCGACCAGGAAGATATAACCATATTAAATATTTATGCATCCAGTGACAGGGCTGCAAGATACATAAAAGAAACTTCAACAGAGCTGAAAAGTGAGATAGACACCTCCACAATTATAATAGGAGACTTCAACAACCCACTTTTGGAGAAGGACAGAACTTCCAGTAAGAAGCTCAATAGAGACACGGAAGACCTAATTGCTACAATCAACCAACTTGACCTCATAGACTTATACAGAACACTCCACCCAACTGCTGCAAAGTATACTTTTTTTTTTCTAGTGCACATGGAACATTCTCTAGAATAGACCACATAATAGGTCATAAAACAAACCTTTGCAGAATCCACAACATCAAAATATTACAAAGCATCTTCTCAGACCACAAGGCCATAAAAGTGGAAATCAATACCAGAAATCAGGGAAAAGAAATCAAATACTTGGAAACTGAAAAAAAGACTGGGTTATAGAAGACATTAAGGAGGGAATAAAGAAATTCATAGAATGCAACGAGAACGAAAACACTTTCTATGAAAACCTCTAGGACACAGCAAAAGCCGTGCTCAGGGGTCAATTTATATCGATAAATGCACACATATGTAAAGAAGAAAGAGCCAAAATCAGAGAACGGTCCCTACAACTTCAACAAATAGAAACTGAGCAACAAAAGAACCCATCAGGCACCAGAAGAAAACAAATAATAAAAATTAGAGCTGAACTAAATGAATTAGAGAACAGAAAAACAATTGAAAGAATTAACAAAGCTTTTAAAAGCTGGTTCTTTGAAAAAAATAACAAAATTGATAAACCATTGGCCAGACTGACTAAAAGAAATACAGGAAAGGAAACAAACTACCCGAATAAGAAAAGAGATGGGCCACATCACAACAGACCCAACTGAAATTTAAAGAATCATATCAGATTATTATGAAAAATTGTACTCTAACAAATTTGCAAACCTAGAAGAAATGGATGAATTCATAGAAAAACACTACCTACCTAAACTAACACAATCAGAAGTATAACAACTAAATAGACCCATAACAAAAAAAGAGATTGAAAAGGTAATCAAAAAACTCCCAACAAAAAAAAGCCCTGGCCTGGACGGCTTCTCTGCAGAATTCTACTAAACTTTCAGAGAAGAGTTAACACCACTACTGCTAAAGGTATTTCAAAGCATAGAAAATGACGGAATATTACCTAACTCATTCTATGAAGCCACCATATCCTTGATACCAAAACCAGGTAAAGACACCACAAAAAAAGAAAATTACAGACCTATATCCCTCATGAACACAGATGCAAAAATCTTCAACAAAATTCTAGCCAATAGAATTCAACAACATATCAAAAAAATAATCCACCATGACCAAGTGGGATTTATACTAGGTATGCAAGGCTGGTTTAATAATAGAAAAATCATTAATGTAATCTGCCATATAAATAAAACAAAAGACTAAAACCACAAGATCTTATCAATTGATGCAGATAATGCATTGGACAAAGTCCAACACCCATTCATGATAAAAACTCTCAGCAAAATAGGAATTGAAAGAAAATTCCTCAACATAATAAAGGGCATTTATACAAAGCCAACAGCCAACATCACTCTAAATGGAGAGAGCCTGAAAGCATTTCCCTTGAGAACGGGAACCAGACAAGGATGCCCTTTACCTTATACAACATTGTGCTAGAGGTCCTAGCCAGAGCAATTAGGCTAGACAAAGAAATAAAGGGCATCCGGATTGGCAAGGAAGAAGTAAAATTATCTCTATTTGCAGATGACATGATCTTATACACAGAAAACCCTAAGGAATCCTCCAGAAAACTACTGAAACTAATAGAAGGGTTTGGTAGAGTCTCAGGGTATAAGATAAACATACAAAAATCACTTGGATTCCTCTACATCAACAAAAAGAACATTGAAGAGGAAATCACCAAATCAATACCATTCACAGTAGCCCCACGAAGATAAAATACTTAGGAATACATCTTACCAAAGATGTAAAAGACCTGTACAAAGAAAACTACAAAGTACTACTGCAAGAAACTAAAAAGGACCTACATAAGTGGAAAAACATACCTTGCTCATGGATAGGAAGACTTAACATAGTATAAATGTCTATTCTACCAAAAGCCGTCTATACATACAATGCACTTCCAATCCAAATTCCAATGTCATTTTTTAATGTGATGGAGAAACAAATCACCAACTTCATATGGAAGGGAAAGAAGCCCCAGATAAGTAAAGCATTACTGAAAAAGAAGAAGAAAGTGGGAGGCCTCACTCTACCTGATTTTAGAACCTATTATACAGCCACAGTAGTCAAAACAGCCTGATACTGGTACAACAACAGACACATAGACCAATGGAACAGAATTGAGAACCCAGATATAAATTCATCTACATATGAGCAGCTGATATTTGACAAAGGCCCAGTGTCAGTTAATTGGGGAAAAGATAGTCTTTTTAACAAATGGTGCTGGCATAACTGGATATCCATCTGCAAAAAAATGAAACAGGACCCATACCTCACACCATGCACAAAAACTAACTCCAAGTGGATCAAAGACCTAAACATAAAGACTAAAACGATAAAGAACATGGAAGAAAAAATAGGGACAACATTAGGAGCCCTAATACAAGGCATAAACAGAATACAAAACATTACCAAAAATGATGAAGAGAAACCAGATAACTGGGAGCTCCTAAAAATCAAACACTTATGCTCATCTAAAGACTTCACCAAAAGAGTAAAAAGACCACCTACAGATTGGGAAAGAATTTTCATCTATGACATCTCCAACCAGCGCCTGATCTCTAAAATCTATATGACTCTGTTAAAACTCAACCTCAAAAACACAAACAACCCAATCAAAAAGTGGGCAAAGGATATGAACACGCACTTCACTAAAGAAGATATCCAGGCAACTAACAGATACATGAGAAAATGCTCTCGATCATCAGCCATCAGAGAAATGCAAATTAAAACTACAATGAGATTCCATCTCACTCCAACAAGGCTGGCATTAATCCAAAAAACACAAAATAATAAATGTCCGAGAGGCTGCGGAGAGATTGGAACTCTTATACACTGCTGGTGGGAATGTAAAATGGTACAACCACTCTGGAAAGCTTTCTGGCGTTTCCTTAAAAAGTTAGAAATAGAACTACCATAAAAAAAAACCCAGAAATCCCACTCCTCGGAATATACCCTAGGGAAATAAGAGCCTTTACATGAACAGATATATTCACACCCATGTTTATTGCAGCTCTGTTTACAATAGCAAAAAGGTGGAAGCAACCAAGGTGTCCATCAACGGATGAATGGTTAAATAAATTATGGTATATTCACACAATGGAATACTACACATCGATAAAGAACAGTGACAAATTTGTGAAACATTTCATAACATGGAGGAACCTGGAAGGAATTATGCTGAGTGAAATTACTCAGAGGCAAAAGGACAAACATTGTATAAGACCACTATTATAAGATCTTGAGAAATAGTATAAACTGAGAAGAACACATTCTTTTGTGGTTATGGGGGGGGAGGGAGGGAGGGTGGGAGAGGGTTATTTACTGATTAGTTAGTAGATAAGAACTACTTTAGGTGAAGGGAAGAACAACACTCAATACACGGAAGGTCAGCTCAATTGGACTGGACCAAAAGCAAAGAAGTTTCCGGGATAAACTGAATGCTTCAAAGGTCAGGGGAGCGAGGGCGGGGGTTTGGGGACTATGGCTTAAGGGGACTTCTAAGTCAATTGGCAAAATAATTCTATTATGAAAACATTCTGCATCCCACTTTGAAACGTGGTGTCTGGTGTCTTAAATGCTAACAAGCGGCCATCTAAGATGCATCAATTGGTCTCAACCCACCTGGATCAAAGGAGAATGAAGAATGCCAAGGTCACAAGATAACTATGAGCCCAAGAGACAGAAAGGGCCCCATGAACCAGAGACTTACATCATCCTGAGACCAGAAGAACTAGATGGTGCCCGGCCACAACCGATGACTGCCCTGACAGGGAGCACAACAGAGAACCCCTGAGGGAGCAGGAGATCAGTGGGATGCAGACCCCAAATTCTCATAAAAAGACCAGACTTAATGGTCTGACCGAGACTAGAAGAATCCCGGTGGTCATGGTCCCCAAACCTTCTGTTGGCCCAGGACAGGAACCATTCCCGAAGACAACTCATCAGACACGGAAGGGACTGGACAATGGGTTGGAGAGAGATGCTGATGAAGAGTGAGCTACTTGTATCAGGTGGACACTTGAGACTGTGTTGGCATCTCCTGTCTGGAGGGGAGATGGGAGGGTAGAAAGGGTTAGAAACTGGCAAAATGGTCATGAAAGGAGAGACTGGAAGGAGGGAGCGGGCTGACCCATTAGGGGGAGAGTAAGTGGGAGTATGGAGTAAGGTGTATATAAGCTTATATGTGACAGACTGACTTGATTTGTAAACTTTCACTTAAAGCACAATAAAAATTATTTAAAAAAATAAAAAGAGAAAGGAACCAAGAAGACATACAAGTATCAAAGACAAGAGGGAGACAGAGGGAGAGTGTCTAAGTTCTATAAGATGCTCCAGTATCCTTATAATAAATCTTTTCCTAGGGTGACTAAATTGCTCACATTACATCACCCAGGCTCCCTTGTTCTCTGGCTTCCAGTTGGGTTCAGCCAATGGAGATTAGAGGGAAGAAGGTGAGTGAGGTCAGAACAGTTATACCTCTGTGTCCCCCTGAACACACACAAGGTGACTTTGAACTTGCTGTACACCTCCATTGAGAAGCACTGCTTCTTTTGAAACAACCTGTGCCACATGATTTTCTCTCCTTCTAGACCCTTCTAGCCTCTCCCTCATCTCATCACTTTGGGCCTAAGAGTGGTAGCAGCTCTTCTGTTGCTAGACACAGGTGCCTATACTATTTCTATGTTATGATCCATATACGCTTTTGTAATTAATTGCTGTATAAATAAACTCTTTTCAAATTATCCTAATTTTGGTGGGTCATCAATTTCCTACTGGGATCTGATTGGAATAGTTATCATGCTCTATATAGTGTAGTATCCTTGATTTTTTCACTTGAAGTGTTTTAGTGATTCTGTGATAAATTTTTTTCACATTTTAATATCTCCATAATCGAATGTATTATACAATTAATGTCACATCACAGTTTAATTCTCAGCATTTTTATTTCCTTAAAAAAAAAATAGTTACCACTGAGTCCATTCCAACTCCTTTAAAAAAAAAAATCCATTGCCATCTAGTGGATTCCGACTCATAGAGACCCTATAGGACGGAGTAGAACTGCCCCATAGGGTTTCCAAGGCTGTAAATCTTTACAAAAGCAGAGTGCTACATCTTCCTCCCATGGAGTGCCAGGTGAGTTCGAATAGCAGGTCTTTTGGTTAGCACTTTACCACTGCACCACCAGGGCTCCTCCCAACTCCCTTAGTAGTGCATAATATTGTGGTGACTCTTAGAGTCAAAAAAATACAATAATACATCTTGAACCTCAGTACGTATCATTACAAAAAGATAGAATTCAGAATTTTTGAGGGAAAAATTAATTTTTGGAAGCTTCCGAGAGATGATGTAAACAGGACCATGGACTCAAGCCCGGGCACCTGGGACAACAATGGTGTCATTGACAGAATCGGGGCCCTGAGCAGGGATAACTTGTTTGCAAAGAAGTTAATATGATTGCAGAACATCACCAGGGATCACTACACACATTTGAGAAAAAGGCAGTGACTTTGGTGTGCACTGATATTTTAACAGGCCATTTTTACATAGCCATTTTGGCCCAGCTTATTTTTGTGAGACCGTTTTGGCACAGCAGCAAATCTAGCTTTCTAAATTACCAAATAATCCGTAAGTAGACAATGACAGCCAATTTCAAATTCACATCCTATTTCCCATTTCCACAATGGAGTGGAAAACAAAGATGGATGAAATTCAGAAATGGAGAAAAGGGAATAGTTGGATCAAGGGTCAAGTACGAGGGAGGGTCAGGGATGTCTGTTGATCACGTTGCCTAGTAAATTAAAGGTGGCTTTATATTTTGACTTTTGATGTCTTATCAAAATGGCTGTCATAAGTCAGCCCAATTAAATATTGTGGTTCAATCCTGGTTGCTCACTTTATCCCCACTTTTCCTAGATAATTCATTCATCCATTCATTCATTCCATCATCAATTCAACAAATATATTTTGATCAGCGTCTATGTGCCAAACAGAATTATGAACTTTTTGGATGCAATGATGAACAAGACAGGCGCTATCCTTATGGAGCTCAGATACTAGTGCAGGGTACAGACATGTAAACAGGAATTATCACAAATGTGGTTAGTAGCAGATGGGGGTTAGAATGGGTGTTCTGAGAATACAGAGGGACATCTACCCCAAAGTGAGTGTGTTAGGATGGGAGATGTTGGGAGTAGGTCAACCAAGGAGCGAGTGGAGTGTTCTAGGCATACGGAACAGTGTGTGCACAGGTTTTGAGTTCACTGAAAGAATGTGGCATGCTTGAGGAAATTAAAAGTATTTGACAGCTAAATTAATTAATGGTACCCTTCATTTGGCTTCCTGGGTGCTGTAAACAGTTAACACACTTGCTGCTAACCAAAAGACTGGAGGTTTGAGTCTGCCCAGAGGTGCCTCAGAAGAAAGGCCTGGTGATCTCTTTCAAAAAAATCAGCTGTTGAAAAACCTATGGAGCCCAGTTCTACTCTGACACACGTGGGGTCACCATGAGTTTGGACTGTCTCGATGGCAACTGGTACTGGTACCCTTGGTTTAGATCAGTGGTTTTCATCCAGTGGTAATTTGGGGCCTTAAGGGGATATTTGGCAGTGTCTGCAGACATTTCTGGTTGTCATAACTAGAGAAGGGGGTGGTACTGGCATCTGGTGGATGGGGGCAGAGGATGCTGCTAAACATCCTACAATGCACTGAATAGCACCCCATGAAAAAAAAATTATCTGGCCTAGAATATCAATAGTGCTAAGACTAAGAAACCCTGGCCAGATCCTCACATGCCCCAATAATTGGCTGTTAAATGTATAAGTAATTATGTTATTAATGTTAAGATCATTTCTTTAAAGATTATCTCCTCTGCTACATTGATGCTCCCTGAAATCAATGATTTCCCTATCCATTGCTCTGTCCTCAATGTCTAGCATAGTTCTTGGCACATTGTTGAGTATTTAACAAACATTTTATGACTGAATCAAAGTGGATTAATAATTGACCAGGGATGGAGTGACCAAAAGTGAGACAAGTTGTAAGGACTTGCCATATAGCATCATGTAGTGTCAGTTCTTCAGGGATAAACATAAAGGGTGGCTTGGAATATGAGAGTCTCCCCCCAATATGTTATTAGTACTCTTTCCAGTATTTGATATGGAAAAGTGACATTTTCTCAGTTTTCCAAAGTGCTATGCAAAGGCAGTTTCAAATGAGTCCACTAATCTTTGATTCCAAGCATATGACCACTGTAACTGCCTCCTATAAATACAAAAGCGTTTTGTTCTCTATATAATTTCTGGAGGTGCCACTGCTATTTTGGTAAGGGGCTTAGACTATCCTGGGGACAATGGAAAGTGGCATGATCAGACTTAAAGTTTTAAAACATGACCTCTTCCTGTAGTGTGAAAACTGGGTTTGAAGAAGTAAGGACTGAACACAAGGAGGACAGTTAGCAGGCTGTGCTTTACTTAATCCAAGAAGAGACTTTGTCATCCTGAACTAGGACAAAGGCCGTAGAGATGGAAAGAAATGGATCTAATTTTAGGTCTTGGAAAGGATCAGGAAGAGGGAGAAGGAGGAGTCAAAAATGATCCCAGATTTCGACCCTGGACATTTAAGTGGATGTGACAGGAGAGAGACTAGAAGAGGAGCAGGGTTGGAGTTGAAAAGGGTTTCTATTTTAACTATGTTGAGTTCATGTTTCATGAAAAGAATCTGAGTAGAGATACCTGTCGATATAATGCTCCAGCTTCTTTTGAATGATCTTCAGCAAAATTTTACTTGCCTGTGATATTAAGGGTATTGTCCAATAATTTCTGCATTTGCTTAGATCACCTTTCTTGGAAATAGGCATAAATATGGGCCTCTTCCAGTCGGTTGGCTGGGTAGCTGTCTTTCAAATCTCCTAGTATACACCAGTCAATTGAGATATTTCAACCAATGAATGCAGCAAAGGACTGGGCAGTGTTTAGTTCTGTAGTACACAGGGTAGCTATGAGTCAGAACCGGCTCAACGGTACCTAACAACAACAACAACAGAGATACCTGGCATCCTGTTGAAGATGTTACTCTGAGGCTCAGAGATCGATCTGGGTTGGAAGTGCAGTTATGAGGACAGAGATAATCTGAGCACTGAGAGTGACTAGAATCACCCAGAGAGTGGGCTGTGTATTGCAACAAGAAGAGAAAATATTAGAGAGAATCCTGAGACCCACCAACAATTAAGTATTAAGCAGAGGCAGAAAAGACCAAAGAAGAGTTTGGGACACAGTCTGCAAAATAAGAGGAAACCCAGGATACTGTGTAGTCAGAGAATGCAAGGAAAGAGTTTTCAAAAGTGAGAGTTCCTTCCACTGTGTAAGGCAAGGGCTGAGAAATGGGTTTTGAACTTGGTGGTCATTGAAGAAACTACCAAGAACATTTTCAGACAAAGAGTCGGAAAGGAGTGGGTTGAGTTGTGAATAGAAAGTGAGGAAGTTCCAACAGGTACTTAAAATTAAAGAAGTTTGACTGCGAAGCCAAACAGAACAACCAGGCCAAAGTTGGAAGAGAACCTGATGTTGTAAAGATTTTTTTTTAAGGGTAAGAGGTGCTTGAGTATGTCTAAATGCTAATAAAAGAAGCCAGGAAAGAGTTGACAGATCTGGAGCCTTTATTGCCAGCAAATGTGAGTGAGGCTTTTCAGGCCCGAGTGGTAGGGCCTGGCAGCTACCAGGCTCAGCCTAAAGGAGACAGCATCCACAACAACTATTTCAAATACTCTCCACTTTTCCTCCAACCTCTTACTTACTTCATTACTCACCCTTCTACTCTAAACAGATAGTGTCCGATCCTGTTTCACAGGAATGAAAGACTTTTCTAAGCTTAACACCTGAGCCAGAAACCATACAGAAAAAGGTCTGGCCATGAAACCAGCAGAGTTTCAAAGACACAAAGATATGGTTTAGTGCCATATGTCTGTCACTTACCAACTATCTGAATTTGGGCAAGTTGATAACCTCAGGTTTGTATTCTGTAAAATGTGTATAATAGTAGTGCCTACCCCTGGTGATTTTGTGAATACTAAATTAGGTAATAAAGGTTTAGCATAGTGACTAGAACATAGTAAGTACATGTTAGACAAGAAAAACATAAATACTATATAGAAATTTTTTTTTTTTTTTTTTAGAAAAATGGACAAAGGCCAAAAGAACTACAATAGTGAATGTATTTAGGAAAAGGCATTTCACCTAACTGGTAATCAAAGAATTACTTGTGAAAACATCCATGAGAATTTTTTTATCTGAGGTTGAGAAATTTTCAAAAAAAATGCTAATGTTTACATTTAGCAAGAGTATGGAGAAATCAACAGATTTATACAATCATGACCTATTGGAGTATAAATTGATATATCTGCAAGGGCAATCTGAAAATATAATTCCAAAGCCTTTAATTCAGGCCCCTTGACCCACAAATTTCTCTTCTAGTAAGCTACTCTAAGGAAAAAAATTAATTCCCTAACCAGGCAATTGTACACAGATGTATGAAAAAGGCTGATCATCATAGTATTTTCTCTAGGATAAAGGAAAAAAATGCAACTAATCTAATATCCTTTAATTGAGGATTGTTTAAACAAACCAGAGTACTTCCGTACTGTTTTTGTTATTGTTAGGTGCTGTTGAGCCGGTTCCAACTCATAGCAACCCTAGGTACCATAGAAGGAAACACTGCCTGGTCCTGCCATCCTCACAATCACTGTTATGCTTGAGCCCATTGCTTTAGCCACTGTGTCAATTCATCTCTTTGAGGGTCTTCCTCTTTTCCACTGACTCTGTACTCTACCAAGCATGATATCCTTCTCCAGGGACTGATGGACAACATGTCCAAAATATGTGAGACTTAGTCTCGCCATCCTTGCTTCTAGGGAGCATTCTGGTTGTGCTTCTCCCAAGACAGATTTTTTCATTCTTTTGGCAGTTCATGGTATGTTCAACATTCTTCAACAATACCACAATTTAAAGAGATCAATTCTTTTTCGGTATTCCTTATTCATTGTCCAGCTGTCACATGCATATGATGCGATTGAAAATACCATGGCTTGGGTCAGGCACACCTTAGTCTTCAAGGTGACATCTTTGCTTTTCAACACTTTAAAAAGGTCCTTTATCCCTGCTATGGAATACTGTATACCCAGAGCCTTTATAAATTATGACAGAATGCTTACATGAAAATGTGTTTGATATATCTAAATGGCAAAAAAATCAGGTTACCAAAGTATATGTGGGTACCATCTGAGCCCATTTTCGTAAAAGCATATATCTGTGTGTATACATACATATATATGTATATGTGTATACATATGCATATGTATACGTATACACACACACACCTTTAAAGTCTGCAAGGACAAAGCATTAATAGGGGTTAGCTCCATGTGATAAAAGGGCAAATTATTATATTTATTTCCTTTTATGACTTTTCTCTTTTATAACTCTTCCTCAATGAATATATACTAACTTGATAATTAAAAAATATGATATTTGGGGAGGCGGGACCAAGATGGCTGACTAAGTAGAAGTTTCAGCTTATCCCTCTTGCAACAAAGACTTGAAAAAACAAGTGAATTGATTACATACAGGACAATCTATGAACCCTGACCATCAAACACAGAACTAAGGAGTTGACCTGAGTGACAGGGGAGAAATAAGCTGCACACTGAAGCAGCAACTGCTTGCAGAGCCAGTGTGCCACGCCACAGCCTTGAGCCCTCGCAGTTCCCTGGTGCCAGAGTGGTGGGGCTGATTGTGGCTTACTGAGACGGGGTAAGCACAAATGCAGGCCTAACCCTTGGGACCAACCTCGGAGGGGACCCAGCCAGCACACGCAGGCTGCACACCAACACGACTGACAGGCAAATGAAAAACCACAGGGAAGCAGCGACTGGTTTTGGAGCCTGGAGTGCAGCGTCCCAGACAGGAAACCCTGGTGCTGAGCTTTGGACTAAGTGTGGAGGAGCTGATTGCGGCTTCCTGAGACGGCACAAGCACGGGATGAAGCCCTAACCTCTGGGGCATTCTCAGTGGGTATCCAGTCAGCACACACAAAATACACACCCCTCTGGAATCTCAGAAAAAAACAGTCCTCACCAAACAAGATAAGTAACTTTGTCTATCTTGCTGTGCTACTCTCTACTATCTATCTGATCCTTCCCCCCGACCCTAGCCGGCTTCATTAACATTGGAATTCCCTGGGCCAGAGAGTGAAGTTCACTGCCAGTTTTTTTTTCTTCTTCTTTCTTTTCTAACCCATTCTGCAGGCCTGAGAAAAGCAGCATTTAACAATCAAAGGAAAAATCCTTCCCTGACTTCCTTAAACTGGAATAACAATACAGAACCAGCTCCATCCAGGCATAAGAGACCCACAGTCTTTGGCTTTCATCCCTACAGGTAACCAGGTGGCTATTATAATTCAAAGGCAATTCTGATAAAGATCTGACTGTAATTGTTTTAGCTGAGCAGTGGAAAGGCAAGTTTTGGAAGTCAGATACCTCTCTACCTATTAAACAGAGCCCTCACTGATCCACACCAGGGAACCGAGGGCTGAGGCTCCACCCACACCACCTAGCCACCTGCTAAAGGTGTCTGAGGACAGTGATGCCTACCAATCTATAGAGGTACAAGCATTGGATGCCTAAGGTACAGCAGCAGAGCCCACCCACCAGAGCGCTCTAGAGAATAGAGTCACTCCTACCTCACTGACACTTGGGAGAAGGCTGTCAGCATCCTTGCCCTCCTCGGAGTGTGACCCCCTGCCACTACCAGAAACTGGCACATACAACCATCACCACTACTCCTTTAAGTTAATAGGTGACAGCCTACACAACACACTAGGTGACCCGCTGTCAGGATACCTGAGCTGATTCTATTCAAGAATAGTGAATGGACTCAGGCTTATATACCTGATAACAGCTCAGACCAGCTGGTAACAGGCCATAAGTGATTCAAAAGCTACAGCAATCAAGATAGCACAATCTAGTAGCCCATCTGGGTGTATTGTAACAAAACGAAACAAGAGGATAAGGCTCAGTGAGCAAATATAAAAGAAAACATTACAATATCTTATAGATGGCTAGGAGACAGCAGTTGATATCAAACCACATAAAGAAGCAGACCATGATTGCTTCTACAAACCCCCAAATCAAAGAATCAAAATCATTCCCAAATGAAGATACAATCCTGGAATTGCCAGATGTAGAATATAAAAAACTAATTTACAGAACGCTTCAAGACATCAGGGATGACCACAGAAATGAAATAAGGCAATCTACAGATTAGCCAAAGAACACACCAATAAAGCAGTTGAAGAAATCAAAAAGATTATTCAAGAACATAGTGAAAAAATTAATAAGCTGCAAGAATCCATAGACAGCATTCAGAAATACAAAAGATTAACAGTAAAATTACAAAATTAAACAACCCAATAGGAAGTCAGAGGAGCAGAATAGAGGAATTAGAATGCAGAGTGGGGGAGGTGGAGGATAAGGCAATTGACACCAATATAGTTGAAGAAAAATCAGAAGAAAGAATTAAAAAAAATGAAGAAACCCTAAGAATCATGTGGGACTCTATCAGGAATAACTTGCCTGTGATTGGAGTTCCAGAACAGGGAGGGATGACAGAAAATACAGAGAGAATACTTGAAGATCTGTTGGCAGAAAACTTCCCTGGCATCGTGAAAGATGAAAAGATATCTATCCAAGATGCTCACCGAACCCCATACAAGATAGATCCCAAAAGAAAATCACCAAGGCATATTATCATCAAACTTGCCAAAACCAAAGATAAAGAGAAAACTTTAAAAGCAGCCGGGGATAAACAAAAAGTCACCTACAAAAGAGAATCAATAAGAATAAGTTCGGACTACTCAGCAGAAACCATGCAGGTGAGAAGGCAATGGGATGACGTATATAGAGCACTGAAAGAGAAAAACTGCCAGCCAAGAATCATATATCCGGCAAAACTTTTTCTCAAATATGAACGTAAAATTAAGACATTTATAAACACAATCTTAAAGAATTTGCAAAAACCAAACCAAAACTGCAAGAATTACTAAAGGAAATTCTTTGGTCAGAAAATCAATAATATCAGATACCAACACAACACAAGGTCACAGAACAAAACATCCTGATATCAACTCAGAGAGGGAAATTACAAAACAAAATAAGATTAATTAAAAAAAATATTGCTCAAAACAGGGAATCATTGATGTTATTATCTAAAAGATTACAATAGTCAAAAAAGAGGGACTAAATACAGGAGGCATAGGTCTTACATATGGAGAGGAAACCAAGGCAATATAGGACGATACAAGTTAGGTTTTTACTTAGTCAAATAGGGGTAAATATTAAGGTAACCACACAAGAAGTCTAACAATTCCATACTTCCAAATAAAAACCAAGATAAACATAATGACTCAGGAAAAATAAATTCAACTACTATGAAAAGGAGGAGCACACATTCTACAAAGAAAAACTTCTCAGCACAAAAAAGTAAGTGGAAAAATGAAATTGTCACCAACACACAAAAAAAGGCATCAAAATGACAGCACTAAACTCATAATTATCTATAATTATGCTGAATGTAAATGGACTAAATGTACCAATAAAGAGACAGAGAGTTGCAGACTGGATAAAAAAACATGAGCCATCTATATGCTGCCTACAAGAGACACACCTTAGGCTTAGAGACATAAATAAACTAAAACTGAAAGAATGGAAAAAATATATCAACAAGCAAATAACAATCAAAAAACAGCATGAGTGGCAATATTAATTTCTGACAAAATAGACTTTAAAGTTAAATTCACCACAAAGGATAAAGAAAGACACTACATAATGATTAAAGGGACAATTGACCAGGAAGATATAACCATACTAAATATTTATGCACCCAATGATAGGGCCGCAAGATTCATAAAACAAACTTTAATAGAATTGAAAAGTGAAATAGATACCTCCACAATTATAGTAGGAGACTTCAACACACCACTTTCGATGAAGGATAGGACATCCAGTAAGAAGCTCAATAGAGACATGGAACATCTAATTGCTACAATCAACCAACTTAACCTCATAGACTTATATAGAACACCTCACCCAACAGGTGCAAAGTATACTTTCTTTTCTAGTGCACATGGAACATTCTCTAGAATAGATCACATACTAGGTCATAAAACAAGCCTTTGCAGAATCCAAAACTTTGAAATATTACAAAGCATCTTCTCAGGCCATAAGGCCATAAAAGTAGAAGTCAATAACAGAAAAACCAAGGAAAAGAAATCAAACACTTGGAAAATGCACAATACACTGCTCAAAAAAGACTGGACATTAAGACATTAAGGATGGAATAAAGAAATTCATAGAATGCAATGAGACTGTAAACACTTCCTATCAAAACCTTTGGGACACAGCGAAAGCAGTGTTCAGAGGTCAATTTATATCATTAAATGCACACATACGTAAAGAAGAAACAGCCAAAATCAAAGAAATGTCCCTACAACTTGAACAAAAAGAAAGAGAGCAACAAAAGAAACCATCAGGCACCAGAAGAAAGCAAATAATAAAAATTAGAGGAGAATTAAATGAATTAGAGAACAGAAAAAAAAACTGAAAGAGTTAACAAAGCCAAAAGCTGGTTCTTTTAAAAAAATAACAAAATTGATAAACCACTGGCCAGACTGACAAAAGAAATACAAGAAAAGAAATAACCGGAATAAGAAATGAGATGGGCCATATCACAACAGATCCAACTGAAATTAAAAGAATCATATCAGATTACTATGAAAAATTGTACTGTAACAAATTTGAAAACCTAGAAGAAATGGATGAATTCCTAGAAACACACTACCTACCTAAACTAACACAAACAGAAGTAGAACAACTAAATAGACCCATAACAAAAAAAAAGATTGAAAAAGTAATCAAAAAGCTCCCAACAAAAAAAAAGCCCTGGCCTGGATGGCTTCACTACAGAGCTCTACCAAACAGAGAAGAGTTGACACCACTACTACTGAAATATTTCAAAGCATAGAAAAGGACGCAATGCTACCTAACTCATTCTATGAAGCCAGCATAACCCTGATACTAAAACTAGCTAAAGACAACACAAAACAAGAAAATTACAGACCTATATCCCTCATGAAAATAGATGTAAAAATCTTCAACAAAATTCTAGCCAACAGAATTCAACAACATAACAAAAAAATAATCCACCATGACCAAGTGGGATTTATACCAGGTATTTTTTTTTTTTATGCAAGGATGGTTCAATATTAGAAAAACAATTAATGTAACCCACCATACAAATAAAACAAAAGACAAGAACCACATGATTTTATCAATTGACACAGAAAATAAATTTGATGAAGTCCAACAGCCATTCTTGATAAAAACTCTCAGCAAAATAGGAAAAGAAGGAAAATTCCTCAACATAATAAAGGGCATTTATACAAAGCCAACAGCCAACATCATCCTAAATGGAGAGAGCCTGAAAGCATTTCCCTTGAGAACGGGAACCAGACAAGGACGCCCTTTATCACCGGTCTTACTTAACATTGTGTTGGAGATCCTAGCCAGAGCAATTAGGCTAGATAAAAAAATAAAGGGCATCCAGATTAGCAAGAAAGAAGTAAAATTATCTCTATTTGCAGACGACATGATCTTATACAAAGAAAAGCCTAAGAAATCTTCAAGAAAACTACTGAAACTAATAGAAGAGTCCAGCAGAGTATCAGGTTATCAGGTTACAAGTTAAACATAGAGAAATCAGTTGGATTCCTCTACATCAACAAAAAGAACATCGAAGAGGAAATCACCAAATCAGTACCATTCACAGTAGCCCCCAAGAAGACAAAATACTTAGGAATAAATCTTAAGAGATGTAAAAGACCTATACAAAGAAAACTAGAAGGTACTACTGCAAGAAACCAAAAGGGAACTACAAAAGTGGAATAACATGCCTTGCTTATGGATAGGAAGACTTAACATTGTAAAAATGTCTATTCTACCAAAAGCCATCTATATATACAATGCACTTCTGATCCAAATTCTAATGACATTTTTTAATGAGATGGAGAAACAAATCACTAACTTCATACGGAAGGGAAAGAAGCCCAGGATGAGTAAAGCATTACTAAAAAAGAAGAACAAAGTGGGAGGACTCACTCTACCTGATTTTAGAACCTATTATACAGCCACAGTAGTCAAAACAGCCTGGTACTGGTACAAGAGACACATGGACCAATGGAACAGAATTGAGAATCCAGATATAAATCCATCCACATGTGAGCAGGCGATATTTGACAAAGGCCCAGTGTCAGTTAATTGGGGAAAAGAGTCTTTTCAACAAACGGTGCTGGCATAACTGGATATCCATCTGCAAAAAAATGAAACAGGACCCACACCTTATACCATGCACAAAAACTAACTCCAAATGGATCAAAGACCTAAACATAAAATCTAAAACGATAAAGATCATGGAAGAAAAAATAGTGACAACGTTAGGAGCCCTAATACATGGCATAAACACTATACAAAACATTACTAAAAATGCCGAAGAGAAACCAGATAACTAGGAGCTCCTCAAAATCAAACACCTATGCACATCTAAAGACTTCACCAAAAGAGTAAAAAGACCATCTACAGACTGGGGAAAAGTTTTCAGCTGCGACATCTCCGACCGGCACCTGATCTCTAAAATCTACATGACTCTGCTAAAACTCAACCACAAAAAGACAAACAACCCAATTAAAAATTGGGCAAAGGATATGAACAGACACTTCACTAAAGAAGACATTCAGGCAGCTAACAGATACATGAGGAAATGCTCTGGATCATTAACCATTAGAGAAATGCAAATCAAAACTACAATGAGATTCCATCTCACTCCAACAAGGCTGACACTCGTCCAAAAAACACAAAATAATAAATGTTGGAGAGGCTGTGGAGAGATTGGAACTCTTATACACTGCTGGTGGGAATGTAAAATGGTACAACCACTTTGGAAATCGATTTGGCGCTTCCTTAAAAAGCTAGAAATAGAACTACGATATGACCCAGCAATCCCACTCCTCAGAATATGTCCTAGAGAAATAAGAGCCTTTACACAAACAGATATATGCACACCCATGTTTATTGCAGCACTGTTTACAATACCAAAAAATGGAAGCAACCAAGGTGCCCATCAACGGATGAATGGATAAATAAATTATGGTATATTCACACAATGGAATACTATGCATCAATAAATAACAGTGATGAATCTGTGAAACATTTCATAACATGGAGAAACCTGGAAGGCATTATGCTGAGTGAGATTAGTCAGTTGCAAAAGGACAAATATTGTACAAGTCCACTATTATAAAATCTTGAGAAATAGTTTAAACTGAGAAGAACATACTCTTTTGTCGTTATGAGGGGGAGAGGGAGGGAGGGTGGGAGAGGGGTATTTACTAAGGAGATAGTAGGCAAGAACTACTTGGGTGAAGGGAAGGACAATACTCAACACAGTGGAGGTCAGCACAGCTGGACTAAACCAAAGCAGTCTCCTGAATAAACTGAATGCTTCGAAGGTCAGAGAAGCAGGGGCAGGGGTTTGGGGACCATGGTATCAGGGGACATCTAAGTCAATTGGCATAATAAAATCTATTAAGAAAACATTCTGCATCCCACTTTGAAGAGTGGTGTCTGGGGTCTTAAATGCTAGCAAGCGGCCATCTAAGATGCATCAATGAGTCTCAACCCACCTGGATCAAAGGAGAATGAAGAACACTAAGAACACAAGATAATTACGAGCCCAAGATACAGAGTGGGCTGCATGAACCAGAGACTACATCATCCTGAGACCAGAAGAACTAGATGGTGCCCGGCCACAACCTATGACTGCCCTGACAGGGAGCACAACAGAGAACCTCTGAGGGAGCACGAGAACTGTAGGATGCAGACCCCAAATTCTCATAAAAAGACCAGATTTAATGGTCTGACTGAGCCTGGAAGGACCCCGGTGATCATGGCCCCCAAACCTTCTGTTGGCACAGGACAGGAACCATCCTCGAAGCCAGCTCGTCAGGCATGGTTTGGACTGGACAGTGGGTTGGAGAGGGATGCTGGTGAGGCGTGAGCTACTTGGTTCGGGTGGACACTGGAGACAATGTTGGCATCTCCTGCCTGGAGGGGAGATGGGAGGGTAGAGGGGCTTAGAAGCTGGCAAAGTGGTCAAGAAAAGAGAGAGTGGAAGGAGGGAGCAGGCTGTCTCATGGGGAGGGGGTGAGATAATTGGGAATATGTAGCAAGTTGTGTATAAGTTTTTATGTGGGAGACTGACTTGATTTGTAAACTTTTACTTAAAGCACAATCAAAATTATTTTTTTTTAAATGAGATATTTGGGGAAAAGTGAGTGACCTGTATTGTTAATTATCTGGTTATCTCACCTATAGTGACAAAAGTTGATTGACTTTATTTTTCATGGACATAATGTGTCCTTTTTGTTGTATCTATGTATTTTTTTTTTATTATGTACTAAATTGATTGGAGCAGTTTAGAACTCCAGGATCACATTGGTTTTAAGTGGTTAAAGAGCTGGGCTACTAACCAAAAGGTCGGCAGTTCGAATCCACCAGCCGCTCCTTGGAAACCCTAGGGACAGTTCTACTCTGTCCTATAGAGTCACTATGAGTCAGAATCGACTCGATAGCAACTTTTTTTAAAGAGTTTAGTGCCTATTAAAGCTAGTCTTATAATACTAGTTTTATCCCAATCTCACTCTCGTTCTCTCTCTCATACGCACGCAAACATACACATATATCACATGTATATGTATACATAAAGAGCCCTAGTGGCCCAATGGTTAAACTCTTGGTTATATGAATTGAAAGGTTGGTAGTTTGAAACTACCCAGCAGCTCTGCAGGGGAAAGACCTGATGATCGGCTTTTGTAAAGATTATAGCCAAGAAAACCCTCTGGGGCAGTTTTACTCTGTCACATGGGGTCACTATGAGTCAGAACAGACTCGATGCCACACAACAACATATGTATACATGTATGTATATGTATACATGTTGTTGTTGTTAGAGATTTGGGCATGTTTTTAAGTATAAATAATTGGTTTTGAAGGATGATGTTTAAGCTACTTCCTGGCTTTTACGATTCATCTATTCCTAAGGAGCCTTTGCTAAAGTTTAAGTCTACCAGAGAACACTGAGTTTATTGAAATGGTTTTCAGATGGCTACATGCAGTCAATGAACTTCTTTATTTGCCTTTAGACCAAAAAGTTCATCGCCAGTATTCCACAAGTAATCAGGACATCTTAAGAACATCTTAAGTTTAAGACTTTGCCTGCTTGGGCAGAACTACTAGCTGCAGTTGAGTTGACTCTGATTTTTTTTTTTTTTTCATGTGTGTTGGAGTAGAAGTGTGCTCCATGGGGTTTTCAGTGGCTGATTTTTTGGAAGTAGGTCACCAGGCCTTTCTTTGGAGGTACCTCTGGGCAGACTTCAACCTCCAACCTTTTGGTTAGCAGCTGAGCTCATTAACCATTTGCACCACTGGACTCCCGGGCAGAATTAGGCCAGTTCTATTTGGAGATCTATTCCGTGGATTTTAGTCACTCTGGAGACCTGATTCTTTCCCTGATTCACTGCGTGACCATTGGTAAGTCCCATCCTTCTCTGGGGCTTCCGTAGCTGTTAAATGAGGATGGTGAGTTAGGCTATCTCTGAGATTTCTTCCATCCCTAACACATTCAATTCTTTGATAAACTAATTTTCACAATGATATAAATGTGTAATAGTCTACTGTGTCAGCTTTGGGGAAGCTGGGATTTGCAGAATTTCACAGGAACTAGAATCTCTCAAGTAATTCTGAATGAGAGCTTGGAGAAGGCATGGACAACTTTCATTCTAACAGGCATCTAGTGTCGCGGGTATGCCAATGGCTTTGTTATGATTTATACTAGTTGATTTGCATCTTCTCATTTTTAAAATCAATTCTAATTTGTTTCTCAAAGGTCAAACATTAAAGCTTTTAGACATAGATATTTATATATTTGCACTAGCTGTTCAATAGCTAATCTACCTTTGTGTGTGTACACACATTTGTGTGTGTGTGAATAGTGTAAATGTAGCACATGCTACCTAAAGCAAATTTTGGGGGATTCATATGCAAATGACTTGCTGCAGTAATATGTCTGCTGAGGTCTTTTTTTTTTTCATTTGATGAAGTTCAACACTGCCTCACTTTACAGAAACCGGTGACATGAAAATTCAATCATATGGCGCATGCAAACTCACAAGTGGTTATATCCATGATAGAAAGATTTCTGATTTATGTACACACATAAACCAAGCTATTTGGTCACCTCACGACACCCCCTTCATCTTCAAAGCCTCACAAACACTAAGAAATGAGGCTCTCCTCTCACAAATCACATACATGCCGGCCTTCCTTTCTCCTCCTTTTTAGAGGAACTTGTGCATGTGAGCATCTATGTGTCTCTGTGTGGGTTTTTGCTGTTGTTTATTGATTTGTTTGCTGAGGTGATATTTACTTGCCTAGAAACGAGAAGAAGGAATTTTAGAACCTTTTTTGTTGTTGTTAGGTGCCATCGAGTCGATTTTCAACTCATAGCAACCCCATGTGGTTCAACAGTTAAGCGCCTGGCTGCTAATTGAAAGGTTGGTGGGTTTGAACCCACCCGGCAGTTCCTCAGGAGAAAGACCTGGCAATCTGTTCCTGTAAAGATCACAGCCAAGAAACCGTATGGTACAGCTCTGCTCTGTCTCATGGGGTTGCTATGAGGAGAACCCTTTGCCAAAACCATTGCCACTGAGTCGATTCTGCCTCATAGTGACCCTATAGGATGGACGAGTACTGCCTCATAGGGTTTCCAAGGCTGTAATCTTCACAGAAGCAGGCCGCCACATCTTTCTCCTGCAGAGAACCTGGTGGGTTCAAACAGCTGACCTTTTGGTTAGCAGCTGAGCACTTAACCACTGTGCCACCAGTGCTCCTGAGAAAATTTCAGCATCCATAAATTAGTTACAACTGATGTTCCCAAAGGAAACTTCTCTCTTGACATGACAAAGCTGAACTTCTATTTTTCCAACTCACATAAAATGCCTCATGACTCCTCATTGACAGTGTCCACCCGAAGCAGAGAAACAATATGACCAAATGACTGGACTGGGCTGCACTTCATTGCCCTCGATCGTTTAGGAAAGCAGACTTCTTCCCAATTTCAGTCACTGAGCCCTAAGGAAGGTGAGTTCAAGTGATTTACAAAGAGAACTATGTCAGTCCAGGAAAGCCACTATCTTTCTCCATTCCAGAAAAGCAAATGTTTTCATTTTGTCCTTCAGCTTGGGACTAAAATTCTCCTAATGTCTTATAGACATGGAGAGAAATTAATCACTCCAGTTATTATTCCATCACAAAACCTAGAAGAATCACCAGATATCCTTTCTGACTAATCAGGTCCAATAACTGCCTCAAGCTCAATTTTTTTTTTCCCAGAAATCATTAGTTGAAGTGTAATGATTATTCAGCAGATAAATCTCATTCCAATCTAATTAAGTTAAACATGAAAAACCCATATATGAATAACTACACAGCTTTAATTCATTGTCATTCTAAGAAATATTTAGTTATTTCATTGGTATTATCAAAATATTAAGTTGAATTTCATTTAAAAAAACTTAAATATTACTTGGTAGGCAGTTAAATATATATTTAATTAACAAGTAAGAAATACTTTGTGTAACATTAAAAATTCAAAGATATATTTTGTATATTAAAAATCCAAATATCTTTCTAAAGGTTACACAACAAAAAAGAATGTATCTGAAATATTGAATTACAAGGGAAGGAAACAACAGACTAGGCATACCCATAGCAACATGGATGGGTCTTTAAAAATAGGCTGAGTGAAATGGCAAAAATCACTGATGTATAACAACAGATATACAAATTAAAATGCATACCCACAAACAGCAATATACATTTTATTAATACTCAAAAGAAGGATATTCATCGGATATATTAGAATTGTGAGGAGAAGGGGAATGGAAATAGAGAATGGAAATAAAGAAGAATAAATTAATAAACGGGAGGGTCCTGAACAATTAACTCAAGAAGTATGATTAACTCAACCCTCTATAAACCAACCAAACCAAACCCATTGCCACTGAGTAGATTCCGACTCATAACGATCCTATAGGACAGAGTAGAACTGCCCAATAGAGTTTCCAAGGAGTGCCTGACAGATTCGAATTGCCGACCCTTTGGTTAGCAGCCATAGTACTTAACCACTACGTCACCAAGGTTTCCTCAACAACCCTCTATATTGATGGCAAAACCCCTCCACCATCCCTCCCAAAAGAGAAAGACCTTTTTTGGAGGGAGTACTGTTATCGCTGTCATTACTCAGAAATGCTGGAGTTTGGAGGGGATAATAACAATCGCACCAGCTTTTATTCAGTTTTGCTCTCATATGACAGCTCTGCAGACAATGCTCCCGTTTATTACCAGAACTGGGGATGACCATGCCCACCACCCCACTCTGGGTTAGCCGCTGCTCCACCCCAAGTTTCTAATCAGGAATGTGTCCTGATGAGTGTTGGGTTTGTGGCCTTCAAGCACCAGCATTTCAGTCCTTGAGGATGATTTTGAGTCAGATGAGTCTTTGATCCTTCTGAGGCCTTCGGTTGCTTACAACATAGGGTGGGGTGTAACAAACATCACTGTGAAGTAGGGGGCCTGGAGGGGATTACATTGTGTGCCTTTTTAGGGGGTGGCACTGCCACCCCACACAAATGACACCCTCTGGCCAGCTGGGCTCTTGCAATCTTGACTCCTCCACCCTATTCCTTCCCAACCCCTCATCCCCTAACCCCCACCTCCCTCCCTCACACAAGCACACAGAAACACCAGGAGCTTTTGTCTCCTTACCTGTTGCATAAAGTGTCAGGGGGGAAATTTGTCTTCCATGCTCAGTTCTCACCCAGTTCTTACCCCTACCACCTGGCTAACTGCGGACCTGTTGGCCTGGTCCCCACCCCTGCAGGATACCACCTACCTCCCTCCTCACACATCTGCCTCTTCCCTCCCTCCCCGCCATGAGAGAACTCACAGAGACATACATATATCTCTTTTTCAAGACAGGTTGATTTTATTTTGATCATCATCACAAGTCTACCCTGTTGCTGCAAGGATTTTTGTCTTTCTGGGGTTTTCTGCCTCCTCTGCAGAGAAATCAGATAGTTCTAGATGTCTGGGATTCACTAGGCATAGGGTGTTACATGGAGTGTTGGAGTCCTCCAGAGATTCTTGTTTCTGTTCTAGTTAATTCTCTCCCTTAGGTTGATTTGCTTTCTTTATTAGCTGGTGATAACAGATGTATATTGTTGGCCTTTTGGTCTTTTATGCTTTCTTGAATGGGTCCTGCTTTTTTCAGAGGAATTTCTGTTTGCTCTTGCTTGAAGGGGTAATTCTACCCTCATGGATACCTTCTGTACCTAGAAGGGTAACAGGGTGAACTCTTGGGCATTATTTTGGGGGAAGAGGGTGGAGATTGGATGGGAAGGGGGTTTCATAAGAAGGAGTGCAGGCTGAGGAGGGGGTTTGTGCCAGGCAAGGACAGGGTAGGAGGCTTGTGGAGGGAGAAATCATTGAGGAAGAAGAAGAGGAGCATGTGTAGGATCATCTGACCTTGCCACCAGACTTGCATCAACAGGGGGTCTTCCTGACCTTCTTGCTTACTTGTGTTTGGTTGTTCTGTGCTTGTGGATGGGTGTTCTTTGTCTGTAGTTGGTTGCTCAGCACTTCTGGTTAGTTGTTCTATGTCTGAGCTAGGCTTCTCTTGTTTGCTGGGTGCCTCATACATGTTGAAGCCAAGCAGTGATCTACCCCTGGGATCCTGCCCTCCCTGTATATATTCCTCCCCTGGACAATGAGGAGCCACACCCATCAGTTTTGATTGGCCAGCAAGCCACTTCCCCCAGCCAATGGTGGCCTTGGGATGTCTTGGACATCACAAAGCATCATGCCTAGCAAATGGGGGAGGGGGACAGAACAGTCTGGGGAGTCCAAGCTGCCTGGTTGGTGATAGGGAGTGGTTCCTCAATACTCCCTAAAAAATGCATCCCAAACTGACCTGCCACTCCTTCTCATCTCCCCATGTTCAATTCTAATGATGCCCATGGCAGAGAAAGAAGGTTTCCTCCAAACCATTCCACCAGACTGCACCCATTCAGTGGCTTATCTATTCTCTTCTACCCTTCACTGCTGCCTAGTATTTTGGATATTTCACCTAAAATCCTCCAATTTTATATTTTACATTATATTACCCTCCAATATAATGTGGCTATATTCAGTATTTAAGTCTCCATGGAGATGTGAATCATCCCACTTCCTCCAACAAATTCCCCTCCTGTACCTTGAAGATCATTCACTTCTTGGCTACTATAAGGCATCTTTCCCATCCCAACTCCTATTCCCAGTGTCCACATAAGTCTCCTCTATTTCTGTTGTCCAGTCTGAAATCACTGCCTTCAGGCTCTCAATACTTCAGCAAATCAACTTACCCTTCAGGGTATCCTGGTCTTACTTCAAATCTGGAGGATTGTGTTCATCTCCGTAGATGTAGTACCCAGACATGGATTTCACCTATAAGTGGGGAGGAACAACAGATAGTCACATGTTAGAAGTTGTGCTGGGTGTTTCCATGTATGAAACTAAAACCTAAGACTTAGAAGTTCACCCAGGGAGGGGCTTAGCTTAACTAGAGGCATGTGTGTCTTATGTGAAAAGGTCTTCTCAATAACATCTGTGCTCAACCATCATAAATTTATCCCACCTTATTTTATTGCTGACAGTGTTAAGCATCCTTTCCTACTCTTGTGGCTTCCTAGAGAGACCTAATAGACAAATGTGGAAAAGACATGGACAGAAAATTCACAAGAAAGATATAGAACTGACTTTTAACCATGAAGGTAAGAGAAATGCAAATTAAATCTGCTCTGTGAAATGAAAACCAACACAGAAATAACACATATATAATTGCATTAACAGTCAAGAATATTAAAGCAGTTGTAACTGTATTCTGTGTGTTCAAAAAGTTAAGTAGAGACATGGAAGACATAAAAGGGCCCTGCAGAACTTAGAGAGGTGCAATCTACAGTGTCTAGGATGATAAATGCACTGCATGGGTTTATGAGCAGAATAGACAAAGCAGAAAGAGCTTTGTGTGCTTGAAGCCATACCAAAGCCATCAAGAAAGAGACAGAGTGCATCAATATATAAAATGGATAATCCAGCATAACCAAGTAAATTTTCCCCCAGAAATGCAGAGTTGGTTAAATATTCAAACACTCAATGTAATTCACCACATTAACAAACTAACAAAGAAAAAAAAAGTAATCATCACAATAGATACAGAAATAGCATTTGAAAATAACCAACAGGAAGGTGGGGCCAAGATGGTGGAGTAGTCAGATGCTTCCTGTGGTCCCTCTTACACCAAAGACCAAAAAAAAACAAGTTAATCGATTATATGTGACAAGCTAGGAGCCCTGAACATCAAAGGCAAAATTGAGGAATAGAAATGAGCAGCAGACAGAGGGGAAAAAGTTCAGAAGCAGCCAGGAGTTGCCAGACCTGACCCAATGGGAACTGGCACCTCACAGGCCAATTCTGCTGGCACAAGCATGGTGAGGCAAGCAGGGGCATTCGGGATGAGTTTTACACATTGAGAGAGAACAAGTAATGGAGGGTCTGCTCAACCCTTCAGAAAAAGAGAGAAGGGGCCCTCAGTTGGCAAAAGATAAGTACCTGTGCTTAACCTACCTCTCAGATCCAAAAATACCACTTCAGGAAAAACCTCTCTCCCACTTACCTGTTCTCTTCCTGCTGTGTACTGGGTCCCAGTCGGCTGCATCCCCTGCACTCACCCTGAGCCATTCTCCCAGCCTTGGAGAGGAAACAAATTAACAAAGAAGGAAAAAATAATCTGCTGGCTCCCCCAAGCCAGGAACTCAGGGCAGAAACAGCTCCTATGCCTAGGCACAGGCATAAGGAGTCCACATACTTTGAATGCCTTTCATCCCTGCATAGACCTGTGTGGGCCCATTTCAACAGCGTAGGTCCTCATTAGCGCAATACAACAGGGTATATACCTGAAGTATAACTCCAACTGTTTCAGCTACACGGTGTACAGGCAAGTTCATGATATTTCATACCACTCTGCCTATTAAGCAGGGTCCTCACCTACTTACATCAGGGGCCTGAGGACTGGTGGCTCCACCCATGACACCTAGCCACCCGTGATGAGGATCCAAGAATAAATGGTGCTTCCCAGTCCTTACAGCTAATAGTATTCGATGCCCATAGTCAGCACAAAACCTACCCACCTAGGTGATATAGGGAACAGGAACATGCTTTCCTCACAGACACTCGGGGCAGCTGTCAGTCCCCTGCCTTGCTGAGTATGTGACCCCCTTCTGCAGCCAGATACTTGTGCCTACACCAATCACCCCTGCCGATCTAGGACTGGAGATCAAAGTATGCACCCACACTTCATAACTAATTACCTGGACACCTGAACTGAATCCATACAAGAAAAGTGAACAGACTCCTGAGCTCATATACCTAGTTTAACAGCTCTAGCCATCTGAGGACAGGACATTAGAGTTTCAAAGGAGCCAATAATCAAACTAGCTCACTCAAAAGTCCTATTTGGGCATATCAAAACAAAACAAAACGAGAAGCTAGGACACAGTAAGCAAACATAAAACAAATAAATACAATAACTTATAGATGACTCATAGACAACAGTCAATATCAAATCACATAAAGAGGAAGACCATGATGGCTTCAGCAAGCTCCCAAAACAAAGAATCAAGAAGTCATCCGAAAGAAGAAAATTTCCTGGAATTAACAGAGGTAGAATACAAAAGATTAATATACAGAACTCTTCAAGAGATCAGGAAGGAGATCAGGCAAAAAGCAGAAAAATCCAAGCAGCACACAGACAAAGCATTAGAAGAAAGTAAGCAGATTACACAAGAGCACAATGACAAATTTAATAGGCTTCAAGAATTTGTACAGAGACAGCAAACAGAAATTCAGAAGACTAACAATAAAATTTCAGAATTAAACAATTCAATAGAATGTCACACGGCAGAATTGAGGCAATGGAAATCAGAATTAGTGAGATTGAAGACAAAGCACTTGGCACCAAAGTATTTGAAGAAAAATCAGATAAAAGAATTTAAAAAATAAATCTAAAAATTTTAAATTAAAAAATAAAGAATTATGTGGGAGTCTTTCTATCAAGAGGAATAACCTACACGTGATTGAACTGCCAGAACGGGAGTGGGGCAGGGGGATAACAGAAAATACAGAGAATTGTTGAAGATTTGCCAGCAGAAAAATTACCTGATATTGTGAAAGATGAGAAGATATCTATCCAAGATTCTTATCAAATCCCACACAAGGTAGATCCCAACAGAAACTCACCAAAACATGTTACAATCAAACTTGCCAAAATCAAAGATAAAGAGAGAATTTTAAGAGCAGTTAGGGATATATGAAAAGTCACCTACTAAGGAGAGTCAATAAGACTAAGCTTGGACTACTCAGCAGAAACCATGCAGGCAAGAAGGCAATGGGATGACATGAATAAAGCCTTGAAGAAAAAAAAATTGCAAGCCAAAAATTATATATCCAGCAGAACTGTCTCTCAAATATGATGGTGAAATTAGGACATTTCCAGATAAACATAAGTTTAGGGAATTTGCAAAAACCAATCCAAAATTAGAAGAAATACTAAAGGTAGTCCTCTGGTTAAAAAGTCAATAACATCAGATAACAATCCTAAACTAGGACACAGGACAGAGCAAACAGATGTCAACCCAGAAAGGGGGAAATCACAAAAATAAATTAAAGCTAAAATGCTCAAAATAGGGAAACAGAGATGTCATTGTGTTAAAGATGACATAAAGAAAAAAAAAGAGGGTCTAAAAAATGTAGTCATAGATCTTCCTTCTGGAAAGGAAATCAAGGTGATATAAAAAAATAAAAGATTGGTTTAAACTTAGAAAATAGGGTAAATATTAAGGTAACTACAAATAAAACTAACAATCCTACACATCAAAATAAAAAAAAACAAGAAAAACATAAAGACTCAGCGAATACAGAATCAACAACAATGAAAAGAAAAACTACTTGGCACCGAAAATTAAGTGGAACAAAAAACTGTCAACAACACACACACACACACACACACACACACACACACACAAAAGGCATCAAAATGACAGCATTAAACTCATACCTATGCATAATTACACTGAATGTAAATGCACTAATAAAGAGACAGAGAGTGGCAGAATGGATAAAAAAAAAAAACCCAATCTGTGTATATACTCCCTATAAGAGACACAGCTTAGACTTAAAGACACAAAAAACTAAAACTCAAACGATGGAAAAAATATATCAAGCAAACAACAATCAAAAAAAAAATAAGGAGTCACAATATTAATTTCTGACAAAACAGACTTTAAAATTAAATCCACCATCAAAGATAAAGAACACTATATAATGATTAAAAAGTCAATACACCCCAAAACACTACTGCTGTCAAGTTGATTCTGACTCATAGCGACCATATAGGACAGAGTGGAACTGCCCCATAGAGTTTGCAAGGAGTGCCTGGTGGATTCAAATTGCCGACCTTTTGCTTAGCAGCCATAGCTCTTAACCACTACTCCATCAGGGTTTCCATCAATACAGCAGGAGGACACAATCATAATAAGTATTTATGCAACCAATAACAGGGCTTCAAAATACATAAAACAAACTCTAACAACACTGGAAAGAGAAATAGACAGGTCCACAATAACAGTAGGAGACTTCAACGTACTACTTTCAGTGAAGTACAGACCATCCAAAAAGAAACTCAGTAAAGACACAGAAGATCTAAATGTCACAATCAACCAACTTGACCTCACAGACATATACAGAATACTCCATCTAACAGCAGTCAAGTATACTTTCTTTTCCAATGCACATGAAACATTCTCCAGAATAGACCACATATTAGGCCATAAAGCAAGCCTTAACCGAATCCAAAGCATTGAAATATTACAAAGATTCTTTTCTGACCATAAAGCCGTAAAAGTAGAAATCAGTAACAGAAAAACCAAGGGAAAAAAAAAATCAAACACATGGAAACTGAACAACACCTGGCTCAAAAATTATTGGGTTATGGAAGAAATTAAGGATGGAATAAAGAAATTCATAAAATCAAATGAGAATGAAAACACATCCTACCAGAACCTTTGTGACAGCAAAAGCAGTGCTCAGAGGTCAACTTATAGCAATAAATGCACACATCCAAAAAGAACAAAGGGCCAAAACTGAAACATTAACACTACAATTCAAACAAAGAGAAAGTGAACAGCAAAAGAAACCCTCAGGAATCAGAAGAAAGCAGATAATAAAAATTAGAGAGAATTAAATGAAACAGAGAATAGAAAAACAACCAAAAGAGTTAACAAGACCAAAAGCCGGTTCTTTGAAAAGATCAATAAAATAGACAAACCATTGCCCAAACTGACAAAACAAAAACAGGACAGGAAGCAAATAACCCAAATAAGAAATGAGATGGGCAATATCACAACAGACTCAACTGAAATTAAAAGAATCATAACAGAATACTATGAAAAATTGTACTCTAACAAATTTCAAAACCTAGAGGAAATTGACAAATTTCTAGAAACACACTACCTACCTAAACTAACACAAACAGTACAACTAAATAAACCTATAACAAAAGAAGAACTTGAAAAAGTAATTAAAAAACTTCCAACAACAAGAACAACAACAACAAAAAAAGCCCTGGCCCTGACAGCTTCACTGGAGAATTCTACCAAGCTTTCAGAAAAGGGTTAACACAACTACTACTAAAGGTGTTTCAGAGCATAGAAAAGGATGGAATACTCCCAAACTCATTCTATGAAGCCAGCATAACCCTGATACCAAAACCAGTAAAAACTCCACAAAAAAAGAAAATTACAGACCAATATCCCTCATGAACTTAGACACAAAAATCCTCAACAAAATTCTAGCCAGTAGAATTCAACACATCAAAAAAAAAAAAAAAATCACCATGACTAAGTGGGATTCATACCAGGTATGCAGGGATGGTTCAATATTAGAAAAACAATCGATGTAATCTACCACATATGAGAAACTGACTTTAATTGTAAACTTTTACTTAAATCACAATAAAAAAATAAAAGAAGGAAAATAAAAAACCATTCCTGAAAAAAAATTTTTTTTGGCAGACTAGGAACAGAAAGTCCTTAATCTGATAAAGGACAACTATGAAAATCCTACAGATAACATTATTTTTTTAAACATTATAGTTAATGGTGAAAGATTGAGTGCTTATCCCTAATGTTAGTAACAAGACAAGGATTTCCACTCTCACCATTTGTATTCAGCATTGCGCTGGTTATTTCAGCCAGTGCAGACAGTCTAAACAAAAACAAAAACACTACTATAAAATGCATTCATTTTGGAAAAAAGGAAATAAAACTCTTTTTTCACAGACAACATGACCATCTATGTAGAAAATTTGATCGAATTACCAAAGAAGTTACAAGAACTAATAAATGAGTTTATCACGGTTGCAGAACATATTAATATACAAAAGTCAGCTGTATCCCTATGCACTAGTGAACAATTAGAAACTGAATTAAAAATAAATACCATTTACCGTAGCATCAAAATTAGAAAATACCTAGCAATTAATTTACGAAATCCTGTACATTGAATTACAAAACAATGCTAGGAGTTATTAAAAGAAAAGACTAGGCAATGTTTCATTCTGTTATACGTAAGGTCGCCGTGCATTGAAGTTGTCTCAATGGCAACTGTCAGCAACAATAAATGTAGAGATATATCAAGTGTGTGGGCAGTAAAATTCAATATTGTTAACATGTCAGTTCTCACCAAATGGATGTACAGATTCATCACAATCCCATCCAAATTCCAGCAGCTTTTATCGTAGGACTTAACAAGTTGATTCTATAATTCATATGGAACTGTAAACACCCTAGAATAGCCGAAACAACTTTGAAAAAGTAGAATAAAGTAGGAGATTGTCATTACCTGGGTCAGACTTTATCATAAAGGTACAGTATTCAAGATAGCGTGATATTGGTATAAATATAAACAAATAATCAAGGGAACAAAATAGAGTCCAGAAAAGTACCCACACAAATATGGTCAGATGTTTTATGAGAAAGAGATAAAGATATTCATTCAGTGGAGAAAAAAGTGCCTTTCCAATAACTGGTGCTGGAAAATTTTAATATCCATGTCCCTCCAAGGTGAACTTTGACCCATAACTCATATCTTACACAAAAATTAACTTGAAATGGATCCTATAACATAAGTAAAATTGAAAGCTATAAAACTTCTAGAAGAAAACATAGGAAAGAATCTTTGTGACTTTGAGTTAGGCAAAGATTTTGGAAATGACACTAAAATCATGACCCATAAAAGAACAAATGATGAATGAGACTTCATCTAAATTTGAAATTTCTGCTCCTTGAAAGGAAAGACTGTGTTAAAATAATGAAAACCAATGTACAGTATGGGAAAAAATATTTGTATATCACCTCTCTGATAGAAGACTTGTGTCTAGAGTATATAAAGAACACTCAAAAGTCAAAAAAAATTAAAACATATTTAAATGAGTAAAAGATGTGAACAGGCTCATAACCAGAGAAGATATACAGATGGTAAATAAGCTAATGAAAAAATGTTCAATATTATTAGTTATTAGTGAAATGCACAATGACACACTATTAGAATGGGTAATATTAAAATGCCTGTCCATACCAAGTGTTAGCGATGATGAGGGGCAAAAGGCACTCTCAAACACTGTCGCTAGAAATGTAAAATAGTGCCACCTCTTTGGAAAACAGTTTGGTAGCTGCTTGTAAGTTTAAATGTATACCCACCACACAACTAGCCTTCTCACTCCTAGGCATCACCGAAGAGAAATAAAAACATATGCCCACACAAAAAACTTATACAGGGATGTTCATAGCAGGTTAATTTATAATATCTAAAATTTGAAACAACCCAAATGTACATCAGCAGTTGGGTGAATAGTGTTATGTCCATACAATAGAATACTACTCAACAATAAAAAGGAATAAACTGTTGATACTTACTACAACATAGATTACCTACTACAACAGATGTATCTCAGAGTAAGCATACTAAGTGAGTCAGACAAAAAAGAGTACATATTCTATGACTCCCTTTATAGAAAACAGCAGCAAAAAAAAAAATCTATAGGAAAGAAGCAGATCAGTGGCTGCTTGGGAATGGTAGGGAGAGGAGGGGTAGGAAGAAGGGATTACAAAGGGGCACAAGGAAACGTGGAAGTGATGGCTATGTTCATTCCCCTGATTGTGGTGATAGTTTTGTAGGTTTATACATATGCCAAAACTTACTAAATTGTACAATTTTGTACGTGTAGTTTATTATATGTCAATTATACCTCAATGCAGGTTTTAAGATTTTGTTTTGGTTTTTAAGAACATAGAGTTGAAAGTAGACATTTCTGGACTCAGGTCCTTTTTGCCACTTTCCTATCTGTGTGACTCTGGGCAAGTTAATATCGCTAACCCTCTATTTCCTCATTTATAAAATGAGAACGATAACATTACCAACTCACAATGCTTGTTAAATTACATATATATGTATATATATATATAATCACATAACACGATGCCTGACACATAGCAAATACTCAGTGACAACTAAATTTAGTGCCTACATCATATTGTTAAGACTGCATACAATTGCATTGTAGATATGTATTGAGATATTTTTAACTCGCCCTGCTTCTTACCTTCAAATTATTCAATATTAATAAAATGCTGCAGTGACCATCTGTGTGCACAATTTTGGTACACATGCTCAATTATCTCCTTAAGACAAACAGCTGGAAGCAAAATGTTTGATTTAAAGAGTATGTACATTTTAAAAGTTTTTTGGTACACATTGCCAAGTTTACTTTCAGGAAGTTTTGTATTAATTTACACTCTCAGAAGCTGTGCATAAGAGAGTTGTCTTTTTTTAAATATTGTTTTCCCATTCTAGCCAGCACTGAGTATTCTTTTTCTTCTCTAATTTATTCTTTGCTTATCTGATATGTGAAAAACAAAAATTGTGTTCCTTTTTAACCTTCACAAATTCCCTTAAACATTTAATGGAACACTTAAAATATGGTTACGAAAGTGCAGATGTTATTTGTAGCTGTGGATTACTTTATAAAGAAGGAGGGACCAGTGAGGACGGGATAGCAGCTTTACATTGTAGTAGACTCTGTTGATGATCTACCCCAAAGCTGTTCATCGGATCTTCTTCCTTACTGGTAGGAACTTACCTTTGGTTCAGCTAGCTGCCCCGTTCAGTTTGCTGAAGCTCCACTCAGCTCAAGTCCACTCTCCGTGGAAAAGCAGCAGGGAGAGAGGTGAACAAACACAGCACTGAGAAATCTCCTGAACTGACACTAACTCAGAGTGTGGCTGAAAGGGAGAGGGCATAAACTAACCTGGTCAAAGATGTAGAAATTTCCATTATTTTAAAAAATGAACCCCAACTTGAACCACCCTGAATCCCTTCTTGTTTAACCACTGCCCATACAAACTGCTGGAATTTGCTATAGTTCTCAGTTCCCTGCTGGGAGGAGAGTAGAAGAGGAAATGCAAAAGAATCTTAAAAACTCAAAGGTAATTGTCACTAGAAATAAGCACAAATTTAGTCAAATGGAAGACCAAGGAGAAAATAAATAAGATCTGAGGGAGTGGGGCATTGGAGAAACAGCTGAAAACACTCGGGAGTATCTCCTCCCAATGCAGAGACCCTTACCCTGGATCCAAGGCCCCCTTCTACTCAACTTTTTCCTCTTCTGCTTGGGGTGGTTGGAAAGGTTATTTGAAAGAACAATGCACAAGGGGAAGATAAACCTGGCTGACCCTCTCTGACACAATCTAAGATTTAATGCTCCGCAATGAGTAGGGTAAGCCATCTGAAGTGCTAAGTTATCTCTCACTGGAAAGGTGCAGAAAAAGTTACAGGACATTTAACAAAAGCTTAGAAGACCAGACAAAACCCAAGTCTGGCAACCAGTTCTGCTCAGAAGTCCCAACAGAGGCCTTCTTCCCCCCGACACTTACTCCTGCAGTCTAAAGGAAGCGAACTCTCAAATTGCAGCACCCTGGGAAAGAAAACGGTTCCCTAACTAGATGGGATAGAAATCAGGAAGAATTCATCTAAAATGTATCAGCAGAAATAGATGAATTGACTAGAGATGTCCATTTTTAGAATGATCAAAATGGGAAAAAAATATGATAAGGCATCTATGTAAAGGTTCTGTGAATGTGGGAGGTGAAGGAAGAATTAAAAATAAATAAATAAAGCAAGCAAAACAGATGAAGATTTACTCTAAAGGAAATAAAAAGTAGGTATCCAGAAAGTGTTTAACTATAATGCTTAAATAGGATGTAACTTAACACAACAAGACCTGAAAATAAGGTGATAAAACATCAGAAAGAAGGCTGAAATTAAGAGGAATAGTGTCAAGCCAAGTAAACAATTGAGGACTAAAATAATATCATTGCTGAACTGGTACATAATTTAGAAATAGCAAGTAATTGGGCAGACACAGAAGAAAACCCAAAACAACTGCTTTCCCTGAAGTAGAATTTCTAACAACTGTACAGAAATTATGGGGTAGAGAATTTAACTTTACCCAAAGTAATTTGGTCTTTGCCCTTGTTTTCTGAGAGATAACTAAACCCTTGGAATTTACTGAGTAGTTGAGGTACCTTTGTCATCTAAACCACATCTGAACGTTTATGCTAAAGAGTGGGGTTGGCCAAGCCAGAAAGACCACTTGCATTGCTGACATCAGCTGACCTTGCAGGGAGGCATGCCTATGCAATGAGGCTCCAAACATGACTACGTAATGAAGACAGTAAAGGCTCTGGACACTGAATCTCCATGGGCTTCCTGGTTGGTGAAAGACATCCATGCACGTGGGAGGGTAGCATGCCCTTTGGGACATGGAAGATTTGCATTGGGAATTCTCCCAGAACTTGCCTATGCAGTTCTTCATTTGTATCCATTTTTTACTAAAGCTGTAATCATAACACATTCCATGAGTTCTGTGAATCGTTCAAGTGAATTATCAAACCCAATAGATAAGTGGGAACCAGCAGGTCAGAAGTAAGGGATGGGGGAAGGGCAGGGCTTTTGAGATTGCAGCTGGCATCCTGAAGGAATAGAGGGAACCCCCTATTTGTAGCCAGCAGGTCAGAAGTGAGGGTGTCATGTGGAATCCCAAACTTGAGATTGGTGACTGCTTATCTGGCAGTCTGAAGCACAGAGTTCTTTTAACTTGTGAGATCTGACCTTGCTCCAGGTGGCTAGGGTCAGAGGAAGAAGTGCTGCATGGGAAGCTGGAGTCAGAACTGAACAGAGGGGTGAAAAAAATGGGGATTTGTTATATCCTCATAGATAAGGACAGAATCGTGGGGTTCTGAAATTTTCATATATCACAGGAATGTACTCAAAAGCATTATTCAAAATTCTTGAACAGAAATCTACAGATCAAAATGTCACAGTAAATTACAAAAAAAAACTGATACAAAAAGATCAACATTGAGACATATTCTGGTTGTATTATTTCATTTCAAGGATAAAATGAGAATTCTTTAGGCATCCAAACAGAAAAAGGGAGAAATTCAGACTGGCTGCAAAGTTTTCCACAGCAATTTCTAGAACATGCTAAATTAAATAAATAAATAAATAAATGAATAATTTCTTTTATAAGGATCAGCACAAAGCTGGTTTCTATGAGGTGGGGGTTAAATATGTCCCAAATGTCTAACTTTTCCAAGCTACTGTACCACTCTGTCATCTCTAACATCAAATACTCCCTCTCCCTTCAGTCTTTGGGTTCCCTAATTCCCTGCAACTTCTCACAGAACTCACAAACCATATAAAGGAAATGGCTTACATGGTTGTGGAGGCTGGTAGGCCCAAAGTTCGTGGGTAGGGCCTAGACCTCTCCCACCAACCCACGTGACCCAAGTGGCTACAGGAGCTGATAAGCCCAAACCAGCAGTTCAGACCAGAGGCTGCTGGTTCACAAGTCTGTGGAAGCTGGCAAATCAAGGTCACATGGTAGGCCACCTGCTCAAAGGATATCCCAGAACTGGCAGATCAGACAGCAGGCATCTGGGAAGGTCAACTGATCACCAACCAGACACAGGATCCAGATGCAGAAAGAGAGCCTCTCCTGGACACACATTTATATCCTAGATCCAGGCCACACCCCAGAGAAGGGTGTAACTTTAGTAAGGGTGGGGCTTGAGTCACGCCTTCCTGCAAGGCTTTGACCCAATACACACCTTACACCAATCATGATTCATCCACATGTAGAGGTCAGGATCCAAAACACATAAAATGGGGGACAACCACACAATACCTGGAACCATGGCCCAGAAGTCGACACATAACACCAACCATCACAAGTTCCACATATCTTATTTGCATTGTCCCACCCGGTCATTGTTCGGGAGTCACAAATACCATGGAAGGGAATTCATTCCACTGCACAGTGTAATCCAAAAATATTTACACAGTTGTGACAAAGATTGCTAGTTTCCTGTGAATAACTATTCCCCATTTCTTAACATAATAACAGCTCACATGGGTATAAATCTAAACTAGACATTTCCCACCCTCCTGTAAAGCTAAATGCGATTATGACACTAAGATTATGTAGTAGTCAATGGGATGTGAGCAGAAGTAACATCTTTCATTCTGCATTATGCATTTCAAGGCATTGGATATGCCCTTTCCTTTTAATTTTCCACCTTCTCATTGGCTCAAATGTGGGCATGATGCTGGGATCTAAAGCAGCCATCAGAGAGCACAAGATGTAAGGCTCATTTTGAGGATGGCACAATAAACTAGAAGGCGCCTGGGCATGAGTGCTTACTATGCTACGTAAATAAAGCATTCTGCTTTGAAAGAACATGGCTTAAAACATCATTAGAAATAAGTCATTTAAGAAGTATGATTGGTGTACAGAAAAGATGCATGGTGGAAAACTTAATGAACTAGAAAAAAACCTTGAAATTTCAAGTTTTTTAATGCAACTGAAATTTCAGAATGATTGAAATGCTGTTAAGTGAAAAAAATTCACAGATATCAAAATGTTATACAGATGGCAAGTTTACAAAAGAGTGCTTATTGAGCATAGCAGGAGTTATGTGTCTTGAACAAAAATAAGCTATTGAAAATGTGAGTTTCACCAGAAACACTGCTGCATCAGCATGTTTAACACATGACTAAGAACTTATAGGACAAGGTATGAGAAATGCTAAATTATTTGTGATGTTATCTAGATCCAGAAATAAAAGTGGAATTGAAGTCCAATTTTTTTAATTCTATCATTTCAAATTTTATGAAAAGGAATTTATATTATTCAGCCCAATATTTTGAATTCATACTGATAGCATCAATGAAGAGCTACATATAAAAGTTGTTGAAATGCATTATAATACCATCCTGGAAACAAAAAAAGACAATGCTGGAATAGCAGAATTGTACAAATATCTCAGGAATTGTTGTTGTTGAGCTGATTTTCAACTCATAATTTTTTTTTTAATGATTCCAGGTGGCAGGGACCATAAATATGAAAACCATTATGCAGAGATTCTATCCACATTTGGAAGAACTTATATTTGTAAGTATATGAGCTAAATGTCCTTGAGCTGACTTGTCTTCCTCTGAGGCAGTTCACCCAGGCCAATAGTCCACCTCAATGGGCTCCAAAATTGCCTTCTCCCCCCACCCTTCCCTGGTGTGTATGAACTTGGAGCAGAACAACAACATCTTTATTTCCACTAACCCTTAACTGAAATTCCCCATTTCCTTCTGTTACGTATGGATGCCACAAACCACAACAGTATCAGGAGTAGCTGTGAATTTGTCAACAATAGAGATCATGGATATTTCATATCACATTATAATTGTTACAGATATCTTCAAATGTTATTCAGATTTAGACCTGCTGAGATAAAAAAAAAAAACATATTGCTCTATCAAACATTTGGTTGCTTAAATATATTGATAAATTGTATTTCTAAATAATTCCTGCCCCATACAATCCCTATGTATTTTGTTTTATACATTTAAAACCTTTTTTTTTTTTTTTGAGAATAAGTCCACTGGCTTCACCAAAATGACCCATGGCATTAAATAGATTAAGAATTCCCTGAAGTAAAGTTAGGGGCAATATTATGGGCTTGAACATACATGTTGATAGTAGGTGCCATTGAGTCAACTCCAAATCATAGTGACCAATATGAAACAGAATGAAACATTGCCAGGACCTGCATCATCCTCACAACTGTTGGCAAGTTTGAGTCTATTGTTGCAACCACTGTGTCAATCCATCTCATTGGGGGTCTTCCTCTTTTTTGCTGACCTTCTACTTTACCAAGCATGATGTCCTTCTCTAGGGACTGGTCCCTCCTGATAACCTGTTAAAATAAGTGAGATGAAGTCTCACCATCCTTGCTTCTAAGGAGCATTCTGGCTGTACTTCCTCTGAGACAGAGATTGTTCCTTCTTCTGGCAGTCCAAGGTATATCCGCCAATACCATAATTCAAATGCATCCATTCTTTGGTCTTCCTTTTTCATTGTCCACCTTTCACATGCATATGAGGTAATTAAAAATACCATGGCTTGGGCAGGCATATTTTAGTCAACAAAGTGACATCTTTCCTTTTTAAGATTTCAAAGAGGTCTTTTGCAGCAGATTTACCCAATGCAATACATTGTTTCATTTCCTGACTGCTGGCTTCCACAGGCGTTGATTGTTGACCAAAGTAGAACAAAATCCTTGAGAACTTTAATATTTTCTCCATTTATCATGATGTTGCTTATTGGTCAAGTTGTTAGGATTTTTGTTTTATGCTGAGGTGCAAAGCATACGTGTGAATCACCTGTATTTGCCAACTCAAAGATAATGGCTAAGGAAAGTTGTTCACTGTTTTGATGGACTTCTTGAAGTAATCCAATACTTATACCTAGCACTCTTAGGCCTTTTAAACCATTTTGGGATAGGATGCCACCAAAATAAGAGAGTGAGACAAAAGCAGTATTGAATTGGATTAATAATGAGAGACAATCATCATAGCTAATGCCTTATGTCAAGTCAACACAAAGCAATGTAGTGGTTTTCAACCTTTTCCTCCAGCTCCATAATCCTTCCTTTAAATAAAATCTTGTTTGCATGGGTGAAGGATCAGAGTCAGTCCTGCTCACCCGCTCCTTAGCAGAATCCTGGTGATCTAAGAAGTGCGTTAAAAAATAAGCAAAAAAACCAACATTGAATTGTTATCAATGACTAATCAATATGCCATTAATCCGCCCCCCCAGAGTTGTTAGAATTTCTAATGAGAGGCTGACTAACCTAATTTCTAACCAATAGAATTTTAGGAAGTGAGGTAAAATGAGGTAAAAACCTGATTGATCAGATGACCCATATTTAAGCTCTTAAATTATCCTTGCCTTCCACAACTTCTCTCTTCATCTCCCGAACCTTTAGTTTCAACCATTTTACACTAGGACCCATGGCTCTGTTAGAGTTGGGATTGGGGAATTGGGACTGGGAACTAAAGCAACTTGTTCTTCTCAAACATTTCTAAGTTGGGGGTTTGTAAGTCAGGGGCTGCCTGTTTTCTTTGAATATTTCAGGGCTTGTGACTTCATAGATTCCTCAGTAGCTATTTTACATCATGAAGGTAAGAAAATGTTCTGTTTGTGTCTAAATGACATTTCTCCATCTGTCTCATAAAATCTCCTATTAACCTTGAATATAGTAGATCAGTATCTATAATATGGATATCATTATATAAGGGAATGTACAAAATAAAATGATTCTCCAGTGAAAAGTGACACTGTTTGAAAAATTTCCTTCACAATTATTTTGATCTGTAAAATTGGGATGCCTTGCAAGATTGCTGTCATAGCTAAATGAAATAATATATGCCCAGGATAATATGCTTATAGTACATATATATGTATACACACACACACACACACATATATATCCACCACTCATCTTTCAGTTTGTCATACTGTGGTATCTTGCATGTTGCTGTGATGCTGGAAGCTATGTCACTGGTGTTTCAAATACGTGCAGGATCACCCATGGTAGACAGTTTTCAGCAGAATTTCCAGACTAAGATAGAATGGGAAGAAAGACCTAGCAATCTACTTCTGAAAAAATTGGCCAATGACAACCATATGGATGGCAGCAGAACATTGTCTGGTATAGTGCCAAAAGTTGAGCACCTTAGGTTGGAAAGTACTCAGAATATGACTGGGCAAGAGCTGCTTTCTCTAAGTAGAGATGACCTTAATGAAGAGGATGGAGTAAAGCTTTTGAGACCTTCATTTGCTGATTTGACAAGACTCAAAATGAGAGAAACAACTGCAAACCTCCATTAATAATCAGAATGTAGCATGTACGAAGAATGAATCAGAAAAAATTGGCAGTTCTTGAAAATGAAATGGAATGCTTGAAGATCAATATCGTAGGCATTAGTGAGCTGAAATGGATGCTAAAATGGACTGGTATTGGCCATTTGGATGGGACAATCATATGGTATACTATACCACTCATCACCTACTGCCATCTAGTTCATTCCAACTCATAGCCAACCCACAGGGTTTTCAAGGTTGTAAAACTCTATGGAAGCAGACTGCCACATCTTTCTCCCCCAGACTCACTGGTGGTTTTGAAATGCGGTTATTTCAGTTAGCAGTCAATCGCTTTAACCACGGCACCACCGGGGCTCTTTATACTATGCCAGGAATGACAAATTGAAGAGGAACAGTATCACATTCACAGTCAAAAAGAACATTGCAAGATCTATCCTGAACTACAGTGCTATCAGTGATAGGATAATATCCACATGCTAATAATGAAGACCAGTTAATATGACTATTATTCAAATTTACACATCAACCACTAATGCCAAAGATGAAGAAACTGAAAAGTTTTACCAATTTCTGCAGTCTGAAATTGATCAAACATGCAATCAGGATGCATTGACAATTACTGGTGATTGAATTGCAAAAGTTGGAAACAAAGAGGAAGGACAGGTAGTTGGAAAATATGGCCTTGGTGACAGAAATGGCATCAGAGATCATAGGATAGAATTTTGCAAGACCACTGACTTTTCCTTTGCAAATACTTTTTTTCAACAACACAAATGCGGACTATACACATGAACCTCACCACATGGAATACACAGGAATCAAATGGACAACATCTTTGGAAAGAGACTATGGAGAAGCTCAATAGCATTAGTCAGAACAAGGCCATGGGCCGACTGCAGAACAGTCCATCAATTGCTCCAGTGCAAGTTCAAGTCGAAGGTGAAGAAAATTAAAACAAGTCCACAAAAGCCTAAGTACAACCTTGAATATATCCCGTGTGAATTTAGAGACCATCTCAAGAATAGATTTGGCGTATTGAATACTAAAGACAGAAGACAAGATGAGTTGTGGGATGACGTCAAGGACTTCATCCATGAAGAAAGCAAAAGGTCATTAAAAACACAGAAAAGAAAGGAGCAAAATGGAAGTCAGAAGAGACTCTGAAACTTGCCTACAGTAGCTAAAACAAATGGAAAAAAATGATGAATTAAAAGGGCTAAATAAAAGATCAAAGGGCTGCTTGAGAAAACAAAATAAATTATTATAATGAAACGTGCAAAAAGACCTGAGGTTAGAAAACCAAAAGGGAAGAACACACTTAGCATTTCTCAACCCGAAAGAACCGAAGAAAAAATTCAAACCTTGAGTTTCAATACTGAAGGATTCTATAAGCAAAATGTTGAAAGGCAGAGGAAGAATCATAAGAAGATGGAAAGAATACACAGAGTCAGCATTCAGCCATTTCAGGAGGTAGAATATGATCAAGAATGGATGATAGTGAAGGAAGAAGCACAAGCTGCACTGAAGGCATTGGTGAAAAACAAGGGTCCAGGAATTAATGAAATACCAGTTGAAGTGTTTTACAAACAGATGCAACACCAGAAGCACTCGCTCACTTGCCTATGCCAAGAAATTTGGAGGACAGCTTCCTGGCCAAAAAACTGGAAGAGATTCAAATTTGTATCCATTCCAAAAAAAAGGTGATCCAACAGAATGCAGAAAATATTGAATAATATCATTAATATCACACACAACTCAAATTTTGGTGAAGATAATTCAAAAATGGTAATAGCAGTACATCAACAGGGAACTGCCAAAAATTCAAGCTGGATTCAGAAGAGGATGTGGAATGAAGGATATCGTTGCTGATGTCAGATGGCTCTTGGCTGAAAGCAGAGAATACCAAAAAGATGTTTGTTGTTGTCATTAGGTACCCTCGAGTTGGTTCTGACTCATAGTGACCCCACGGAAAACAGAATGAAACACTGCCCAGCCGTGTGCCATCCTCCTGATAGTTGTGCTTGAGCCCATTGTTGCAGCCACTGTGTCAATTCATCTCATCGAGGTCTCTTTTTCACTGACCTTCTACTTAACCAAACACGATGTCCTTCTCCAGGAACTGATCCTTCCTAATAACATGTGCAAAGTATGTTTAGCTGTGTTTTATTGACTATTCAAAGGCATATGACTATGTGGATCATATCAAGTTATGGATAACATTGCAAAGACTTGGAATTCCAGAACACTTAACTGTGCTCATGAGGAACCGGTACATAGACCAAGAGGCAGTCGTTCGAATCAAGCAAGCGGATACTGCATGGTTTAAAATAAGGAAAGGTGTACACCAGGGTTATATCCTTTCACCATACTTAATCAATCTATATGCTGAGCAAATAATCCAAGAAGCGAGACTATATGTAGAAGTATGCGGCATCAGGATTGGAGGAAGACTCATTAACAACCTGCGTTATGCAGATGACACAACCTTGCTTGCTGAAAGAGAAGAGGACTTGAAGCACTTGCTGATGAAGGTCAAAGAATACAGCCTTCAGTATGGATTGCACCTCAACATAAAGAAGACAAAAATCGTCACAATTGGACCAATAAGCCTCATCATGATAAATGGAGAAAAGATTGAAGTTGTTAAGGATTTCATTTTGCTTGGATCCCCAATCAATGCCCATGGAAGCGGCAGTCAAGAAATCAAATGACATATTGCATTGGGCATATCTACTGAAAAAGACCTCTTTTAAGTATTAAAAAGCAATGATATCACTTTGAGGACTAATATATGCCTGACCCAAGCCACAATATTTTCAATCATCTCATATGCATGTGAAAGCTGGACAATAAATAAGGAGGGCTGAAGAAGAATTGATGCCTTTGAGTTATGGTATTGGTGAAGAATACTGAATACACTGTGATCTGCCAGAATGAATAAAACTGACTTGGACAAAGTACAGCCATAATGCTCCTTAGAAACAAGGATGAAGAGGCTTCATCTTATGTACTTTGGACATGTTATCATGTGGGACCAGTCCCTGGAAAAGGACATCGTGTTTGGTAAGGTAGAGGGTCAGCAAAAAAGAGGGAGACCCTCAATGAGATAGATGTATCGACATAGCTGCTGTAACAATGGCCTCAAACATAGGGACAATTGTGAGGATGCACAGGACTGAGTAGTGTTTTGTTCTGTTATGCACAGGTTTGCTATGAGTTAGAACTAACTCGATGGCACCTAACAATATGTATATATATGTGTATATGTATTATTATTCTCCTAAGAATAATAGCCAAAATAGGTATGTATATATATATATATATATACACATGCTGGCCATTATTACTAAGCATATATATATATTATTATTAACAGTACTGCTATATTATGCATGTGTTTCAAATTAAGAGTAATTTGTGATGTCTTCTTGGATTTATTTAACCACATTTATCTAAATTCAACATCCAAACTAAAATTATTTCTAACACATGAAAGCCCAAGTTGTTAAAAGTGTCAATTTAGTATTGCCCTGAGATACTCTTCAAACCTTGAACCAAAACTAGCTGCCAAGTTTACCTCTTAGATAAATACAGATTGGCTCACAAAATAAAGAATATCACCCATGAATGCCATGCTCTTTTTAAAAAATCACCTATTTGAGACTAAATGGTCAACAATTACTTTAAAATAAAGATGAGATGGTTAAGGGGGCAGGGAGACTAGATTAATGGAAACTGAACATTTCAACCAGAACAGAAATATTGAGAATGTTTATGCATTGTGAAGAATATAACAAATGTCACTGGACAACTCACGTAGAAATTGTTGAGAGGTAACCTAACTGTTGTGTACGCCTTCACTGAAAATGCAATGAAATATTATTTAAAAGAAAGAAAGAAAAATAAGCTCGCCTGAAAACTCTTATAAAAACAAAAAAAGTCAATTTAGTTCATACTCAAAGTGTGCCACCATTTTGGAAGCAAAATTTCCAGAAGGCTTCATAAGGACAATATTGGGACAGAGACTTCTTGTAAGAGACTTTTCATAATTTATTAAAATTCTGGATCTCTGGAATTCAGATTTTAATTATTATCTGCCTTTCAGTTGAAGAAATACCCAGACTTATGTTTTGGAAGACAGCATTTGTTCCAGATCTTTCAAGTACATTTTCACCATACCTGTGGTTATAAATGGTTTTTTTGGATAAGGAAGTTTTAAGTCAGACTGGAAAACTGATGTTTTGGTGATGCCAATTGTAAAAAGGAAATTCTCAGCTGTTGGTAGAGACCCAAACTATTGTGCATTCTCAAATCCAGAATAATCTATGGCACATAGTACTTGTGTGTTAAACAAGTACTAGAGAAGAGGAAGATATTAGTGGATTCCCTCAAGAAAATAACCTTTAAAATACGCAGATACAGGAAGATGGACAGTCAGAGGAAAATCTCGACGTGCAGAGAGCTAGCCACAGGAAATTGTATTTCAATTCAGATATATTGTACCTTTTGCAATCTCTCTCTACATCAGCCTGGGAAAGAAGAGGCAGGAAACTGAAGAGTAGATGCTGCTAGATCAGAAGGAAGGGAAATAAGGAAGTGAAGAGAAAGAAAACTAATAATCTTTGAGTTCCTTCTTTGCAAGAACATTACACTTTGGGTGCTGTTTGACAGGCTCTTGCAACAATTTTCTCTCCTAGAGTTGGCAAAGAAACAGGTAAGTAAATGTGGGAGAAACAAAACTAGAGACGCCAAAGTGGCACTGTGTGTATCTCCTTTTGTCCTTTCTGGCACTGGAACCACGAAAAAATGGTGAGGGAAGCTCAAATGGGCACCAGAAGTCCTGTGGTCTGTCCTTTTTTCTGCCATCCCTTTACATAGTGTCTGATCTCATGAACATAACAAAAGAAAAACCCTATTTCCCCAAACAAGATCGTATTCACAGGTACAAGGGTTAGGACTCCAACATACATTTTGGGGGGACACAGCATTTCAATGTAAATTGATCCTTTCCTTACTTATGTCAGTCACACTGGATTTGTCAGTTTGTGTCGTCACCCTTTCTGCATAGCCACTGAAACAGCAGGGGTCACATTATTGTGATAAGAAAAATTAGAACTCAAGGTCACAAGCATCAAATGAACTGTGATGTTAATGAAAAGATAAAAATTATGAATCGTTATGTAGTTGAATAAGATTTCACTGAAATGTACAAAAAAGGCAATGCAGTTCAAAAATATAAAGAGAAATTGACAAAAACCTAAGTGTAGCATAAGAGTTTTAACTCTACTATTTCAGGCATTTTCTGATCAATTAGGTAAAAAATAAAATTACAGAAGACATGGTTAGTAATGTTAATGTAATAGCTGCGTAGCACAGTATGCTCAAAGAAATAGAAAATACTGGATCTTTTCCAAGCCCTCATGGATCATTTAAAAAAATTGATAAATCCCTAATCTCAATAAATTCCTAAATTCAGAAATTGTATAGGCTGCATTATCTGACCACAATGAAACAAAAATAGAAAGTAATAAAGATACCAGCAAATAAACAACAAAACCACCTGCCTTAAAAAAATCATTTTCTAAAAATGTATTATTTCAAAGAGCTAATGAAAATTACAGTTATGCAATATTTAGAAATAATATATAAAAATTCTATACTAAAATTGATAGGACTTAATGTTTTTCTTATTAACTAAAAAAAGTGAATAAAATATGTAAATGTTTAACTTTAGTAAAAAAAGAAAATATAACTAAAAGGCTAATAGGAAAGTGATTAATAAAATAAAAAGCCAAAATTAGTGAATATAAAAGTAGAAAAGTCAAGAATTAATAAATATCTGTAAGTATTATTTATTTGAAAACACAAAAATAGAGTAAAATAATTTTTAGTTGGTCTAATTATAAAAGAAAAGGAACAAAAAGCTAAGATGCCTGCACTTTAATCTTATCTGCATGAGTTATTTATGCTGCTTTGCTTTAGTTTTAATGAGCTGTGTTTTACACACACGCACACACACACACACACACACACAAAATAATTTATGAAAGGGTTGCATTCTTGAAAAAGCACATAAGCTAAAAACATATATGTCAAAGCAATTTTCCCTTATGAAATAGCTGTAAAGAACATCATCTCATCCTTTCCAGAAAGCTAGCTGCTGCAGGCTGTTGTTAATTGCCTCCTCTGGTTTTCACATGGGGAGCTGCTGAGGCCTGTCCTGCTCTGTCCCACTGTGGGGAGGAGTAACTGTCATTTATCTGGTGGGGAAAGAAAGCAATTGCCCCTTCTTGTCACCTTTCACAGGCTTGAAGAAAAGAAGGTGAAAAAATCACCTACATCCAAAGCAGAGTGGCCAAAGGAATTTTCATAACAGGGATCTTTAAATATTGTTTTTTAGGTTGTTTGCTTTGTTACAATGTAAACACCATATGACTTCAACAGGCATCCGGGAAAATCAGCTGCACACACAAAGGCCTGGTGTGGAATTTACAGGACTATGTTCCACATCTGGTACATCCCAAAGCAGATCAAAGACAGCACAAGGGGAGTGCAGAGATGATCTAGAAGCAGAACCAACTCAGCAAATACGGATACAAAGCCAGAGGGAACCATATGAAACTAGTCACAGAAATCTTGAGGAAACTATGGGTCTTTCATTAGGTTATAGAATGTGGTTCAAGCCTATCATGGGATGATCTTAAGGGGCAGGGAGAACCCAACTAACCCTTGGGCTCTCTATATTTGTGTCTCTCTATCTATCATCTATCTATATATCTATCTATGTATCTATCTATGTATCTATCAATCTATCATCTATCTATCTATCTATCTATCTATCTATCTATCTATCTATCTATCTATCTATCTATCTATCTATCTATCTATCTATCATCTATCTATCTATCTATCTATCTATCTATCTATCTATCTATCTATCTATCTATCTATCTATCTATCTATCGATCTCCATTCTATATCCCAAGTTGTATATCACTGATACCAGTGTACTCACAATGCCTCATTGTTATGGATTGAATTGTGTCCCCCCAAAATGTGTGCCAACTTGGCTAGGCCGTGATTCCCAGTATTGTATGGTTGTCTACCATTTTGTGATCTGATGTGATTATCCTGTATGTTGTAAATCCTTACCTCTAATTTTTTATGATGTTAATGAGGCATGACTAGAGGCAGTTATGTTAATGAGGCAGGACTCAATTGATGGGATTAGGTTGTATCTTGAGTCAATCTCTTTTGAGATATAAAAGAGAATTGAACAGAGAGGAGAGGGACCTCCTACCACCAAGAAAGAAAATCCAGGAGAGGAGCGTACCCTTTAGATCCAGGATCCCTGAGCTGAGAAGCTCCTAGACTAGGGGAAGATTGATGACAAAGACCTTCCCCCAGAGCCAACAGAGAGAGAAAGACTTCCTGTGGAGTTGGCATCCTGAATTCAGACTTCTAGCCTACTAAACTGTGAGAGAATAAACTTTTGTTTGTTAAAGCCATCTATTTGTGGTACTTCTGTTATAACAGCTCTAGATAACTAAGACACTCAGGGAAATCAATCTTCTTAGTATTGCACTTACTTACCAAACATATTCTATAGACAACACCCCAGCCATCTACCCTGAAGATGACTGCTATTAGATGAAGAAAATTCTTTAGTTCTAGTACAAGTTGCCTGGAATTGTTTTCCTCTATATATTCAAACCTAAATCCAAAGCTTCATTGAATTGGAAGTGAGACTATACATTTCACCTCTGTCTCATGTGACTCATCAAATTTAGAATATTTTACAACTATTTTGAGCATTTTCAAGACTGACCGTGCATCTGCAATTTCCCACAACTTTCTCTACCAGCTTTGTTTCTGTTAAAAGGCACTTGCAAAGCATTCAAAAATGTTGGAGCTTTTTTGTGTGTGTGTGTGTAGGTGGGGAGGTGGAGAAGTTTCTTTAAAAGTCCCAATCATAACTACCTCAATGATTTTTGGAAGAATAGTGACCTACCTTCTTTTGCAGCATGTTGAGGTTACATTATTTTTTTTCATTAATTGAAAAAAAAGAAAAAATATAATTACATTAATTTCATTAATTACACACACTCAAATATTTGTAATGCAAGGCCCATGCAAGCTGTAACCTTCCTAAATGGTAATCATTACTTTAGAGCATAGGGTATGGGCATCAGTATTGTGAGACTGAAGATATCTACTAGTGATTTAAATTCTAAATGGTACTTAATTGCTTGATATAGATTTGATTATCTGAGAGCTATAGGCTTAAAATTTTAAGTCATTTTCAGTTTCTTAATATGAAGAAAAACTAGGCGGTCTTCCATAATCTATAAACTTACATGGTTCACTTTGACAATAAAACCTTATGTGGAGACAAGTTATAAAAGATGAAAAAGAACAAATAATTGTTCTTTGGTTAGAGCTAGCTCAAAATTCACGTTAACATTAGCATACAAGATATATTTCAGTGAATTATTTAGTAGCTTAAACATATTCAGCATTCAGTATTTCCAATTTTTTTTTTTTTAGGTGGTAGTGATTTATCAAAATCTGCTGGATGATCAATTTGTAACAACTGAATAGATGTCTTTGTTTGCCTACTGCAGTAGTACTAAATCATTTCACACATGGAACAAGGAGGCTATGTGAAATAAAGTTCAAATAGCCTTTTCTTTTGGCGTGAGTGTGAATCACCTATATTTGCCAGCTCAAGGATAATGGGTAAGGGAAGTTGTTTGCTATTTTTGATGGGCTTATCAAAAAAAAAAAAAAGAAAATTTTTCTTTTTTTTTTTTCTTATCAAAGTAACCCCATCCCTAACAGACACATGAGGAAATGCTCGGTATCACTAGCCATTAGAGAAATGCAAATCAAAACTACAATGAAGTACCATCTCTCCCCGACATTATTGGCACTAATCAAAAAAAAAAAAAAAAAAACACAAGATAACAATGTTGGAGAGGTTGCAGGGAGACTGGAACTCTTATGCACTGCTGGTGGGAATTTAAAATGGTACAACCAATATGTTAAACAATATTGCGCCTCCTTAAAAAGCTAGAAATAGGAATACCATAATGATCTAGAAATTTTAGTCCTAGGAATATATCCTAGAGAAATAAGAGCTGTCACACAAATAAACACATGCACACCCATGTTCACTGCAGCATTATTCACAATAGTAAAAAGATTGAAACAACCTAAGTGCCCATCAACAGATGAATGGGTAAACTATGGTACATGCACAAAATGGAGTATTACACAATAAAGAACAATGATGAATCTGCAAAGCATCTCACAACATAGATGAATCTGGAGGGCATTATGCTGAGTGAAATAAGTTAATCACAAAAGGACAAATATTGTATGAGACCTCCTCCCCACAAAAAAAAAACAAACCAAACCCACTGCCATCAAGTTGATTCCGACTCATAGTGACCCCATAGGGTATCCAAAGCTGTAAATCTCTATGGAAGCAGACTGCCACATCTTTCTCCCTCAGAGTTGCTGGTGGTTTTGAACTGCCAACCTTTTGATTAGCATTCCATTGCTTTAACCACTGCACTGCCAGGGCCCCTTCTGTATGGGACCACTAGTATAAAAACCCAAGAAAAGTTTTACACACAGAAAAAAAACTTTGATGGTTATAAGGGAGGGTAAATTTTTTTTTTTTTAATGGTGGGAAGGGGGAATCACTAACTACATAATAGTCAAGTGTTAACTTTGATGAAAGGAAAAACAATACACAGTACAGGGGAAGTCGGCACGACTTGACAAAGGCAAAGTCGTAGACGTTTCCTAGACACATCCAAATACCTTGAGGGACCAAGTTACTGGGGCTGAGGGCTGAGAGCCATGGTCTTGGGGAATATCTAGGTTAATTGGCATAACACAGTTCATAAAGAAAATGTTCTACATACAACTTCGGTGAGTAGCGACTGGGATCTTAAAAGCTTGTGAGTGGCCATCTAAGATACATCTATTGGTCCCAACGCTTTCAGAGCAAAGGAGAATTAAAAAAAAAAAAGACAAGGAAAAATATCAGTCCAAAGGACTAATGGATCACATGAACCACAGCCTCCAGCAGCCTGAGCCCAAAAGATCTAGATGGTGCCCAGCTACCATCACTGACTGCTCTGACAGGGATCACAATAGAGGGTTCTGGACAGAACGGGAGAAAAAAGTAGAACAAAATTCAGATTCAAAGAAAAAGATCCGACTTATCGGTCTGACAGAGACTGGAGGAACTCCCAAAACTATGGCCCCAAGACACCCTGCTCACTTAGAACTGAAGCCACTCCTAAAGCCCACCTTTCAGCCAGAGATTAGACAGGCCTATAAAACAAACAATAACAAACATGAGGAATGTGCTTCTCAGTTCAATCAAGCATATGAGATCAAATGGGCAACACCTGCCCAAAAGCAAAGACAAGAAGGCAGGAAGGGACAGGAAACCTGGATGAACGGACTTGAGGAACCGGGAGTGTAAAGGGAAAGGGAAAGAGTGCTGACACATTGCAAGGATTGCAACCCATGTCAGAAAACAATTTATGTATAAATTTTGAATGAGAAACTAATTTGTGGTGTAAACTTTCACCTAGAACACGATAAAATTTTTTAAAAAAGTAATCCCATCCTTATACCCAGCACTCTTAGGCCTTTTAAACTTTTTGCTATGGGACGCTACCAAAATAAGACAGCGAGAAGAAACAAATATTTGAATGGAGTGAAAAACAAGGAACGATCATAGCTAATGCATTGTGTCAAATCGACATCACTATGTTTGTGTTGTTTACATTCCAAATAGATTTTGGCAAGAGCACCACGTCCTCTCTCCTCGGCGTTTACTACTCTATTGGAAACTCAGAAAGTGGATGGAGATGAATAGAAGAGACAAACTGCAGGAGATGATTATAAAATGTTAAATAAATAACTTTTTTAATAATTTTTATTGAGCTTTAAGTGAACTTTTACAAATCAAGTCAGTCTGTCACATATAAGCTTATATATACCTTACTCCATACTCCCACTTACTCTCTCCCTAATGAGTCAGCCCACTCCCTCCTTCCAGTCTCTCCTTTCGTGACAATTTTGCCAGTTTCTAACCCTTTCTAACCTCCCATCTCCCCTCCAGACAGGAGATGCCAACACAGTCTCAAGTGTCCACCTGATACAAGTAGCTCACTCTTCGTCAGCATCTCTCTCCAACCCATTTGTCCAGTCCCTTCCATGTCTGATAAGTTGTCTTTGGGAATGGTTCCTGTCCTGGGCCAACAGAAGGTTTGGGGATCATGACTGCTGGGATTCCTCTAGTCTTGGTCAGACCATTAAGTCTGGTCTTTTTATGAGAATTTGGGGTCTGCATCCCACTGATCTCCTGCTCCCTTAGGGGTTCTCTGTTGTGCTCCCTGTCAGGGCAGTCATCAGTTGTGGCTGGGCACCATGTAGTTCTTCTGGTCTCAGGATGATGTAAGTCTCTGGTTCATGTGGCCCTTTCTGTCTCTTGGGTAAATAAATAACTTTGACTCAGAGATCCAGTGTTATTGGAATTGTAAATGTCACAAAGCAGATACTGGAGTGAGAGAAGAGATAGAACCCTATTTTCCATGAGTAAGATAAAAACAGCATGTTAATGGCAAGGGGAACCTTAGAGCTCTTGCCTAAGCCTTGAGGTAATGCCACACACACACACACACACACACACCTTTCTATGTGTGTTTCCTTTTTTTCTGGTTTTTATTAAGGTTGAAAAAATAGAGGGTTATGTGTATTTGACCAAAAGCACATATGTTGTTATTCCTAGTCAAGCAGTTTTTCCTTCTGCTGCCTTTAGATGACCAAAGTTACACGTGAACTCGATTCCAAGCAATACCAGCTCATTTTCTCGAAGTTTACTACAGGTCTTTAAACCCATTAGTATTTATGATAGCACAGAGTGGCCTCTGAGGGAAATAGTTCAATGCATTTATAATTTTCTAGGGAAAAGAATAAAGGTATTAATACCAATAAGAGTGAGGAAATAAAATCAGAAACTTCCAAGATGATAAAAGTAAAAGTGAAATTTCACTTAATCAGAAATATATTGAGCACTTAAATGTGTCTTCCATTGTACCAGGTCATTTGAGAGGTAACCCATTGCCATCGAGTTGATTCCAACTCATTGCGATCCTATAGGACAGAGTAGAACTGCCCAATCATGTTTCCAAGGAGCAGCTGGTAGATTTCAGCTGGTGAGCTTTTGGTTAGCAGCCTGAGCTCTTAACCACCATGTTTTCCATTGTGCCAGGTCATTTGAGAGGTAGTTATTTAAGTTTTGGAACACTTGATTGAATGCCAATCGTGGCTGTACCACAGAGCTCGCTCTGAAGTGCACGGATGTATTTGACTTGGTTGTTGTTCTCTATTAGCTCCCAAACTAATCAGGATAGATAAGCCCACACACAAATGACTGAGAACATTGTGATAAATGCTATAAAAGACATTTAAACAAATTGCTGTAGGATAAAGATTAATTCTGGTGTGCTGACCTGCAAGAGTTTTCAGAGCAAGTATTTTTTGTTGTTGTTGATATCACGTGTTTTCATTAACGGGAGCATGCTGAGTCATGGAGTGTGTTTAAATTTTTGGTTGGTAATACAGATTTTGAGAAATATTATGTGGGAATACATGGTTACCAAAAACCTTTGGGGGTTCTTGGGTGCCATGATTGGTGTGAATCTGTCTTTACCACCAGATCTTGGTTGCTGGATGTATTGTGGGGCACCTTCCATTAGTTTACATGGGGAACCTCTGGTTTTCCCAATACAACACACAAACACACACACGCACACACAACCTAAGCCCACCAACACTCCCTATCACACAGGAAACCATAAATATGATTACAATGCTTATCTAGGGCTGCAAAAGCAAAAAGACAATTTTTTTACCCAATTATACTTCCTGAATGCACTGTCTCACATTCACATTTAAGCCTTCTATCCCAGCTATTTTGCTCCAACAAACATATCTTTCACCTTTCACCATTCCACAAGCCCCACTGAAGGGCAGCAAATACTTCCAGCGGTAAAAGTAGGCTAGCAAGAAATCTGAGAGCTGGGAAAAGTGGGTGGTCAACCATATATACCATGCACTATGAAAGGATTAATCTCTCTATTCCACCCATTTTTCTCAACCTCTCATTGCCACTTTTCCAGTCCCAACTACCATCATCTCTCAGCTGGTCTACTTCAACAGCTATCACTGTTGCATCACTGCCCCACTCCAGTGCCATCCTCTGTACCTTAGAGGGATTTTTCTAAAATGACAATCCTCGTAATCAAGTCAGTACTTATTTATTATTCTCCATTTCCCCTAAGGATGAAGTCCAAACTCCTTAACTTGGTTTTCAAAGCCCTTCTTGATCTGTTCCCTGCCTACCTCTCCAACCTCCACTCACACTTCTCCCTCAAAATGTGTCTTGCATACCAGTCACATTAATGCACTTCCTGTTTTGTACACAAGCCTTGTTCATTTTTGTCTCTGCACCTTTGCCATTCCCTCTGTCTGGATTTCTTTCTTACCATGGACTGTTGTGGGTACTCTACAAGATAAAATTGAAGCTTCTGCTTCTGTTCCTATATCTTCCATCTGTGAGTGACACCACCATCCACCATTTCCCAAAACCAGAAATTAGTGATCTATCCTAAAATTCTCCCTCTTCTTCATCTCCCACTTTCAATAGTTCTCCAGGTCCTGTAAATTTTAATCCTTTAGAATTTATCATATCTGTCCCCTTTCTTTTGATCTCCACTTTCTTGGCCCTAGTTCAAACTCTCATCAAATGTCACACCTAGATTCTAGCTACAGCCATTTAACTGGTCCCCTGACCTCCCCACTCCCTCCTAGCACTTCTATATCCTACAAACAGGGAACAGTAGGTTTCTTCACTTCAAAGCATCCTGGCAGGATCAGCTACAGTGAAGCTAGGATCAAAGCAGCCATACTTCAAAGGTCTTCGACTTCATCAGCTATGCAATTGCAACCAAGAAACCAGATAGAAACCATTCTTGTGCCTTCGTTATGGATAAATCATGCCCTACCCACTACTGGTAGGTTGTAAAGGCACACATATTTCTATCACTGTCATTTGGTTGCATTCTTTAGCAGTTGGGATTGACACCAAAGAATGGGTGGTCAACAAAGTATTATCCATTATAATGACTACAGAGAAAGGCTTCCTAATATATAGTGGACTACAGAAACAAAGAGAAATGTGGGTGATAAGAAAATATAGGGAAAGCCACCCGGTCAGCACAGAGATTCAATATTTTAAATGAACAGAAGGTCAGAACAGAACTATTACTATTGGTTAGTTTTTTTTCCTATATTTGAACCTCAGTACTGCCACTAATTACTAGTACATCCTTGAGAGAGCAATTCATCCTCTCCTAGCCTGTTTCCTTTTTCATGAAATTGGGATAAAGCTAACATTTACCTCGCAGGGTTTCTCTGGACCTTAAATGATACAATGTGAGTAACATCCTCAGTTTGGCACATAGTCAGCATTCAACAAATGCTTCCTCAGCATTCCTAAAGCCCTTGCCCCAACTCTTGCCAAGTTTAATTCTTGTTTTGTTTCTTCCTCTCCCTTAACCTCTGTAGTAAAGTAGAGTCAATAGCCAGGCCATCAGACACAATATGCTTCTAATTTGTTCTTTGCTGAAACAGTGGTAACGCATCAATCTATCAGCTGGAAAACTAGTTCAATTAATTGGCTTCCCTGAGCTGTGCCTGCTGGAGTAGATAAAAATTTCTCAGGACACCAATATCCAAGGGTATGCAGTCAAGCACTTTGTCCAGAAACAGGGCAGATATCAGCTTCTGCTGTAAAGAGGGAAGGGGGTTGCTTGATTTAGGCCTAGGGATTTCCCAAAGCCCTCGCTATAAGCCTTTGAACCTCCCCAAATGCCTGCAGGTTGTTAAGAAATCTCTGGCTTCTTCAGAATTGTCCAGGGGCTAGAAAATCTGCAGGGCAATATTCCAAAAACTTTCTGTAAAGATCTTACATTGAGCTTTCACAGTCTTATGACCAATGGCCTTGAGATTCCTCCCAGCCTGATTTGTAAAATGATTTCCATGATTAATGAGTGGGCATGACAAGATAGCCACAAGGAGGAATGAGAAAGAAAAGAGAGAACTACTGGAGTGGAAACTCCCAGGAGGTGTGTGGAGATGAGTGGTAAATCTGAAGAGACTGTGAAAGGAGAAGGAAGGGCTAATTTTCAGAACAGGAAACAAAAACAGAAACAGAAACACATCAGCCAGTTGTCCTGTAGAGTTGCTCCTCCCGCATTAGTCAGGAGAAGTGTCAGAAGTTAACATGGGGCTCTCCATAGCAAAATGTCTAAAATAACCAAAGAAGAGTTATTTTTTTTTCCAAGACCCCATTTCATACAAGAGGCAAGGGAAAAATTATCAAGTGATGCAAAAAAGCAGTGGTAACTGAAAGATGGGCTAGACCAGGTTAATGATGGTGATGGACATGCAATGCAGGCTCAGAAAACAAAACCAAACCCATTGCTGCTGAGTCAATTCCAACCCAACAATAGTATAGGACAGAGTAGAACTGCCCCATAAGGTTTCCAAGGCTGTAATCTTTATGGAAACTGACTGCCACACTTCCCCACAGAGCAGCTGGTGGGTTCAAACCACTGACCTTTTGGTTAACAGCAGAGTACTTAACTACTGTGCCACAGGGCTCCTTTGCAGGTCTAGAGAAAGATGAAAAAACCTTAAGTATATGAGGAGAAAGGCTCTAAACACCATCACTTGAAGATCCTAATAGCTATGTTTTAGTGAATGCCTATACTATGCTGAGTGCTTACACAAACTACCTCAGTTAATCCTGGCAATTCAGTGAGGTAGCTACTGTAAGTACCCTAACAGATGAAGAAATAGAGACCTGTAGAGTTTGAGCGTTTTTCCAATGTCACACTAATCATAGGTGACAAACCTGGGACTAGAATCTACATCTGTCTAAAGAACCCATGTATGCTTCAATCATTTTAAAGATACCAGAGCAGCAAATTGAAAATACTAACATTTTAGAAGTAGTAATAATAGCAGCTGTAAGGACTATTATTTTGCACTTACTATATTCCAGGTACTGTTGTAAGGGTTTTATATATTATATTAACTCATTAGACCCCCACGCATCTGTCAGTTTGTCACTCTGTGGGGGCTTGTGTGTTGCTGTGATGCTAAAAGCTATGCCACCAGTATTCAAATACCTGCAGGGTCACCCATGACAGACAGGTTTCAGCTGAGCTTCCAGACTAAGACAGATTAGGAAGAAGGACCCAGTGGTCTACTTTTGAAAAGAATTAGCCAGTGAAAACCTTATGAATAGCAGTGGAACATTGTCTGACATAGTGCCAGAAGATGAGCCCCCCAGGTTGGTAGACACTCAAAAGAAGACTGGGGAAGAGCTGCCTCCTTAAACTAGAGTCGACCTTAATGATATGGATGAAGTCAAGCTTTCACAACCTTCATTTGCTGATGTGGCATGACTCAAAATGGGAAGAAACAGCTGCAAACTTTCATTAATAATTAGAATCTGAAATGTACAAAATATGAATCTAAGAAAATTAGAAATTGTCAGAAATGAAATGGAACTCATAAAGATCGATATCCCAGGCATTAGTGAGCTGAAATACACTGATACTGGTCATTTTGAATTGGATAATCATATGGTTTACTATGCCAGGAACAACAACTTGAAATGGAATGGCTTTGCTGTCATCATCAAAAGAACATTTTAAGATCTATCTTGAAGCACAAGGCTATGAGTGATAGGATAATATCCATATGCCTATAAGGAAGACCAGCTAATACAACTATTATTCAAATTTACATACCAAATATGCCAAAGATGAAGGAATTGAAGATTTTTATCAACCTCTGCAGTCTGAATTGGATTGAACATGCAATCAGGATGCACTGATAATTACTGGTTATTGGAATGCAAAAGTTGGAAACGAAGAAGGGTCAGTAGTTGGAAAATATGGCCTTGGTGATAGAAACGATGCAGAAGATCGCATGATTGAATTTTCAAGACCAATGACTACTACATTGCAAATACCTTTTTTCACCAACATAAACAGCGACTATACACATGGACATCACCAGATGGAACGCACAGGAATCTAATCAGCTATATCATCTGTGGAAAGAGATGATGGAAGAGCTCAATATCATCAGTCAGAAAGAACATCAATTACTCATATGCAAGTTCAAGTTGAAACTGAAGAAAATTAGAACAAGTCTATGAGAGCCAAAGTGTCACCTTGAGTATATCCCATCTGAATTTAAAAACCACGTCAAGAATAGATTTGATGCTTTGAAAACTAAAGACCGAAGACCACACGAGTTGTGGAATGACATCAAGGACAACATACATGAAGAAAGCAAAAGGTCATTAAAAAGACAGTAGAGAAAGAAAAGACTAAAATGGATGTCAGAAGAGACTCTGAAGTTTGCTCTTGAATGTTGAGTAGGTAAAGCAAAAAGAAAAAAATGATGAAGAGCTAAACAGAAGATTTCAAAAAGTGGTTCCAGAGGACAAAATCCAATATTATAATGACATGTGCAAAGAGCTGGAGATAGAAAATCAACAGGGAAGAACACACTCAGCATTTCTCATGCTGAAAGAACTGAAAAATTCAAGCCTCAAGTTGCAATACTGAAGAATTCTACGGGGAAAATATTAAATGACACAGGAAGCATCAAAAGAAGATGGAAGAGATACACAGAGTCACTATACCAAAAAGAACTGGTTGATGTTCACTCCATTTAAGGAAAGAACATATTATCGGGAACTGATGATACTGATGATACTAAAGGAAGAAGTCCAAGCTGCGCCGAAGGCATTGGTGAAAAACAAGGCTCCGGGAATTGACGAAATGCCAATTGAGGTATTTCAGTAAACCAGTATGGTGCTGGAAGTGCTCACTCATCTATGCCAAGAAATTTGGAAGATAGCTACCTGGCCAACTGACTGGAAGAGATCCATATTTATGCCTATTCCCGAGAAAGGTGATAACAAACAAATGTGGAAATTATAGAACAATATCATATGCGAGCAAAATTTTTCTGAAGATCTTTCAAAAGTGGCTACACCAGTACATAGACAGGTAACAGCCAGAAATTCACGCCGGATTTATAAGAGGACATGGAACCAGGGATATCATTGCTGATGTCAGATGGATCCTGGCTGGAAGCAGAGAATACCAGAAAGATGTTTACCTGTGTTTTATTGACTATGCTAAGGCATCCAACTGTGTGGACCATAACAAATTATGGATAACATTGCGGAGAATTGGAATTCCGGAAACCTTAACTGTAGTCATGAGGAATCTGTACATAGATCAAGAGGCAGTCATTCGAACAGGACAAGGAGTTACAGCATGGTTTAAAGTAAGGAAAGGTGTGCATCAGGGTTGTATCCTTTCACCGTTCCTATTGAATCTGTATGCTGAGCAAATAATTCGAGAAGCTGGACTATATGGAGAAGAACGGGGCATCAGGATTGGAGGAAGATTCATTAGCAACCTGCATCCTGCAGGTGGCACAACCTTGCTTGCAGAAAGCAAAGAGGACTTGAAGCACTTACTGATGCAGATCAAAGACCACAGCCTTCAGTATGGATTACATCTCAACATAAAGAAAACAAAAATCCTCAAAACTGGACCAATAAGCAAAATCATGATAAACGGAGAAAAGATTGAGGTTGTCGAGGATTTCATTTTATTTGGATTCACAATCAACACTCATGGAAGCAGGAGTCAAGAAATCAAATGACACGTTTCATGAGGCAAATCTGTTGCAAAAGACCTCTTTAAAGTGTTGAAAAGCAAAGATGTCACCTTGAGGACTAAGGTGCACCTGACCCAAGCTGTGGTACCTTCAGTCGCATCATATGCATGCAAAAGCTGGACAATGAATAAGGAAGACCGAAGAAGTATTGACGCCTTTGAATTGTGGTGTTTGTGAAGAATATTGAATATACCATGGCCTGCCAAAAGGACGAACAAGTCTGTCTTTGAGGAAGTGCAGCCAGAATGCTCCTTAGAAGCTAGAGTGGCAAGACTACATCTCACATCCTTTGGACATGTTATCAGGAGGGGTCAGTCCCTGGGGAAGGACACCACGCTTGATAAAACAGAGGGTCAGCAAAAAAGAGGAAGACCCTCAACGAGATGAATTGACACGGTGGCTGGAACAAAGAGCTCAAGCACAGCAACAATTTTGAGGATTGTGCAGGACTGAGCAGTGTTTTGTTCTGTTGTGCATAGGGTTGCTACGAGTCAGAACCAACTCAATGGCACCTAACAACAACAACAAAAACTCATTAGATCCTGCCAAGAACTCTATGACATAGGTATTTTTCTTATGGCCACTTTAAAGATAAGGGAAGTGAGGCTCATGCCTTGCCCGCACAGTGAATAACAAGACTGTTCAGAGGTAAATTTTAAAGAATAAGAAAGTTTTCCCTTGTTGTCCAAGTACTTACGTTTGTCCCTCATGACCAGTACTTTTACTGTGAGCTGTTAAAAAAAAAAAAGCCAAACCCGTTGCCATAGAGTTGATTCCGACTCATAGCAGCCCTATAGGACACAGTAGAAGTGCCCTGTAGGGTTTCCAAGGAGCAGCTGGTGGATTTTAACTACCAACCTTTTGGTTAGTAGCCTGAGTTCTTAACCACAGCACCACCATCATGAGTATTAAATCCACTGCTGTTGAGTTGATTCTCATAGCGACCCTATAGGGTAGAGTAGAACTGCCCCATAGAGTTTCCAAGGAGTGCCTGGTGGATTCGAACTGCCAACTTTTTGGTTAGCAGCCATAGCTCTTAACCACTATGCCACCAGGGTTTCCATCGTGAGCATTAGTGGGATGTAAACCTACCCTAGTCTATCCGTCATCGCCTTAAGGGCAGGAGTCCAAGACTGAACGTTAGAAGTGTTTAGCACTAGCCTCTGCTTCACCACTGAGTAACCTGTTTCTGGTCCCCATTACCCTATCCTTAAATCATGGGTGTTAACTGTACATTATCCTGGGTTTCGAGGACTTTAGCCCTGAGGAACTGATGGTTAAAACTAAGGACAGGATGGGAGCCATCACAAACAAACAACATGAAATTCAGTAATAGCAGAGCTTTGTCTCTAGAGGCCTCACCAGAAAATATGCACTGACCTAGTTCCTGGAGGTTTGAATTCTAATAGATCAGTGGGGTTGTGTATATGTAACAGAAACAGACTACAGAGTCTTAGGCAAACACCGAGTCCTCTTATGCATCAAGGAGTCTAGAAATATGGAGTCCAGGGCTAGTGCAACTTCTGCACGAAGGCTCCTTCCACCTTTCAGTTCTGCCTTCTGCCATATGCAGCCTGTGGCTTTTGTCGTTCTGCTCTAAAGGTGGTTGAAAAGATGAAGAAGAGTGCTTGTCAGCTGAGTCTGGCCGTTGTTGGCAGGATAACTCTTCCTTTATGGGAAACTCCGCCTGGTATATTTCTGATTATATCACATTGGACAGAACTGTGCCACATAGATAACGAAAGATTTAAGGAAGCTTAGGAAGTTGTACTTTTAGCTCACTGCATTTCCACCCTGGGGGAAAATGATTCTTTAGTAAGGAAGACTAAACCAAACCCATTGCTGTTGAGTCAATTCTGAGCCATACCAACCCTATAGGACAGAGTAGAACCGCCCCATAGGGTTTCCAAAGAGTGGCTGGTGGATTCTAACTGCTTATCTTTGGTCAGCAGCTGAGCTCTTAACCACCGCACCACCAGGGCTTTAAGAAAGACCAGGAGAACATATATTGGGTGAGCAAGCAGCAGTGCTCGCCACACCCAATTTCACCACCAAGTAGCTCTGCCATCTTGGGCAGATTATATCACTTCTGTGAACATTAGCCTGATGTCAGCCATCCCTGAGCCAAACAAGTCCAGCTTTGTGAACCTACACAAATTGCTAATCCTCTCATGTATAAAATATGTTGTTGTTGTTAGGTCCTGTTGAGTCAGTTCTGACTCATAGCAACCCTGTGTAGAGCAGACCACAACACTGCCGTATCCTGTACCACCCACACTATCGTTGCTATGATTGAGCCCATTGTTGCAGCCACTGTGTCAATCATTGCATTGAAGATCTTCTTTTTTGATGATCCTCTGCTTTACCAAGCATGATGTCCTTTCCCAGGGACTGGTCCCTCCATATAACATGTCCAAAGTATGTAAGATGCAGTCTCACCATCCTTGCTTCTAAGGAGCCTTCTGGCTGTACTTCTTCCAAGACAGATTTGTTAGTTCTTTTGGCAGTCTGTGGTATATTCAATATTCTTCGCCAACACCACAATTCAAAGGCCTCAATTCTTCTTCGGTCTTCTTTATTTATCATGCAGCTTTTGCATTCCTATGAGGCGATTGAAAACACCATGGCTTGGGTCAGGGGCACCTTAGTCTTCAAGATGACATCTTTGCTTTTCAACACATAATAAGTGTAACCTATATATATATATTTTTATAGAAAACCCAGAATAGATCTGTGCTCCATTGGGTTTTCAATGACTGACTTTTCAGAAGTAGACTGTCAGGCCTTACTTCCGAGGTGTTTCTGGGTGGACTTGAATCTCTAACCTTTTGTTTAATAGCCGAGCACATTAACCATCTTCACCACCCAGGAGCTCCTTTTCATACCTACACTTTAAGAAGTCTGCAGTGCCTACTGTTTTAATGACAGCATATTAAAACTTGAACATACATAAAAATTTAATATATAGGAACTCCTAGTATATTAAGGTTGTTAACATCACTTGCCCTTGATGGAAATATTATGTGAACCACACTACTTTCTAGGTCTATTGACCAAGGGGAAATATAGCCTTTGATTTTGCTGCTGAAGAGGAGCTATCAGGTTAGAGACAGGAAAGGAGTACCCTACACTAAGGCTTCAGCAAGTGCCTACCGGAATGGGCTGAGCCAGATCAAATGACTATTTTCAGTGTGTTTAGAGAAGAGTACATTGAGGGGATGGAGAACTTGGCCTTCTTGATTTGTTCTTACATATCTAAGTTGGTAACTTGTTTTTATTAGCACAATAGTGTATTTTTTTTTCTCCCTTAGGCACTAGGCCCATAAGACTAGGTGTTTCACATAAGATTTCAATTTGGCATCAAGATAAGAGCAATGTTGGCAGTATTTTTTAATGCAATCATGTTTTTTAACAGTATTCCCATGTATATTTAATATATAGTGATATTTTTTCAGTGCTAAGATTCAGTTGTGCTATTACTGTACTCTAATTTACCTCTTGAGATAATATTTTCTGCAATTTGTGACTGAATTGAAAATGAAAATAAAATATTTCTTAGTCATGACAAGGGGAATTCAGTCAACTTCAAGTCCAGAAGAAAAATGACACTGCACCACAACCATAAACTTTTAGAGAAAGACAATTTCCAACATGTGATTTATGGTCATAACATTCTAGAATTCTGTCTTTCCCAACAAAGCTTTGCAATCATTTGGGGATGGCAGGGCTGGAATGCACATTATTCTCTAAACATGGCAAAAAAAAAAAAATTTTATGGCACTGCCCACTTGCATGCCACTGTAAATAAAAGAGCCACCGCACTGTCTGACATGTGGGGTGCCAGAGGGCGTTACCTCGAAATTAACTTCTGTCTAATTTGATTAGAAGTCAGAAGCTGCAGGTAAGTCAGCTCCCGTAACACTCCAGGAGGACCTCATTGCTTCTCTTCAAGAATAATATGCAGAGATTTTGAGCATGATGTTTTTTTGGGGGGGAGGGGCTAGTCTTAGGATTTCTGAATTCCTCAGTTCTCTCAAAGGAGAATGAAGAAACAATATCATCACAATAAGTTGGCCATATGGGAGCAGGTGAACATTGAAGCTGTCCAGGTAGTGTTGAGGAGCTGAGCAGAGAGTGATCTTTTTTTTTTAATTTTTATTGTGCTTTAAGTGAAAGTTTACAAATCAAGTCAGTCTCTCATACAAATATTTATATACACCTTGCTATATACTCCCAGTTACTCTCCCCCTAATGACACAGCCCGCTCCGTCCCTCCACTCTCTCTTTTTGTGTCCAGTTCGCCAGCTTCTAACCCCCTCCACCCTCTCATCTCCCCTCCAGGCAGGAGATGCCAACAGAGTCTCAAGTGTCCACCTAATCCAAGAAGTTCACTCCTCACCAGCATCCCTCTCCATGCCATAGTCCAGTCCAATCCCTGTCTGAAGAGTTAGCTTTGGGAATGGTTCCTTCCTGGGCCAACAGAAGGTCTGGGGGCCATGACCACTGGGGTCCTTCTAGGCCCAGTCAGACCATTAAGTCTGGTCTTTTTACAAGAATTTGAGGTCTGCACCCCACTGTTCTCCTGCTCCCTCAGGGGTTCTCTGTTGTGTTCCCTGTCAGGGCAGTCATCAGTTGTAGCCGGGCACCACCCAGTTCTTCTGGTCTCAGGCTGATGTAGTCTCTGGTTTATGTGGCCGTTTCTGTTAGGCTCATAATTACCTTGTGTCTTTGGTGTTCTTGATTATCCTTTGCTCCAGGTGGGTTGAGACCAACTGATGCAATCTTAGAGGGCTTGCTAGCATTTAAGATCCCAGATGCCACTCTCCAAAGTGGGGTGCAGTATGTTTTCTTAATAGATTTTTTTATGCCAATTGACCTAGATGCCCCCTGAAACCATGGTCGCCAAACCCCCGCTCTTGCTATGCTGGCCTTTGAAGCATTCAGTTTATTCAGAAAACTTCTTTGTTTTTGGTTTAGTTCAGTTGTGCTGACCTCTCCTGTATCTTGTGTTGTCTTTCCCTTCACCTAAAATAGTTCCCGCAGAGAGTGATCTTTTTGAGGGAAAGGCACACATCTGAGAGACCGCTGAAAATACAAAAGAGGACTGGATTCTGAGCAAAACTAACTGGTCCAGAGGAGAAAAGGAGTGGCTAGATTTGGCTGCCAGGCACACCTGGGCCTGGCAGCTAGCTGGCAGGAGCAGAACAGGTGTCTGAGAGCGGGGAGGAGATTTCACAATGCTAAGTGAAAAAAGCATAATATTAAATTGTAAAAACAGTATAATCTGAAATAGCTAAATAATCAAAGCACTGCAGAGAATAAATCAAAATGTTAGATATGTAAAGAGTGTAGATAGATAGACAAGAAATAGATGCTACAAGTGGACTCCATCTTATGAAGAACAAAACATTGCCCAGTCCTGCATCACTCTGTTCAAGTCCATCATTGTGGCAACTGTGCCGATCAGTCTCACAGAGCATTTCCCTTGCCCTTGCTGGCACTTTACTTCACCAAACACTTTGGCCTCCTCTAGTGATTGATCCCTCCTGATGACATGTCCAAAGGAAGTGAGTTGGACAGTGTTCTGTTATGATCCTTACGGTTTCATTGGCTTAATTTTGGAAGTAGATTACCAGGCCTTTCTTCCTAGTCGTAGGCTGGAGACTTCACTGAAACCATGGTGACCCTACTGGTATTTGAAATATTGGTGGCATAGTTTCCAGCATCACAGTAACACAGAAGCCACCACAGTATGATAAACTGACAGACCAATGGTGAGAACTGAAATGTCAGCCACAGCTTATTTTCAGACAGTGAAATGGGAAAATGTCATTTTCTTCTTTGTATCTATCTGGATTTTCAATTTTCTTTTTCATTTTAGCATGTACTACATTTATAATCAGAAAAAGAAAATGGTCAGTTGGGAACATTTCGCCATAACTACAACCTTTTATTTTCAGGTTTGTTAAAGATTATAATTTTCCTGTCTTTAGCCCAACTACAGAGAAGAGAAATTTCCTTCTTTGTTCTCCCCCCGCCCCCCGGGTTAAAGATGCCACAATAAGCTCCTCTAAGAAATTATTTTTGTATTTGATGGTTCTGATACCAGCTTACTTAACAGAGAATTTCTGAAATGTCGTTATGTATTTTCTCCAAAATTACCTGGCACTCCAGATACTTCTGTGTTGGGAAATGCATTTTGTAAACAATACCGGAAGAGAGATATTCCCCACCTCTGCTCTCTCATTTATTGAGTAATGAGATTTGGTGTCAGGGTTGCTTTCAGCACAGAGGAAGGGAGTATGAATAAGAAGGCAAGATTGAGAGGAGGGCACTAGTCATTTTGGCCCACTTATATTTTTAAAGTGTTAAAAAGCGACAATGTCACTTTGAGGAATAACGTTCACCTGACCCAAGCCATGGTATTTTCAATCGCCTCAAATGCATGCAAAAGCTGGACAATGAATAAGGAAGAGGAATTGATGCCTTTGAATTGTGGTGTTGGTGAAGAATATTGAATATACCATGGAGTGAGAAAAGAATGGCCAAATCTGTCTTGGAAGAAGTACAACCAGAATGCTCCTTAGAAGCAAGGATGGCGAGACTGCGTCTTACATACTTTGAACATGTTGTCAGGAGGGATGGGTCCCTGGAGAAGGACATCATGCTTGGCAGAGTACAAGGTCAGCGGAAAAGAGGAAGATCCTCAATAAGATGGATTGACACAGTGGCTGCAGCAATGGGCTCAAGCATAACTACAATTGTGAGAATGGTGCAGGACCGGGCAGTGTTTTGTTCTGTTGTGCACAGGGTCACTATGAGTCTCTATGAGTCGGAACAGACTCAAGGGCACCTGACACCAAGAATGTATTTAATGGGTACCTTGGTCCTGTGCAGCATGGTCCACAGAGCTGCTGAATCAGAATCTCTGGAGGATAGACCCAGAAATATGCCACTGTAAACAAGTGCCCCAGGTCATCCTAATACAACCAAAGTTTGACAGCTCTCATAATAGAAATTGTAGCTATTTTTATCATCTTAGCAGTATATATAGCAAGTGTGGTTGAGGCCTCCCTTCAGGATCTCAAGTTCACAGCTAAGAGAATGTGAAGGCTCGCTTGAGTTACCACTTAGTGTTACCTCTTTTCCTGTACTCATAATAATGACTCCTTGAGCCAAAGATAGAGGGGAGAGATTGCCTCTCATTAGCTCAGGAAAGAGGACAAGCAGAGATCACCTTTTTCCCCAAACCCAAGTTAAGCAGCTCTTTCCTCAGAATACTGCGATCGTGCAGCTGTGTCATGTAATTTTTATTTGTTCATGCTAGCAAACCATTTCTGAGCAACTCTAAGGTGCTTACTTGGCTTACTTGAACTCTGCTAGTTATAAGAAATACGGTAATGTACAAGGTTCTTACCTGTATTCATTTCCTTTTGCTGCTGTAACACATTACCACAAGTTTAGTGGTTTAAAAAGACACAAATTTATTATTTTACGGTTCTGAGGTCAGAGGTCCAAAGTGGGTTTCACCGGACTATAATCAAGATGTCAGCAGGACTAAATTGTTTTCTGGAGGCTCTAGGAGAAAATCTGTTCCTTTGCCTTCTCCAGCTTCTAGTGGTCACCTGCATCCCTTGGCTCCTGGCTCCTTTCTCCATCTTTGAGGTCAGAAAAATTTCATCTCTCTTACCTTCTTCCATCATCGCATCTCCCTCTGACCACAATCAAGAAGGGCTTTCAAATTTTAAGCCTCATGGCATTAGATTTGGCCTGTCCAGATAATCCAGGATAAACAAAAAAACTGTCACTGTAGAGTCAATTCTGACTTCTAATGACCCTATAGGACTGAGTAGAACTGCCCCATAGGGTTTCCAAGGATCTGCTGGTCGATTCGAACTGCTGAAATTTTGGTTAGCTGCCGAGCTCTTAACCACTGCCCCACCAGGGCTCTTAATCCGGGATAATCCACCTATTTTAACTTGATGGCAGAGGGTTTTTTTTTTTAAGCCTTAATCAAAGGAGCACTGGTGGTGCAGTGGTTAGGTGAATGGTTGCTAACCAAAAAGGTGAAAAAGATCAGTCTATCTGCTTGCTCCCATAAAGAGTACAGCCTTGGAAATCCTACGGGGCCATTCTACTCTATCCTACAGGGTCACTATGAATCAGAATCGACTCCATGCCAATGGGTGTGGGGTTTTGGTAAGCTTAATTACATATTCAAAGTTCCTTTTGCCGTGTAAACTAACATTTCACAGATCCTAGGAATTAGGACATAAATATCTTTGTGGGGGCCATTATTCTCCCTACCACACACTACCCAAAGAAGTTCATTTCTGGCAGGGAGTAAAACATAAACAATCACAGAGCAATGTGCTGTCTTCCATAGTAGTGACTTGTGCAAAATGCCCATAGGAGCATAGAAGAGGGAGCAACTAATTCACCCTTGGATAGGGAGTAGTCAGAGTAGGCTTCCCAGAGAAGGTGATGCTTTAGCTGAGTTTTAAAATCTGAGTAAGGCGGCAGAACAAGACAAGGAGTAAGACACCCCAAATTTGAACCCCAGCTCCACCACTCATGAGCTCTGTGATCATGGGCAAATTTCTTAACTACGTATTCTAAGCCTAAGTGTCCTTTCTCAAAAGTTTCTTATGTCTGTTAAATGAGTTAAAGCTAGTGAAAGTGCTTTGTAAGCTATAACACCCAGTAAAGAAAAGAGTTGCATTCTTTAATGTGTTTTTTAAGGAGGTAGATAATGTAAATAAAAATACAGAGCGTCCAGTTAAATTTGAATTTCAGATAAACAATGAGTAATTGTTTGGTATAAGTACGTCCCATGCAAACTAGGGACACAAAAAATTGCTATGTAGTCAATTCCAGTTCACAGCAACCCCATGTGTTACAGAGTAGAACCGAGCTCCTTAGGGTTTTCACGGCTGTAGTGTTTATGAAAGCAGATCACCAAGCTTTTCTTCCACAGCACTGCTGTGTGGGTTCAAACTGCCAACCTTTAGGTTAGTAGTTGAGTGTAAACCGTTAGTGCCACCCAGGGACCTCTATTAGGGGCATGCATATAATAAAATATTTATCTGTTGTTTATCTGAAATTTAAATTTAACCAGGCATTCCATATTTTATCTGGCAACCCTTTTAACGAAGTTATAACCACTTTGTGCTACTCAGAGGGCAGCTGCCACAGTATGCTCAGCATTTTTTGATGAAATCCAGGAAAGCTTCTTTGTTATGCAAAAGACGAAGTCTTTAAAGTGATGCCTGTGAGGATATGGAAGGAGCTCTGATTTTAGAGTCAAAAGATCATGACACTATCCCATGACCAAAAAAGACCCAGTGCCGTAGAGTTGATTCCGACTCATAGCGACCCTATAGGACAGAATAGAACTGCCCCGTAGAGTTTCCAAGGAGTGCCTGGCAGATTCAAACTGCTGACCTCTTGGTTAAGAGCTGTAGCACTTAACCACTACACCACCAGGGTTTCCACAGTATCCTATAGCCCCTTGAAATGCCATCATCAGGGCAAGCCCTTCCACTTCTCTGAGCTGGAGGTGGAGTGGAGAAAAGGAGCTAGATCATGGGCTTTGGAGTCAGACACCCCTAGATTTCAAACCCAGCTTTCCCCTTTAGTAACTATGTGACCCTGGATAAGTTACTTCATCCTTCATCTCTGAGCCTCAATTTCCCCGTGTACAAAATTCAGATAGTAAGAGAATCTACCTCACAGTGTTACTTTAAGGATTAAATAAAGCCATACAGTTAAAGAACCTTAGCATAGTGTCTGTGAATCACCATACATTCAAATATAACAAAAACTACTGGAGAGCTCTATATTCTTATGACATCACTTGGACAGTAATTAACTTTCATTTTATAAATAATAATGTCTGTAACATATCTGTGAGATGTAAAGACCTCATTATTCTTCCATTACATGAAAATTCATTGGGCCGGACATTTGGATGGGTCCTGAGGTTAAAAAAAAAAAAAATTAGGGAGAAACACACAGTACTTAAGGTCACAGAGCTCACAATTTAAATGTAGGATTCAGACAAGAGAATAGTTGTGGTGAATATTGGATCTTGGCACCATTTTCACTCCCTTCTCTACTCTCCCCTGTTATTACAGAAGCTGGGATCCTGGGAACTACATTTCCCCGACTCCCTTGCCAAAAGTTTTCGAGCCAGGACTTAGGTTTTGGCAATGTGAGCCATAACGTGACGTTTGTAAGGCAGAAGAGAAGCAGAAGCCCTTCCACTCTGCCTCTGGTAGCAGCAGGCAGACACCTGGACCTTGACAAATGTGAGATTTTGTAGCAGCCTCTGGACATTTCCTCAGGAGCGACCTGCCTTGGTGCTTCAGGGTAGTTGTGGCCACGTTCACCGGTCCCTTGCAGTTTCCTGACCTGAGAGTAGCAGTAGAGGGGTCGGGTAGGAAGCAACGACTTCCCGATGTCTGAAAGCGGAACGTAAACTGAAATCTAGCAGTGGCTTCCTGGACTGTCTGCCTGCAGCACTGTCAGTTGCTCTGTAAGCCCCCGACTCCCTGTGCCGCACCACTTTCTTCCTGAAATACTTGCGATGGTGTCTGCTTCCCTGGCTCACCTGGGCCGGTCTAACAGGCAACTGCAACACCTTATCATAAGCGCAGGAGCCCTGGTGGTATAGTGGTTAACGCGCTCAGCTGCTAACCAGAGGGCCGGCAGTTCAAACCCACCAGTCACTCTGCAGGAGAAAGATGTACCAGCCTGCTTCCGTAAAGACTTACCACCTCGGAAATCCTATGGGGCACTTCAACTCTGTTCTACGAGGTTGCTATGAGTCGGAATCAACTCGATGGCAGTGAGTTTTGGGTTTATCATAAACATAAGGTGACCTGGAAACACATAATAGGGGCAACTAATAGAAACATAGGAGCCTCTAAGGGGCACAAATGATTAAGCGCTTGACTACTAACCAGGAGTTTCGCAGTTCAAGTCCACCCAGAAGCAGTATGGAATAAAGTCCTAGTGATTTAGTCCCGGAAAACCAGCCATCGAAAACCCTATGGATTACAGTTCTACTCTGACACCCATGGGGTCGCCATGCTTCAAAAAGTTAACTCCACGGCAACCGGTTAATAGAACCATCAGGGCACAGAGAAAGTTCTTTGGAGACCACATATAGCTTACAAAAGGAACATTAAGTAGTTCGGCGTGGCTGAATCTGGAGGCAAAGGGGGGGGGTGAAAGATGAGGGGCTAGAGAGGTAGGGGAAGTCAGCAGTGGTAAGACTGCACACCACAGGATGGTGGCTAAGCAGGTGGCTTTGAAGAAGTTCCTACAGAGGAATGGCATGGTCAGATTTAAGAAAAATCACTCTTGTTGCTGTATGGAGAATGAGCTGTAAGGTCTAAGAATAGCAACAAAGGAGCCAGTTAGGAAGGTATGTGGCAGAGCAGGTGAGAGATGATAGCAGCTTGAACTACCAAAGCGAAAATAAAGATGAGGGAAATGGGCAAATTCAAAATATAGTTTTCCATTAGAACTGACAAGACTTGCTGATAGATTAGATGTAGTCGGTGAGAGAGAGAAAGAAGTTTAGGTTAACATTTGGATTTCTGGCTTTAAGAACTGGATAGACAGAGTTATCACCTACTGAAATGGGCAAGTCTAGGGAAGGACTCAGTTTAGGGAGAAAAGTCCAGACTTGAATACTGGGCAAAATGAAAGTGCTTTTGAAGTATCTAATTGGAGATACACGACCAGCAGTTGAATACCCGTTGCTGTCAAGTTGATTCTGACTCATAACAACCCTATAGGACAGAGTAGAACTGCTCCATAGGGTTTCCAAGGCTGTAATCTTTACAGAAGCAGGCTGCCACATCTTTCTCCTGTGGACATGTTTGTGGGTTCGAACAGCTGACCTTTTGGTTAGCAGTGGAGTGCTTAACCCACTGCACCACCAGGGCTCCTTGAAGTTGAATACAGAGGCCTAAAATTCCTAACAGAGCCCCGAGGGTAGTAATCTAATCCAGGAGCCATCAGCATCTAGATGGTAAATGAAACTCATTGGCTCATATGGGACAACCTAGAAAGGATGTGTAGAGTGAGAATCAAATGATAGTTTAGGACAGATGTCTGAGGAGCTTCAAATTTAAGAGTCCCAAAGAATGCATGGTCAACTGTGTTGAAATCTGTAGAGATATCAGGTATGTTAAGGCCTAAAATGAATTTACTTGGTTTATCAACATGCATGTCACTGATGACCTTAGCAAGAACTTTTCTGGATAGAGTGATAGAAGTGAAAGACAGAAAACAGATTGAAGAATGAGTAGGAAGGGAGGGAATAGAGATAGTAAGTGTAGGAAACTCCAAAGAATTCTAGCTGAGAAGGGGACTTATAAAGGGGATCATAGCTGGAGGGAAACCTGTTGCTGATGAGTCAATTCCAACTCATAGCGACCCTATAAGACAGAGTAGAACTGTCCCATAGGATGTGCAAGGAGCAAATAGTGGATTAGCAACCTGAGTTCTTAACCACCGCACCACCAGGGCTCCAGCTAGAAGGGGCCATGGAGTAGATGTAGAATTGTTTAAGCTGAGTTTAAATGCTAATAAGCAGGAGTCAGTACGGACATTGAAGGTAGAGGAGAGATAGATGATTGAGTGGAAACCTCAAAAAGTAAGGGGGAGGTGGAATTTAGAACAAAGGTACAAGATTAGCCTCAGACTAGAGAAGGCTATCTCTTCAATTTAAATAGAAGAAAAGAAAGAAAGGATGTGTGCAAATGCAAATGTCTCTAGGTGGGTGGGTGGCAGAATATTGGGGGAATTACCAGTGAAAAGTTTCTATTTTGTGTGTCTGTGTGTGAAGTAGCAGGCAACTGGATTGGTTAAGACTAAGGCGAGAGGTGACAGAGTTAGTTTTGAGGAGACTAGAAATTTATCCAAAGAGATAAATAACTAATTAGGGGGGAAAAACACTGGTGGGAAATATTGATGGTCCGCCATCAGGCAGACTAGAAACCAAATCCCACCAATACCTCTGATTAGCTGTGGGACCACTGACATGTTAGCGACTTCTCTGAGTTTCAGTTTCCTCACCTATAAAATTAATAGCAATATCTACCTCACAGAGCTTTCACAAAGACTAAATTAGATTTTAAAACGTTATAATGGGGATCTGTGCTTTTGCCCTGCCAACATTCCTTTCTGCTTCTTATGATAACAGAATCCCTCTTTCCTGTTGGGGACACATTTGATTAATTTAGGTGGGACTTAAGTTGCCCACCTGTGAATATGTGATCCAGGCCTGGCCCATCAGAATAGTGATCCCCTGATTGGTTCAGATACACACAGACACACACGCAAACACGTGATCTAAGCAGAGCCAATTGGTATCCATTCTAGACTTTTCTGTCATGGCTCTTGGGGAAGAATCACTTTGAGATTTCTACTGAAAAGAAGTAATGGTGTTAGACAAATGAAGTTTCTAGTGGCCGTCTTTGCCATTAACAGAGTTCAGCTTCCCTGAGATTGAAAGTAAATGGAGTAGAAAACTTACCTGTGAAATGGAGAAAGGCACAGAGCTGATTCTTTCATTGGAACATGTGAATTAAGCCATGCCTAAAGCAAAATCAACTTCTGGACTTTTCGATACCATGAGCCAGTAATTTTTTTTTTCTTAGCCTAATTAAGGCTGGTTTTCTGTCATTTACAAACTAAAGAACACTGACTATATGACAATCTGAAGTGCATAGACATTCTAGATGAATTCGAGCTATTTTTATTATTGTAGTAGTAGTGGTATAATGGTAGCATAAAAAGCACAATTTTTGTTTGTTTGTTTTTCTTTGTTCTTTTTTTTTGGCTGTTTTTTTCATATTGCCACAGAGTGGCAGACAAAGCTCCTCGATGCCCCTTGGGATATGGAGACAACGTAAGGGAGATACAGAGAAAGGGTTAAAGATGTCTCCCTGCTGTTCTGGCCAGATTTCAATGCCATTAGACAACATAAGTTGTCTTACTGGTGGGAAAGACATGAAAGCATGCTGCTTATGGAGAAAGAAATCCTTTTCCGGCTATCGTGAATTTTAAAGGCACCAATATAACAGACATACTAACAAATTCAAGAAATACTGCATTTGATAAAATAAAATAACTAATATTGATAGGATCAGACAAATGTTAAGGTGAAAAGCAATAACTGAAACAGACAATGTCATATGAGTAAATATAAAACTCATCCAGGGCTGGCAAAGGTTGCTTAGCACAATACAAATTCCCAGAGAGAAACTAAATATGGTAGTAAAATGGAGCAGCAGGAGCGCCAAGGGCCCTGAATAGGAAGGGAACAGGTACATCTGGAAGATAGCATCAAAGAGAAATGACTGATGGAGCAGTGTGTCTACGTGTGCTTACTATTTATCAACATTGGTCTTGGTGGGATCCAGGTGCAAGCTGGGTCAAATAATAAAAGCTTTAATAGTTCTCTGCAGCTCCCTGTAAACAGTTTAGAGATCACAGTTAGCTTCCTTCCAATGGATATTTGTCATTTTGATGATTGTTATATATTTTGTCCATTCTCAATTCATCTAAGAAACCTGCAAAGGATTAGAGCATTGCTTCCCTCTATTGCAGGAATTAAATTTAGTCAAGAAGACTGCTGATTAGTGGGACTGGAATTTCTCTACACCCACCACCATATACTCCCTATCAAATTGTGCTTCCTTTGAATCCTGGGCTCTTTGTTGCTCTTTGATTACTGCAGTGAATAATCCTCAAGAAACTCACTTCGGCCTTGTTCAGCAATGTGGTATTTTTGTTAGGTGCCGTTGAGTACGTTCCAACAACAGAACGAAACACTGCCAGGTCCTGTGCCTTCCTCACAATCATTGTTATGCTTGAGCCCATTGTTGCAGCCACTGTGTCAGTCCATCTCATTGAGGGTCTTCCTTTTTTTTGCCAACACTGTACTTTACCAATCATGATGTCCTTCTCCAGGGACTGATCCCTCCTGACAACATGTGAGACTTAGCCTTGCCATCCTTGCTTCTAAGGAGCATTTTGGCTGTACTACTTCCAAGACATGTGGAGGAATATTGTCCCCACAGATTCCTGTTTTGAGCTAAAACCAGTACATGTTAAACTGGACATTTTGTAGGAATACCTAGTGGCAATTGGGGGCATGTTGCAATACAAGACAGGAAGCTATAAACTCAACTATAAAGAAAGCCTCCTCCTCCTTTACTTCCTTGTTAATTAGTTGGGGGCTCCTGAGTATGGCACTACCGTAAAAGCACTGCTGGGTCAATGTGTATGCTGCTACCATAGCCTCCCTTTGATGTTGCTATCGCCTCCTGAACATTGCCATCAATATTGTCAGAAACCATCTGCCCAGTTCCTAGATGGGGAGGGTGGGACTGTGTGTACCTGAGGACAAAAATGTTTTTCTTAGTGAGGAATAAAACTATTTAATGGCTTTGTGAAATATCAACAGTGTTCCCCTGTGGAGTAATGAAGGTACACCATAAAAATTCCTCATTCTCCTTCATATTTAACAGAAATTCATTGCATGCTCAGTAATATGTGCCAAGTGCTTTAATAGTCATAAAAAAAAAAACAATAGTAACTAATATTTGATTGAGTCCTTACCATGCACCCTTGTGTTGTGACGTTGTACAGAGATTTTTCATTTAATCTTTACCAAAAATCCTATGGAATAAGTACTAGAATATCCCCCCTTTTATTTCAGAAAATGAGGCCCATAAAGACTAACTAATTGCTTTTCACATATTTAGCATTGGTAGACCCAGGATTTCACCCAGCATTATGCAAAACAAGAATCTTCCTCCTTTTCAATGCACCATACTCTCTAATTAGGAATTTCTGGAATGTTCTCTAATATGCATGTTAGGGAACATGCAAAGACTCAGGGAGTACCAATAAACCCGTACTGATACTAATAGAGCCTCTCTTGTCTCAAGACCTCTTAATCACTCCATAACTGAGACATTGAGAACCCCTCGTCACCTCAATCAGTACCCTGGTGCCACTACCGTCCTCTTGCCATCATAACTTCATGTCTTGACTGTTGTGATAATCTTATAATTGATATCCTTGCCTCCATTTTCTTTTCATTGAAATTCATTGAATTCACACTTTCAAATTAATCTTCCCGAAATTACACTTTGTTTAATTTGATAAAATTAAAGTCCAAGCTCCTTAACACAGTGCAACACCTAGGATTAAACTCCAAATAACAGACAATCCAAAAACTAAGTGGTTTAAAGAAGAAAGAAGTGTATTGCTCTCTCTTGTATAATAAATTCAGAAGTAGGCCGTCCAGGGACAGTGACTTCAAAACATTCACTGGGACCCAGGCTCTTTACAACTCATCATCCTGCCATCAGTAGTGTATGGCTTGATGTTTTCATGACCCAAGATGGCTGCCCAAATTACAGCTATTATATCCAAATTTAGCACTGCCAGATGGAGGAAAAGAGAAATAAAGTATCTTCTCCCTTTTAGTAAGGCTTTAAAGAGGTTCAACACAGCAATTCTGCTTCCATCTCATTGACCCAGATTTAGTCATATGGCCACACTGAGCTGAGTTGAGAGATGGACATGGGCATGGACTTGGGTATGTAGTCTTTTAGCTGAGAGGTAGTATGCCCTGATAAAAGACAAGATTCTTGTTATTGAGGAAGAAGTTATAAATGGATACTGGGAGACAACCAGCAATCTCCACACACATTCTGTGAGAGCCTTCCTGATTAGTCTTTGCCTACCTCTCCCTTTTCAAGTCAAATCTTCAAATTATGGAAAATAAGTTCTAAAATATCTAGATAACTGTTAGGGGTGATGGTACTAAAATGTTAAAGGAAATGGAAAGATACTCTAAATGGATATGAGAGAACAAATTTCTGGCATTACAATAGTAAATAATGCCCATGAGAAAGAAAATGGGTAAGTAAACAAAGGCCAAATAAACAGGTTGCCCTCTGCTGAGTTCAATTTGTAAGAAAACAAAGGACAGAATGAGTGATGCATAAGCAAAAGTAACCCAGAAGAGCAACTGAAACCTATAAGAATAGCGTTGATACTTTCAAAAGAGTCAAAGGGCTGAAAAATGGCATTTAAAATTATATTCAGGGAGATAGAATAAAAATATATACTGGATCTCTATTGAGAGCCTTCTCAAATTCCATCCTTTTTCTGCCATCTCAACAAAAATAATCTTCAAACAGGAAAAAAAAAAAAGAGAAAGCTTTATTTAGGTGGGGATTGAAGACCAATTCAAGGGAAGAAGTCAAGAGAAAACCTAGGTAGATTACTCTCCGATTTAAAAAGGTATCTGGCCTGGAGTGCCTTAAACAAGGTCTTGCAACTTTTTGTAACATAGGGGTTCTTTGGACTCTCTTCCCTTTTATTTCAGGGAGCACCGTCCTCCACCATCAGGGATCTGTTCACGGCCACCAGCTTTGCTGTGGTATACTTTCTGCTACCACAGTGCCCCACATGGAACTCGAGTCACCATCAACTATGGGTTACAGATTTGTGATCCTCTAGCAAAGAGGAAGGGGTTAAAAAACTCATACTCGTTGAATGAAAGAGAGAAAGCCTACCAGCCTCATCCCTGACATATCATTTGTCACTTGGCCCAGACACTCCACATCTGTCCACAGTGAGGAAACTACAACCAGAACCATGACTTGGCTTTAGTTATTAAACATCTTCTAAGGGGGAGATAGGGTGGGATGAGGGTCAAAAGAAAAATACTGAAACAAAACAACCAATGGTGATAGTGTGCTGAGGAGTGTGACTAACTCAGCACCCTGAGCCTAAGCTTCATCCAAAAAGTCTGTTGGTGGAAATACAGTTGAAGGCACTAGGAAAGAAATTAAATTATCTCCTGTATAATGAAAGAAATATATATATACAAATACTTGTAAATGGATAAGTAGATGTAGAGTAAGATGGAATTAGAGTCCCTGGGCTACTAAATGAAAGCCTGGTGATCCGAACCCACCCAGAAGCAACTCAGAAGAACGGCCTGTTGATCTGCTTGCAAAAGGTCACAGCCTTGGAAACTCTATGGAGGGAAGTTCTACTCTGAAACACAAAGGATTGTCAGGAGCCTGTGTTGACTAGACAACAACTGGTGGTGGTGGAAGGTGAAATTATAAAGTACAATGTCTGGCACAGATAAGTGCTCAAAATTTTTATTATTATTACCAGAGCCCTGGTGGCCCAGTGGTTAAGAGCTCAGGCTGCTAACCAAAAGGTTAGCGGTTAGAATCCACCAGTCGCTCCTTGGAAACCCTGTGGGGCAGTTCCACTCTGTCCTATAGGGTCGTTATAAGTTGGAATCAACTCGACATCAAGGGGTTTGGTGTTTAGTTTATTACTATCATCACATGTGTGAGGAAAACATTACTGTGATGTCTTTCAACACGAGAGTGAAGGAATATACAGACTGACATATGTTTTTGAAAAACAGTAGTAGAAAGAAAAATAAGAATTCCTTCTGAATTACTAAAGAAAAAAAAATCACAGAAACAGTCCGTATAAGAAAAGCTAAGTAAACAGACTGAAGACAATTACACAAACAGAATATCTGAACCCATATAACTCAAGTAACAGTAATAAATGATGGACCAAGTAGGATGCTCTGGGGTGGGTGGCTCTGTCCAGCATTTCTCCCTTAATCTCTCAATTCTGCAAAGCCACCCAAAATCCCCAACAAAAAATAATATTTATTTTGATATATGAAGTCTCAATCTCATATGTCAATATAAACATTTTAGAAAACTTTTACTTTTATTGATCTGTAAAATAATGAATAACTGTGTGTTTTCTGTGTAAACATGATTTCGAGACAAGTCTCTCAGCCTTTCACACAAGCATATGCTGCCCTTAGGGCTTAGGAGCAATCTATACCAAAATTCTGAACACTGCAAATATTATTTTGAGTGTTAAATTACACGATTAAAATTCAAAGGCTTTCATATTCACTTAAAAACTAAAATTTAACATCACATCTATTTAAGCATACAGATATAATCCAAAAGAAGAAATTTTTCAGATTAAAAAATAGGCATTAAATTTCCAGGTAACAGCAAAGGTAACAGGAGCAGGAAAAACAGTGCTAATCAAAAACTAAATTTCAAGGCAAAAAAGAACTAACTTGGATAAAAAGGGCCAATTTTACAGATTAAATATAGGAACTTGCCTTTAGATATAGTTTCCCTGCATCGCAGGCTTTAATGTGCGTCTTGGATGCAGCCATTATTTAGGTGAATGCCCCTTCACATTTCCAAGTATTTTTGATATTGTTTAAATGTGTGTTACTATTATTTTTAGTGTATCGTGGCCAGAGAACGTCCTTGTTTGTTTTCTGTGTTTTTGAAGTTACCAGTCAAGTACAGCCTCATGTGGTTACTTGCATTGTCCGTAGAGTACACAGTTTGATGTATATCCACTCTCTCACCCTTATTAGCTACATAATTCAGATTCTCTGTCTTTGTTTCGCTATTTGATCTGTCAAAAACCGAGAGAGGCATATGAAAGTTCCCCCAGAACAATTGTATTTCTGTCAGATTTTCCTTTGGTTTCTAAGAGTTTCTGTATTGTTTGTTTTTCTGCTCTGCTGTGTGTTTTTTTAGTGAGTACAAATCCAGCCATGTTATTTCTCCATGACGAAGTGCTCCAGGCACAAAGGGCATGAGGTCAGGATAGACGTCGAGAGGCAAGCAGAGAGCAGCAGGAGGGACCTAAAAAAGGGAACAGACGTGTGTGCACCTCTCCAAAAAAAAAAAAAAACTGTCTTTAAGGCACTTGCCAGCTACCTTTTTGTGTGGAGAAGGTGGATGTATGTATGGAAACGAGTGGGCTTCAGTGACGTGTGGTTGCAGCTAGAAGAATAAGGTAGGAATTCAGAGGCAGGCAGGTCTCTATCTCCTGTAGTTTCCAGAAGAATTGTTGGAAATAATCAACGGCCTCTGTCCCAGAGGCGGTGTTCCTGGGTGGTAAAAGATTAAATGCATTTGGCTGCTAATCTACATGTTTGAGGTTTGAGTTCACCCAGAGGTGCTTCAGAAGGAAGGTCTGGCAATCTATTTCCAAAAGGTCACGGCCACTGAAAACCCTGTGGAGCGCAGTTCTACTCTGACACACATGGGGTCGCTATGAATCGAAATTGACTCCACAGCGACCATTTTTTTTTAATTCCAGAGGAAATGGACTACTACCAGGGTATTATCATGGCTTTTAATTTACTTTAAAACACTTCAGCATAAGCAGTTAGATAACCAAGAATTTGTTCGTTAATTTAAGTTACACTTTGGGTGCAGTCAGTAGCCCGCATTAAAAATTCAAACCCCAGAGAAATTGGTCAGCTAGCACTCTAATCAGAAAGCCCAGGCTCTCAGTGCTTTCAGGTAAAACACTTCAGGTATCTTTATCTCTGAGTAGTGCCAGAGGCTTGGCTAATTAGCATTATACAGATTGGAAATGAGTTCTCCCCATTGAGATTAGTTGCATTCAGGATCTATGGACTGTACATACGTGAACGGGGTGTAAGAACTGAATGAGGCCTGTGACTACTCCAGCAGTGGCTGCAGCTTCATTCTGACTCCAGCTCCTGTTGAAGTCTCAGCAACCACATGGTGATTCCTCTTCCCAGGCTCCAGTAACACCAGGGGGGTTAGTGGCATCTTACTAAGAGTTCCTCTTGCTAAACCCTGGGTTGCCTTGCTGTCTGGTTTGACATCTCAGCTAGTCCATCACCTGTGTAACCAAATCCCTGAGTTTTAAACACCTTTGTTTTAAATACGTAGAATGCCTTCTTTTTTTCTAATTGAACCCTGCCTCTACAATAAAGTTATGCCTGCCTCCAGTGAACCTTTCAGGCAAGGTGTGACCAGAGCATATAAAAGCACAGCATGCCAATTGAACAAGTAAGGTGAAAAGAAAGATCCAACCCTGCTAAACACCTTTTCCAATTTTGAACCACATGATATCCCCTTATTCTGCTCACCCATCTGTCGGATGATTATAATAGTACCTCCTTTGTACAGTTGTGAGGACTAGATGGTTTGGCATACATAAAGCACATAGACAAGTGCTCAGTACATCCTAAACAATTAGTGTTAGCCGTTAATTGGATCCACAATCAATGCCCATGGAAGCAACAATTAAGAAACCAAAGGACGTATTGTTTTGGGCAAATCTGCTGCAAAAGATTTCTTTAAAGTACTAAAAAGCAAATATATAACTTTGAGAACTAAGATGCTCTTGACCCAAGCCAAGATAAGGAAGACCAAAAAATCAATGCTTTTGAATTATGGTGTTGACGAAGAATATTGAATATACCATGGACTGCCAGAAAAACGAACAAGTCTGCCTTGGAAGAAGTATAGCCAGAGTGCTCCTTGAAAGGGAGGATGGCGAAACTTTTTCTCACGTACTTTGGATATGTTATCAGGAGGAACCAGTCCCTGGAGAAGGACATCTTGCTTGGCAAAGTACAGGGTCAGCAAAAAAGAGGAAGACCCTCAACGAGATGGGCTGACACAGTGGCTGCAACAATGGCTCAAATACAGCAATGATTGTGAGAATGATTCAGGACAGAGCAGTGTTTAGCTCTGTTGCACATAGGGTCGTTATGAGTTGGAACCAACTCAGTGGCACCAAACAACAATATAATTATTAATACTATCTTAGCTGTCTAGTGTTGCTGTAACAGAAATATCACAAGTGGGTGGCTTTAAGAAACAAATTTATTTTCTCACAGTTTAGAAGGCTGGAAGTCCAAATTTGGGGTGCTGGATCTATGGGAAGGCTTTCTCTCTATGTCAGCTCGGAGGAAGATTCCTGTCTTTTTGAGCTTCTGCTCCTGGGTGATCTTCATGTGCCCTGGCATGTCTTTTCCCCCATTTCTGCTTCTCTGGCTTGCTTTTTAATTTCTTTTGTATCTCAAAAGAGATCAACTCAAGATACACCCGAATCCTGCCTCGTTAGCATAATAAACTAAACTAATCCTTATTGACATAACCAAATCCTGCCTCATTAACCTAACAAAAAAAAAACCATTCACAAATGGGATTATAACCACAGGGAGACTTTAGGATTTACAGCACATATTTTGGGGGGACACAATTCAATCCATAACAAATACTGTCGCCATATATTGCAAATCAGAATACGATCTACTCTATTCCTAGATTGTTGTCAGGATGAAATGAACTGCTGTGTATACAATCCCTTGTCAATGTCCATTATGCACCTGCCACATGATGGCCATTACTCAAGATCTGGTGGAGACTCTCAAGAAATGGGTGATGCAGAAAGGCCCACAAGAATCTTACAGTTTAGTTAACCAAGAAACAAGAGTTAAAAACCAAACCAGTTGCTGTCGACTCGTGACAACCCCACGCGTTTCAGAGTAGAACTGTGTTCCATAGGGTTTTCAGCGGCTGTGACCTTTTGGAAGTAGATCACCAGGCCTTTCTTCTAAGGAACCCCTGGGTGGATTCCAATCGCCAAGCTTTCAGTTAGTGGCTAAGCACTTAATGGTTTGCACCACGCAGGGACCTTTATAATAAAAAAAAAAAATTATAATAGAGGAGATAAAATGAGTATGTAAAATAAACTGGCAGAATGCATGGTAGAAAGTCATCATATCATGAAACAGACAGCAATGAAACACTTAAAACGTTCAGAAGAAGGAATGATCACTTCCCACATGGACCATCATTTGCTTCAGGCCTGAAGGACAGCTAGGATTAGGAGATTAAGAAACTGGAGGGCAGGCTCAGGCCATTCCTGGTGGCCAGGCAGTGTGAGGAAAAGCATGAAGGTGGTTAAGACAGGGTATACACGTATAACCATCATATAAACTGTAAGGTGCTCATCACCCCAGTTGAAAGCTTAAATCTCTTGGCTCTGGCAGAAAACCATCGTTCACGAACGTGATTACTTTCTGAGACAAATAGGAAACCAGAGTACTGCATGCTGATTTTTGTAAGAGAGCTTAGGTTTGTGGTTTATTAAGCATACTTAAATAGTTAACGGTGTAATGTCAACCCAGACCTAACCCAGTTTGCCTTTGTTAACTGGGCCAATTCCCACAGTAGAGCGCGGAGGAGAATCTGCTGACCTGCATGCTACCCATCGCCCACTCAAGCACATTAAGGTTGGGCATCCATTTTCAGTATTCCTAGCTGAGCTGCAGTTTGCATTAGAGAGGAGAGAAAACTGCAGCCACTGTATTTCTTGGCAAGCTGCTTGAATAAAAATAGAGATCTGCTGACTAAGTATTCGCTATATCTGCAGACCTTTCCCAGCTGGGGAAATAGACTTTTCTCCCCCTAATTTTTCCCCTTTTGAGTGTTTACCTAAATTAGCCCCTCAACCTTCCCTCCACATTAAAAAAAAGATAAGCTTTTTGCAATCAGTATTTTAAAATATATTCATATTTATATTAAAAAATTCTATATTTATTCCAACTGTTCTTAACTGTTAGTCCTAAAACATCTGCTTTCCTTTTTGAGATAAAGCAAAGCCTCCGTGTCTAAGGCTTTGAATCAACACTTCAAACATTTCTTTTTTTAAATTGAAGAAAGAGAATCTGATCCCATGACATCACCACTTAATAACTGTATCCTGGAAGCTCTGAAGATTTACAACCATCTAGGGAGAATTTGCAGAGCAGGTCTGATCTTTTATTCATTCAACAAACACTTCTTAAGCACTTGCTCCATTCAGGCCCGCTCTGAGCACTCTGTATGTATTAAATTCCTTAATCCTCACAACAGCCCACTGAGGTTGGTGCTATTATTATCCTCACTTTGCAGATGAAGATCTCGAGGTACAGAGAGATTACATAACGTGTCCAAGGTCACACAGTAAATAGCAGAGTTGGGATTCGCACCCAGCCTGTATGGATCCCAGGTCCATTTTCTCAACCACCATCCTACACTGCTTCTCCATACAGATGGTGGTTTTACAAATAGACAAATATTTCCCATCTGAGAAAAGAAGCATCCACAATTCCAAACAGGACCATAGTCTCAGGTTTTATCCTTTCTTTCTCCTGTCCTGATTCATGACAAAGACCACTGCCCTTTCTGCTTAGTGATGACATTATGTCCCAGAGGACAGATATGAAATGGTCTTGCCTCCATGTGATAGTACTGTTACCACACTCTAGGTAACATCTCCCCCAAATGGACGTGATATTGTAGCCATCGCATGGGGTTGTTGTACAGATTCAATGAGATAACACCAGTGGACGTTCTTGCCATATGGAAGGCAATTCATGCATATTAAATGAATCTGAAGGAATTGCAAACCATAGTTTTATGATCTTTTCCAGCTAAAGAATTCTTTAGATGCCAAAATAAGCCTGAATTTACCCAAACATCTATACTTAGCTATAATGTATTTAAGGTCTTTTTTAACTGGAATAAAAGATCCTGGGCATACCAAGCTCACAAAATTATAAATATACTTCATTTTGTGTTGCTCAGTGAGAATTTTCATGACTATGGCATAGACAGGTAGTATAATCTAGTATATAAGAGCATGGACTCCAGAAATCAATGGCTTGGGTTGAAATCCAACCTGCTCATAACTGTGACATCTGACACAAGTTAGCAACCTCTCTGTGCCTCAGTTGCCTCATCTGTAAAACGGAGCTGAAACAGCACCTTCCTCCTTGGTTTGTCATAAGAATTAACTGTAGTTATTCGTGTGGAACGCTTAGAACAGTGCCTGGCACATAGTAGCTTCAATATACCTATTTTCTGTTACCCTAAATAAATGCAAAAACATGGATTTACAAGCCATCTAAGCATATATAATCTACTCAAAGAATAATAACTGCTAACAAAAAAAATTTTTTTTTTATATGCCAGACATGGTGCTAGGCACTGAAACTTAAAGAAAAAATACAATAAAATTTCTGTTCTTTAGGAGCGCGCAGCCCCTGAGGGAGGTAAGCACGCACAACGGAATAGGAAACTGGCTATTTGAAGCCCCCATTACTTTTTAAGGAGGCTGGATCTCTTAAAATGAAGGCCTTTTTATTAAAGGCCCTTAACAGAATATGTGTAATCCATACTGAAGGCTGTGGTCTTTGATCTTCAACAGTAAGTGCTTCAAGTCCTCTTCACTTTCAGCAAGCAAGGTTGTGTCATCTGCATATCGCAGGTTGTTAAGGAGTCTTCCTCCAATCCCGATGCCCCTTTCTTCTTCATATAATCCAGCTTCTCAGATTATTTTCTCAGCATACAGATTGAATAGGTATGGTGAAAGGATACAACCCTGACGCACACCTTTCCTGACTTTAAAACAATCAGTATCCCCTTGTTCTGTCCGAACAACTGCCTCTTGATCTATGCACAGGTTTCTCATGAGCACCATTAAGTGTTCTGGAATTCCTATTCTTTGAAATGTTATCCGTAATTTGTTATGATCCACACAGTCAAATGCCTTTGCATAGTCAATAAAACACAGGTAAACATCTTTTTTTTTAAACATCCTTCTCCTATTCTCTGCTGTCAGCCAGAACCCATCTGACATCAGCAATGATATCCCTGGTTCCACGTCCTCCTCTGAAACCGGCCTGAGTTTCTGCAGTTCCCTGTCGATATACTGCTGCATCCGTTTTTGAATGATCTTCAGCAAAATTTTGCTTGCGTGTGATATTAATGATATTGTTCAATATTTTCTGTATTTGGTTGGATCACCTTTCTTGGGAATAGGCATAAATATGGATCTCTTCCAGTCTGTTGGCCAGGAAGGTGTATTCCAAATTTCTTGGCATAGTTGAGTGAGCACTTCCCGCGCTGCACCCATTTGTTCAAACATCTCAGTTGATACTCCATCAACTCCTGGCATCTTGTTTTTTGCCAACACCTTCAGTGCAGCTTTGACTTCTTTCTTCGGTACCATCGGTTCCTGATCATATGCTAACTTTTGAAACGGTTGAATGTCAACTAATTCTTTCTGGTATAATGACTCTGTGTATTCCTTTCATCTTCTTTTGATGCTTCCTGCATCATTTAATATTTTCCCCACAGAATCCTTCACTATTGCACCTCAAGGCTTGACCTTTTCTTCAGTTCTTTAAGCTTGAGGAACACCAAGCGTGTTCTTCCCTTTTGGTTTTCTAACTCCAGCTCTTTGCAGGTGTCATTGTAATACTTTACTTTGTCTTCTCAAAAGGCCCTTTGAAATCTTCTGTTCAGTTCTTTTACTTCATCCTTTCTTCCTTTTGCTTTAGCTGCTCGATGTTTGAGAGCAAGTTTCAGAGTCTCCTCTGACAACCATCTTGGTCTTTTTTTTCTTTCCTGTCTTTTCAATGACCTCTTGCTTCTTCATGGATGATGTCCTTGATGTCGTTCCACAACTCATCTGGTCTTCAGTCATTAGTGTTCAACCCATCAAATCTATTCTTGAGATGGTCTCTAAATTCAGGTGGGATATACTCAAGGCTGTACTTTGGCTCTTGTGGACTTGCTCTGGTTTTCTTCAGTTTCAACTAGAACTTGCATATGAGCAACTGATGTTCCCAACTGGACCAGTAAGCCACATCATGATAAAGGGAGAAAAGATTGAAGTTGTCAAGGACTTCATTTTACTTGGATCCACAATCAACACCCATGGAAGCAGCAGTCAAGAAATCAAAAGACACATTGCATTGGGCAAATTTGCTACAAAGGACCTTGAGAAGCAAAGATGTCACCTTGAGGACTAAGGCGTGCCTGACCCAAGCTATGGTATTTTCAATTGCATCATATGCATGTGAAAGCTGGACAGTGAATAAGGAAGACCGAAGAATTGATGCCTTTGAATCGTGGTGTTGGTGAAGAATATTGAATAGACCATGGACTGCAAAAAGAACGAACAAGTCTGTCTTGGAAGAAGTAAAACGAGAATGCTCCTTAGAAGCAAGGATGGTGAGACTGCATGTTACATACTTTGGACATGTTGCTAGGAGGGATCAGTTCCTGGAGAAGGACATCATGCTTGGTAAAGTACAGGGTCAGCAGAAAAAAGAAAGACCCTCAATGAAATGGGTTGTCACAGTGGCTGCAACGATGGGCTCAAGCATAACAACGATTGTGACAATGGCTCAGGACCAGGCAGTGTTTCGTTCTACGGTGCATAGGGTCACTATCAGTTGGAACTGACTCGACGGCACCGAACAAGAACAAAAAAGGAATATGTGATGGTGGGCTGGGTGCAGAGTTCATAGCTGAGGCTGGTAAGAGCATGCCTGTTCTGCATTACAGAGTGAGAAGAATGTGTGGCTCCAAGTAACACAAGAGTAAGGAAAGAGGAGAGGGCAGAGCTCAAGTTGTAGAAATGGTGGACAGATTTTTCTTAAGAACACAGATAACTAATATTCTAAGCCACTCCACACCTTAGATGTAAATTTCTACAATGCCTACCACCCTTGGTAAAGTCTGATATGCGCACCCAAGTACCTGGTGTGTGTGTGTGTGTGTATGTTCATTCTGAAGAAAAATTGGTGAGGGCTGAGTACCACGTCCAAGTTGATAAGCCACAGAATGGCAACTATACTCATAGGACCATGAAGTAATCCCTTGTTTGAATTAATTCTGTGGAAACAAGATATCAAAACAAGGGGTGACCTGGGAAAGTCCCATGAGTTTTCAGAAATATCGGGGAGGTTATTCTGGACTTCGCACATTCAGTGGAAGTGTTTTCAATTTACTCCTCACAAAAAACCCTAGGAGCTAATCTTATTATTTCCATTTTACAGATGCGGACACTGATGCAAAGAGAGGTTAAGTAACGTGTCAAGGTTATCTAGTTTATCATTCGAGGTCCTCATTTCATAGTTGAGGAAGAGGAGAGCCAGAGATGTTAAGGATCACTCAGTTAATAAATTAAACAGAGTTTTTTTTTTTTTTCCGCTAGGGTCCAATCCCTGACCGCACTGCATCCTTGCTACTGTACCATACTGCATCATCTAGAAGAAAAGGCTTGTGATTACTATTCACCTTCCCAAAACAAAAGGCTTGGAGGTCAATACTGAACATTCTGAAATGCATGACACTAGTAGTAGCCTACTTCCTACAGGCAAGAGAAAAAAGAAAAACAAAAACTTTCATTTCTAGCCCAGAGAACTTTCCCCAAAACCCAGACTTATAGAGACGTCCCAAGATATATATTTATTTATTCACTTTGCTTGCAAAGAGCAGAAGTTCATATAACCACAACTGTCCAAGATAACCAGTCAGACAGAGAAGATTCTTTTTGTTGTTGTTGTTGTTTATGCATGTTCGTCCACACACACACACACAGAAAATTTGTTTGTTAAAACTCAAGAAAGTTACATGTTCTTAAAAGTAACAAAACCTAAAATTGCCTGCCTGATTTGTATATGAAAAAGTTGTGGCTGGTTAATTCACTTCAGAGATTCCTATATGAATTATGAGAACAGATTTCCTGCAGTATTAGAGCAATAAAGCCATTGCTTGCAGACAAATTATACATTGTGCGCTGGTCAATTTCCGGTTCCACGATATTCCTTAATACAAATATTAGGTCAGAAAGATGATGAGTTTATTGGCCTATACATAGTAGGCCCTGAATAAATTTTTATAGTCTAACTGAAGAAATGAATCAATGAATCCTATACATTTGGCATGCTGAATCCTGGAGGAAATATCATCTATTATTTTAGATACTTCAAATATTTAGAGGCCTCGATTCAAAAATGTGAAAGACTACCGTGAATGTGAACTCTGAGATAGCACCAGAAAACATTTGGCCATTTTCTATCTCAGGGACATCTTATCTTCAGTTTATATTTCAAAAATTAGAAATGTTTCCAACTAGCTTATATATAAAGTCCAACAGCCTCTTAGGAACGGATACACAATAAAGCAAAGAAGCTGGGACACATTTTATGCAGTCATCATTTTGGGGTTATCTGTCCTTGGGCCATTCAAAACGGATAAGGAGGAATAGTGAATTGTTTAGCTCAGGTCACAGAGTCAAAACTCAGCAGAAGGTTATGAATTTGTCTAGTATAGACAGCCAATTTAGATAATTCAGAGCGGAATGTGACTTTTGCTCTAAATTTCTGAAAGTAGGCTGTGTCAATACGAATTCTAACTGGTCATTTCATCGAATAATGAATCAGGCAAACAGAATATTTTATTGAACTATAAAAAAGCTGTCCAGATATGAGCTTCATGGAAACACATGCTATATATTGTAGCAGAAAAGGCATTGTAATTGAAGTCAGAGAAACCGGAAATAAGGTCCTGGCTCTGTTACCCACTGGCTTTAGGATCTCAAGTGGGCTGCTTAACCTCTCTCTTTTTCATTTCTCTAACCTGGAAAATGGGGACCACATAAATACAGCCCAAAGATTACTATTACGCTTCTATAATGCTCTGCTTTACTATTCGACCGGATGAAAACAGTTGTTAGTTTCTGTCGAGTCAATTCAGACTCATGGCGACCCCATGTATTACAAAGTAGAACTGTTCCATAGGGTTCTCTTGGCTCTAATTTTTACAGAAACATATCACCAGTCCTTTTCCTTCTTGGCACTGCTGGAAGAATTCAAACTACGAACCCTACGGTCGGTAGCCGAGAGCAAGCATTTGGGCCACCCACAGACCTTAATCCTTGTTTAATATGATGACCCTGCTATTGCAAAGAAGATGTACATTGTGTGGGTGTAATTGAGAAAGGGGTCAGTGGATTGTGATGGAATATGAGCCTTTTATATGTATGTGAATATTTTGGCTTTAAAAAAAAAAACTATATTACCTCTCTCTTAGACCACATAGACACAGTAAAACAATTTTGATCCTATGCCCATATGACTCACTTTTGAGACATCCAGTATGCTGTCAGTTGATCCTGTTAGTGTCTAATGAAAGGTGGGCATTAGGCAAAGTTGGGTTTTAGCCACATGAGGCACAAAAAATTATAAGCACTAAAGAAAACATTGGAAATGTTTATTTATCGACATAATGTCTAGCACACCATTTTCCAAACTCTCCTTTGTTCATCTCCTTTCCAAGTTTTTTGTTTTGTTTTCCCCTATTAAATAACAAAAAGCAGGGCTTCCATGCTGCAGTTGGAAATAAGTATAAATCAGCCCCTGGAAGTGCATGAAAATTAGATTTCTTACATATTCATTGCTCTCATTCAGTTTAAATATTTGGAGTCGTTATGCAAAATGCTTTTAATGTTAGTTTTAGTGATTTTTTTTCTATTCACATCCCAATTAATCAAGCACCATAATATAAAATGATACAATAATTATGTAATTAGGTAGCTTATACATTATGGACCTCAAATTTGGATGTATTTAACTTAAGGCCTCTGGTTTCTAACAAGGACACCAGATGCTGTAAGTCCCTTGGCCATCTGGCTGTATCTGGAGACCATTCTTTTTTCCAGCTCTTCCCCCAGAATGCAATCAAATAACAAAAACCATAATCAATAGATATTAAACCGCAAAGGCTGACACATCATAGTTTGGATAACTTATAAAAGATACCAGCATGGCAAGGTTATCAAGTAAAAACCGTAATGTAACATGTACTGTACAGAATATTCTGAGATTCCTTGTTTTTGTGATGATTCCATTATGATTCACGATGAAAGCTTTTCCATACTTAAATTCTCCATTACAATTTGCTCAATGAGAGTAGAGAAGAAAAGAACCTGAGATTCAATCCCTTCACTTCAATGGTCAATAAACTATGGCCTGGAGCTTGGACTGATCTCTTTTTTTCAATGCAACTTCCATTGCTCCTTTCCACACTGATTTGTAAAGAAACAATCAGCAAAGGGTTGGTATAATCAGAGTTTCTCAATAGAATATTATTGAACTTTTGCATATAAGGAAGAAGGAACACTCACTAAATTGAACAGCATATCCATTTTTTCTTTTTTTTTAATTTTTATTGTGCTTTAAGTGAAAGTGTACAAACCAAGTCAGTCTCTCATACAAAAACTTATATACACCTTGCTATATACTCCTAGTTGCTCTCCCTCTAATGAGACAGCACACTCCCTCTCTCCACTCTCTATTTTCATGTCCATTCAGCCAGCTTCTGACCCCCTCTGCCCTCTCATCTCTTCTCCAGACAGGAGCTGTCCACATAGTCTCATGTGTCTACTTGATCCAAGAAGCTCACACTTGCCCAATATCATTTTCTATCCCATAGTCCAGTCCAATCCCTGTCTGAAGGTTGGTTTTGGGAATGGTTCCTGTCTTGGGCTAACAGAAGGTCTGGGGGCCATGACCTCCAGGGTCCTCAATCAGACCATTAAGTCTGGTCGTTTTAAGAGAATTTGGGGTCTGCCTCCCACTGCTCTTCTGTTCCCTCAGGGGTTCTCTGTTGTGCTCCCGTCAGGGCAGTCATCAGTTGTAGCTGGGCACCATCTAGTTCTTCTGTTCTCAGGCTGATGTATTCTCTGGTTTATGTGGCCCTTTCTGTCTCTCGGGCTCATAATTACCTTGTGTCTTTGGTGTTCTTCATTCTCCTTTGCTCCAGGTGGGTTGAGAAATTGATGCATCTTAGATGGTCGCTTGCTAGCATTTAAGACCCCAGATACCACCCTCCAAAGTGGGAGGCAGAACGTTTTCTTAATAGATTTTATTATGCCATTTGACCTGGATGTCCCCTGAAACCATGGTCCCCAACCCACTGCCCCTGCTACACTGGCCTTTGAAGCACTCGCTTTATTCAGAAAACTTCTTTGCTTTTGGTTTAGTCCAGTTGTGCTGGCCTCCTCTGTATTGTGTGTTATCTTTCCCTTCACCTAAAATAGTTCATATCTACTAATTAGTGAAAAACCCTCTCCCTTCATCCCTCCCCGCTCTCATAACCATCAAAGAATATTTTCTTCTCCATTTAAGCTATTTTTTGAGTTCTTATAATAGTGGTCTCATACAATATTTCTCCTTTTGCAACTGACTAATTTCACTCAGCATAATACCTTCCAGATTCCTCCATGTTATGAAATGTTTCACGGATTCATCATGGTTCTTCATCGATGTGTAGTATTCCATTGTGTGAATATACCATCATTTACTTATCCATTCGTCTGTTGATGGGCACCATGGTTACTTCCATCTTTTTGCTATTGTAAACAATGCTCCAATGAACATGGGTGTGCATATATCTGTTTGTGTAAAGGCTCTTATTTCTCTAGGATATATTCCAAGGAGTGGGATTGCCGGACCGTATGGTAGTTCTATTTCTAGCTTTTTACAGAAGTGCCAAATCGATTTCCAAAGTGGTTGTACCATTTTCCATTCCCACCAGCAGTGTATAAGTGTTCCAGTCTCTTCGCAACTTCTCCAACATAGTGTATCCATTTTTCAGTCACTGTTTGAAGTCTTCCTTTTCATGCCCTGCCACCCACCAAGACTGCTGATACAGAGAAGCAAGTATAAAGAATTGTGAACAGATTAATTCTTCCAGTGAAACTCACAAAACAGTGAGAAGGAAGTCTATACATTGAAGGTGTTTCATGGGTGTGGTTCCTAGCAGTCAAATCCATGTCGTCTGAAAAAAGTAGGCAAACAAGTTGCAGTTGAGTCAACTCCCACTCATGGCGCCCCCATGTATGTCAGAGTAGAACTGTGCTCCACAGTGTTTTCAATAGCTGATTTTTTGGAAATAGATCACTAGGCTTTTCTTCCAAGGCTCCTCTGAGTGGACTCAAAACTCCAACCTTTTGGTCAGGACCCAAGAACTTAACTGTTCGCACCACCCAGGGAGTCCTAGTAGGCAAACTCATTGCTGTCAAGTTGATTCCAACTCATAGCGATGCTATAATATGGAATAGAACTGCCCCATATGGTTTCCAAGGCTGTAATCCTTACAGAAGCAGACTGCCACATCTACTCCAGCAGAGTGGCTGGTAGGTTTAAGCTGCCGATCTTTCATTTGGGAGCCAAGCACTTAACCCCTGCGCCACCAGGGCTCCTTAATAGGCAAACACTCCCTTATAAGTTCCTGACTCAAGTCAATCAGCTTCAACTGCAGGAACATGAACTCCATGCTAGTGTCCACAGCCATTCCTACAGCGCAAGAAAAGCCGTAGGTGAGTGTGGGTCAGTGTAAATAAGCAAAAGTGGAAATCTATATAGATGATTTTACGGATACAAAATTTTGAGGTAAGTGAAAATTCCACCATGGAAATATTAGGTCTCAGATTCATTCTTGAACCCTAAATGGTTGGCAGTACTTTTTTAAGTTCTCTTAATTTCTGTAAATTTTGCCTGCATTTGGCAGAATCATTGCTGTTACCAAGTTGACAGTTATTGTTGCTGTGGGTGATGTTAGCCCATTGCCACCATAACAGCTGCTCAGCTGCCTGAGTGTGTTGTCATTTTATTGGAAACAGATCCCTTATTACGAAGCAAGGAAGAAAACATAGATTTGCTCTCTTCAGCTTCTGTAGCAAAAGACTAACATTCCCAGAGTGCGGATAATAGAACAACCAACAGAGAGGCAACCATAGCACCTCTGTGCAAAAAATATTACAGTAGGCCTGAATTAGGAGAATGATGGTCCCCTAAGCTTGAGACACTCATAGTGGCTGAAGAAAATGTCCTGCCAATTTGTGGCAAGAAGTATAATCATTTATCCTATTTGGAGATTTGCAATTCATTGATCATAAGCCACTAACCTAGCATGGATGTACGCAAGGTATTGTACAGTTTCTTTTCCCTTGAGGATATTTTTGTGATCTAATAAAAAATAAAACGTATGGCAAAGTAAGAGAAGTTAAGTTCCCAGGGAGGGAAAGTAAAGCTAAAGGAAGGGAGAAGTCCCCAAGAGTAGGCTAGTCATGGAATGTCTCCTTGAAGGGCTGCAACTTGAAGGACACAAGCCTAGCAGAACAGGGAAGATTTCAAGTGGGGAGAGTTACATAAAAAGAGGCAGTGAGGGTGGATGGATGTTGAGTGTTTGGGTTACAGTGACTAGGCCTGTTTATCAGGAGTGAATACTTCATACAGGGAAGTAGCAGCTGCCAGTTTGGAGCAGGAGGTTCATGCTGGGTTCTGGAAGGCTGTGACTGCCAGGTTTGGTTTGGAATAAGGGCTTGTCCAGAATATTTTAACTTTGGAGGTTCTGCACATATAGGGCTTGTTTAGATCAATCTGGTAGTTGCCTGAAGGATGGATTAGAGTCAAGGAAAAAACATAACACCTATAAACACAGATGCTATATTTACCTAAATTATGATACATGGATGGAATTATAAAGATGTTAGCACTTGTTCATAATTAATTCATTCAGATAGTGTAAAATGTTTTTTTTCTTCAAATACTTTAATGAAACATTGAGTTTTCAAAAAGCAAATGAAGTGCCAACACTGGAGGAAAAGTTTATTTGCTTTTTTTTAGGATTCCAAATAAAGTCATCCTAAAATTTCTTTAGGTGGGCCCCCCTAGTGGGAAAACCACGAATCAGAAAGTGGAAAATTAGTCTTTCAAATGATGGTTTGGGAGCTTATTTGGAAAAATGGAAATGTCTATGATATAAATTTATATAAAAAATGCAGCATAGAAAATAAAACTAGTAATAATACAATGATGTAAAAAATGTTGACATATGGATAGTTACTAGAAAGGAATGTACAAATTGTGGTGATGGGGTATGGGATTATAGATGATCTTTGTATTTAAAAAATCTTGATTGTTATTTGTTTTTCTTTCTATAATTTCAAATGGCAAATCACAACAAACGGGTTGATAATTTCAATCATCATGTTGGAAAATGGACAAAAGGGCTAGATTGGCTCAGAGTCTACGCACTAGACTGAGACAACATAGCTGATGCGGCAGTTATTTGGCCTGAAAGAGACACCTCCTCAGCCTGTGCCTGTGACAGACATCACTAATGAAGCTTGGCCCTCTTTCTTACCTGCATAGTATTCCCAGGAGCTACTATCAATAACAGAATCGTCACACATGATGAAACCTTGTGCCATCCACAGCCGATAAACAGCTCTCTGTAGCAGACACTCACTGGAGAAAATCTTCCATAAAAAATAAAAGCATCTGATACCAAAATCTCATTTCTCTCTAGAGTTACATCTTTATTTCCTTTAGGCCAAGATGTGTCCCAAATAGATTTTTCAACTTTCTATCTGGGCATAATTAAGCTGAGCAAGAATTGCAAGTACAAATCTATTCCCATTTTAAGAATTTAGGAGAAAATTTAAAGAAAATATAGAAAATTTAAAGAAAACACAGTAAAGGCTGCTTGATACATTCAATATTTTATTTGCTTTGTCTATACATCTCCCACTACTGCTTTGAAAATTCACTCAGATAAAATATGTGTTTGCAGCTACCTCTGACAAGATATTTAGGGAGCATTTAAAACTTGCTTCTAGTATGGGAACATCTGCTAATGGACTTTTTCCCTCAATGTTGGGCTAGAGCTAACTTCTCTTTTTTTTTTTTAACCTTAAAAACTACTGCAGTATATTGAATATTTTCTTTTGTTTCAATCTCTTGTGTTGGTCTACTGAGCTGAGAACCTTATTTAGGAGGACAAGATGGAACAGCTTCTTTGTGTCATGGCCAAGGCACATCATTTGAGGAAACCCTTTGATTCTGCCCTTATCATTGCCATCTCCACTCCCACCCCCAGATTCCCACTGCACCTGTGGCACTTTCTCTGGCCATGATCCAGTTGTTCTATCCAGCAGTGTCTCTCTTTAGCAAGCATGAAGGCAAGGACTACATACACATGAGTGAGAAGACAACCCTGGGCAACAATTCTTTGAGGAGCTTAACTCTCTGGCTCACTTTAGGGGATAAATACTGCAGAGAACAAATAGAGCTGGCACTGAAGAACTGTAGTGCTCTAAAACACAGCCCTGCCTTCATATCTATGGATGTGCTTGTCATGAGGCCTGAGATGACTGACCTTCTTTCAGTGTTGGATCAACACCTACTCATCTTGCATGAATCAGCATACTGCCTGTCTTCTGTATAACACCTGCCCAGGACTTTGAACACAGGGTTAACTGTTCTTCCCCTTTAAGCTCTCTAGCTCTTGGTGTATGCCTCTGATATAGCACTTATCTCACTTCATTCATCATTAGTATATAAATTCCTTGAAGGAAGGAAATGTGGGACAGTCACTGCTGCCACTCTGGCAGATCACACAAGTGCTTAGCATATAGTAGACATTCAATGATTTTTTTGCATATTGACTAAGTAATTACATTTCTAGGGTCATAAATGAAAGTTGGCAAGACTCCCCTAGTACTCAAGGTACATCATGCAGAATCCCTCCAAATGTTTGCACTCAGGTGAAATCAAAACTATGGAGGAACAGCAAGGTAAGCCTTGACTAGTACATATTGTCAAAAGTAAATAATATAAAATAAAAGAAGGGGGTTCAAATAAACATTTGATCACCTGGAGGTGTGGAGTAGAGAAGGAGGAGAGTGATGGTACATGCGATTATCTGAGATCACATCTGACTTACATCAAGTAAGCTATCTACTTTTCCAACATAAGCTACCTCCCTCATTGTCTGGTTCTGACAGGGAAATGTGTGTGTGTGTGTGTGCGCGCGCGCGTGCGTGTGTGTATACAGGTGCTTGCAGCACTGAAGACAAAGAGGGAACTTGGATTATCAGCCTTAGGAATTTGGACTTCATTTCACAAGCAACAAAGGGGTTGTGAAAATTTACGAGAAGGGGAGTAATAGACCCAGACTATAGACCATTGGTTCTCAACTGGGGATGAATGATATCACTCCCCCACATCTGCTCACCAACGGACATTTGACAGTGTCAGGAAACATTTTTGGCTGTCACATCTGGAGGTGTTAGAGTTACTAGCAACTAGTAGGTTGAAGCCAAGGATGCTGCAAAACATTTGACAGTGCACAGGACAGGACTCCAACCACCAAGAATTATTGAGCCCAAAACTTCTTCAGTGCTGAGGTTGAGAAATCCTGCTTTAGACCAATGTTTCACAGAAGATATTGCATAGAACACTACTCATTGAGATGTAATTTGATGAAAAGGTTTTTATATTTAAGTAGAAATGGAAAATGCTATTTACAATATACCCCTCTTTCATTCCTATATTCATCTAAATTATATTTATGGAGCATCTACTATCTGATGAGCACTATGTGCTTATTCCAGAAATATAACAATGAAAAGGGCAAACAAAATCCTAGCCCTTATGGGACTAAATTTTATATTAAAGATTTATAACATAGATTAACCCACTGGAGGCTCTCAGAAGCCCTGTAATAAAGCAACCTTTTTTACTTTGTTTAATCTGACATTTTAAAATTGAATTTGAAAACAGTCCCCCTTTTTTTAAAAAAAGCATAACTCCTGTTAACATACTTCAGAATTATCATCATGTTGGACACAGTTTGGGAAACACAGTTTTAAACAGATTAATTGAGTGCCAGTAGACAGTATTATTTATTGGATACTTTGATGTCAGGATTGAGAGAAGTCAGCTAAATTATGGTAATAGTCATAAAAAAATAATGGAAATAACCTGCAATTGATCATTGGTGTTGAAAATGGTGAGAAGAAGATGGATATAAAAAGTATTTCAGAGGTGAAAACAACAGAATTGAATGGGGCAGGTGGCAAGTTAGGAAGATAAATTAAAGATGACTCTGACATCACTTGGGGGATGATTCTCAGCCCCCGGCCTTGTTCAGAGAGTGACCCCCTGCTGCAATCAGATACCAGTACATACACCAATCAGCCCTGCCCCTCTAAGACTATAGGACAGAGCCTGTACCACACACTTGATGATCAGCTACCTGGACACATGAGCTGAATTCATATAAGAAGAGTGAATGGACTCATAGACTGATATACCTGATAACAGCTCTAACCATCTGGTGACAGGACATCAGAGCTTCAAAGGTGAAAATAATCAAGGCAGCTCAAACAACTGATTTGGGCATATCAAAACAAAACAAATCAAGAAGCTAGGATACAGTAAACAAACATAAAAATAAAGTAATACAATAACTTATAGATAGCTCGGAGCAAACAGTCAATATCAAATCACATAAAGAAACAGACCATGATTGTTTCAACAAGCTCTCGAAACAAACAATCAGAGGATCTTCTAGAGGAAAGTGCTTTGCTGGAATTACTGGATGCAGAATACAAAAGATTAATATACAGAAACCTTCAAGACATGAGGAAGGAGATCAGGCAATATGCAGAACAAACCAAGGAACACACAGATAAAACAGTTGAAGAAATTAAAAAGATTATTCAAGAACATAAGGAAAAATTTAATAAGCTGCAAGAATCCATAGAGAGACAGCAATCAGAAATTCAGTTAACAATAAAATTACAGAAATAGACAACTCAGTATAAAGTCAGAGGAGCAGAATTGAGTAAGTGGAAGGCAGAACTGGTAAGCTTGAAGATAAATCACTTGGCACCAATATATTTGAAGAAAAATCAGATAGAAGAATTTTTAAAAATGAAGAAACACTAAGAATCATGTGGGACTCTATCAAGAGAAATAACCTACAAGCAATTGGAGTACCAGAACAGGGAGGGAAAACAGAAAATACAGGGAGAATTGTTGAAGATTTGTTGGCAGAAAACTTCCCTGATATCGTGAAAGATGAGAAGATATCTATCCAAGATGCACATCAAACTCCACATAAGGTAGATTTTAAAAGAAAGTCAACAAGACATATTATAATCAAACTTGCCAAAATCAAAGATAAACAGAGAATTTTAAGAGTAGCTAGGGATAAACAAAAAGTCACACACAAAGAAAAGTCAATAAAAATAAGCTCAGACCACTCAGCAGAAACCATGCAGGCAAGAAGGCAAAGGGATGACTTATATAAAGCATTGGTGGAAAAAAAATTGTCAGCCAAGAATCATATATCCAGCAAAACCATCTCTCAAATATGAAGGTGAAATTAGGACATTTCCAGATAAACAAAATTTAGAGAATTCATTAAAAAAAAAAAAAAAAAAACCCAAAACTATAAGAAATACTAAAGGGAGTTCTTTGGTTAGAAAATCAATAATCAATAATATCAATAAAAATCAATAATATCAGCCCAAGACTAGAATACTGGACAGAGTAATCAGATGTCAACCCAGAAAAGGAAATCACACACACACAAAAAAAATCGAGATTAAAAAAATGCTCAAAACAGGGAAATGGTGATGTTATTGTGTTAAAGAAGACAATATTAAAACAAGAAAGAGGGACTAAGAAACTTAGTCATAGATCTTCCAAATGGAGAGGAAGACAAGGCAATATAAAGAAATAAAAGTTAGATTTAAACTTAGAAAAATAGGGGTAAATATTAAGGTAATCACAAAGGAGACTAACTATCCTACTCATCAAAATAAAACACAAGAAAAAAAGAGACTCACCGGAAACAAAATCAACAACAACAAATAAGAGGAAAAGTCAATACATAATGATAAACAACTCAGCACAAAAAATTAAGCGGGAAAAAAAACTGTCGACAGCACACGAAAGAAGACATCAAAATGATAGCACTAAATTCATACCTATCCGTAATTAGGCTGAATGTAAATGTACTAAATGCACCAAGAAAGAGACAGAGAGTGGCAGAATGGATAAAAAACCACGATCTGTCTATATGCTGCCTACAAGAGACACACCTTAGACTTAGAGACACAAAGAAACTAAAACTTCAAGAAAGGAAAAAAACATATCAAGCAAACAACAATCAAAAATGAGCAGGAGTGGGTATATTAATTCCTGAAAAAATAGACTTTAAAGTTAAATCCACCACAAAGGATAAAGAAAGACACTATATAATGATTAAAGGGGCAATACACCAAGAGGATATAACCGTATTAAATATTTATGCACCCAATGACGGCACTGCAAGATGCATAAAACAAACTCTAACACCAGTGAAAAATGAGATAGACAGCTCCACAATTACAGTAGGAGACTTCAACACACCACTTTCAGTGAAGGACAGGACATCCAGAAAGAAGCTCAATAAAGACACAGAAGATCTAAATGCCACAATCAACCAACTTGACTTTATAGACATATACACAACACTCTACCCAACAGCAGCCAAATATACTTTCTTTTCTAGTACATATGGAACATTCTCTAGAATAGACCACATATTAGGTCATAAAGCAAGCCTTAGCAGAATCCACAACACTGAAATATTTCAAAGCATCTTCTCTGACCATAAGGCCATAAAAGTGGAAATCAATAACAGGAAAAGAAATCAAACACTTGGAAACTGAACAATACCTTGCTCACAAAAGACTGGATTATAGAAGACATTAAGGAGGGAGTAAAGAAATTCATAGAATCCAATGAGAATGAAAACACTTCCTATCAGAACCTTTGGGACACAGCAAAAGCAGTGCTCAGAAGCCAATTTATATCAATAAATGCACACATCCAAAAAGAAGAAATGGCCAAAATCAAAGAACTATCCCTACAACTTAAACAAATAGAAAGAGAGCAACAAAAGAAATCCTCAGGCACCAGAAGAAAGCAAATAATAAAAATTAGAGCAGAATTAAATGGAATAGAAAACAGAAAAACAACTGAAAGAATTAACAAGACCAAAAGTTGGTTCTTTGAAAAAATTAACAAAATTGATAAACCACTGGCCAAACCGACAAAAGAAAAACAGGAGAGGAAGCAAATAACCCAAATAAGAAATGAGATGGTGGATTTTACAACACCCAGCCAAAATTAAAAGAATCATATCAGATTACTACAAAAAACTGTACTTTGACAAATTTGAAAACCTAGAAGAAATGGATGAATTCCTAGAAACACACTACCTACCTAAACTAACACAAACAGTGGTAGAACAACTAAATAGACCCATAACAAAAGAAGAGATTGAAAAGGCAATCAAAAATCTCCCAGCAGCAACAACAAAAAAGCCCTGGCCCAGATGGCTTCACTGCAGAGTTCTACCAAATGTTCAGAGAAAGAGTTAACACCACTTCTACTAAAGGTATTTCAAAGCATAGAAAAGGACAGTATACTACCAAACTCATTTTATGAAGCCACCATATTCCTGATACCAAAACCAGGTAAAGATACCACAAAAAAAGGAAATTACAGACCTATATCCCTCATGAACTTAGATGCAAAAATCCTCAGCAAAATTCTAGCCAATAGAGAGAGGCGTGGCCAAGAGGGCTGACTAAGCAGAAGCTTCCACTTAGCCCTCTTGCAACAAAGACCGGAAAAAACAAGTGAATCCATTACATATATGACAATCTATGAAGCCTGACCATCAAACACTGAACTAAGGAATCGGCCTGAGTGACAGGGGAGCGAGAGCCTGAGTAGAAGCAGTGACTGGTTGCTGAGCCTGCGCAGGGCCTCAACTCTGATTCCTTGATGCAGTTCTTTGGCGTGAACGTGGTGGTGCTGATGTTAGTATCCTGACACGCAGCAAGCACAGGACACAGCCCTAACCCCCTGGGGCAATCTCGGCGGGGACCCAGCCAGTGCACACAGGCTAAACAAGCCTCTGGAAAAACGGCACTCTTGACTGATGATAAGTGATTTTGACTATTTTCCTGTGCCTCTCTCTCCTATCTATCTGATCCCTCCCCTCCCTACCCCAGCCGGCTTCATTAACATTCCAATTCCCTGGGCCTGAGATAGAAGTGCTATGCTTTTTCTGACCCATTCTCCTGGCCTGGCAGAAGTAGCAAACTAACAAACAGGGAAAAAAATACTTTCCTGAATACCCTAAACTGGAAGCTCAGAGCAGAAGCAGCTCCAGTTCAGGCATAAGCCATCCACAGAATTTGACTTTCACCCCTACATGGAACCAGGTGGCTATTATAATGCAAAGGCAAATCTGTTAGCGATCTGACTGTAATTGTTTCAGCTGTGTGGTGGAGAGGTAGGTTTTGGAGGTCTGATACCACTCTACCTATTAAACAGCCCTCACAAACCCTCAGCAGGGACCTGAGGGCTAAGGCCCCATCCATGCCACCTAGCCACCTGCAAAGGGGTCCAAGGATAGTGGTGCCTACCAGTCTGTACAGGTATAAGCATTGCGTGCCAAAGGTACACCTGCAGAGCCCACCCACCAGAGCGCTCCAGAGAACAGAGGTGCTCCTTCCTCACTGGCACTTGGGGAAAGTCTGTTAGCACCCTGCTCTCCTCAGAGTGTGACCCTCTGCTGCTACCAGAAGCCAGTGCATACCACCATCACCACTACTCCTCTAAGATAGTAGGTGAAAGCCTCCACCACACACTAGTTGACCAACTGTCAGGACACCTGAGCTGACTCTATTCAAGAATAGTGAATGGACTCATAGGCTTATATACCTGGTAACAGCTCTAACCATCTGGTAACAGGACATTAGTGTTTCAAAGGCTCCAATAATCGAATTAGCGCACTCTAGTAGCCTACCCAGGTATACTGAAACAAAACAAAACAAGAAGATAAGACTTAGTGAGCAAATATAAAATAAATCATTACAATAACTTATAGATGGCTTGGAGACAGCAGTTGATATCAAATCACATAAAGAAGCAAACTATGATTGCTTCTACAAACCCCCAAACCAGAGAATCAAGATCTTTCCTGGATGAAGATATATTCCTGGAATTGCCAGAGTAGAATACAAAAGATTAATATACAGACCGTTTCAATACATCAGGGACGACATTAGGAATGAAATCAGGCAATGTACAGAAAAAGCCAAGGAACACACAGATAAAGCAGTTGAAGAAATTAAAAAGATTATTCAAGAATATAATGAAAAATTTAATAACCTGCTAGAATCCATACAGAGGCAGCATTCAGAAATTCAAAAGATTAACAATACAATTACAGAATTAGACAACTCAATAGGAAGTCAGAGGAGCAGAATTGAGGAATTGGAATGCAGACTTGGAGAGATGGGGGATAAAGCAATTGTCACCAATATATTTGAAGAAAAATCAGAAAAAAGAATTTTTTTTTAAAAATGAAGAAACCCTAAAAACCATGTGGGACTCTATCAAGAAAAATAACCTGTGTGTGACTGGAATTCCAGAACATGGAGGGATAACAGAAAATACAGAGAGAATTGTTAAGGATTTGTTGGCAGAAAACATCCCTGATACTGTGAAAGATGAAAGGCTACCTATCCAAGATGCTCATCGTACCCCATACAACATAGATCTCAAAAGAAAGTCACCAAGACATATTATCATCAAACTTGCCAAAACAAAAGATAGAAAAGTTTAAAAGCAGCCAGGGATAAACGAAAAGTCACCTACAAAGGAGAATCAATAAGTTCGAACTTTTCTGCAGAAACCATGCAGGCAAGAAGGCAATGGGATGAGCTTTGAAGGAGAAAAATTGCCAGCTAAGAATTATATATCCAGCAAAAGTCTCTCTCAAATATGAAGGTGAAATTAAATCATTTGCAGATAAACACAAGCTTAGAGAATTTGCAAAAACGAAACCAAAGCTACAAGAATTACTAAAGGAAATTCTTTGGTTAGAAAATCAATAATATCAGATATCAACACAAGGACACAGAACAGAGCATCCTGACATCAACTCAGATAGGGAAATCACAAAAACAAAATAAGATTAATTAAAAAAAAAAACACTCAAAACAGGGAATCACTGATATTATTATGTAAAACATGAAAATAATCAATAAAGAGGGACTAAATTCTGCAGGCATAGATTTTCCATATGGAGAGGAAATCAAGGTGCTAGAGGGAGATACAAGCTAGGTTTATAAGTAGAAAAATGGGGGTAAATATTAAGGTAACAACAAAGAAGACTAACAATCCCATACTTCAAAATAAAAACCAAGATAAACATAACGACACAGCAAAAATAAATTTAACTACAATGAAAATGAGGAACACACAATTTACAAAGAAAAACTTTTCAGCACAGAAAAGTAAGTGGAAAAATGAAATTGTCAATGACACACAAGAAAAGGCATCAAAATGACAGCACTAATAATCACACTGAATATACATGGACTAAATGTAACAATAAAGAGACAGGGAGTTGCAGATTGAATTAAAAAAACATAATCCAGCTACATAAAAAAAAACTTTTTTTTATACTTGCCTAAAAAAGACACACCTTAGACTTAGAGACACAAACTAAAACTCAAAGGATGGAAAAAAATATATCAAGCAAACAACAATCAAAAAAGAGCAGGCGTGGCAATATTAATCTCTGACAAAATACATTTTAAAGTTAAACACACCACAAAGGATAAAGAAGAACACTATATAATGGTTAAAGAGACAATTTACCAGGAAGATATAACCATATTTATGCACCCAATGACAGGGCTGCAAGATACTTAAAACAAACTCTAACAGCTTTGAAAAGTGAGATAGACAGCTCCAAAATTATAGTAGGAGACCAACACACCACTTTTGGTGAAGGATAGGACATCCAGTAAGAAGCTCAATAAAGACACAGAAGATCTAAATGCCACAATCAACCAACTTCACCTCATAGACATATACAGAACGCTCCACCCAACAGCAGCCAAGCATACTTTCTTTTCTAGTGCACATGGAACATTCTCTAGAATAGACCATATATTACTACATAAAGAAAGCCTTTGCAGAATCCAAAACATCGAAATATTACAAAGCATCTTCTCAGACCATAAGGCCATAAAAGTAGAAATCAATAACAGAAAAACCAGGGAAAAGAAATCAATTATTTGGAAACTGAACAATACCCTGCTCAAAAAAGACAGGGTTATAGAAGACATTAGGAAGGAAATAAAGAAATTCATAGAATCCAATAAGAATGAAAACACTTCCTATCAGAACCTTTGGGACAGCAAAAGCAGTGCTCAGAGGTCAATTTATATCAATAAATGCACACATCCAAAAAGAAGAAAGGGCCCAAATCAAGGAATTATCCCTACAATATGAACAAATAGAAAGAGAGCAACAAAAGAAACCATCAGGTGCCAGAAGAAAACAAATAATAAAAAATACAGCAGAATTAAATGAATTAGAGAACAGAAAAACAATTGAAAGAATTAACAAGACCAAAAGCTGGTTCTTTGAAAAAATTAACAAAATTGATAAACCATTGGCCAGACTGACAAAAGAAAAATGGGAAAGGAAACAACCCAAAAAAGAAATGAAACGGGCGATATCACAACAGACCCAACTAAAATTAAAAGAATCATATCAGCTTACCACAAAAAACTGTAACAAATTTGAAAACCTAGAAGAAATGGATGAATTCCTAGAAACACACTACCTACCTAACACAAACAAAAGTAGAACAACTAAATACATCAATAACAAAAAAAGGGATTGAAAAGGTAACCAAAAAACTCCCAACAAAAAAAAGCCCTGGCCCTGATGGCTTCACTGCAGAGTAAAAGACTTTCAGATGGCTGCTTGCTGCCACGACATTGAATAAGAGTGGTGATAAGGGACATCCTTGTCTGGTTCCTGTTCTCAAGGGGAATGCTTTCAGACTCCATTTAGGATGATGCTGCTTTTGTAGAAATGCCCTTTATTATGTTGAGGAATTTTCCTTCTATTTCTATTTTGCTGGGAGTTTTTATGATGAATCGGTGTTGAACTTTGTCAAATGCCTTTTCTGCATCAATTGATGCACCTTCCTTAAAAAGCTAGAAACAGAACTACCATACCATCCAGCAATCCCACTGCTTGGAATGTATCCTAGAGAAATAAGAGCCTTTACAAGAACAGATATATGCACACCCATGTTCATTCCAGCACTGTTTACAATAGCAAAAAGATGGAAGCAACCAAGGTGCCCATCAATGGATGAATGGATAAATAAATTATGGTATATTCACACAATGGAATAGTACGCATTGATTAAAAACAATGATGAATCAGTGAAACATTTCGTAACATGGAGGGACCTGGAAGGCATTATGCTGAGTGAGATTAGTTGCAAAAGGACAAATACTGTATGAGACCACTACTATAAGAACTCGAGAAATAGTTTCAACAGAGAAGAAAATATTCTTTGATGGTTACGAGAGGGGGACGGAGGGAGGGAGGAAGAGGGGTTTTCAATAATTAGATAGTAGATAAGAAATATTTTAGGTCAAGGGAAAGACAACACACAATACAGGTGATGTCAGCACAACTGGACTAAACCAAAAGCAAAGAAGTTTCCTGAATAAACTGAACACGTCGAAGGCCAATGTAGCATGGGTGGGGGTTTGGTGACCATTGTTTCAGGGGACATCTAAGTCAACTGGCATAATAAAATCTATTAAGATAACCTTCTGCATCCCACTTCGGAGAGTGGCGTCTGGGTTCTCAAATGCTAGCAAGCAGCCATCTAAGATTCATCAATTGGTCTCAACCCACCTGGAGCTAAGGAGAACGAAGAACACCAAAGACACAAGGTAATTATGAGCCCAAAAGACAGAAAGGGCCACAAAAACTGGAGACTACATCAGGCTGAGACCAGAAGAACTAGATGGTGCCCGGCTACAACCGATGACTGCCCTGGCAGGGAACACAACAAAGAACCCCTGAGGAAGCAGGAGAGCAGTGGGATGCAGACCCTAAATTCTTTTTTTTTTTTTTAATTTATTTATTGTGCTTTAGGTGAAAGTTTACAAATCAGGTCAGTCCCTCACACAAAAATCCATATACACCTTGCTACACACCCCCAATTACTCTCCCTCCACTCTCTCTTTTCGTGTCCATTTTGCCAGCTTCTAACCCCCTCCACCCTCTCATCTCCCCTCCAGGCAGAAGATGCCAACATAGTCTCAAGTGTCCACCTGATCCAAGAAGCTCACTCCTCACCAGCATCCCTCTCCAACTCATTGTCCAGTCCAATCCATGTCTGAAGAGTCGGCTTCGGGAATGGTTCCTGTCCTGGGCCAACAGAAGGTCTGGGGGCCATGACCACCGTGGTCCTTCTAGTCTCAGTCAGACCATTAAGTCTGGTCTTATGAGAACTTGGGCAGACCCCAAATTCTTGTAAAAAGACCACACTTAATGGTCTGAGACTAGGGGGACCCTGAAGGTCATGATCCCCAATCCTTCTGTTAGCCCAAGACAGGAACCATTCCCAAAGTCAACTCTTCCAACAGGGATTGGACTGGACAATGGGATAGGAAATGATACTGGTGAAGAGTGAGCTTCTAGGATCAAGCAGACACAAGAGACTGTTAGCATCTCCTGTCTGGAGGGGAGATGGGAGGGCGGAGGGGGTCAGAAGCTGGCCGAATGGACACGAAAAGAGAGAGTGGAGGGAAGGAATGTGTGTCTTATTAGGGGGAGAGCAATTGGGAGTATATAGCACGGTGTATGTAAATTTTTGTGTGAAAGACTGGCTTGATTTGTAAACTTTCACTTAAAGCTCAATAAAAATTAAAAAAAAAAAAAAAGATGACTCTGATGCTTTTAGCCTGGGCAGATGAGTTGTGTTTTCAACATTCTGAGATCAAAAATACACAGGCAGTGAAAAGTATAGACTTGGAGAGTAGGACTAGAGATTTGGAAAATAGATATAGCATAAGCTTTGGCTTTAAATTTGAATGTCAAGGGTAACTGGTTGGAGGGTTAAGACAAGGCAAGCAAGGTCAGAACTTTGAGGGGCACCAACATTTAGAGAGTGGGTTAATAAAAAAAAAATCCATTGAAGAAGTGAAGTGCTGCAAACATTCTATTCTTACCTGTCAAACGGGTGGGAGCCTAAAGACCAGCCCCATTAACTTCTGATGCAAGCAACCATGATTGCTTTGATTTGTATCTCATTTTGATGTTTCCTGGCTCTGGGTGGTAGTTTTAAAGTCTTAACATATCAGCATACCTACAGGAAGAGGATATTGTTTTAGTCATCTTATTTCTTATAAATGTGTAGCGATTAGCAGTAAAGTGAATCAATTCATCACACTGTTATATTGAATTAATTAGGTGCTGTAGAAAAACTATAGATCCATTTCCATTGTTGAAAGAAAATCTAGTTTTATCTGAAGTATTCCAATCATATTTTCTTTGGGGGTCTACTAAGTAATACCTAGTGAGAGGGCAATTATCCTTGATGGTAATGGCCAAAACACTTCCAATAGCCACTCAGGATAGCAAATGCATCAACACATATGGCACGTAAAAAATTTCCTGCTAAAGATTATTATAGCTCCATTAATCACCCACCATGTAAATAAGGTTGACGAGAAAAAGCAAATGGGAACTTGACTTATTTATCCTAGACAAACACTGCTCTGTGAAAGACGGCAGCTAGGATTAGATATCAGCTCTCAAATATAAGAAGGGATTCCACTTGAAGAACCGTGTTCTCCATCTCTTGAAGATGAAACAAAATGTTATGTTTTGAAACATATGAAGAAATTTAGGCAGGATCTAATTCAATTATATCAGTATTTAATAAGTTCTATGTAGGATAGAAAAGGAGTCCTGGTGGTGCATGGGTAAAGCGATGGACTGCTAACCAAAAGGTCGGCAGTTCAAAGCCACCAGAAAGATGTGGCAGTCTGCTTCTGTAGAGATTTAGACCTTTGGAAACCCTGCGGGGTCGCTATGAGTTGAAATCGACTCGATGACAGTGGGTTTGGTTTTTTGGTTAATGTAGAATAAAAAAGGTCCCTGGGTGATGCAAATGGTTTGCATTCAACTACTAACCTAAAAAGGTTGGCAGTTCAAACCACCCAGTGGCACCACAGAAGAAATGCCTGGTGATTTGCTTCTGTAGGGATTACAGCCAAGAAAACCCGGTAACACATGGGGTCGCCATAAGTCAGAACTGACTTGAAGGGAATGGTTTTAAGTAGGATAGAGAAGGTAACTCTACCCTAAACATGATTTGTAGTTTAAGTGTGAAAGAGTGGAACAAAGCACCCTCGACACAGTTAAATAACAAATCTGCATATCCATATGTACATATACATATACAAAAATTTATACATATATATGCATATGTATAAATTTTTGTATATGTATATGTACATATGGATACCCTGGTGGCATAGTGCTTAAGTGCTACAGCTGCTAACCAAAGGGTCAGCAGTTCGAATCCACCAGGCGCTCCTTGGAAACTCTGTGGGGCAGTTCTACTGTCTTATAGTGTCGCTATGAGTCGGAATCAACTCGATGGCACTGGGTTTGGTTTGGTTTTTTTTTTTTTTTGGTTTAGTATTCCATAGCGTGAATATACCACAATTCATCCATTCATCCATTGATGGGCACCTTGGTTGCTTTCATCTTTTTGCTATTGTAAACAGTGCTGCAATAAACATGGGTGTGCATATATCTGTTCATGTAAAGACTCAATTTTCTAGGATATATTCTGAGGAGCAGGATTGCTATATCATACGGTAGTTCCATTTCTAGTTTTTTTTAAGAAGCCCCAAATCCATTTCCAAAGTGGTTGTACCATTTTACATTCCCACCAGCAGTGTATAAGTGTTCCAGTCTCTCCACAACCTCTCCAACAATTATTATTTTGTGGTTTTTGGATTACTGCCAGCCTTGTTGGAGTGAGATGGAATCTCATTGTAGTTTTGATTCGCATTTGTGAACATTTCCTCACGTATCTGTTAGCTACCTGAATGTCTTCTTTAGTGAAGTGTCTGTTTATATCCTTTGCCTATTTTTTAATTGGATTATTTGTCTTTTTGTAGTTGAATTTTTGCAGTATCATGTAGATTTTAGAGATCAGATGCTGATCAGAAATGTCATAGCTAAAAACTTTTTCCCAGTTTGTAGGTAATCTTTTTACTCTTTTGGTGAAGTCTTTGGATGAGCGTAGGTGTTTGATTTTTAGGAGCTCCCAGTTATCTGGTTTCTCTTCTGCATTGTTAGTCATGTTTTGTATACTGTTTATGCCACGTATTAGGGCTCCTAGTGTTGTCACTATTTTTTCTTTCATGATCTTTATCATTTTAGATTTTATATTTAGGTCTTTGATCCATTTTGAGGTAGTTTTTGTGCATGGTGTGAGGTATGGGTTTCGTTTCATTTTTTTGCAGATGGACATCCAGTTATGCCAGCACCATTTATTAAAAAAACTGTCTTTTCCCAGTTAACTGACTTTGTGCCTTTGTCAAATATCAGCTGCTCATATGTGGATGGATTTATGTTTGGATTCTCAATTCTGTTACATTGGTCTATGTATCTGTTGTTATACCAGCACCAGGCTCTTTTGACTACTGCGGCAATATATTCTAAAATCAAGTAGTGTAAGGCCTCCCATTTTGTTCTTCTGTTTCAGCAATTCTTTACTTATCTGGGGACTCTTTCCCTTCCATATGAAGTTGGTGATTTGTTTCTCCATCTCATTAAAAAATGTCATTGGAATTTGGATCAAAATTGCATTGTATCTATACATCACTTTTGATAATATGAATACCCTGGTGGCATACTGGTTAAGTGCTACGGCTGCTAACCAAGAGGTCGGCAGTTCGAATTCTCCAGGCGCTCCTTGGAAACTCTATCGGGCAGTTCTACTCTGTCCTATAGGGTTGCTATGAGTTGGAATCGACTCAATGGCAATGGGTTTTTTGGTATATATGTGTATATGCATATATGTATACATAAAAACCAAACCCAGTGCCATTGAGTCGATTCTGATTCATAGTGACCCTATAGAACAGAATAGAACTGTCCCATAGGGTTTCTAAGGAGTGGCTGGTAGATTCGAACTGCCTACCTTTTGGTTAGCAGCTGACTTCTTAACCACTTTGCCACCAGGGCTCCACACATATGCAAGTATATACAATAAACAGTTGTCAGAAGAAGATTGTACAGCTAGTGAACTGGACTGGGCATTAAGGAATGAGTGGAATTTGGATTAGTGGAGAGAAGGAGAATGAATAATTAATGAAGAATGAACACAACTGTGAATTAAAGTGGAGATGGAGGATTGATACCAATCTAGATGGGGATTCTTCTTGGGGTATAATGAAGACATGAGATTGTAATAACATTCCTATAATTTCTGAGGGTGTTTATAGTGGACAAAACCATTTTCATATCTGTATCTCATTTTATCTTTATACTAGACTTATTATGCCCACTTTGCAGATGAGGAAAAGGCATTTCAGAGCAGATAAATTACTGGGCTGTGCCCTCATGGTTAGGATGTGGCAGAACTAAGACCGAAACTCATTCTTCTGTAGTAGGACATGAAAAAAATTTTGGAAGCTTTGAAACCTAAGGGGAGGAATTCGATCTGTACAACCAGGGATGGCTTGCCACAAATATAAGATGGTTGGGTAGGTAAATAAAGATCTTACCGGTATCAATGATTGCATCTCATCTCCTTGCCTGGTAATGATTAGTCACTAGGTAACTTTTTTAATTGCCTTAACTTTTGGAATCCAGACTATTGGAAAGTTAAACCTTTCAAGAATTGCACTTGTTAAAACTTCTCTAAAATCTTACCCTTTTGATCCAATCTTACCTGTGATACCACTATATTGTTGTTCACCCAGATGCTCAGAGTCACCTTTCTATTCTCTTTCTATGCCCACCTCAGCTATTCTATCGTGCAGTCTCATTGTTTATCACATCACAGCTCCCACATATCTATCTTCAGACCTGTGGCTATGATAGTAGTCCAGGCTCTCACAAACTTATATGTGGAATATTCTACCAGTTTCTAGTTCTACTTTTTAAATTCCAGTCTATCTTTCTTCCAACTGTTTATATAGAGTGGGAAGGAAATCTTCCTTACAGAGTAATTAAATTTTCTATTTGCCACTGTTTGTTACATTAAATAATAGAAACATAATAATAGCATCCTATAACTCAACATTTCTTTCAAATTTCCAACAGGTAAATAGTTTAATATTGTGGTTAATAGCATGGTTCTGGAGTCAGACAGACCTGAGATAAAGTCTTGACTCTATAACTTACTAGCTGTGTAATTCTAGGCAAGTTACTTAACCCTTCTGAAACTCACCTTCTTCATGAACGAAATCAAAGTACTAATACATGACATGCTAGGCTGCTGGGTGGATTAACTGAGATAAAGAAGGTATAGCACCTACCCTAATATTATTGTATTAAACTTTCACAGGACACATAGAATCAAATTTACTCCTCACAAAACTATTAAATAGGCTGCTTATTATCTTCATATCAGCTTGACAAATGAAGAATAAGAGAACCAGGAATACTTAGTGACTTGCCAAAAGTCACTTTGAAAGCTGTCAAATAATGTCATGGGACTAAAAAGCAGTCTGTTGAGCAAAATCCCTAAGTTGTCTGCCACGAAAGAGATTGCACACTGTAAGAGCTGTATACAAAGAAGGGTTTGTCCTTACCGTGAGGATGGTAATCCTCACTGAGGCCTTACTAATGTGCCAGGCATCATTTTAAGTGATCTACATGCATGTCTCATTCAATCCTCACAATAGGCAAGTATGGTTGAGACTACTGTTGTTAGTTGCAGTCATGTTGGCTCAGACTCAAGGTGACCCCATGTACAACAGAATGAAATGTTGCCCAGTCCTGCGCCATCTTCATGATCATTGGTATACTTGAGTCCGTTGTTGTACCACTGTGCATGTTGAGTGCCTTCCAACCTAGGGGCTCATCTTCCAGCACTATATGGGACATTATTCAGTTGTGATCCACAGGGTTTTCATTAGCTGATTTTTAGGAAGTAAGTTGCCAGGCCTTTCTTCCTAATCTGTGTTAGTCTGGAAGTTCTGGTGAAACCTGTCTACCTTGGGCGACCCTTCTGGTATTTGAAATACTGGTGGCATAGCTTCACAGCAACACACAAGCCACCACAGTAGACAAATAGACAGGTGGTAGTGGGACTATTAGTTATCCGCATTGTATGGATGAGAAAACTGAAGTTCATAAATATTGAGTAATTTTGCTCCACAGCACACAACTATTAAGTTGCAGAGGGAAGATGAATTTAGGGCTGTTTGAGCTATTAATCACTAAGCAATACCAAAAAGAAAGTGTTTTTACACATGCTTGTAATCTAAATCTCACAACACAGAATTGTTCTTTCAAAACTGTCTCTGCTTGCTGGGACGAATAATCCTAACAATAAACTGTGGCTGAAAACGTCTATAAAGAAGACCCTGGAAAAAACTGTTTATACCCAAAGCGCCTTCACAGAAGGAAAAGATCCATAAATCAAGAATTTCTTATCCCTCAATTGTCCTTGAACACATGAGTAAAGTAAACCTAATAAGTAAGTTGCTGGCCACATACCATCTCTACTAGCTTGGACAAACCACTTCAAATAGAGAATTATTTGCTCAAATGAAGTTGCTTCAGCCAAAGGCAAAAGCACCAAACGAGGAGTTATTTGCCACTCTCCGAAATTCCCATAACATATGAATAAAGATTTCCCCAAATGTAGTTTTCCCTATGCTATGGCTGCAACCTTAGAGACACACACAAAGAGGTATGCCTTTCATTGTCCTCAAATGCCCTTCCTTATTAGGACAAAGATCTTTAGTTAAGGAGATCCCCTATTTAATCATCCCTCTATACTTGCAGAGTGAACATGGAATAAGGAGATGTTTTTTCTCTGCATGTGTGATTTTTTAATTAGTTGTTTATGTACTAAACTGTTCCTATATTTGTGGACAAAAAGCCCCAAAAGAAGATGTTATTCAACACCAAAAGTACTTGATGGTTTGGACAAACCACCCCATCTAAAGTGGTGCTTGTCTTCACAAAGGTACTATGAAGAATTACAAGGAACAGAGAACGCCTTGTCCCCAAGCTCTACCTACATACATGATGAGACCTGAATACTCTCAATGAGGACTTATTTGTCCTCAGATTCTTTGTTTAACTTGGTAAAACAATCACGAATAAGACCCATGGTGGTTCAATTCTTGGAAAAACCACCTGAAATCTGAAGCTGTGTATGCCAATCATGTGGCCATAATCTCCCGCAAATAGCTCTAAATAAGGCCACATTTACCCCCAGAACACCCTTAGCAAGGAGATAGGCATCCTGTATCAGTAAACCCTTAACCAATTAATCCCAATGAGGAATTGTCTGTCTACAATCTGCACCTTCCTAAGTGGAGAAGCAATTAGAAAACAAGTGTCGGTCCTCACAAGGTCACTGCACATATGCCCAGGGAACCCCGCATGAGAAATGTTATCTCCACAATTCACCTACATATACAGGCAGAGAGGCTGAAGAGTTGTTAGCCTCTGGCTTTGCTGAGTCAGCAAAGCCCAAGTAAGATTATTTATTAATTATTTTTCCCCAAACAATCCCTGCATTCAATAGAAAATTGCCAATGAATTCATTTTCCACAAAAACAAGACAATAAGGTGGGAAATAAAATCCACATCTCTCCAAACCAACCACGTAGTATTGGCTGACAAACATCCACTTATTAAGTATTGGTTTTCCCTGTCCACATAAAGATTTGTTTTTTCTTCAGGCCATAATGCCACTTTTCTCCACAGCTGCAAAACAACCAAGGTGCCTAAGAGCCTATTTCAATCCTTCGAAGTCAGATTCTTGCTTCTGAAGCCAAGTGCGGAGGATCAAGATCCTCCCTGAAGATTTTAAGACAGAATTAGCCTTCGATAGTTTATCATTAGTATAAAGTCTCCTTGATCACCTGATTTCTGTGAGTCTCTTGAGGACAAGAACCTGCCTTTCAGGTTCCCCCAAGTAGATAGTATGCCATCTACTTACATAATATGTGAAGATGAAGAAAGCCAGCTTTTTAAACTGAATCAAAGTTTGTCCAGATAAATGTAACATCTGATATTGATTGATTTAAACTGCCTCTCTCCAGAATCCTTGCCTCCCTCCAAAATTCCCACTCCAACGAGCAAAACAATACCAAACTAAGAGAAATATGCAACATTTCTGTAAAACATTGTGCAAGTGTTAATAGATTGAGGGAAGGGCTACATTCAAAGCACAAGTTTCCCTGGGAAATAAGTGGAGGAAAACTCCAATAAAACTGCACTAACATCCCCACATTCTCATTGGTTGGTACTAGAGCCAAATGTAAGGTGACGGGCAGTTGTTACAGGTTAAATCTTAAACCTATACGCATCTCAGAAAGTGTATGTGGTCTTAGTGTTCCTAGAGCAAGCCACAGAGCTCACTCAGGTCTTAGTCTTGGTGTAAGGAATGTCATAAGTAAAGCTGGGACGCTTTCATAGCTGGGTCATAAGCAGGGCAGTTTATTGCCAGGATGGAGAGAGTGAACAAGATTGAAAACAAATTCAATGAAAAGATTCTTTAGCAAAAAAGAAAAGCATAATGTGGCACGGCTTCCTTTACCTTCAATTGCTTTTCTACCATACGGTGAAAAGCCATGACTGCCTGAGACCAAATACTGGCTCTTCTACTTCCTAGGTCTGCAATTTGGGCGAGCAACTTACTTTCCATATACCTCAGTTTCCTCATCTGTAAAACTGGAATAATAGTTCCTATGTCAGAGGGTTGTTATACAAAGTCAATGAGTTAAAATATTTAAAGCCTTGCAAATCGTCGTTGTTGTTATTGTTAGGTGCAGTTGAGTCAGTTCTGACTCATAGCAACCCTATGTACAACCGAATGAAACACTGCCTGGTCCTGCACCATCCTCACAATTGTTGCTATGCTTGAGCCCATTGTTGCAGCCACCATGTCAATCCATCTCATTGAGAGTCTTCCTCTTTTTCACTGACCCTCTTCTTTACCAAGCATGATGTCCTTCTCCAGGGACTGATTCCTCCTGACAACATGTCCAAAGTATGTCAGACGTAGTCTCGCCATCCTTGCTTCTAAGGAACATTGTGACTGTACTTCTTCCAAGACAGATTTGTTTGTTCTTTTGGCAGTCCATGGTATATTCAATATTCTTCACCAACACCACAGTTCAAATGCATCAATTCTTCTTTGGTCTTCCTTATTGTCCAGTTTTTGCATGCATATGACACGATTGAAAACACCATTGGTTGAGTCGGGTGCACCTTAGTTTTCAAGGTGACATCTTTGCTTTTCAAAACTTTAAAGAGGTCTTTTGCAACAGATTTGCCCAATGCAATGTGTCTTTTGATTTCTTGACTGCTGCTTCCATGGGTATTCATTGTGGATCGAAGTAAAATGAAATCCTTGACAACTTCAATCTTTTCTCTGTTTATCTTGATGTTGCTTATTGGTCCAGTTTTGAGGATTTTTTTTTTTTAATGTTGAGGTGTAGTTCATACTGAAGTCTGTGGTCTTTGATTTTCATCAGTAAGTGCTTCAAGTCCTCTTCACTTTCAGCAAGCAAGGTAGTGTCATCTGCATAGCACAGGTTGTTAATGAGGTTTCCTCCAATCCTGTTGTCAAGTTCTTCTTCATATAGTCTAGCTTCTCAGATTATTTGCTCAGCATACAGGTTGAATAAGTACGGTGAAAAGATACAACCCTGATGCACACTTTCCTGATTTTAAACCATGCAGTATTCCCTTGTTCTGTTCAAACAACTATCTCTTGGTCTATGTACAGGTTCCTCATGCACAATTAAATGCTCTACAATCCCCATTCTTTGCAATGTTACCCACAATTTGTTACTACCCACACAGTCAAATTCCTTTTCATAGTCAATAAAACACAGACAAACAACTTTCTGGTATTCTCTGCTTTCAGCCAAGATTCATCTGACATCAGCAATGATATCCCTCGTTCCTTGTTCTCTTCTGAATCTGGCTTGAATTTCTGGCAAAAGTTCCCTGTTGATGTACTGCTGCAACCATTTTTGACTAATAAGCACATAAAAAACTCTCAACATCACTAGTCATCCGTTAAATAGAAATCAAAACCACAATGAGATACTGCTTTACAGGTATAAGAATAGCAAAAAATAAAATAACTGACTATAGCAAAGGCGAAGAGCATGTGAAGCATCCAGACTGTCATGGCTGGGAGGGATGTTAAATGGCACAACTTCTTTGGAAAACAGGTTGGTAACCTCTTTAAAAGTTAAACATATACTCACTGTATAATCCAAACATTCTACTCCTAGATACTTAGCCGAGAGAAGAGAAAGCACATTCCATAAAAATCTTGTACAGGAATGTTCATAGCAACTCTATTTGTAATAGCCTAAACTAGGAACAACTCAAATGTCCATCAACAGGTGAATGGATAAACAAAGTGTGGTACAGTGGGATACTACTAAAAATGAATAAACTATCAATGTACTTGACAACATGAATGAATCTTGGAATGACCATGCTGCGTAAAAGAAGACAGACAAAAAAAGTTACAAACTGTATTATTCCATTTTTATAAAATGTTGGAATCTACTGTAACAGAAGGCAGATCTGTGGTTGTCTAGGGATGGGGGCAAGCAATGTGGGGGGAGAAAGGAAGGGCAAGAGGGAGGAATTACAAAGGGACTTGAGAAAATTTGGGGGCATGACGGATGTGTTTATTTTTTTGATTGTGGTAATGTTTTCTGTAGTGTATGTCAAAACTTATGGAATTGTATACTTTAAATAATTGCAGTTAATTGTGTGCCAATTATATCTCACTAAAGCTGTTAAGAGGAGCCTTGGTGGCACAGTGGTTAAGCTCTTGGTTGCTAAGTGAAAAGGTGGTGATTTGAGCCCAACAGCCAGCCACTCCAAAGAGAAAAGACCTGGTGATCTGCTCCCTTAAAGATTACAGCCTTGGAAGCCCTATGTGGCAGTTCTACTCTGTCCTATAATTCATTCTGAGTTGTAATCTACTGTATGGCAAATTTTGTTTTCTGTTTTAAAAAAAGAAATGCCAGCAAATATTTAAGTCATGGACATCTTTCTAAGCAAGACACAAAAATACAGAAAACAAAAGGAAGATAACTGATAAAGTTGCAAAACAGGAAATTACAAACCTCCATCCATCATAAATCACATAGAAAAAATTAAAACATAAATCACAAACTAAGGAAATATTTGTAATATATACACTGAAAATATAATATCCTTAATATTTACCTAACTTACTCTTTTTTTTTTGAGAAAAGAGCTAGCCAATAGAAAAAAAAAAAAAGGAAGTCAAAATGAGAAATAAACAGGCATTTCACAAAAGAATAAGTACATATGGTGACCATAAATTTCAAAAACGTTCAAACTCACTGGTAATCCAGGAAATGCAATTAAATAAGGAGATGTAATTTTTTCCTATAAGATTGGCAAATATTACAGAAAATAATAATACCTATACTGTTAGATGTAAATGTATTTCCTGCTTCTTTACTGTTGAATATTAGGTACTTTTGAAAAATATCAATGCATTATCGAGAGGAAAAAATATTTAAGACAATGGTTAAGTAGAAAATGAGGTTCTAAAACGTACACACACACAGGTCTAAAAGGATATATAACGAAATAGTATTGATGTTTGTGTGAGTGGTTTCAGTTTTCTTTTTATGATTTTTATATGTTCTAATTTTAAAAACAAATAGCATATATCTATGATTAGGTAACAATAAAGATTATTTTTAGCAAGGAAAACAAAAACTACAAAAGGGCATTTATGGTATGATGCTATTGAGAGATAGGGTCTATAAAGAGACTAGAGACAGTGGGAAGGAGGAAAAGAAGGAAACTGGGTGTATACTAACAAAGTGCTAAAAGATTTTATTTCAGTGTATTGGGTTTATAATTAGTCTCTTCTTGGTCATGTGTACTTTCTGTTCTTTTGGTAACAATCAGAAGTTGCTCATGTAACAAAAAGTAAAATTAAAAAAATCATACAGAGTAAAAAAGTAAATAGGCAAAGAACACAAACAAGCAATTCATTTTAAAAGACATGTAGATGGCCGATAAATACTGGGGAAAACCGTAGTGGCTCAGTGGTTAAGAGCTCTGCTGCTAACCCAAAAGTCGGCAGCTTAAGTCCATCAACCAGTCATTGGAAACTCTATGGGGCAGTTCTACTCTTTCCTGTAAGGTCGCTGTGAGTCGAAATGGACTAGATGGCAACAGGTATGCTCATACATAGCAACAATTGTGAGGATGGCACAGGACTAGGCAGTGTTTCGTTCTGTTGTACATCGGGTCACTATGAGATGGAACCGACAGGACAGCACCTAACAACAACAAACCTGCATTACTTAATGATCAATCAAAGTTGTTGTTGTTGTTAAGCGCCGTCGAGTCAATTCCAACTCGTAGCTACCCTACATTCCACAGAACGAAACACTGCCTGGTCCTGAGCCATCCTCAAAATTGTTGCCAAGCTTGAGTCCATTGTTGCAGCCACTGTGTCAATCCTTCTCTTTGAGGGTCTTCCTCTTTTTCACTTACCCTCTCCTTTACCAAGCATGATGTCCTTCTCCAGGGAGTGATCACTCCTGATAACATGTCCAAAGTATGTGAGACATAGTCTCGCCAACCTTGCTTCTAAACAGTATTCTGGCTGTACTTCTTCCAAGACAAATTTGCTTGTTCTTCTGGCAGCCCATGGTATATACAATTTTCTTTGCCAACGCCACAATTCAAAGGCATCAATTCTTCTGTCTTCCTTATTCATCGTCCAGCTTTCACATGCATATGAGACGGTTGAAAATACCAGGGCTTGGGTCAGGCGCATCTTAGTCCTCAAGGTGACATCTTTGCTTTTCAACACTTTAAAGAGGTCCTTTGCAGCAGATTTACCCAATGCAATGCGCCTTTTGATTTCTTGATTGCTGCTCCCATGGGTGTTGATTGTGAATCCGAGTAAAATGAAATCCTTGACAACTTCAATCTTTTCTCCACTTATCCTGATGTTGCTTATTGGTCCAGTTGTGAACTCACTGCCCCCTAAGGTTCCTATGTAATTAAAGTAATGCCCCTTAAAACAGCAGCAGGATATGATTTAACTATAGAAGGGACACTTTTTTAATAGTTTTTTTTTTTTTTTTTGGTCTGTGATATATGAAATAGGCACTTATACACTGTTGGTGGGGATGTAAATCTGTATTTCCTTTCTGGAAGTCAACATGACAATAAATGTACTAAAATCCTTGAAAATGCTTTTGCTCTTTGGTTTTGAAATTCCAATTCAAGGAATTTACCCTAAAGAAAAAATTAGACAGTTTATCACAAGTACCCCCACGTCTGTCAGTTTGTTGTACTCTGGGGGGTTTGCATGTTGTTGTGAGTCAAGAAATCAAAAGATGCATTGCATTGGGCAAATCAGCCGCAAAGGATCTCTTTAAAGTGTTGAAAGCAAAGATGTCACCTTGAGGACTAAGGTGTACCTGACCCAAGCCATGGCATTTTCAATTGCCTCCTATGCCTGTGAAAGCTGGGCCATGAATAAGGAAGACCAAAGAAGGATTGATGCCTTTGAGTTATGGTGTTGGTGAAGAATATTGAATATACCATGGACTGCCAAAAGAATGAACAAATCTGTCTTGGAAGAAGTACAATCAGAATGCTTCTCAGAAGCAAGGATAATGAGACTTCATCTCATGTACTTTGAACATGTTATCAGGAAGGATCAGTCCCTGGAGAAGGACATCATGCTTGGTAAAGGAGAGGGTCAGTGAAAAAGAGGAAGACCCTCAATGAGATGAATTGACACGGTGGCTGCAACAATGAGCTCAAGCATAGTGGCTGCAACAATGAGCTCAAGCATAGCATAGCTCAAGATTTTGAGGATGGCGCAGGACCGGGTAGTGTTTCATTCTGTTGTACAACATAGGGTCACTGAGTTGGAACCGAGTCTATGACACCTAACAACAACAACATCAAAGGTACAACTACAGTGACATTTATTACAGTGGTCTTTGTGAAATCAAAATATTACAGACAACCTTGTATTCTACCTTGTTTGTGTCTTCCCACACTCCTACTCCCTTTGGGGAACTGCCCATACTCCATTCTTTGAGGAGTTGTCATGACGCCTCTTTCCCCTCTTGGCCATAGAGATAGGCACATGTCCCAGGCTACTTCTTTCTCAGTTTTCATTGCTCTGTTCTCTTAATCTTGACCTCTTTAAGTTGGAAAGCCTCAAAGATTTGTCTTACCTCTTCTGTTTCTACACTTGAGAAGAGTTATGAGGACTGTGGCATTGGAACAGAGTGAGTTATGGGAGATACCTAGGATATGAGATCAAAAAGGTTGCTGACAGATCAGATCAACGGAGCCTTAAATGCCGTGTTAAGGACTCTGGATTTTGTTCAAGTGTAACTGGACGTCTTAATTTTAAATACCATGTGTATGCCAACGACCAGCTAGGCCACCATGGATTGTAACATCTTATACCAAATTTCCTACTCTGAGCTTCTGATCTTCATCTCCCCTCCAAGAAAAATCTTTTTCTCTCAGTTTTTCCCACCTCAGTAAATGAAATCTCCATTTTTTTTGTTATTTTGTTTATTTTGTTATTGTTGTTGAGAATATACACAGCAAAACATACACCAATTCAACTGTCTCTACAGATACAATTCAGTGACACTGATTACACTGTTCGAGTTGTGCAACCATTCTCATCCTCCTTTACTGAGTTGTTCCTCTACCATTAACATAAATTCACTGCCCCCCTAAGGCTCCTATATAATCTTTCGAGTTGCTGTTGTTATTTTGATCCCATACAGATAGTTCTTAAAAAAGCATAATGCTCAAAGCAGACCTTTTTTTTTTACTACTTAAGCTAAACTGTTGTTCCCTTTTAAGAAGACCTCAGGGGCATATTTTTGGTTTACATTTTAAAGATTATCTAGGACAATAGTTTCAGGGTTTCATCCAGCTCCCATGGCTCCAGAATGTCTGGAATCCATAAGAATTTGAAATTCTGGTCTGCATTTTTCCCCTTTTGATCACTATTCTTTTATAGAGTCTTTGGTCAAAATGTTCAGTAATAGTAGCTGGGCACCATCCAGTTCTTCCATTTTTCTAGTTTTTAAATCCAAAAACCATGAGATCATTCTTTAACTCCTCTTTTTCTATTACACTTCACATTCAAATTAACGGTAAATCTCAACTTTATTTTCCATAATCTGACAATTTCTCAAAATTTGAACTGCTACCAACCCAGTCCAAACACCATGGACTATGAGAAGAGCCTGCTAATAAATCTCCTTGGTTCTCTTTTTGGTCCCTGACAGTCTATTCTCCATCTCAGAAAAAAACTCAAAGTCCTTTCCAGCATCTACAGGGCTCTTCATGATCCTGCCGCCCATCACCTCTTTGATCTGTCTCCTACCTCTCCCCCCTCTCTCAGTCTGCTTGAGTCTATTTTTGGCCCTTTACAATCTATTCTTCAAGTAGCAATCCTTTTAAAACAAAAATCTATGTTAATCTCCTGCTCGAAATATTTCAATGACTTCCAATCACATTTAAAACAAAATCCAAAGTCCTTAACATGGCTTAATATGGGGGATCCACTGATCTGGTCCTCTAGCTGCTACCTCTGTTACTTCACCTCCTAGCTATCTCTCCTTACTCACTCAGTTCCAACCTCACTGGCATGTGTTTTTCCTCAAATATGTCAGCCAAACTCCCACTTCAGAGCCTTCGTACTCGCTGTTCCAGCTGTCTGGAATTCCCTTCCTTTCCATAAGTTTCTTCAGTTCTTTGCTGAATATAGCCTAACAAAAGAAATCTGCGATCATGTGAAGAGAACTAGCAGCCTCTGTCACTGTCTACCTCCCTTACCCTGATCCAGTTATCTAAATAGTACTTATCACCATCTGGTTTACTGTATCTTTTATTTATTCACCTTTTTCTATCCACTTCTCTGCTAAAACGTAACCTCCATAAGGGCAAAGGCTTCATGGGTTTTGTTCACAGCTAGAATATTCTCTGGCACATCGTAAACACTCCGTATTTATTAAATCAACAATTTTTTTTTTATAGATACTGTCTTAGCCATCTAGTGTTGCTATAACAGAAATACCACAAGTGGATGGCTTTAACAAACAGAAATTTATTCTCTCATAGTCTAGGAGGCTAGAAGTCCAAATTCAGAGTGCCAACTCCAGGGGAAAGCTTTCTCTCTCAGTTGGCTCTGGGGGAAGGTCTTTGTCAACAATCTTTCCCTGGTTTAGGAGCTGCTCAGTGCAGGGACTCCAGGTTCAAAGGATGTGCTCCACTCCACTCTTGGTGGTATGAGGTTCCTATCTCTCTGCTCACTTCTCTCTCCTTTTATCTCTTGTAAGATAAAAGGTAATGCAGGTCACACCCCAGAGAAACTCCTCTTACATCAGATCAAGGCTATATGACCTGAGTAAGTGTGTTACGTCCCACCCTAATCCTCTTTAATGTAGCCTAATCTTGCCTCATTAATCACAGGCAGAGATTAAGATTTATGATACACAGGAAAATTACATCAAATCAGAAATTGAAGGATAGCAACACAGTACCGAGAATCATGGCCTAGCCAAGTTGACTCTTATTTTTGCTGGACACAATTCAATCCATGACGTATATACCTGTAAGTATGGATATATTATATGGCTAGGAAAAATATGGAAAAATTATTTACCAAGATGTTAAGACTGATGAAGTCAAGGCAGTAGAATTTTAGGTGATTTATTTTCCATTTTTTCTTATATATATTTTCTAATTTGTCTACACCAAATGCACTGTTTTGAGAATAGGAGGAAACATTACATTATGCTTATAAAAGAAATACCACTGAATCATACAAATTAACCATACATGTATTCTACCACAACCATGTTATGAAAAATAAAAATGTCATTTGGGTCACCATGTTCTGATTTTCAGCCCATGTGGAGAAAGAGAAGACTGTCATCACCTCCCTTTCCCATTCCAGCTTCCGATTTTAGTTCGCTAAGAAGGGATGGGAAGAACAATGTGCAGTGTAATGAGGAGTCGTGATTTTTGAGTATGTTAGCTTTGTATGCCACATAACAAATTGCCACAAACTTAGAATCTTAAAAAAAATCCATTTATTATATCACAGATTTCATGGCTCATGAGTCGGGAACGTTTTAGTTGAGTCCTCTGCCCAGGGCCTTAGGAGGCTGAAATCATGGTGTCAGCTGGTATATCTTCTGGAAGCTCAGTTGAGAAAAGATCTGCTTCCAAGCTTCCTCTTAGTTGGCAGAATTCATTTCCTTGCAGTTGTTAAGACTGAGGTTCCTGTTTTCTTGTGGCTCAATCTGAGGCACCTTTCATCAATAGTTGGACATGCCTCATTTCATCTGCAGCATGCATTCTCTATCAGAGCAATATTGCCCCCAAGGGGGTGAAAATTGATTCTTAGCAGTGGGACAGAAATCTTAGATATCACAATAGTTTTTGGTCCTCCAAACTCAACCCTACTTGACAATATGTTATTTCTTAGTATTTAATTTCTCTTGTTAGTGAGAGATTAAATTGAACTGAAATTTGAATTAATTCAATTTATTAATCTGATTTAATTAATGACTTGAATTGATTAATTGAATTTAAATGTAATTTAATTTTTCTCCTTAGAGAGACAGTAATGAAAGAAACATTGAGAAACACAGCTTTTAATGATTCCCTGAGTCAATATCTTGGACAACTCTCTATTACAATTTTTGTAACTGTTGCAGTTGCCTCTGTAGCTTTCTTCTTTTACAAGGAGAGAAAATTCACTTGCTGCCATCACTGCAAAGTGCAGGTGTCATGATAACTTAAACTCACTTAAACATTGGTCAATTAGCTTTCTCTCATCAGCTGAAATCTTCAATTATAGCCTCAGCAGAAGAGTCCAAGAACGCATATCCACACCACTAAAAGCCAAAGGAGTATAATTTATCTTTCAATAGTTCATAAAGCAAAAAGAATTATCACCTTAACCTTTAAATGATAAATTGTTTTGCCAGGGATACTAAAATGGAGGTGTCTTATACATATATGGACGGAGCCCTGGTGGTACAGTGGTTACAATGCTCGGCTGCTAATCAGAATTTTGGTGGCTCAAACCCACCAGCTGGTCTATGGAAGAAAGATGTGGCAGTCTACTTCCATAAAGATTAAAATTTACAGCCTTGGAAATCCTATGGGGCAGTTTTACTCTGTTGTGTAGGCTGCTGTAAGTCGGAATCAATTCCAAGGCAGTGGGTTTGGTTCGTTTGTTTGTTTGTTTGTTTGTTTTGTTTTGTTTTGTTTTATACATACATAGGTGCAGTGGTTAAGAGCTTGGCTACTAACCAAAAGGTTGGCAGTTCAGATCCACAAACCACTCCTGGAAACCCTATGGGGGCAGTTTTACTGTGTCCTATAGGGTCGCTGTGAGTCTGAATTGACTCGACGGCAATGAGTTTGTTTTCTGCTTTGTTTTGTTTTTTAATCATGAGATTTAAAGCTGGTCATATCTTTAACCCAGTAGTTCCAATTCTGAAATCTATTCTAAGAAAAATTTCAGTCATATAAACAAAGATTTATGTAGAAAGATATTTATTTCAATATCACTTACAAAATATATATATATATATACACAAAATAGGGAAAAGGTTCAATAAATTACACTACATCCATAGGATATATTAATCTAACATTAAAAACAATGATTACAAAGATATATGAAGATGTGGGTAAATGCTTAGAATATAATTTTAAGCAAAAAAATAAAAAGTATAATAAGGATGCAAAAGTATAAGTACTATTTTATCTCAATAATGTTTTATATACATATATATAGAAATAATAGATCCTTGGGTGAGCAAGCAATTTGCACTCAGCTGGTAACAGAAAGGTTGAGCGTTTGAACCCATTTAGCAGCACTGCAGAAGAAAAGCCCTTGCAATCTGCTTCTGTAAAGATTAAAAAAAAAAAGTGAGTTTTAATTATTTTTTTTTAATTTTTTAAAAAGGATGAAGGTGAGAAATCATCAAAGCTACAACTGTGTCTCAAGTTTCCTTTTTGTATGCTCACTAAAAGCCATTACCAAGAAGACATGTATTTGAACAAATACACTTTTGAATGGATGCTGAAACAAAAACATAACTTGTGGTTTGGATAATTGATCAGTTCTGCTGTGGAAGTTATGTCTTTGCATACAGACCTAAAATATTATTATTCTGGCAGCTTGAAGCTAAATGGCACAGTGGTTAAGAGTTCAGCAGCTAGCCAAAAGGTTGGCAGTTCGAATCCCCCTGCCACTCCTTGGAAATCCTACAGAGGAGTTCTACTTTGCCCTTTAGTGTCACTATGAGTCAGAATCAACCCTATGGCAATGAGTTTGGTTTTATTTTATTTTTGGTTTTCAGTATCTGGGCAAAGCTAGTGTTTAGTGACCACAATCTGAAGCCCTTGGCCGGATCCCTGGAGTAGATATCAAATGAAAAGAAATGCACCTCCCTTCTCTGGCCAAAGAAAAATGATTTTTAAAAGGATGAAAGTGAGAAATCCTCAAAGCTACTGCTGTGTCTCAACTTTTGGATGCTGAGAGTCTTGAATTAATACGGTAAGACTCAGGATATGAACTGATTTATCGAGTGCATCCTATTGAGCTAAATGTCTACATAGGACTAAGTCTAACTCCCCAAGCCTTTCAAGTAATAAAGTATTAAAATATTAGGTGTCTGCAAAATCTGGTGTGAATTCCAGGTGATGTCTTAGCCTTAGATGCAAGATCCAAGCAGAAGGGAAAAAGGGGAAGTTGGCTTGCAGTTTGCGTAGAAGCCATATGAGGAGAGAGTAGCTTTTTGATAGCGAGGGTGTTAGTGGGAGACAGGAAAAGGGGTAAGATGCAAAGGCATGGAAGGAAAAGTGGGTAAGAGGCCTAAGAGACCTGCCTTTTCCCATCTCAGCAGAGGAAAATGCTGGGGAGAAATGCTATGTAATAGTGCTTCCCATGCAAACACAACAGGGTTTTTTTTTTTTTTACTAGTTTATTCCTCTAATTAGAGGCAAATTAAACCCCAAAATAACATGGTGCTGACCCTACAAAATATGGGCACTGCTGAAGGGGTTGTGCCGGGCCAGAAATTTTGCTTTTCTAAGATTCTTCTGGAAAAGGTCAGGCTGGAGTCTAAGCCCTGCTTTGGACTTGGAGGGATTTGACTGTGATAGGAGTGGGCATGTCCCAGGAGGAGGGGTGTTGGAAGGTGTTTTTGAAAAAAGAAAATCAGTCAAGTCTGCTTCTTGGCATGATTTAAGACTTCAAAAATGACTTGCTTTCCTGAATTGCTCCATTAAAAAATGAGTTCACCACAGTTTGTAGGAAGGAAAGCTTTATTCCAAAAGAAGTCTATATCAAAAAAAAAAAAAAATCAATTCCATGATAAATCTTGGAAATATGTAGGCTGACAAAAGATAAAGAAGGGAACATCTTCCTTGGTGTTAGATTTTTTTTCAGGGGCTTTCCATGTGATTCATTAAAGATATTTTTAACTTTTTTCCTTTCGTTGAAAAATTACATATATAAATCCTGAGTTTAGAATTGCACAAACATGCACAGCTGCTAGTTTAAGCTTATAAAAACACCGAACAAGACAAATCACAACTTGGCCTAGACCCACATTTAAACCTTTTGTAACTGAATTTAATGGGGATGGAGATAGAAATCTATTTCACACAGAAGAAATAATTTTATTCTAGTCATATAGAAAAGGTTCCATACTAATATAAATTACTTTCCATGTCACACTGAGAGGGTACATTATGCTTAATCTCATACAACAGGAAGGAAGCTAGATACATTTTTGAGAGCACATTGACTTGGTGTAGGTATTTAATACTCATAAGGAATTATAGTCATCTCATTGTTTAGTGAAAATTTGGAAAGCTATTTGTTGTTCTGTATTCTGGGGCAGCTCCAAATTTCTGTGTATTAATTGGCTTGTTGCTAACTTCTATAACAATTGGGAAACAGACAGCCCTCCCATAAAAGTCTTCCCAGCTAAATTGAACTTTGGAAAGAGAAAGCCAAGTTTTGCGTAAGGTTGTAGGTGGAGAGAAGTGGGAATGTCAAGTTCCTGAATTATAAGTTGGTAATAGGCTACAGCATTTCATATTCATTCATCATGGCTGAGGCACCAACATCCAGTTTTCTTTTCAATTAGATTCACTGAAGCAATCCAGCTTCTTGTGCCCATCTATCATGTTGCAAGGTCTATGATCCAAAGACCCCAGGCAGATCTGCATAAAGAGGGCTAGGGCTTACTTTGGTGTGAGGTGGGGCAGGGAAACGGGGAGTGAGGGAGAGAGGCATGACAGAGCCAGTTGCCTGGTATGATCATGGACACATTCTCCTACATTTCTTCTAGGCTTCTTCAGAATAAGACAGCCACTGTCATTCAAAGGTCTAGCAGGTATTGTCCAGTCACCGAAAAGATACATTAAGGTGTGAAGTTCAAAGCCTTCTATCTACTTCTAAACCATTGCAAAAAAAGTGGGGGGATAAGGGTTGAGAAATTTCCCCGAAGTAAATTTTTGTTTAAAATAACAAATGTGCATGGAAAACGTTATTTATATTAAGCTACTAATAGTAATTAAGTTCAATAATGCAATCTCACCCAATGACCTCAGTTTTTGCACCAAACTTTACATGGGCAAAGTTAAAAAAAATGGGAAATTAAACTTCTTAACTGGAATAATGATCAATGAGTTTCTGTAATTAACATAACATTTTCCCTGATTGACCTGTGACTCGTGTCTTTTGTATAATAAACAATTGCAGGCCCTCATCAATCTCTGCCTAGACTATGGCCAAAAAAAAAAAAAACCTGCCTCTAGCTCCCCTGATGATGGATATACATCCTGTAGGTTTACTCTTCAAAAAATATAATATTTGATATCTCACCCTCCTATTGACAAGCTTTCATTGCCTCTTATATGATTGATTCCACATTCCCCAGGCCACAGGTCAAAATACTTTGATTTGCTCCTTGCCAATCTTGCCTATCTCTACACTCCACAAAAAGTATTTACTATACGCCAGTGTTCCTCTGTGGGTGGGATACTGGCACTTTGGGTAGTTCAAGTCTTTGTTGTGCGGGACCCTCCACTAATTTTCAGAAGTTTTGCCCCTCTGATCCCAAGGGACTAAATGCCATATCACCTCTGAGGCATATTGACAGCTAAATGTCTCTGCAGATTCCTAAATGTCCACGAGGTGGGCAGTATGGCCTAAATTTGAGAAACACTGGGTTCATCTGGTCTACTGTTTCCTTCCCGAGATGATCCTTGATTGTGCCGTTTCTCTTGCTTGAAACACCGTCTCCATCTCCTCTTCTAGTCTAGGTCTTAGTTCTCCCAGAAGGTTCAACTTCAATCCCCCTTCCTCCATGAAATGCCCAGAACCTGGCTCACAGTGATCCATCATCATTCCTGTCATCTCTAACCTGTTCTTTTTATCATTGGTTTGGCACTTAGTCTATACCACCCTATGGTGTTTTTCTTTGCATATGAATATCCTCCTTTCTCTATGAAACTCTGAGTCCTTGGGTGGTACAAAGGGTTAAGTGCTCAACTATTAACCAAAATATTGGTGGTTCAAATCCACCCAGAGGTGCCTTGGAAGAAAAGCCTAGTGATGTTCCAAAAGGTCACGGCCATGAAACCTGATGAAACGCAGTTCTACCCAGACACACATGGGTGCACCATGAGTCAGAATTGACTCTACGGCAACTATTTTTTTTTGTCTATGCAACTCAGAGCCACTTGAATGTAGAGACCTTCTCTGAATTGCCAGTAAGTAGCACAATAGCGGGGAGCCCTGGTGGCACCGTGGTTAAGTGCTAAACAGCTAATCAAAAGGTTGGTAGTTTGAACCCACCAGCCGCTCCATAGGAGAAAGATGTGGCAGTCTGCTTCCCTAAAGATTATAGCCTCGGAAACCCTATGGGGCAGTTCTAGTCTGTCCTATGATTTGGAATCCACTTGACAACAATGCGTATGGAGTACAATAGCATTTTTTAGTGTCCCTCATATGTTGGGCTTGTCATAACTCTCAGCCATTGCATACACTATTATCCCTCTCTGGAATATCCTTGCTCATCATCTTCCTTCTAAATCCCTTTTTATCCTTCTTTGGAAAGCCTCCCTGACCCAAATCCCATGCCTGTGGCTCTTCTCTGTTTGCTCATGGCACTCTGCATGCACCTCCATCTTAACACCTATAACAGTACAAGGCACTTAGCTGGTTATTTCACTCCATAGGGAACTCTTCGAGGATGGGGCTTTATTTTTATTTGACCCTCCAGTCTCTATCACAGTACCTGTCCCAGTTTTTTGATTTTAGATGTGGGTGAGACCTTGGAATATACCTTTTTCACAAGTTCTCCATGTATTCTGATGAAGGTGGTCCTTCATATTACTTATTTCAGAGCATGAGTATCACTATAGAAATGGATGGGGGGCATGAAGAAGCTAACCTACATGGTGGAATCCTACAAAATGCTCAGTTCAAACCAGAAAATGCTTAGAAAAAGAGGAAGACAAAAACAACAGCAAAAGAACAAGTGCTACAAATAGAAGGTGGTTACAAATATGATAGATAGCAATCCAGTATATCAATAACCACTTCAAACATGAATGGTCTAAAGGCACCAATTAAAAGACAGACTGACAGAGTGAGTTAAAAACAAGACCCAAATATATGTTGCCTAAAGAAACCTACTTCAATATAAAGACACAGATAAATTAAAAGTAAAGGGATTGACAGAAATAAACCATTCCAACACTAATCAAAAGAAATCTGGAGTATTTTTATTAATTTCAGACAAAGCAGACTTCAGAACAAGAAAAACTATTAGGGACAAAGAGGGCATTACATAATGATGAAGGGGTCCTCTCCAATGAGACATAAAACTCCTTCAAGTGTATGTAGCTAACAACAAAGCATTAACAACGCACATAAGGCAAAAACTGATAGAACTGTAAGAAGAATTAGACAAATCCACTATTACAGCTGGAGACATCAACCCCTCTGTTAGTAATTGGCAGATCCAGCAGGCGAAAAATCAGTAAGGATATAGTTGAACTGGACATCACTATCAATCAATGGAATCTAATTGACATTTATAGAACACTTTATCCAAAAACAGCAGAATACACATTCTTTTCAAACTCACATGGAACCAAGATAGACCACATCCTGGGCCCTAAAACACATCTTAACAAGTTTAAAAGAATAGAAACCATGTAAATTATGTTCTTAGACCACAATAGAACTAAACTAGAAATCAATAACAGAAAGATAGCTGGAAAATCCCAAAATATTTGGATATTAAATAATACACTTCTAAATAATACATGGGTCAATGAAAAAGTCTGAAAAGAAATTTTAAAAATATTTTGAATTAAATGAAATTGTGAATTATCAATGTTTTTGGAATACAGCAAAAGCAGTATTTAAAGAGAAATTTGTAATATTGAATTCGTACATTAGAAAAGAGGATCTAAAATCCATAATCTAAGCTTCCACTTTAGCCCACTACATAAAGAGCAATATAAACCTAAAGGAAACAGCAGAAAAGAAATAATAAAAATTAGAACAGAAATCAATGAAATGGAAAACAGAAAAACCATAGAGAAAATCAATGAAACTGGAAACTGACTCTGCGAAAAATAGTCAGTAAAATTGTGTGTTGTGTCATTTTTTACTATCAAAATTACATAATAAAACCCAAAACCTAGTGCCGTCGAGTCGATTCTAAATCATTTTAACTCTGTACCGTACCTCATTTTATTTGATTCGTGTACTCCTATGAGAGAAGTGTTTCTGACTTTATACTTAAGGAAATTGAGCCTCATTTCCTCTTTGTTGTTTTGTTAAGCGCTGTTGAGTCAGCTCATGGCAGCCTTACGTATAACAGAACAGAACGTTACTCAGTCCCGCACCACCTTCCTGGACGTTGGTGATGTCTGAGTCCACTGTTGTGGCTATTCCATCAATCCATCTCATTGAGGGTTTCTCTTGTTTTTGCTGACCCTCTGCTTTACCAAACACGGTTTGCTTTTCTAGTGGTTGGTCGTTCCTGATGACATGACCAAAGTAAGCAAGCTGACTTCTGACCATTCTCGCTTCTAAGGAGCATTCTGGTGTATTTCGTCTACATGTTTGTTCTTCTGGTAGTCCATAGTATATTCAATATAATTCAAAAACATCAATTCTTCTTTCTTCTTCCTTTTTCCCTGTCCAGCTTTCACATGCATATGAGGAGATTAAAAAGACCATGGCTTGGGTCAGGCACACCTTAGTCATCAAAGTGATATCGTTCACTTTTAAATGTCATGTATCCGGTAAATAGGGGAACCAAGTGCTCAGACTTCTTGTTCAGTGCTCATTCCATTAAACTACATTGCCTCCCAGGGAAATATCATAGGAAAGAGATAATTGTTTGCCTTCTACATCCATATTCAGATCTCTAATAAACAAAAATTTATAAAACTTAATAATAGCAAAGAGTTATTCTGGCTAAGATCTGACTTCCAAATTCTCCAACCAGAAATTACATCATAGCCAAGTAGTGAACCTTATTATTCTATGTTAAATGTGCTGACACAGCTGTAAGTATATCAACTATGTGTCTGCATTAAATGCTATTCTAATTGGGCTAAGAATTAATGGATTGTGGTGAATCAATTACAGTCTAATAAAGGTACCAATGGAAAGTCTGGAGAGAAAATGTACAGGTACTGTTATAAACAAAGAACTTTATAGCAACTTGTATACGATGTTTTCATTTTCATACTCTGAGTTTATAGAGGCTTACCTGCACATCTTCCCTTTATAATCTAGTGAATGGAAGTTATATTCAGTGTAGCACTGTGGAGCCTTACTACCACCACTACCACTACCTGTGGTCACCGAGTTGATTCTGACTCATAGCGATCCTGGAGGACAGAGTAGAACTGTCCCACAGGGTTTCCAAGGCTGTAAATCTTTTACAGAAGCAGACTGCCACATCTGTCTCCTGCACACCAGCTGGTGGGTTCGAACTGCCAATCTTTCATTTAGCAGCCAAGTGCTTAACCACAGTGCCTCCAGGTTTCCTTGATTCCTACTTAGGAAACTTTATTTTGTGCTTCTCTACTAAGAGACAACTTTATTTTCAGTTTTGTTAACGGTGGTGTTTAGTAGCAATTTTTCATTACAATTAATATTCAAAGCAACATTTCTACTGCCCTACCTGATAAAAGCAAGGGCATTTTGAGAGGCCAAGGACAAAGCTAGCTTCTTATGTTTGTGGGAATTCTTAAATCACCTCCAACATCCTAGTTTTAAAATAGAAGCTGAGATTATATCTATTAACACAATAGAGTCTGAGTGTAAAAATAAAGCAACTTGAGTTATTATTCTGAAAACAATTCATTGAATTGCATTAATCAATTGATAGCCACCTGTTCAAGAAACCTATATTTTACTTAAAACTAATTAGTGAGTGTAGACACAGATAAGTAAATTTGACATAATTAATTATCTCTCTTACTATATCTGGAAACCCTGGGGGCATAGCGGTTAAGTGCTAGGCTGCTAACAAAAGGGTCAGCAGTTCAAATCCACCAGGAGCTTCTTGGAAACTCTATGAGGCAGTTCTACTCTGTCCTATAGGCTCGTTATGAGTTTAAATTGACTAGATGGCAATGGGTTTGGTTTTTTGGTTTGGTCTTATTATACCTTAGACAAGAGACTATAGTAAATAGTGAGGAACTCAACAGGCTGAATGATTCCGTGACACACACAGACACACACACAGAAGTTTTGAACAAGCAGATCGCATTTTTTAAACTTACCTTAATATGATAAGGGAAAAATATGCTTAAAGTTTCAGACGATTAAAACCAAAAGTTACTTCATTTTGAGGCTTGAAACTTTCAGATTTATCATTTAAGGGATCATTGCTTTTTTCTAGCTATGAAAAGAATTTAGTCGTTTAGGCAGTTGTGTTCTATTCCCAGCTCTTTAAAGACTGTTTTAAAAACAAGCCAAGGTAGAGAGAGTTTAAAAATTAAAAAGGTGACCCAGAGGGAACATTAATCCAGAAACTGTGCTGCCTCATAAACAATTTTATCTTATGGAAATAATTAAACCAAAAGCAAAAGATTTACATGAAATAAGTTAATCTACATTGCAATGAGTTATATATTTCGAGTTCAATATATACAAATTACACTGATTTCCTGAGCCATGCCTTACTTAAGCTGCAGTGTTAGGTTTTAGAACTTCCTTTTGGAGGATTTGTTAATCTGCTATAATGGGATTTATAGTCAGTTAGTGGAATAACCCCATTAACACAATATCTTGCATAGATAGTAGACATTTTCTGTTAACACTAACACAGATTTAATCAAGCTGAATAATACGGAGTAATGGAAATAGCAAGTTCCAAACCAAAACCCATTGTGGTCGAGTTGATTCCAACTCATAACAACCCTACAGAACAGAGTAGAACTGCCTCACAGGGTTTCCACAGCTATAATCTTTTTAGAAGCAGACTGCCATATATTTCTCCCATGGAGTGGCTGTTGGGTTCGAATTGCTGACCCTTCCGTTAGCAGCCAAGAGCTTAGCCACTGCAAAACCAGAGCTCCTAATGGCAACTTAGAAGACCTGAATTCAGGTTCTGAGTTTGTTGCTTACTTGTTTTGCTTGGCTCTGGAAAGTCATATAAAATTGGAATATCAATTTCTTCATTGCTAAAATGGGAGTAATAGCTGCCTTTGTATTCACGAGAGTTTACATGTGAAGTCATGAACGCGAAAACACTATGATACATTTAAAATTCTACTCAAATGTACATGTATTCAAATGTACAGTATCTGACTGGGACACATTTAGTTTGCTTTAGGGCATGTGTGGGATTTGAAGTACATGAAGGACCTTAGATGTCATGCATGATAGATTATTTGAAAAATATGGTCACTATTACTACCTTCCCCATAGCCATACCCCTTGCAATGGACTTTCCAGCTCCTCTGATAAAGAGGTGGGTTCCCTCTTCCCTCTTAGAATATGGGTTGACCTTGTAACTTGCTTTGGTCAAGAGAGACTGGTGTGCTGGTAAATGGTCAAAAACCTGCTCTCCGAGGGGAAACATTTATAGTATTTGCTAATTCTCATACTGTAAATACTCTGTCATGGCCAAGTGCTCAAGTGACCCTCATTTGCTCACTGGATGAGAAGAAATGCACCCTATTGGCTCTCTTGAATAGGTACAAGGTGGCTCCGGCATGCTACTGTCAATAGAAAAATGGTTGAGGGAACGGTGCTCCACTTCTGAATCTAAGCCTCAGAGGTATCACATGCTTCTGCTCACTCCCTTAGAACCCCGCAGAGCTGCCATGTGAATTAGCCCCGGAAAACCTCCTGGAGGAAGAGAGACAGCTGACTCAATTATCCCCATTGCTCCAGACAACAACTGACCAACATTCAGAAGCAGAGCTACGTTGCTGACTTACAGCTGACTGCAGATTTATAAGGGAGCTCAGAGAAGAAAAGAACCATGAAGGTGAACCCATTCCAAAATGTCAACGCACAGAATGATATGCTAAGTACACATTTGTTTTTTCAAACCATTACATTTTGGTTTGATTTGTTATTCATCAATAGATACCCACACTTTAATTATTTAACATTATTCCATAGCAATGGGGAACAGCCTCATATAGTCTTTGGTCTTGGGAATAATCTAAAATATAAATGTACATAGTTTGAACTTAGAGTATATTTGAGAACTGACATATACATTTAACCATGAAGCCCATCTTTCAGCTAAAACACATGGATAATAGAGTACTTGGTATTTATTGATTTCTTTGGACTGTTTTGCTGTAAAATACAAATGTTTATAGAACACTAGATATCAAGTAAAATCTGTTAGCCGACGGTGTCACTTACAGCACAGCACTGCTAATTTTCCATATCCTCTTTCCAACTCTCAGAGTTGACAACTGGATGTGAGGACCACTCTACTCAAAGGTATAAATGACCATATGGAACCTTTTTTAAGGAATGAATAATTGAAAACTAACTTCATGAACAAAGCAAGCACATGTCTCTATGGAGCTTTCCAACACCAAATGCTTAAAAAAGAAAATATTTACTTCCTTTCTGTAGACATTAAAAAAATATGAAAATCTACTTGTACTTTTTATTCCTGGAGATACAAAATTTATAAAATTGTTTAGAGATATTTTAATCACACTTGTTGTTAGGTGCTATCGAGTTGGTTCTGACTCATAATGAATCTATGTACAACAGAACGAAACACTGCCTGGTCCTGCACCATCCTCACAACTGTTATTGTGCTTGAGCCCATTGTTGTAGCCACTGTGTCAATCCATCTCCTTGAGGGTCTTCCTCTTTTTTGCTGACCCTCTATTTTACCAACCATAATGTCCTTCTCCAGGGACTGATCCCTCCTGATAAACATGTCCAAAGTAGGTGAGACCAAGTCTCACCATCCTTGCTTCTAAGGAGCATTCTGGGTGTACTGCTTCCAAGGTAGATTTGTTCATTCTCCTTTTAAACACTCTAGGTAGTCAATTTTAGAGATTTGGTGGACTTTTGTTCCAAAGGAGCAAAAAAAAAAAAGAAGAAACTGATATACAGCTTTTATTTCTAATTATTAATTTGTTTTTCATCTTTAAGATAGTGGTCTTTCAAGTGAAGACTTTCTTTGATAATTACCAGGATACATTCTTTCTCACACACTAGAAATGATAAATGATATTGCCACTTAAAAACAACCAGCTTAAAGTAAATAATTTTGTATAAAAACACCCAACAAATTGTGCCTCTACTTATAGATCTTATGAAGCCATGTAAAATAAGCAGCCCATTAGAGCAGGACTTCCAACAAGTTCATTCTAGTACAAAGCCCTGCTTGCATGTCTAACAAGTTCCCTTCTGAGAATTTGTATTTCCATCCAGATATACTGAATTATAATCTAAAGTTAATAAGATCCTCAGGTGACTCCCATGTATAACTTACTGAGAACTTGTTAGAAATGCAAATTCTCAGCAGGGGTTCTAACCAGAATGAACCGGTTTGAAGACCTGCATTAAATGCAATATCTTTACATTGAATAAACTATCTGAGGTTACTTTGCTTCTAATTACTTAATCGTTACTTCATAAAACTTGCATTTACTGAGTGACAACTGAGTAGTGACTGTAAGCAATTAGTTGTAATAAAATGTGTGAAGATAGGATAACTTGGACTAGTGATATTAGACACTATTTATCATTTATAACACTAGGTTAGTTCATATAGACATATAGAGCTCTTGAGCCACGCAGTATAGCTTTAATATAGTCGCAGATGAATGATATTGAATATTCAATATGGCTTCTCATATGTTGTTGGTGTGCTTAGGTGCCATCAAGTCAGTTCCAATTCATATCAATGCTGTGTACAAGAAAACACAACACCATCTGGTCCTGCATCATCCTCACAATCATTGCTAAGTTTGAGCCCATTGTTGCAGCCACTTTGTCAAACCATCTCATTGAGAGTCTTCCTCTTTTTCACTGGCCCTCTACTTTACCAAGCATGATGTCCTTCTCCAGGGAATGATCCTTCCTGATAACATGCCCAACCCACATGAGAATGCAGTCTTGTCATTCTTGTATCTCAGTAGCATTCTGGCTGTACTTCTTCCAAAACAGATTTGTTCGTTTTTCTGGCAGTCCGTGGTATATTCAATATTCTTTGCCAACACCATAATTCAAAGGCATCAATTTTTCTTTGGTCTTCCTTTTTCCATTGTCCAGTTTTCACGTGCATAATGAGGTGATTGAAAATACCATGGCTTAGGTCAGACACACCTTAGGCCTCAAAGTGACATCTTTTCTTTTTAACTTTGAAGAGGTCTTTGCAGCAGATTTTTCCAATGCAATACATCATTTGATTTCTTGACTGCTGTTTCCACGGCTGTTGATTGTGGATTCATGCAAAATGGAATCCTTGACAACTTCAATCTTTTCTTTGTTTATCATGATGCTGTTTATTGGTCTAGTTGTGAGGATTTTTGTTTTCTTTATGTTGAGGTGTAATCCATACTTAAGGCTATAGACCTTGATCTTCATCAGTAAGTGCTTCAAGTCCTCTTCACTTTCAGCAAGCAAGGTTGTGTCATCTGCCTAACGCAGGTTGTTAATGAGTCTTCCTCCAATCCTAATGCCCCATTTTTCTTCATATGGTCCAGCTTCTCGGATTATTTGCTCAGCACACAGATTGAATAAATACGGTGAAAGGATACAACCCTGACACACACCTTTCCTGAGTGTAAACCACGCAGTATTTCCTTGTTCTGTTCAAGCGACTGCCGCTTGGTCATGTAACTGGTTCCTTATGAGCACAATCAAGTGTTCTGGAATTCCCATTCTTCTCAATGTTATCCATAATTTGTTATGATCTGCATAGCTGACTGCCTTTGCATAGTTAATAAAATTCAGGTAAACATCTTTCCCATACAGTAAACCAAAAAACCAAACTCTTTGCTGTTGAGTTGATTTCAACTCATGGTGACCCTATGGGACAGAGTAGAACTGCCCTATGGGGCTTCCAAGGCTGTAAATCTTTAAGGAATTAGACTACCAGATCTCTGTCCTGCAGAACAGCTGGTGGGTTTGAACTGCTGACCTTTTGGTTAGCGGCTGAGTATTTAACCACTGCACCACCAGGGATCCTCTCCCATATACTAGGGAAGCCCAAAGTGCTAGGTAACAAGGGTTCCCAGAAAATAGTTCTAATGAGCTACTGTGAAATTAAATGGGATCATTGATTAAAGGAGTCTAGACTCAACTTGAGTAATATTCAGATGAACTCTGAATTAAATAACATTTCTGAGCATCCACTATGTGCCAGGCATTGTGTGAAGTGTCTTCACACCTTGAATTTTATGTCAACTCTGTGTGTCATGTTACAGGTGCAGAAGCTGGGGTTCAAATAGTTAAGCAACCTTTAAGCTGAACTATAGCAGCACTTACAGATCCCCAAATCTGACCTGATCTCCTTGCAGATTTCTTTTCTTCTTAGAGATTGTTTTTCCCCCCAGAGGGAGGGAGTAATGAAAATAAGTACATGTAGAAACCAGTAATTTTCAAGTTAGAAAACAAATGGAGGTAAGCAACAATACATGCTAGGCAAATAACACAGGAAAGCTTTCTCTCTACAGAAACCCGTGAGTATCGTGCAATTATTTATATATCTGAAATGCATACACTAGCCTATTCTATATTTTACCATTAGGAAACCACCGAAGTGGAGCAAAAAGTTAGATTGACACTGATAACTGCCTGCAGAATAGGTTTTGGTGGAAAATTATTAAGTCTTTTCTTTTTAAGGAAAGCATCTGGGGATTACAAAAGATTGATAGCCCTGATGGCTACACTTTTGAACATATTCACCAAAAACGCAAAAAGCTCTGTGTATTTCTTGGAGCTCCCCCTAAAATCCGTCAAGTTTGTTCTTCTATTATCGTGTTTCATCCAGGAGTGCACTGATGATACAATAAGCACAGCATTAATACTACCAATGGCTCCTCAGACTAGAGCTGGTATTCAAAACAGTGAGAATATGGTGAAGCCAAGTGAAGGACTTCGCCCATCTGAGGGATCAGTGCACATCATTGCTAAATCAATATGACTGTAGATATTGACATTGATTGTGAAAACTGCTGAAAATGCTAGACAGACCTGTATGTGTAGCTACATGTAGGCTATGTCCGTGATAGCAAATTCTGTATGAAAGTTGAAAACTGCAGAAGTATACAGATGCTTTGTCTGTACAGAATCAGCATCTCAAAGTTCAGAAAACTTTTAATCGCTTCTAGTATCGGTGATCCACATAATACAAGGGAAAGGCAGTGTCCCAATTTGATTGCCTGGAGCCATTTAAACATACTGCCCTATCTTTGATACACATAGGCTTCCTTTAGACTTAGCAGTCAGACAATACCCAGCAAGGAAAGGCAGAAATTTATCTCCACATTGGGGCCAATATGTGACAGGTGAGCAGCACGGGATGTATTTCTCCCAGAGAGAAAGCCTATTTGCATAGTAAATATGGAATTGTTTTAGCCAATAGCCTTATTTCTGAACTCTATGCCTTTAGCACAGAGATCCCACTCCCTGATACCAGTTGAAATAAATTGACTCAAACAACAGAATTTGAAGATACTGTCAAAAGTAGAAGACAGCACTTTCCTCTGGGTAATTTTTTGGTAAATCATCTGACACAGTAAGGACTAGTCTCACTGATTCTGAATGGATCTCAATGTATTACAGCTGACTGGACTGACAAAAGAATGGTTGGGTCCACTTCTCTTATGTGTATCAAGGAATCTAGAAATGTCTGCTTTGACCATTCATGTGGCTCTCTTCTTTGGGTAGAGTGAGAGATGCTAAATAATTTAACGACAAAAGATTCTCGCAAAGGAAACACCTGAGTTTCCATTGCTCTTTTAATAAAACCCAAACTCCTAAACTTGACTTATGGGCCCGACATTTTCTGGCCTCTGCCCACCTCTCTAGCCTCATCTTCTGTCATTTGCCCTGCCCCTCTCTCCACTCACCTCCATAGAATGGCCCTTCTGAGAATACCCAAAATTCTGTCTCTTACAACTAAATTCCCCCACAGGACTTTGAACTTCTCCTTTGGTAATGTTACCACATTTGGTTAACTTCCATCTACCCCATTAGATTGTAACCTCCTTAAAAAAAAAAAAAATTTTTTTTTTTTAAGGGAAGAAATGATATCTTGTCATTGCTGATTGTTTAGCAGCTAGCCACAGTGCTTGGCACATCATAGTCCCTTGGTAAACATTCATTGAGTTCATGAATAAATTCATGAAGAAGCGAGAGAGTGCAATTAGGTTCTGCTTTTTTTTTTGTTTGTTTGTTTGTTTTGTTTTGAGACCAAACAGAAAGCATAGAGAGATCAAACATCCTGGTTTGCCTGGGACTGAGAGTGTACCTAGAACAGGAACCTTTTAATTTTAAAATTGGAACAGTTCTAGGTAAACTGGGATGAGCTGGTAACTCCACAAGAAGTGACCCTGCCTTTGTGAGGTTAGAAATGTTAAACAGGCAGGCGGACTTTCACAGATGATTTCTCAGGAATGTTTCCGATTGCTCTCCCACACAAAACCAAGCTAATCAACCAGAAGACAAAACTTCTGTTTTTTCTTCAACAACAGATATTTTGAGGCTGGATTTTTCCAAGTAGTTGAAGTTCAAAACATTAATTGTTCTTAATCTTAATGGGATAACAATAACAATAAATATTTGTAACCCTCTGTTTCATAGCTGAACCATCCACTGAAAATACAGGCTTGGAGAGCAGCTCTTACTGTGTCTCCTCATTGACCTTATTTTAAAAAGTCATCTTTTGGTGGAAGCGGAGCCAAGATGGCAGAATCGACAGAGGCTTCCGGCGAGCTCTCTTTACAACAGACCCGAAAAAACAAGTGAAACGAGTACATTTGTGACAAGCTGGGAGCCCTGAGCATCAAAGGCAAGCTTAGACAATGAACTGAGGGGCAGGGGAAGGAAGAGACCGTTCAGAAGCGGGGAGGAGTTACCGGACCTGAATCGCAGGGAGCCCTCAGGCACCATTTCTGGAGTGGCGGCGGTGGCGGTGGCGGCCGGCTGGCCCTAGCGTTCAGCCGCGGTTTCCTCAGGGAGAAGCAGCCGGCCACACAGCCCACTCACACCTCCGGGACCTAAGGAGAAGAGCGCTCTCGGCAAAAGCTAAGTACTTGTGTATTCTTTACAGCGCCGCCCCCACCCCCAACCCAGCTTCAGCGGCTGAATCCCTGGGCCTGAGATAGACCCTGGTGAGCACCTGGAGCTGTCCTCCTGGCCTTGGGGAAGGAAAAATTTGCAGCTGAGGGGAAAAGATAATTTGCTAGCTCCATTAACTGGGGGAGCTCAGGACAGAAGCAGCTCCTGTCTAGGCATAAACCATCTGTGGACCTTAAGCACCTTTCCCTTCTGCATGGACCTGTGTGGGCCTATTTCAAGAGAATAGGCCCTTGTTGGCAGACTCCAAACATTTCAGCTGTGCAGTGGAGTGGCGGGTGTTTGACGTTTGACATTTCCTTGCCTATTAAACAAGGTCCTCACCTACCCACAACAGGGACCTAACGACTGGTAGCTCCACTCAGATCACCTAGCCACCTGCAAAAGGGGTCCAAAGATAACTGGTACCTCCCAGTCCTTGCAACCAAAAACTTTGGGTGCCCATGGTCCCTCTGCAGAATCCACCCACTAGCACACTTTAGGGAACAGAGACGAGTTTTCCTCAGAGACACTTGGGGGTCAGTTCTCAGCCCCCGCCTTGGTCAGAGCGTGACCCCCTGCTGCAATCAGACGCCGGTATATACGTGAATCACCCCTAACCCTCTAAGACTGTAGGACAGAGTCTGTACCACACACTTGATATCAGCTACCTGGAAACCTGAGCTGAATTCATACAAGAAAACTGAATGGACTCCTAGACTGATTGCTTGCTGACTGTGTCAGAGCTCCAAAGGTGAAAATAATCAAGCTAGCTCACTCAAGTAACACATAGGGGTACACCAAAACAAAACAAAGCAAGAAGCTATGACACAGTCAGCAAGCATAAACTAATACAATATCTTATAGATGGCTCGGAGACAACAGTCAATATCAAGTCACATAGAGAAACAGACCATGATCACCTCAACAGGCTCTCAAAACAAAGAATCCAGGGATCTTTTAGATGAAAGTGCATTCCTGGAATTACCAGAGCCAGAATACAAAAGTTTAATATACAGAACCCTTCAAGACATCAGGAAGGAAATGAGACAATACACAGAACAAGCCAAGGAACACACAGATTAAGCAACTGAAGAAATTAGAAAGATTATTCACGAACATAATGAAAAGTTTAATAAGCTGGAAAAATCCATAGACAGACAGCGATCAGAAATTCAGAAGTTTAACAATAAAATTACAGAATTAGATAACTCGATAGAAAGTCAGAGGAGCAGAAATGAGCAACTAGAAGCTAGAATTTCTGAACTTGAAGATAAATCACTTGGCACTAATATATTTGAAGAAAAATCAGATAAAAGAATTAAAAAAAAAATGAAGAAACCTTAAGAATCATGTGGGACTCTATCAAAAGAAATAACCTATGAGTGATTGGAGTACCAGAACAGGGAGGGATAACAGAAAATGCAAAGAAAATTTTTGAAGATTTGTTGGCAGAAAACTTCCCTGATATTGTGAAAGATGAGAAGATATCTCTCCAAGAGGCTCATCAAACTCTTCATAAGGTATATCTTAAAAGAAAGTCACCAAGACATATTGTAATCAAGGTTGCCAAAACCAAAGATAAAGAGACAATTATAAGAGCAGCGAGGTTAAATGAAAAGTCACATACAAAGGAGAGCCAATAAGAATAACTCGGACTACTTGGCAGAAACCATGCAGGCAAGAAGGCAATGGGATGACAAATTTAAAAAATTGAAGGAAAAAAATGGCCTGCTAAGAATCATATAGCCAGCAAAACTGTCTCTTAAATATGAAGGTGAAATTAAGACATTTCCAGATGAACACAAGTTCAGGGAATTCGTAAAAACCAACCCAAAACTACAAGAAATACTAAAGGGAGTTCTTTGGTTAGAAAATCAATAATATCAGGTATCAACCCAAGACTAGAACACTGGGCAGAGCAACCAGAAGTCAACCCACATGGGGAAATCCAAAAAAACAAAGCAAGATTAAAAAAAAAAAATCCCAATGCAGGGTAACGGCGATGTTATTATATAAAAGAAAACAACAGTAAAATAATAAAGAGGGACTAAGAAAGGTAATCATACATCTTCCATATGGAGAGGAAGATATAGCGATACAAAGAAATAAAAGTTAGTTTTCAATTTAGAAAAGTAGGGGTAAATAATAAGGTAACCACAAAGGAGACAAGCTATCCTACTCATCAAAATAAAATACAAGGGAAAAATACAGACTCAGCAGAAACAAAATCAACAACAACAAATATGAGGCAATGACAATAGACAAAGAAAATCTACTCAGTACATAAATTCAAGTGGGAAAAAGAAACTGTCAAAACACACAAAAAAGACATCACAATGATAGCACTAAATTCATACCTATCCATAATTACCCTGAATGTAAATGGACTAAATACACCAATAAAGAGACAGAGAGTGGCAGAATGGATTAAAAAACAAGATCTGTCTATATGCTGCCTACAAGAGACACACCTTAGACTTAGAGACACAAACAAACTAAAACTCAAAGGATGGAAAAAAATATATCAAGCAACCAACAATCAAAAAGAGCAGGAGTGGCAATATTAATTTCTGACAAAGTAGACTTTAAAGTTAAATCCATCAGAAAGGATAAGGAAGGACACTATATAATGATTAAAGGGACAATATCCCAAGAAGATAAAATCGTATTAAATATTTATGCACCCAATGACAGGGCTGCAAGATACATAAAACAAACTCTATCAGCATTGAAAAGTGAGATAGATGGCTCCACAATAATAGTAGGAGACTTCAACACACCACTTTCGGTGAAGGGCAGGACATCCAGGAAGAAGCTCAATAAAGACACGGAAGATCTAAATGCTGAAATCAACCAATATGACCTCGTAGACATATACAGAACACTCCACCTAACAGTAACCAACTATACTTTCTTTTCTAGTGCACATGGAACATTCTCTAGAATAGACCACATATTAGGTCATAAAGCAAGCCTTAGCAGAATCCAAAACATTGAAATATTACAAAGCATCTTCTCTGAATGAAAGACCATAAAAGTAGAAATCAATAAAAGGAAAAGCAGGGAAAAGAAATCAAATACTTGGGAACTGAACAATACCCTGCTCAAAAAAGACTGGATTACAGAAGACATTAAGGATGGAATAAAGAAATTCATAGAATCCACTGAGAATGAAAACACTTCCTATCAGAACCTTTGGGACACAGCAAAAGCAGTGCTCAAAGGCCAATTTATATCAATAAATGCACACATCCAAAAAGAAGAAAGGGTCAAAATCAAAGAATTATCCCTACAACTTGAACAAATAGAAAGAGCAACAAAAGAAACCCACAGGCACCAGAAGAAAAGAAATAATAAAAATTAGAGCTGAACTAAATGAAATTAAAAAAAAAAAATAGAAAACAGAAAAACAATTGAAAGAATTAACAAGACCAAAAGCTGGTTTTTTCAAAAAATTAACAAAATTGATAAACCACTGGCCAAACCAACAAAAGAAAAAGAGGAGAGGAAGCAAATAACCCGAATAAGAAATGAGATGGGGGATATTACAACAGACCCAACTGAAATTAAAAGAATCATATCAGATTACTATGAAAAACTATACTCAAAGAAATTTGAAAACCTAGAAGAAATGGATGAATTCCTAGAAAAACACTATGTACCTAAACTAACACAAACAGAGGTAGAACAACTAAATAGACCCATAACAAAAGAAGAGATTGAAAAGGTAATCGAAAAACTCCCAACAAAAAAAAAAAGCCCTAGTCCAGACACCTTCACTGCAGAGTTCTACCAAACTTTCAGAGAAGAGTTAACACCACTACTACTAAAGGTATTTCAGAGCATAGAAAAGGACGGAATACTACCAAACTCATTCTATGAAGCCACCATATCCCTGATACCCAAACCGGGTAAAGACACCACAAGAAAAGAAAATTACAGACCTATAACCCTCATGAATGTAGATGCAAAAATCCTCAACAAAATTCTAGCAAATAGAATTCAACAACATACCAAAAAAAAAAAAATAATTCGCCATGACCAAGTGGGATTCACACTAGGTATGCAGGCATGGTTCAACATTAGAAAAACAATTAATGTAATCCATCACATAAATAAAGCAAAAGACAAGAATCACATGATTTTATCAATTGATACAGAAAAGGCATTTGACAAAGTTCAACACTCATTCATGATAAAAACTCTCAGCAAAATCGAAATAGAAGGAAAATTCCTCAACATAATAAAGGGCATTTATACAAAGCCAACAGCCAACATCACCCTAAATGGAAAGAGCCTGAAAACATTCCCACTGAGATGGGGAACCAGACAAGAATGCCCTTTATCACCACTCTTATTCAACATTGTGCTGGAGGTCCTAGCCAGAGCAATTAGGCTAGATAAGGAAATAAAGGGCATCCAGATTGGCAAGGAAGAAGTAAAAGTATCTTTATTTGCAGATGACATGATCTTATACACAGAAAACCCTAAGGAATCCTCCAGAAAACCACTGAAACTAATAGAAGTGTTCAGCAGAGTATCAGGATACAAGATAAACATACAAAAATCAGCTGGATTCCTCTACACCAACAAAAAGAACATCGAAGAGGAAATCACTAAATCAATGCCATTTACAGTAGCCCCAAGAAGATAAAATACTTAGGAATAAATCTTACCAGAGATGTAAAAGACTTATACAAAGAAAACTACAGTACACTTCTGCAGGAAATCAAAAGAGACTTACATAAGTGGAAGAACATACCTTGCTCATGGATAGGAAGACTTAACATTATAAAAATGTCTATTCTACCAAAAGCGATCTATACATTTAATGCAATTCCTATCCAAATCCCAAGGACATTCTTTAACGAGATGGAGAAACAAATCACCAATTTTATATGGAAGGGAAAGAGGCCATGGATAAATAAGGCATTACTGAAAAAGAAGAACAAAGTGGGAGGCCTTACTTTACCTGATTTTAGAACCTATTATAGCACCACAGTTTTTTTATAGCACCACAGTAGTCAGAACAGCTTGGTACTGGTACAACAACAGATACATGGACCAACGGAACAGAATTGAAAATCCAGACATAAATCCATCCACATATGAGCAGTTGATATTTGACAAAGGCCCCAAAACAGTTAAGTGGGGAAAAGACAGTCTTTTTAACAAATGGTGATGGCATAACTGGATATTCATCTGCAAAAAAATGATACAAGACCCATACCTTACTCCATGTACAAAAACTAACTCAAAATGGATCAAAGACCTAAATATAAAATCTAAAACAATAAAGATCATGGAAGAAAAAACAGGGACAATGTTAGGAGCCCTAATACATGGCATAAACAGTATATAAAACATTATAAAGAATGTAGGAAAAAAAAACAGATAACTGGGAGCTCCTATAAATCAAACACTTAAGCTCATCCAAAGACATCACCAAAAGAGTAAAATTTTAGCTATGACATTTCTGATCAGTGCCTGATCTCTAAAATCTACACGATACTGCAAAAACTCAACTGCAATAAGGCAAATAACCCAATTAAAAAATGGGCAAAAGATATGAATAGACACTTGACTAAAGAAGACATTCAGGTAGCTAACAGGTATATGAGGAAATGTTCATGATCATTAGCCATTAGAGAAATGCAGATCAAAACTACAATGAGATTTCATCTCACTCCAACAAGGCTGGCATTAATCCAAAAAACATAAAATAATAAATGTTGGAGAGGCTGTGGAGAGACTGGAACACTTATACACTGCTGGTGGGAATGTCAAATGATACAACCACTTTCGAAATCGATTTGGTGCTTCCTTGAAAAGCTAGAAATAGAACTACCATACAATCGAGCAATCCCACCCCTTGGAATATATCCTAGAGAAATAAGAGCCTTTACACTAACAGGTATATGCACATCCATGTTTATTGCAGCACTGTTTACAATAGCAAAAAGCTGGAAGCAACCAAGGTGCCCATCAATGGATGAATGGATAAATAAATTATGGTGTATTCACACAATGGAATACTAAGCATCGATAAAGAACAGTGCGGGATCTGTGAAACATTTCATAACATGGAGGAACCTGGAAGGCATTATGCTGAGTGAAATTAGTCAGCTGCAAAAGGACAAATATTGTATAAGACCACTATTATAAGAACTTGAGAAATAGTTTAAACTGAGAAGAAAACATTCTTTTGTGGTTACAAGAGGGGGGAGGGAGGAAAGGTGGGAGGGGGCATTCACTAATTAGATAGTAGAGAAGAACTACTTTAGGTGAAGGGAAAGACAGCACACAATACAGGGGAGGTCAGCACAATTGGACTAAACCAAAAGCAAAGAAGTTTCCTGAATAAACTGAATGCTTCAAAGGCCAGCATAGCAGGGGCAGAGGTCTGGGGACCATGGTTTCAGGGGACATCAAAGTCAATTGGCATAATAATATCTATTAAGAAAACATTCTGCATCCTACTTTGACGAGTGGCGTCTGGAGTCTTAAACACTAGCAAGCAGCCATCTAAGATGCATCAATTGGTCTAAATCCACCTGGATCAAAGAAGAATGAAGAACACCAAGGACACAAGGTGATTATGAGCCCAAGAGACAGAGGGGGCCACATGAAGCAGTGACTACATCATCCTGAGACCAGAAGAACTAGATGGTGCCCAGCTACAACCGATGACTACCATGACAGGGAGCACAACAGAGAACCCCTGAGGGAGCAGGAGAGCAGTGGAATGCAGACCCCAAAGTCTCATAAGGCCAGACTTAATGGTCTGACTGAGACTAGAAGGACCCCAGTGGACATGGGCCCCAGATCTTCTGTTGGCCCAGGACAAGACCCATTCCCAAAGCCAACTCTTCAGACATGGATTGGACTGGACAATGGGTTGGAGAGGGATGATGGTGAGGAGAGAGCTTCTTGGATCAGGCGGACACTTGAGACTATGTTGGCATCTCCTGCCTGGAGGGGAGATGAGAGGGTGGAGAGGGTTAGAAGCTGGCGAAATGGACACGAAAAGAGAGAGTGGAGGGAGAGAGTGGGCTGTCTCTTTAGGGGGAGAGTAATTGAGAATGTCTAGCAAGGTGTAAGCAAGGTGTATATGGGTTTTTGTATGACAGACTGACTTGATTTGTAAACTTTCACTTAAAGCACAATAAAAATTATTTTTTAAAAAGTCATCTTTTGGAGGGGGCCAAGATGGCTGACTAGGTAGACGCTACCTCGGATCCCTCTTGCAACAAAGACTCGGAAAAACAAGTGAATCGATCACATACATGAGAATCTACGAACCCTGAACAACAAACACAGATTTAAAGAGTTGACCTGAGTGACCGAGACGGAGAACGAACAACTACAGGGAAGCAGAGAGTGTTTTCGGAGCCTGGAGCCAGCGTCGCAGTCAGGTAACCTTGGTGCCGGGCTTAGGACTGGGCGCAGGGGAGTTGAACACAACATCCTATGATGGCACAAACATGGGGTGCGCCCTACCCCCCTGAACTGACCCCGGGAGGGGGCCCAGCAGGTCAGCGCAGGCAGCGCGGCAACGCGGCTGGCGGGAGGAGAAGTCGCTGGGAGGCAGCGGCTGGTTTTGGAGCCAGGAGTGCAGCGTCCCAGCCGGGGAACCTTGGTGCGGGGCTTTGGACTGGGCACAGGGGAGCTGAGCAGGACATCCTGTAAAGGTGCAAACACGGGGCACAGCCCTACCCTCTGAACTGACCTCGGGAGGGGGTCCAGCCAGTCCGCACGGGCGGCGCGGCGACGCGGCTGGCGGGAGGAGAAGTCCCTGGGAGGCAGCCACTGGTTTTGGAGCCGGGAGTGCAGCGTCCCAGCTGGGGAACCTTGACGCTGGGCTTTGGACTGGTAGCGGAGGAACTGACCCCAGCTTCTGCGGGCCAGACCCTCGGGGGCAATCTCTACCCAGCCAGCACACATAGGCGACACGCCCCTCGGGAATCTCAGATAAAATAGTCATCCCAAGCAAGATAAGCAACTTTGTCTATATTCCGAGGTGCTACTCTCTCCTGTTTTTCTGAACCCTCCCCTCCTCTTCCCAGGCGGCTTCATTAACATTGGAATTTCCTGAGCCAGAGGGAGAATGGCTCCGCGGCTTTTCTTTTCCCTTTTTTTTGGTCTTTTCCTAACCCATTCTTCTGGCCTGAGAGAAGCAACCACAAAAAACCCAGGGACCAAAAATCCTTCCCTAATTGGACTAAAAACACAGAACCAGCTCCAGCCACGCATATGTGATCCACAGTCTGGGGCTTTCATCCCTACAGGGAACAAGGTGGCTATTATAATGCAAAGGCATTTCTGGTAGGGATCTGACTGCATTTTTTTTTAGCGGATTTACTGGAAAAACAAGTTTCCCAGGTCTCATATCTCTGTGTGTTCAACAGAGCCCTAACTGACCCACAACAGGGAACTGAGGGCTGAAGCTCCCCCAGACCACCTAGCTCCTGCCTTAGGGGTCTAAGGAGGGTGACACCTACCAATCTGTAGAGGTACTTGCATTGGGGGCCTAAGGTACAGCTGCAGAGCCCTCACACCAAGGTGCTTTAGGAATAGAGACACACCTACCTCACTGACACTTGGGGGAAGCCTGTCAGCATCCTGCCCCCCTTGGAGTGTGAACCCCAGCTGCTACTAGAATCTGGTGCACACAACTATCACCACTACTTCTCGAGGTGGATAGGTGTTAGGGTGCAGCACACACTTGATCACCCAAAATCAGATTCTACCCAAGAATAGTGAATAGACTCAGGCATATATATCTGGCAACAGCCCAAACCAGATGGTAATAGGTCATAAGTAAGTCAAGGGCTACAACAATCAAGACAGCACAATCTAGTAGCCCATCCACGTATATTGAAAGAAAACAAAACAGGATAAGACTCAGTGAGCAAATATAGAATAAATCACTACAATATCTTAGTGATGGCTCGGAGACAGCAGTCGATATCAAACCACATAAAGAAGCAGACCATGACAGCTTCTACAACCCCCCAAACAAAAGAATCAAAATCTTTCCCAAATGAAGATACAATCCTGGAATTATCAGATACACAATATAAAAAACTAATTTACAGAATGCTTCAAGACATCAGGGATGACCTCAGAAATGAAATAAGGCAAACTGCAGAAAAAGCCAAGGAACACACTGATAAAACAGTTGAAGAACTCAAAAAAGATTACTCAAGAACATAGTGGAAAAATTAATAAGTTGCAAGAATCCATAGAGAGACAGCACTCAGAAATACAAAAGATTAACAATAAAATTAAAGAATTAGACAACGCAATAGGAAGTCAGAGGAGCAGACTCGAGCAATTAGAATGCAGACTGGGAAATCTGGAGGACCAGGGAATTAACACCAACATAGCTGAAAAAAAATCAGATAAAAGAATTAAAAAAAATGAAGAAACCCTAAGAATCATGTGGGACTCTATCAAGAAGGATAACTTGTGTGTGATTGGAGTCCCAGAACAGGGAGGGAGGACAGAAAACACAGAGAGAATAGTTGAAGATCTGCTGACAGAAAACTTCCCTGACATCATGAAAGACGAAAGGATATCTATCCAAGATGCTCATCGAACCCCATTTAAGATTGATCCAAAAAGAAAAACACCAAGACATATTATCATCAAACTTGCCAAAACCAAAGATAAAGAGAAAATTTTAAAAGCAGCCAGGGAAAAAAGAAAGGTCTCCTTCAAGGGAGAATCGATAAGAATAAGTTCAGACTACACAGCAGAAACCATGCAGGCAAGAAGGCAATGGGACGACATATACAGAGCACTGAAGGAGAAAAACTGCCAGCCAAGGATCATATATCCAGCAAAACTCTCTCTGAAATATGAAGGCGAAAGTAAGATATTTACAGATAAACACAAGCTTAGAGAATTTGCAAAAACCAAACCAAAGCTACAAGAAATACTAAAGGAAATTGTTTGGTCAGAAAACCAATAATATCAGATACCAGCACAACACAAGGTCACAGAACAGAACATTCTGGTATCAACTTAAATAGGGAATCACAAAAACAAATTAAGATTAATTAAAAAAAATGCTCAAAACAGGGAATCATTGAAGTCAATATGTAAAACATCACAATAGTCAAAAAGAGGGACTAAATACAGGAGGCATAGAACTGCCATATGGAGAGGGATACAAGACGATATAGCACAATGCAAGTTAGGTTTTTACTTAGAAAAATAGGGGAAAATATTAAGGTAACCACAAAGAGGTATAATAACTCCAGAACTCAAAATAAAAACCAAGAAAAACGTAACGACTCAGCAAACATAAAGTCAAATACTATGAAAATGAGGATCACACAATTTACAAAGAAAAACATCTCAGCACAAAAAAGTAAGTGGAAAAATGAAATTGTCAACAACACACGTAAAAAGGCATCAAAATGACAACACTAAAAACTTATCTATAATTATGCTGAATGTAAATGGACTAAATGCACCATTAAAGAGACAGAGAGTCTCAGACTGGATAAAGAAACACGATCCGTCTATATGCTGCCTACAAGAGACACACCTTAGACTTAGAGACACAAACAAACTAAAACTCAAAGGATGGAAAAAAATATATCAAGCAAACAATAAGCAAAATAGAAGAGGAGCGGCAATATTAATTTCTGACAAAATAGACTTTAAACTTAAATCCACCACAAAGGATAAAGAAGGACACTACATAATGATAAAAGGGACAATTGACCAGGAAGATATAACCATATTAAATATTTATGCACCCAATGACAGGGCTGCAAGATACATAAATCAAATTTTAACAGAACTGAAAAGTGAGATAGACACGTGCACAATTATAGTAGGAGACTTCAACACACCACTTTCGGAGAGGGACAGGACATCCAGAAAGAAGATCAATAGAGACTCGGAAGACCTAATTACAACAATGAACCAACTTGACCTCATTGACTTGTACAGAACTCTCCACCCAACTGCTGCAAAGTATACTTTTTTTTCTAGTGCACATGGAACATTCTCTAGAATAGACCACATATTAGGTCATAAAACAAACCTTTGCAGAATCCAAAACATCGAAATATTACAAAGCATCTTCTCAGACCACAAGGCCATAAAAGTGTAAATCGATAACAGAAAAATTAGGGAAAAGAAATCAAATACTTGGAAACTGAACAATACCTTCCTGAAAAAAGACTGGGTTATAGAAGACATTAAGGAGGGAATAAAGAAATTCATAGAATGCAACGGGAATGAAAATACTTCCTATCAAAACCTCTGGGACACAGCAAAAGCAGTGCTCAGAGGCCAATTTATATCAATAAATGCACACATACAAAAAGAAGAAAGAGCCAAAATCAGAGAACTGTCCCTACCACCTGAACAAATAGAAAGTGAGCAACAAAAGAATCCATCAGGCACCAGAAGAAAACAAACTATAAAAATTAGAGCTGAACTAAATGAATTAGAGAACAGAAAAACAATTGAAAGAATTAACAAAGTCAAAAGCTGGTTCTTCGAAAAAATTAACAAAATTAATAAACCATTGGCCAGACTGACTGAAGAAATACAGGAAAGGAAACAAATAACCCGAATAAGAAACGAGATGGGCCACATCACAACAGACCCAACTGAATAAAAGAATCATATCAGATTATTACGAAAAATTGTACTCTAACAAATTTGCAAACCCAGAAGAAATGGATGAATTCCTGGAAAAACATTACCTACCTAAACTAACACAATCAGAAGTAGAACAACTAAATAGACCCATAACAAAAAAAGAGATTGAAACGGTAATCAAAAAACTCCCAACAAAAAAAGCCCTGGCCTGGATGGCTATACTGCAGAGTTCTACCAAACTTTCAGAGAAGAATTAACACCACTACTACTAAAGGTATTTCAAAGCATAGAAAATGACGGAATACTACCTAACTCATTCTATCAAGCCACCATCTCCCTGATATCAAAACCAGGTAAAGACAGCACAAAAAAAGAAAATTAAAGACCTATATCTGTCATGAACATAGATGCAAAAAGATCAAGTAGGATTTATATCAGGTGTGCAAGGCTGGTTTAATATCAGAAAAACCATTAATGTAATCCACCATATAAATAAAACAAAAGACAAAAACCACATGATCTTATCAATTGATGCAGAAAAGGCATTTGACAAAGTCCAACACCCATTTATGATAAAAACTCTCAACAAAATAGGAATTGAAGGAAAATTCCTCAACATACAAAGCCAACAGCCAACATCACGCTAAATGGAGAGAGCCTGAAAGCATTTCCCTTGAGAACGGGACCCAGACAAGGATGCCCTTTATCACCGCTCTTATTCAACATTGTGCTGGAGGTCCTAGCCAGAGCAATTATGCTAGACAAAGAAATAAAGGGCATCCGGATTGGCAAGGAGGAAGTAAAATTATCTCTATCTGCAGATGACATGATCTTATACACAGAAAACCCTAAGGAATCCTCCAGAAAACTACTGAAACTAATAGAAGAGTTTGGCAGAGTCTCAGGTTATAAGATAAACATACAAAAATCACTTGGATTCCTCTACATCAACAAAAAGAACATCGAAGAGGAAATAACCAAATCAATACCATTCACAGTAGCCCCCAAGAAGATAAAATACTTAGGAATAAATCTTACCAAAGATGTAAAAGACCTATACAAAGAAAACTACAAAGCACTACTACAAAAAATTAAAAGGGACCTACTTAAGTGGAAAAACATACCTTGCTCATGGATAGGAAGACTTAACATAGTAGAAATGTCTATTCTACCAAAAGCCATCTATACATACAATGCACTTCCGATCCAAATTCCAATGTCATTTTTTAATGTGATGGAGAAACAAATCACCAACTTCATATGGAAGGGAAAGAAGCCTCGGATAAGCAAAGCATTACTGAAAAAGAAGAAGAAAGTGGGAGGCCTCACTCTACCGATTTCAGAACCTATTATACAGCCACAGTAGTCAAAACAGCCTGCTACTGGTACAACAACAGGCACATAGATCAATGGAACAGAATTGAGAACCCAGATATAAATCCATCCACATATGAGCAGCTGATATTTGACAAAGGCCCAGTGTCAGTTAATTGGGGAAAAGATAGTCTTTTTAACAAATGGTGCTGGCATAACTGGATATCCATTTGCAAAAAAATGAAACAGGACCCATACCTCACACCATGCACAAAAACTAACTCCAAGTGGATCAAAGACCTAAACATAAAGACTAAAATGGTAAAGATCATGGAAGAAAAAATAGGGACAACCTTAGGAGCCCTAATACAAGGCATAAACAGAATACAAAAATTACCAAAAATGACGAAGAGAAACCAGATAACTGGGAGCTCCTAAAAATCAAACACCTATGCTCATCTAAAGACTCACCAAAAGAGTAAAAACACCACCTACAGACTGGGAAAGAATTTTCAGCTATGACATCTCCGACCAGCACCTGATCTCTAAAATCTATATGATTCTGTCAAAACTCAACCACAAAAAGACAAACAACCCAATCAAGAAGTGGGCAAAAGATATGAACATGCACTTCACTAAAGAAGATATTCAGGCAGCTAACAGATACATGAGAAAATGCTCTCGATCATTAGCCATTAGAGAAATGCAAATTAAAACTACGATGAGATTCCATCTCACTCCAACAAGGCTGGCATTAATCCAAAAAACACGAAATAATAAATGTTGGAGAGGCTGCGGAGAGATTGGAACTCTTACACACTGCTGGTGGGAATGTAAAATGGTACAACCACTGTGGAAATCTATCTGGCGTTATCTTAAACAGTTAGAAATAGAACTACCATACAACCCAGAAATCCCACTCCTCGGAATATACCCTAGAGAAATAAGAGCCTTCACACAAACAGATATATGCACACCCATGTTTAATGCAGCTCTGTACAATAGCAAAAAGCTGGAAGCAACCAAGGTGTCCATCAACGGATGAATGGTTAAATAAATTGTGGTATATTCACACAATGGAATACTACGCATTGATAAAGAACAGTGACGAATCTGTGAAACATTTCATAACATGGAGGAACCTGGAAGGCATTATGCTGAGCGAAATTAGTCAGAGGCAAAAGGACAAATATTGTATAAGACCACTATTATAAGATCTTGAGAAATAGTATAAACTGAGAAGAACACATACTTTTGTGGTTACGAGTGGGGGAGGGAGGGAGTGTAGGAGAGGGTTATTTACTGATTAGTTAGTAGATAAGTACTGCTTTAGGTGAAGGGAAGGACAATACTCAATACATGGAAGGTCAGCTCAACTGGACTGGACCAAAAGCAAAGAAGTTTCTGGGATAAACTGAATGCTTCAAAGGTCAGCGGAGCAAGGGCGGGGGTTTGGGGACCATGGTTTAAGGGGACTTCTAAGTCAATTGGCAAAATAACTCTATTATGAAAACATTCTGCATCCCACTTTGAAATGTGGCGTCTGGGGCCTTAAATGCTAACAAGCGGCCATCTAAGGTGCATTAATTGGTCTCAACCCACCTGGATCAAAGGAGAATGAAGAACACCAAGGACACACGATAACTATGAGCCCAAGAGACAGAAAGGGCCACATGAACCAGAGACTTACATCATCCTGAGACCAGAAGAACTAGATGGTGCCTGGCCACAACCGATGACTCCCCTGACAGGGAGCACAACAGAGAACCCCTAAGGGAGCAGGAGATCAGTGGGATGCAGACCCCAAATTCTCATAAAAAGACCAGACTTAATGGTCTGACTGAGACTAGAGGAATCCCGGCAGTCATGGTCCCCAAACCCTCTGTTGGCACAGGACAGGAACCATTCCCGAAGACAACTCATCAGACATGGAAGGGACTGGACAATGGGTTGGAGAGAGATGCAGATAAAGAGTGAGCTATTTGTATCAGGTGGACACTTGAGACTGTGTTGGCATCTCCTGTCTGGAGGGGGGATGGGAGGATAGAGAGAGTTGGAAGCTGGCAAAATTGTCACGAAAGGAGAGACTGGAAGGGCTGACTCATTAGGGGGAGAGCAAGTGGGAGTACGGAGTAAGGTGTATATAAACTTATATGTGACAGTCTGACTTGTTTTGTAAACGTTCACTTGAAGCTCAATAAAAGTTAATAAAAAAAAGTCATCTTTTTACAAATGTGTTAAAAAGATAACCGCTTCCTGATCTTAGAGACAAAAATCATAATAAGCTATGGCTCGATATTTAGAACTATTTCTTAAGACAATCTTTGAGAGGAAACAAAGGCAAAAGACGGCAAAATAAGTGGTAATCTTGACTTCAAGAGCTGTCTCTAACTCTACAAGTTCTCCTAGAATGTGAATCATTACCTGGAGGTATGTTTTCTGAAACTACCTAAATTAATCTTTATCCATAATATTAATTCATTTTAAAACACCTCGATTTTACTAGGAAAAGTGTTAGTTCAGGCTATTTTATAGATTTTTAATTTTCTCCTGTAAATGGAGAATGATACGTTTCAATAGCCACTTTGGTTGAGGTTGTAGAATTAGATTAGTTACATTAAAGTAGGCCAAACTAATTCTAGACCATTTTTTTTTTAATTTGGCATGTAGAGAAGAAGAGGTACGTTTATACAGTGAAAAGATGTAAAAGATCTCATTTTTACCCACCAATTAAGCTTCAGTTTACATAGTAATTCTAAAAAAGGTCATAACTTATAGTTTAAAAAATCAATGAGATATAATAAACTTCTATATAAGAGTTATATTTACAGTCTCCCTAGTTACTATTTTAAACTTCAAATTTCATGAGGCAAATATCTATATTTTTTTATTTATCTTTTTCAGGGCCATAATTCCAACAGCTTTAAAGCCATGGGGTGAAGAAAAATAGTCGCTACACTCAAAATATAAAAAGCAACTGAAAACATGTAGGTGAGAAAGCATGTTCTTCAAATAAAAGATAAAAAAATGGAGACCAAATAATTGTAGTAAATATATATGTAATGAAACATTCGCTGTTTCAACATTTTTCACATGAACAATTCAATCACATTATGTTTCTCATGCTATTCAACCACTGGAAACAGACCATGGTTATGGTCAAACAACATAATAATTTATAGCACATCCTAGAAAGAAAGGCAAACAGCTACTAAATCGCCAACAGTTAATCTTTGGTACAAGGCAGAATTATGTGGAGCGCATGTTGAAAACATATGCCTGGTCCCACCCCAGAACCCTTGAATCAGAATACTTGGAGTTTCTACTTATGTGTACCTCTGTTTATACAACACGGCTCATTATTACAAAGTTTTGGCCTCTGTAGGAAAAACAAAAACAAAAGAAAACAAACCAAAAAAGCTGGTTAGTAATACATTTGAACACCCAAATTACTAGCCCTTTCTTCTCTGCCGTGACATTTGTTGATCACCCTAAACAAAGAAGTCCAGGAAGATGAGAACTTAGAAACTGTCTTAGTCCTCTAGTGCTGCTGTAACAGAAATACCACAAGTGGATTGTTTTAACAAAGAGAAGTTTATTCTCTCACAGTCCAGAAGGCTAGAAGTCTGAATTCAGGGGCTAGCTCCAGGGGAAGGCTTTCTCTTTCTGTTGGCTCTGGAGGAAGGTCCTTGTCATCAGTCTTCCCTTGGTCTGGGAGCATCTCAGCCCAGGAACCTCAGGACAAAAGGACGTGGTCTGCTCCCGGTGCTTCTTTCTTGGTGGTATGAGGTTCCCAACTCTCTGCTAGCTTCCCTTTCCTTTTGTCTCTTAAAAGAGATAAAAGGTGGTGCAGGCCACACCCCAGGGAAACTCCCTTTGCATTGGTTCAGGGATGAGATCTGGGTACAGGTGGTGTTACAATCCCACCCTAATCCTCTTTAACATAAAATTGCAATCACAAAATGGAAGACAACCACAGAATACTGGGAATCATGGACCTAACCAAGTTAATACACACATTTTTAGGGGGACATAACTCAATCCATGACAGAAACCTTTGTTAGATGTATAATTAAGAAGTCTTTTGTGACTTTGATGGAAACAGCTTTAGAAATTGATGAAGGTTGACTTCCCATTGTGAAGGATTAGGGACTTAATGGGAGGGGAGGAGAATGGAGCAGTCAGAATAAATCTTTAAGAGGGATGGAAAGCAAGGAAGGGTAGCAGAGCCCAGGGAGCTAATTTTTAAGATGACGGTGACCCAAGTAAAACCTATTTATAGGGATAAGGAAATTGGGGAGGGAGGGAGGAAGAAAAGAAGGAAGTAGAATTTGAAATTTGAAAATGCACTTTGGAGTCAGGCTCTATTACACACTCCCATTGCCATCGAGATGATTCCGACTCATAGCCACCCTATAGGACAGAGTAGAACTGCTGCGTGGGGTTTCCAAGGAGGGGCTGGTGGATTTGAACTGCCAACATTTGGGTTAGCAGCCAAGCTCTTAATCACTGCACCACCAGGGCTCCCTACCACCCATAAACATTAATTAACTATATACCTTCCAACAAGTTAACCTCTGAGCATCAAGATCTCTCATGTACAAAATGGGGACTGTGGCATGATCTACCACTTAGTGCTGATATGAAGATTAAATGAGGTAATTAATGTAATAATGCTTTACCCACTGCCAGCCTGTTACATAGTAATCCCTCCATAAATGTTAGCTACATTTATGACTATTGTTATGAAATGAGATACTGCTTATAAAGCCTTCAGTGCAGCGCAGAACATGCAAGTATTCAACACATGTTGTTAGGTGCCATCGAGTCGGTTCTGATTCCTAGCGACCCTATGTACAACAAAACGAAACACTACCTGGTCCTGTTCCATCCTCACAATCGTTGTTATGCTTGAGCCCATTCTTGCAGCCACTGTGTCAATCCATCTTGTTGAGGGTCTTCGTCTTTTTCACTGACCCTCTACCAAGCATGATTTCCTTCTCCAGGGACTGATCCCTCCTGACAACATGTCCAAAGTATGTGAGGCATAGTCTAACCATCCTTGCTTCTAAGGAGCATTCATGGCTGTACTTCTTCCTAGACAGATTTGTTCTTTCTTCTGGCAGTCCATGGCATGTTCGATATTCTTTGCCAACACCATAATTAAAAGGCATCAATTCTTCTCCAGTCTTCCTTATTCATTGTGCAGTTTTCGCACGCACATGAGGCAACTGAAAATACTGTGGTTTGGGTCTTTATTAAAGTGTTGACTTTATTGAAGTGTTTATAAAAGTGTTAAAGTTTTATTAAAGTGTTGAAGGTCTGAAACATTTTGAGAAACAATGCTTTAAAAAAGTTCCAAAAAATATTGGGGGAAAAAACCAGTATTTAATGGATTATGACATAAAATACTTCTCCCCTCTGTTTACTCAAATTGCTTTTGGAAGTTTTGTGGATTTTTTTCCCACCAAGGACAGTTGTGTTTAACATGCAGTTTGCCCAGGATATAACTATTTTAAATGAGCTGATTCCAAGGACTGCAAATACCCTAGAAAATGTTTGAAAACATTGCCAAACTACTCTCTAAACCTACCAGAGTCTCAGAAAAGAAGGCTGGGCTACATGGACCTTTAAGGATTTGTATGGTCCCTTTTTTTTTGCTTTGTTTATTGAGGCACTCTTCTGCGACAGTTAATTCATAATTTGCATGTTAATGAATTTTGGCATAAATTCCTGAATGTGGACAATGGATGTCAGCTTTTCTTATTTCTGTATTCTCATGAAAATGCATTCTTGCTTCTTGTGCTCAAATCATGATGGGAAATGTGCCTTGAAGCACTCAGAAATACATCAAAACCAAGCTCACTTGACAGTTGAATCATAAAAAGGTAAGAACCTCGATGTTTCACAAAATGATCTCGTTGGTGGGTATTTTCCATCTCTACAAAATTTATCTTAGTGCATATATTTAGCTACCTCAATTACTCCCGTCAACTTCTCAAATACCTTCTCATGTAGACCAATTTCCCCTTTTGTAAGGTGCCCCCCTAACAACAAATGAAGCATGAAAATGATTTTCAGATGTTTACTGCTATGTAAACTTTGTATCCTCCAGTAATTCCTGTTACCCTCTGATGCCCCCACTCATCTCTAAATTTGGGCAACTAGACCAGAGAAGAGAGGGTAGTGGTGGTTCAGTGGTAGAATCCTTGCCTTCCATGCAGGAGACCCAGGTTCGATTCCCAGACAATATACTTCGTGCACAGCCACCACACATGTGTCAGCAGAGGCTTGTGTGTTGCTATGATGCTGAACAGGCTGCATCAGAGCTTCCAGACTAAGACAGAATAAGAAGAAAGGCCAGGCAATCTAGTTCCAAAAAATCAGCCAATGGAAACCTTATGATTACAATGGTCCAATCCCATTATGCATGGGGTTGCCATGACTCAATTGCAGCTAACGACACCACCAGACCAGAGAAGGGTAGTTACAGTAGAACATGAAGAACAAGGAATCCAGTTTTTCTTTTCTGAGTTTCAAAATAAGATATTGGCCTAGACCAAAGATTTAGGAAGATATCACTTGACACACCTATTTACTCATCCACTTAGGGAGAAATCAACAGATAAATTGCTAAGAGAGCTTAGAGCTGAAACTGGTGGGCCTATGGCCTAGAAAACCAGCAGTACTGAAGGGCCTTGAAGGTAGGGATAGAGGAGTATGGACAGACAGGGATGAGGATGTGTCAGTAGAGGCCAAGTTTTGGAAGGCAACAATGAGGAGCAGATATTCATCATACTTTCAAGATCTTGGCACAACATAAACTCTCCAGAACTCAGATGAAAGAAATGGGGGACCACAAATAGACTAAGTTTTTTTCACTCTGCAGCAGCGGGGCTTATAGTAGAAAATGAGCTAAACAACATCAATGCTTACTTATGGGCTTGAGGCTAACATCCATTAAAATTCAAATGAGGAAATATTTTGAAAATTCTTAGATAAGCATGTGGGCCAAGAGTTTCTAAAAGTCTTCTCTGATGCCAGACTTTAAGAATGATTTTAAATAAGGGCTTTGTTTACAAGTCGTAAATTATAAAGATAGAGAAAAGGCCAGTCTCCATCGTATTTCATGGATCTTCTTTTTTAACTTGAAGGAATAACTTAACAATTTGTAAATAAAGTGGCAGGTTGATGGTTGCAAAGCACAAATGTTTGTATTTAACTACAAAATAGTTTGTGCTGACCATAGAATTGCTAACTTAGGTTTCTAAAATCTGTTTTGTGAATTTGTCTCAGTAACAAAAGCTTACAAAACAAAACCCACTGCCCTCGAGTTGATTCCGACTCATAGCGACACTATAGAACAGAGTAGAACTGCCCTATAGAGTTTCCAAGGAGCGCTGGTAAATTCAAACTGCCAACCTTTTGGTTAATAGCCATAGCACTTAGCCACTACGCCACCAGGGTTTCCAATGAAAGCTTAGTCTTCTATAATATAAGGCTTCTTATTCCAAAATCCTTTATTGCCAGTTTTCTGCTTTCCCAGCAATGTGCACTACATGTGTTATTTTTACTATCTGCCAAGGGGTGATTTGTGAGTACCAAGTTATTCCACAGTAAACATCATATTTAAATGATAGTTAACATAAACCCAGGTCAGATGCAAATGACTAAATTATCTTCCTTGTCGCCATCAGTGCCATAAATCACCTTCCCTGCCCACTGCTTTAATGGGGCTCAGTGGAACCCCTGGGGCTGTGTAGAACACATCCTGAGAACTAGTACTCTAAATTATACCTTTAAAAAACAGGAGAAGAAATACCACCGTGTACCTTCCAGGTGCATGCATAACTCAAGTTAGGAAAACAAAGTGTTGCCTTGTATAGGTCCTTTGGTGAATATGTCAGAGTTTTATGTAATATATTCCTTAGGTAGCTGAGTTTATACAAAGTGCTACTTCAAGAGTGAACAAGGATGGTAAAAGCAATCTGGTCTCTTAAACAATGTAAATCCCACCCTACCACCCCACCCCCAACTTCTAAGTAAACCTTTTCTTCTTAGTTAAATAATCTCCACCCAAACATTTCCCAAGATGATTGCTGTGCTTTTCTAGCCCAAAAAGGCAGTTTTCTCTTCTCATAGTCGGAGCAGGACTTGCGTTTAGAATCTAGGCTGTATTATCAACTGTACTTAATTCAGCTTAAATTGCCTCTCTTTCAAGAGCTATCAATTAATACTTAAGTAGCTCTAAGGTTGCTATCCTCTCAGTCTAATAATTAGATTCTATTTAGAACTCACTGATATTTCCAAGGGTAAAAACAACAACAAAAACAACTGGCCTGGTTTACAGCTTCCAATACAGTTGGCTGGTCAAAGGTACCTGCTGGCATCCCTGGTTCTCCTTCAGGCAGAAGGATGACAAATTCCCACCAAGCTGGCTACTGTAGCAAAGAAGCAGTAGAATTACCAGATGAATAAAACCCAGTAACTATTCCTGATTCCCAGGCAGCTGTTTGTTGTTGTTTGGTGCCATCGAGTTGACCCTGACTCATAACGACCCCGTATGACAGACTAGAACTCCCCAGTGGGTTTTCTAGGCTGTAATCTTTGCAGGAGCAGATTGCCAGGTCTTTCTCCACTGGAGCCACTGGGTAGATTCAAATAGCCAACCTCTCTGTTACCAGGTGAGAGCTTAACCGTCACCCCACCAGGGCTCCTCAGCTGACTGTTAGCACAATGCAATATGTCATCCCACTCTTTTTTCTGAAATTGGGAAAAAGTCACCTCTAGCCTCCCCTCCTGCCCATGGCATAAATGCAAACTGAGGCCTAATATCATGGCAGCCATAGTTTCTTCCCCTTTTCTCTCCCTCACTTGGCCCTTCCCCACCCTATCAATTCCCAATATTCTTTTCTCAGAAGACACCACTTTGATTCAGTGTTACAGCTACCCCACAGCAACATGTGCATTTTTATTGTTGCTTTTATGTAAACCAATTCACCCCCTTCCATTAAAGATCCTCAGCAACTTCTAACTGGACGCTGAATCTCAGCCATACTGCTTCTTTCTGGGACTTTACCCTTTTCCTCTTTCTGAGCTTTTAAAGCATAATTTGAATATACAGAACAAAACATACCCCTTTTGAAACAGATACTAACAACAGTAGTTCAAGTTCATAAGTCATAGAAAATCCCCAATCAAATCAGTGGAGAGTAGCCAAGGAGGGTATAACACTAGTGTGGGGATGCAAGAGCGGCTGCCTAGGTGGTGCAAATGGTTTAATGCAGATCCAAAATGTTAGCATCTCGGATCCACCCAGCAGCACCTCAGAAGAAAGCCCTGGCAATGTACTGACAAAAGGTCGCAGCTATTGAAAGCCATGTGTGCAGTTCTACTCTGAAACACATGGTGTTGCCATGAGTAAGGTTTTTTCTCCCTTGGGAAAGCAACAAGGAGGTGGGTAGGCCCAGAGCCAGCCAGTGAAGACCCAGGGGCCAGCAGCCATAGGTGGATTCATCCCCCAAGCAGGAGAGTGAGCTGATGAGGGGCTGCTGCCCTCCGGAGAGGCTGAAAGGCAGAGGAAGCTGCGTACCTCTGGGTGAATCCGCAGCTATCGGAGTCTCCTGAATGACAGTCTTCAGTCGTCCCCCATTGTTATTTCCAAATCCAAGCCATTTACCAATCTCTACCAAACCATTCCACTGGGTAAAAGGCAGCGCTGTAGCTCTACAATGACTAATGCAAAGTGTCATCTTTTGGTAAATAATTAAAATGCCATCAGTAAAAAAAAAAAAAAAAAAAAAGTTTGCCTCGAATTGATTCCATCTCATGGCGACCCTGCGTGTGCCAGAGTAGAACTGTGCTCCATAGGGTTTTCAATGGCAGAGTTTTGGGAAGTAGATTGCCAGGCCTTTCTTCTGAGGCACCCCTAGGTGGACTTGAGCTGCCAGCTTTTCTGTTAGCAGCCGAGCATGTTAACCATTTGTACTACCCAAAGTGCCACACTCATCACCTAATCCAACTTCTTGGGGGTTTATTGCTTCTTGAGTACTGATAGGAAGCACACTCTTCTGATATTAGAAGAAACTATCTTAACGTAAGTGTGGTTTCATCAGTGAGGGCAGTATTTCACAATCGTGGAGCCTCAGTCATTCTAAACCATGCAGTTTTCTGGGTAGCTGAAGGTTTATTGCTTTAAGCACAAATACTCTGTTTTAATCATTTGGTATATAAATCTTTCTGAAATGGATTGTACTCTTTCCTGCTTTTGTAAAATGAGAAATCTGAATGGAAGTTAACCATTTTCCAATGCCTTAGGGTATTGACAATGAATGCCAGTTATTATATTTCATTGCAATATAATTTGGGCTCCTGGAAGCTATTGCTACAGATATAGGGTTATTTGCCCTAGATACCTTCAAGGTATGCTTTTATAGTTTTTCTACATTCTATTCTCTGACAATTGTCACTGCTTACTTAGTCAACATACCAATGTTCAGACACTAATTTGCTACTTCTAATCTAAGTTGTTGTTGCTGTGTGCCATCGAGTCAATTTCAACTCATAGTGACCCTATAGTAGAGAGTAGAACTTCCCCATAGAATTTCCTAAACTTTAATCTTTAAGGGAACAGATTGTCAGGTCTTTTCTTCCACAGAGCGGCTGATGGGTTTGAACGTCCGATCTTTCGGTTAGCAGCCAAGTGCTTAACCGTTGCACCACCAGGATCAGTGAAAAAAGAGGAAGACCCTCAATGAGATGGATTGACACAGTGGCTACAACAATGGGCTTAAATACACCTACTATTGTGAGGATGTCATAGGAGTGAGCAACATTTCATTCTGTTATACATAGTGTCACTAAGAGCCAGAACCGAATTGATGGCACCTAACAACAATCTGGGGTGGGTTTAGAAACAAAAGACCAAGCCAAACCAGTTGCCAGTGAGTTGATTCTGACTCATGGCAGCCTCGTGTGTTTCAGAGTAGAACTGTGCTCCATAGGGTTTTCAATGGCTGTGATCTTTTGGAAGTAGACCACCACAGCTGTCTTCCAAGGTACCTCTCAGTGGATTGGAACCACCAAGCTTTTGGTAAACCACACTTGTTAGTATTGTAGCTGAAAGAAGATTAAAGAGGTACTGCATAAATACAGGTGGGACAATGGTGGTTCAGTGATAATTCAGTGGCAGAATTTTCCCCTTTCATGTGGGAGACCCAGGTTCAATTCCCAGCCAATGTACATCGTGCACAGCCACCTCCTGTCTATCAGTGGTGGCTTATTGGCTGCTATGATGCTGGACAGGTTTCAGTGGATCTTTCAGGCTAACATGGACTAGGAAGAAAGGCTGGTGATCTACTGCCAAAAACCAGCCAGTGAAAACCATATAGATCACAATGGTTCTATCCAAAACCGATCACATGTTTCCTTCCATTGTGCATAGGGTTGCCATGAGTCAAAGGCCAACTCAGTGGCAGCAGCTAACAGCAACGAATATAAGAGAAATTCTATTAGCAAAGTGCATCAGCTTTATTGGGCATTACAACCTCTCTTTGGGCCACTCCGTCATTTTTCTTGACTGTATTCCACATAAGTGAGACTTCTGGTTTGATGAGATATTACTGTATTTTCATTCAGTCTTGGTATACTTTAAAGATCAGGGCTTTTTTGGTTTGCTATGGTTTGGTTTGGTTTTCGTCATTCCAAGTAACTCCTCTGATCTATTAAGCTAAAGATATCAAGAAATGCGATTTTTGTCTACACTGGCATAATTTTTTTTTTTTATATTTGAAAATAAAATAGATAATCCTTGTGGAATATTAATGTTTAGGAAATGACTTATGCACAGGCCTTTTTCCCTTCCTTACATTTGATCTAATCAAGAGCCATTGATCTCAATTAAGAAAGTGCATTTTGCTGGCAACTGCTTTTGCTATTTCTGAACTAATTCTTTTTATTTTTCCTTCAGCCACTTAACTCTCAATGGGAGATATTGAGCAAATCTAATATTTTCAATTTCCCTTATATTTTTCCTATCCACAATATTACCTTAAAATTGAATTCACTATACCAAAAAACCAAACCCATTGCTGTCGAGTCGATTCTGACTCATGGTGGCCATATAGGGCAGAGTAGAACTGCCCCGTAAGGTTTCCAAGGATGTAAATCTTTATGGAAGCCACGTCTTTCTCCTGCGGAGCAGCTGGTGGGTTCAAACGACTGACCTTTCGGTTAGTAGCCAAGAACTTTAACCACTGCACCACCAGGCCCCCTTGGATTAACTATGCAACCTGTTATATCAATATTTTTATGTAATTTCTCTCAAACCACAAGACCCCATGTACCTAAAGTAATTTAAAAAAAAAACAGAATTAATATTTATGTCATGCCTTTCGTTCTTAGGAAAATCATGATAATTTTTAAATGGAAAGAAAAATGTTACAATGAAGATGTGACTAATTTTTCTATATTTAATAATCCAACAGCTAGAACAATGGTGATATTGGTTTTCATTTCATGATATCAGATCATAAACTTCCCTTTCTTGAATGGCTACTATTCTTTTATCATTGTGCGTGTGTGTGTGTGTGTAGAACGTGGATTAGAGTTTTGATGGGAATTCTATTAATACCAAGTGCTTTATGGGATACTTGGAGGCCGAGTGTTAAGTGGGAAAAAATAGGTTTTGGAGATAAGCCTGGATTCATATATCCACTGTCTCATATATTAGCTGTGTGACTTTGGGCAAGTTACTTGCTCTCTCAGCCTCACTTTGTATCATTTGTGAAATGAAAATGAAGGATTGTTGGGAAGCTTAGAAATGATACATCACACAAAAGGTACTCGATATATATTATTATTTGCCTCATCATGGGTATGACTATCTTGGGAGCCAGGTAGAACCCAACTCAATTCCCAGCTCATCTACTTACTAGCTATGTGATCTGGGACTGTTGACCTGACCTGTTCTGAGCCCTGGTTTCATCACCTGTAAAACGAAGATCATACTTATCTCTTAGTGTCCTTACAAAGACTAAATGAAATAATGGATGTTAAAGTGCCCATTATGGAGTCTAGCTCTGGTTCAGCTCTCTCAAAGAATTAGTTTATTTTCTATTCTCCTTCGAAGAACCATTGAAGGAGGGATTAAGAATGTGGCTCTAACCAAGGCTTTATCATCATTGCGTGTTTTGGAGTGAGCATTCTAGAAGCCTCTCTTTTGCTACCTTATTAGGAAAATTAAGAAGTATTGGGAAGTAGGATGAGGCTAGAAGAATAAAGTGGGTGTAGGTAGATGTATTGGTTTCCTAGGGCTGACATAACAAAGTACCACATACTGGGTGGCTTATAAAAACAGAAATCTATTGTTTCACAGTTCTGGAGGTCAGAAGTCCAAGTTCAGGGTGTTAGCCATGTTGATCCTTTCTGAGAGCTATGAGGAAGAATCTGTTCCATGCTCTCTCACAGATTCTGGTAGCTCCAGGAATTCCTTGGCTTGCAGCTGCAGTATCACATGGCATCCTTCCTCTATCTCCTAGTATCTATGTATCTTCTCCTCTTTCATAAGAACACCACTCAGATGGGATCAGGACCCATCCTACTCCATTATGACCTCATGTTAACCTAACTGTTAACATCTTCAAAGACCGTATTTCCAAACAGGTTTACATTCATAAGTACAAAGATGGGACTTCAACATATCTTTTGGGGGACACAATTCAATCCATAACAACAGTCTTAGGAGTTTATTTATTTACACCAACATTTGCTGACATCTATGATGTGAAGGAAACCCTGGTGGCGTAGTGGTTAAGTGCTACCGCTGCTAACCAAAGGGTCGGCCGTTCGAATCCACCAGGTGCTCCTTGGGAACTATGGGGCAGTTCTACTCTGACCTATAAGGTCGCTATGAATCGGAATCGACTCAATGGCACTGGGTTTGTTTTTTGTGGTTTATCATGTGAAGGGCATTGTGCAGTGCACTTTGAAGGTTTTTCAGCTGCAATCTTTAATTCAATAATTTATTCAAATTGTGATGAGCTATAAGACTGCATATGGATCATGTTGCTGCTCCCTTATCCACTCTCCTAGTCAACTCTTTGTTTGATACGCAGAAGAATTCGGTCACAAACCAGGAGACAGAACGGTGCCTATCATGGATTTAAATTTTTCAGTTTAAATAGTCCTGTCTTTTGGCCAGGAAGATATATATATTTTTTAAGTTTAACTTTTCTTTATTAAGTAGTGGTTTGTAAATAGGACATCCATTAAATGACTACAAATCCAAAGGGGACAAGAAGGTATACAGTGAACATTCTCCTCCCCATCCCCTGCCACTCCCCCCAGGCAAACAATATCACAGTTGCCTGTGTAGCTTTTAAGGGAACTTTCAAAAATTGGTCTTTATTCCTCCCTCTCCTCTATAATTTCCTGAAATGAGTATGCAACAAACAGCCAGAAAGACTTGTACATTTTGTCCAAGGTGAAGGGGTCAGGGGGATGTTGAATGCTATTACATCAATGTATTTACTATCATTATACTTGCATCAAATGATAAAATCAACTAAGAACCTTTCTAGTGCTACAGTCCTTGAATGCATCAGAGATTTCCCCAGTGAGAGGCCTCGAGAAATTAAAATGAACTCTGTAGCTGTATTATATGGCATTCTAGGACGGTCCAAAATAAACAAGTCAAGGTAGCAAACATGACCCAGAAAACAGGCATTATCCCAGAGAAGACATTTACCTTGACCTCTCAAACACACTTGCATTCATTGGTTTAAAGAGAATGTGATTTTCTCTTCATAGATTCTTTTGAAGATACCCGGTTAACAGATGTTTGCCCTCGAAAAGTTGATATTGCTCATGCTTTTATAAAAAATAAGGCATTCGCCAAGAAAATTGTAGGAAACAAATTTTCTTTTGCACCCATTTGCCCTTTCTGAAGCTATTTTTTTGTGATAAGCTGGGTGGCATAATTAAGGTTTCACACGGCTTACATTAAGGATGACATGCTTTGCAGCCAGATAAAACTGGGCTCAGGTTTGGGGATTCTTCACTCAGCAGCTGAATCTAAGCCTCAGTTTCCTATCTGTAAGATGGGGATAATAATACCTGTGTGCAGTGTTGTGGTAAGGAGTAGAGGGAACCTGTAACACTAGAGGGCAGCTGTAAAATAAATAATGCTAGAAAGCTCTCAAAATGAGAGTTGTGTTTGTTGTTATTAAGTGAAGCAAATGTACCCAAAGCAGATGCGCACTTGCTTTCAGTACATTCCAGAAAATAGGATGGAAGACATGCTGTAATTATGATAAAGCATGATGACCACTCTAAATTCCTCAGAACCAGCTGCCTGGTCAAAATCAGCCACAAATTGAACAACCCCAAAGATGAGAGAGAGCTTTCTATGTGGGGGCGGGGGTAGTAGGTAGTGTTCAACAATATGGATTATCCTGCTGTGGCGGCACGGGGGACAACAAAGGGACTGCTGAATGAGATGAAAAGAGTACCAGGCTCAAGGAGAAATCTTTTTTTTTTCCAGTGCCTGTCCATGTCACTGTGACCTTCAACAAGTCACACCTCCATTTCTGTTCCCTGCAGAATCATGATAATTTCTAAAAAACCCCTCCTTACTTCCATCCTGTATCTGACAAGGGAGCTTTCCAAAAATTGATGGGATTGAGCTGGTAGAGAGGGACTGCTCATGCAAAAAATAATTGCTTGCTGTCCCAATGCCAATGGTCAAAACAGCGCTTACTGTGCGTATAGATCAGGGAGCACTTACTAAAACACGTGTAACTGGGAGACCCCGCTCTTCTGCAAGCCCAATCTCTTGCCGTTATGCTGCATCGTCCCTCGGTAACCCAAGGGTTTTCAGTGTGCTGAACATGCAAAGCACATGCATAAGCTTCAAAATGTGCGCCCTCTTCATTCCTGTAACAAAACATGCTAAGCGGACTGAAAGTTCAAAGCAAGCATCTTTGTTTTGTATGACGTGAGAAGTCACTCTTCATAAAGGCCTTCATAATATACCCTTGTCTTACATTGTCTCCAGTGAAGAAGGACCCAATCAAAGTAACTTCATTTTCCCACTACCCTTTTCCCATTTTGAAAAAGCAGTATCTTGGCTTGCGACCACAATAAAAAAAAAAAAAAAAAAGTAGCCTACCAAGTGGCTTTTCCACACACGGCACTTTAAAAAAAAAAAAAAAGCCCTTTTTGTTTCATTTCTTTGGAAGACTTTGAGCTGTGAATTGGGTGATATAACAGGCTGTTTTTGCAGATAAATATGAGAGATTTAGTTAAATTTTAAAAGGTTCCTGGGTGGTGCAAACAGTTTGTAATTGACTACTAACCTAATGGTGGGCAGTGTTAACCCATCCAGCAGTGCTGTGGAAAAAAGGCCTGGTGATCTGCTTCCATAAAGATTACAGCCAAGAAAACTACTTGGGAACGTGTGGGGTCACCATGAGTTGGAACTGACTTGATGGCAACTGGTTGTTGACTTTTTTTGGTTTAGTTAAATTTTAATACTTTGTGATGACTGTAGAGGCTGTGCTGTCTTTGCTGATCACACAGTGTATGATGCTTTTGTTTCGTGAGAAATGAGGTTGTTTAAATACATGCAGTGGTGTGCTGGAGTCAACTCTTACTGTCTGATGAGACCAGATCATTAGTATTTTTTTTCCCAATTTACCTTCAATGTCACATTGGCAGCTTGAAATTGGCCATGTTGGGAGTATTTATACCACGGAAATCAACACATGCTAGAAATCAGGTCTTCCTGACCCAACCCACAAGTCAGTCGTTAAACATTGAACAGCAAGGCATGCATTGTTACCTTGACAAATTTGTGGTTAAATGACATAAGAAAATCCACTAGACATTGGGTGTTTACCAATTTACAAGATTTAGCCTTGCAGCATTTCTCCTGGGGATCTCTAATGCCCTTAGTCCAGGAGGTAGGTGTCCGTATATAGAAGGAAGTTAATCTCTAGTCTTCTGTAGCATTCAAGCTGCTATTTCTGTCCTCAACATAATACATCTTGATATCAGTATTGTGAAAATATTTGGCTGATGTGAATGAGATCTGAGTGGTAATATTCTTTATTTGGTGTTGCCCAGAGCAGAGTATGAGCGTCATGATAATAAGCAATGTGAGTGTTACCACATTGTTTGTGTTCAAATTGCAGAACTGCATATAACAAGGCCACAGCAAACAGACTTTCCAAACATCAGTAACAATTCAGAGAAAATTTAAGGGAGAGCAGGAGTTTCTGAGCAGGAGGAAAGGTAGAGAAAGAATATGGAAATATCATTTGGCATCAACCAATCTTTTCTAAACTGCTAATTGGCTGTCTGGCATTGGGGGCTGGAGTTGGAGCTGAGGCAGGGTGTGGGATGTATATCACATACAATGGTGCTGTAGCCTTTAGAAAAAAATCTAAACTTGAGTCGTTGAAATATTAAAATAAGTTATGGATCAAAGAAAACAGAGCTGATTGAAATCCTTTAAACCTGCAATAATTTCTAAAACTCCTAGTCAGTTATACCTTGGCATAGATGATTAAGACCCAGGAAGTTATTTTCAACAAAGCAAAGATTAAAAGGTTGATCAAATCTGAGGATAAAAACTCCAGAAAGAAAAATAACAAAGAAAATCTGTAGATGCTACAAGAGTTCTTCAGTCCTGCGAATGCTAAGAATTGTGTCTGAGTAATTTTCTCCCATAAAACCAAAAACGACAAAACAAACAGACAAAAAAATCCCTGCTTTTGTACTTTGGGAGTTTATTAAGATAGACTGCTGATGAAGTAAATCAGCAGTAACTCAACATGATGATGATATTCCTCCACTTAAGCCCATCCAAAATTCAGTCAAGACACTAAAATATTAGATGAAAATTTAGGCAACGTGAAGAATGTTGTCACTCACTTTTACATTGTGAGGTTGAAGAAAATACTCATTTTTTTTAATTGAGCTATAGGATATCTGAGATGATAGCAAGTTGATTTGTGAATGTGTGTGGCAGATAAAGCTAGTTGCTTGAACTATCTTAGTCATCTAGTGCTGCTATAACAGAAATACCGCAAGTGGATGGCTTTAACAAAGGGAAATTTATTCTCTCACTGTCTAGTAGGTTACAAGTCCAAATTCAGGGCATCAGCTCCAGGGGAAGGCTTTTTTTCTCTGTCAGCTCAGGAGGAAGGTCCTTGTTATCAGCCTTCCCTTGGTCTGGGAGTATCTCAGCGCAGGAACCTCAGGTCCAAAGGACTCGCTCTGCTCCGGCTGCTGCTGTCTTGGTGGTATGAGGTCCCTGCGTCTCTCTGCTCCCTTCTCTCTTCTACATCTCTAAAGAGATTGGCTTAAGACACTACCAATCTTGTAGACCTCATCACTATAACTGCCGCTAATCCACCTTATTACATCATAGTGATAGGATTGACAACATATGGGGAAATCACATCAGAAGATAAAAAGGTAGACAATTGTACAATCATATAAGGGAATCATGACCTAGCCATGTTGACAGGTGTTTTTGGGGACGCAATTCAACCCATGACACTTGCATTTACAGTCTGGGAAGGAGGACTACCATTTATTGAGCTGTATACCAAGTACCGTGTACTTACATACCAAGTACTGTGTACTTACATACCACGTACTGTGCACTTACATACCAAGGACTGTGTACTTAACACACATGCATTACATCATGTGATAATCGAGGCATTATTCCTATTTTACAGGTAGGGAAATTGAAGCCCAGAAAGGTTAAAGAACTTACTCAAGATCACGCAGCTGACCAGGATATATGAACTTAGTTCTGTCTCACCTCTAATGTTAAGCTTTTTCAAGTTCACCAACTACTGAGCCCTTTTAAATGTGGCCCATTTTTTAAGTGGGGCATTCATATAAACAGAAATAAATAATGAATGAAGATCACTTTTCAGAGCTCAAAAATCTGCACAATAAAATTGAAATATCACTTGTTTGTTGGGAGAATAAAGGCATAGTTATACCTAGGGCCAATTCACCTGTGTGTAGTGACTGATCTCTTTTTGTCTGTCCGGCATCTAACTCCCTTCATTTTGGCGGCAAATCCCCTAATATATGCAGTCCTTGTGTGATGCTTGGCCTGCCCTGCCTCCTGCTCTAGGAATCAAAGTGGTGGAGGGTTGCTGTCTTCATCTTCTGGCAGCAGGTATGGGCACATGCATAGGAAGGGCCCTTGGAATGCTTCCATCTGTCAGAGTTTACTAGTGCTGCTGTAACAGAAATACCACAAGTGGGTGGCTTTAAAGGAGAGAAATTAATTTTCTCATAGTTCAGGAGGCTAGAAGTCCAAATTCAGGGTACAGTCTGTGGGGGAAGATCCTTGCCTCCTTCAGCTTCTACAGCCCCTGTGTTCCTAAGTGAACTTAACGTGGCACCTGTCTTCCTCAGTTAGTCCTTGCTTGTTTCTGTGCCCCACCGGCTCTTTTTATAACTTAGAAGTTATTAGGTTTGGGACACACCTTACACTGGTGTCTTGGTTATCTAGTGCTGCTATAACAGAAATACCACAAGTGGATGGCTTGAACAAAGAGAAATTTATTCTCTCACAGCTAATAGGTCACAGGTCCACATTCAGGGTGTCAGCTCCAGAGGAAGGCTTTCTCTGTTGGCTCTGGAGGACTGTCCTTCTCATCAGTCTTTCCCTGGACTAGGAGCTTCTCCACACAGGAACCCAGGGTCTGAAGGACGCACTCTGCTCCCTGCACTGCTTTCTTGGTGATATGAGGTCCCCAACTCTCTGCTCACTTCTATTTTATCTCTTGTAAAAGGTGGTGCAGGCTATACCTCAGGGAAACTCCCTTTACAGTGGATCAGGGATGCGATGTATCCCCTGAGTGAGGGTGTTACATCTACCCTAATCCTCTTTAACATAATCCAGTCTTACCTCGTTAACCACAGGCAGAAATTAGGATTTACAACATATAGGAAAATCACATCTGACTACAAAATGGTGGACAACCACACAATACTGGGAATCATAGCCCAGTCAAATTGATACACATTTTGGGGAGGGACACAATTCAATCTATGACAACCAGTATGCTCTCATTAACATAATAAACCATATTTCCAATCAGGATCACATCCACAGGTACAGGGGTTAGGATTCCAACACATTTTGGAAGGACACAATTCAACCCCTAACGCCATATAAGACTTTGGATCTGGAATAAGTGACACAAAGGTTCAGTTCAGATTCTTTCGTGGGAAATGCCCTGGTGTCCCGCTGGCAGCAGCAGTAATGACCACAGGCAGGAGAGCCTTATATAGCAGCAGGGGGAAGACAGTAGCTGTGCTTTCTGCTCCTTGGCTCTCCCATAAAGGCCTCGCTGCCTGCCCTCTCCCAAGTCTGGGCCTCCCACATTTTCTTGCTACTATGAGCCCCTGATATCCTTCCAATGACCATCTTTGTAAATTGTGCAAGTCAGCTTCTGTTGCTTGCAATCAAGAAACCTGACAGGTATATTATGCTTGGAGTACAAAAGAGGAGCTTTAATGAGCACAATCAGCACACAAAAAAGTCATTGTAACCTCTCCTGCTTTCTAATCTGTGTTTACTCTGAAATACCTTGTGATTAGGATAATTTAAAAGACACTCTAGAGAAGAGGGCCCCAAGTTTGCAAAGTATAAATGACTCTCTTTTGTAGAGATCATGGTCCAAATACTACTGGTGCTGGCTAAAATCAGAAATTAATGCTATGTAGCAGCCTTTGTGGGAGAGAGAGCCTGATGGTCAGTCATTGCTTAAATAAATAAATAATACATAAGGGAAATATAAGAGTCCATATTTGAGCTCCTAAATTACCGGACTTCATAATCAGGAAACTTTGAATCTTCTTACAATAGCAAGGAAATTCCATTCAAGTGTTCAATGTAATTCATATGGAAGCTACAAGTAAAAATAGTGCATAGTTTATAAAATGACAGTACTTACTAAAGGCAAAAGCCCATGGCTGACAGCCAACAGATGGTCTGCCAGAGTGAAACTGATGAAAAAGTCCCCAACTACATTACTCCCAAACAACTTTGCCTGACAAATCAGCTTCTTAATATCAGAAGGCACCAGCATTAATCGGTTTAACTCTGGATCATAGTCCACAGTCTTTGCAAGAAATAAATTTGTTCATATGTCTCTTAATTCTTTTTAGTTTAGCAAGAATCATTCAATTCAAAATACATTTACCAGAAGCATATGAAATAGGTGAGAGTCAGGCAGCTCCTGAGACTGAGACAAATGTGTCCAGGCAAAGTGAGACAAAGTGCAAGCTTCACCCCAGATAGGGGAATATGGCTGAGCCCTCTCCTGATCCTGTTTCTGGATCTCACCATCCTGACTGAGGGAAGCAGCTGGGAAAAGCAAAGCCTGGGAAAGCAAGAACCCTTTTCTCAAAGGTCTAAAAAAGAGTTGGTATAGGCTACCACCCAAGGATCCCCTGCCCCGGTCCTACTAGGTTGTTCCAGAAAGTGTGGGGAATGTCATAGGAAGTAGTAAGTATCAGGAAAGCCCACAGCCAAATTCTATGCACTTAGATGTGAATAGACAACCAAATAGTGCTAAGCGAAATGGGTAGAAAAAGAGATTTCGATAAAAGAACCAAAGAGAAGCTAGATAATGTAGAGATTAAGAATTCAAGGAATCAGTAGGCCTAGAGTTCCATAGTTTCCTCAAATGTAAAATGGAGATAAAAATAGTGTTCACAAAGATTAAATTAAATAATAGTCATGAATCACTTAGAACAGTATCTGACTCATAGCAAGAACTCAGTGATTGTGACCTAGGGCCATATATATAACCTCTCTGAGCTTCAGCTTCCCTATCTTAAAGTGGAATAAATTAACAGCACCTACATCTTAGGGTTGTTATTGAGGATTAAATGATATAATGTACTTGCAAATATTAAATCCTTAATAAATATCCGTTGTTTTTGTTTACAACTCCTTTCTCCTCCCACTAGATGCTCCATCACCCGGCACAGTTCCTGCTCTTCCCAGACCCAAGCTGGAACTCCTGGTCCCTTCATCAACCCACTACTGCTAGAAGTGAGGCAGAGAAAATCTAGAGGCTTCCCTAGGGGTTAGGGTGCATGGCCAACCCTACATATGATAAGATGTTCTCTTCAACTCTCTTGACCTGTTTACTTTTCAATTGGCATCAGAACAGACATTCTTCTGTCTATAAACAGGTGAACAGGACAAAGGGAACATGCCCATCAGACTGCAAGTAAGGGATTGGGCTTATTCCTGAGAAACAGTTGTTCCATTCTAGAATTCAAGAACCTCGTAATTCTCACTCTTCCATGTTTTAACAAATAAACCCCTTAAATCTGAAAAACATTTGAATGCCAAAATGGTAGTTGGTAACATCACATAAAGAAGAGCACATTTTATTGAACAATCAATAGATTAAAAAGAAACCATGGTGTGGTGGCTGAAGCATTTCACACTTCTGATGTCTGGCAAGCAAGCACAGTTTGAGTTCTGAGGTTATACCTTTAAAATATATATTATTGACATTTGACCCTAGAGGCGAAATAAATCAGTTCTCACTCACTTTTAAGAGTAGCTTCGTCTATTTCTTCTACAATTTCCCTGACAAGTTACTCTTCTTCCAAAAGAGTAATACTGTACCTTCCTTTTTCAGTTTGATACATCACAAAGTGGATTAAAGAGAATCTTATTGGAAAGGAGTCGGACACCAACTTTAATACACCGGATTCTACTCTGAGAAGTTTGACAGGAAAGTCACCTACTAGGGGGCATTGTATTTAATAGCATATGACCTGTGGGAAGGAATGCAATCAAAGAAGCAGAAATAGTAGTGGATTATAGATATATAGATGGACGTATAGAAATAGATAAGGGAGCCCTGGTGGCGGAGGGGTTAACCCCTCAACTGCTAACAGAAAGGTCAGCAGTTTGACTGCACCAGCTGCTCTGTGGGAGAAAAATGTGGCAGTCAGCTTCCATAAAGACTGCAGCCTCAGAAACCCTAAGGTACAGTTCTATTCTGTCCTGTAGGGTCACTGTGAGTAGTAATCAACTTGAGAGCAGCGAGCTTGTTGGTTGCTTGGTATAGATATGTTGCTATTGTTAGTTGCTGTCGAGTTGGTTCCAACTCATAGCTACCCTGTGTACAACAGAAAGAAACACTGTCCAGTCCTGTACCACCCTCAAAATTTTTGTTATATTTGAGACTATTGTTGCAGCCACTGTATCGATCCATCTCTTTGAAGGTTTTCCTCTTTTTCATTGACCCTCCACTTTCCCAAGCATGATGTCCTTCTCCAGGAACTGGTTCCTCCTGATATCATATCCAAAGTACATAAAGAGGACTTGAAGCACTTACTGATGAAGATCAAGGACCACAGCCTTCAGTATGGATCACACCTCAACATAATGAAAACAAAAATCCTCACAACTGTACCAATGAGCAACATCATGATAAATGGAGAAAATATTGAAGTTGTCAAGGACTTCATTTTACTTGGATCCACAATCAACACCCATGGAGGCAGCAGTCCAGAAATCAAAAGATGCATTGCATTGGGTAAATCTGCTGCAAAGGACCTCTTTAAAGTGTTGAAAAGCAAAGCTGTCACCTTGAAGACTAAGGTGCACCTGACCTGGTGTTTTCAACCGTCTCATATGCATGTGAAAGCTTGACCATGAATAAGGAAGACTGAAGAAGAATTGATTCCTTTGAATTGTGGTGTTAGAGAAGAATGTTGAATATACCATGGACTGCCAAAAGGACGAACAAATCTCTCTTGGAAGAAGTGTGACCAGAATGCTCCTTGGAAGCAAAGATGGTGAGACCATGTCTCACATACTTTGGACATATTGTCAGGAGGGATCAGTCCCTGGAGAAGGACATCATGCTTGGTAAAGCAGAGGGCCAGCAAAAAACAGTAAGACCCTCAATGAGATGGACTGACACAGTGGCTGCAGCAATGGGCTTAAGCATGACAGTGATTGTGAGGATGGCACAAGACCGGGCGGTGTTTTGTTCTGTTTTACATAGGGTCATTATGAGTCAAAATCAGCTCGAAGGAACCTAACAACAACAACAAAAATACTGCTGTGACAGAAATATCACAAGTGGGTCGCTTTCACGAACAGAAATTTGTTTTCTCATAGTTTAGGAGACTAGAAATCTGAATTCAGACACCAGTTCTAGGGACTCTGTGGACTCCAGGGGGAAGTCTTTGTCTCTTTTCAGCTTCCCTTCCTTGGTTCCTTGAGGATCCTCATGTGGTTTGGCATCCATCTTACCCCGTCTGCACTTACTTGCTTGCTTCTGTGCCTAATCTGCTTCTTTTATGTCTCAAAAGTGATTGGCTTAAGACACACCCAATTTATATGGCCTATTAACATAACAAAAGAAACTCTATTCCCAAATGGGATTATATCCACAGGTATAAAGGGGTTAGGATTTACAACACATATTTTGGAGGGAACACGATTCAATCCATAACAGATGGATGTAGAGATCGACATGGAGATATCTCCTGTAGAAGCTGGGGTGTTCTGACAGTGCTAAACACACATGCCTGGCTCAGGAGTCAGAAAAACTGAAGGCAAATCCAGGAAAGGTAGAGTAATTCCAGACCCAGCTGCTATTTCTGTCCGACAAGATGAATCAGCAGATCAGCAACAACATGTGTCAGCTACAAAATGGCCGCTTCCCAGGCAAGAATTCAGTTGAGCAAGAATCAGATTCTTCACAGATTTCTACACCAGACTCTTCTACAAGTTCATGCTCTTGCATTAATCCAAAATCTTGCTCTAGATTTCTTTCCCTAGAAATCAGTTTTAATTATGGGAGAAGCCAGTTGCTGCTGGAGATTGGGCCTGCTGGTGTGCTTATTCTTTGGTAGGAATTTCTACAGTTCTACCAGGTCTGGTCCTTGTTAAATCAACAAAAATGTACTGAGATCAGGGCACAATGGAGACCTTTAGAAACCATGAGCAAATAACACAAAGCTTACATCGCTGCTGAAATTAAAATAGCTTCTTGTATATTTTGCAATTGCAAAAGTCTAAACAAATTAGATTTGAATTTATTCCTTCCTCTTTATGTTGGTATCTCTTCTTTACTGGGACCCTAAACACTTGTTTGTTCAACAAATTAGATAATACAACACTGGCTCTAATCTTACAATGTGCCAGGCACGATGCAAGATACAATAATTAATAGATAAGGTCCCTATGATCAATTAGTTTACACAGATTTGTATGAGATGTGTAGTTCCAAAACTATAATACGAGCCAGGATGTTAGAAATTATTTACTCAAAGTACAGAAAAGTGTTATGGAAGTGTAGAAAGGGAGATACTGTCTGGAGCCAGGCTGGAAGTGGGCAGGGAAGGCTTTAGAGAAGCAGTGACATTTGACTGAAGATTTGAATAATGGGAAAGAGTTTAGAACCTTGAGGTGCAGGAGGAAGAAGAGCACCATCCCAGTAGAGGCAATACAGTGTGTATTCATGAGAAAAGGAGTCCCTGGGTGGCACAAATGGCTAAGCACTTGACTGGTAGCTGAAAGTTAGGAAAGTCCAACCCACCCAGAGGTACCTCAGAAGACGAGCCTAGCGATCTGCTTCCTAAAGGTCACAGCCTTGGAAACCCTATGGAGCACAGTTCTACTCTGCATACCTGGGGTCACCAGGAGTCAGAATCAACTTGACAGCAACTAGCAACAACATTCATGAGAATCGCTGTTACTTGGCTGGAGCAAAGGGTACAGGGAAGGACAGAGCAAAACATAAGGCTGGAAAGGAGGGCTGGAGTCAGCTTGTGAGGGCCTTGGACACCATGCTATGGAAGCTGGGTTTTATTCCAGTATTTTGAGCTGGCGTGTTAAACAAAGGTTACATTAAGTGCATGTTTTAAACATGTTTTGGGTTGCATAACTTTGTAAATATGCCTGAAGGAAAAGGAAATATCAGACATTGTCCAGCTTCATTGTGGAGGCTGATAGACATTATAAGGTACTGTAAAGCTCTAACTTTTGCCAATAATTCAAACATGCTATTACACTTGATTGGAAATAGCTCCTTGGTAGTCATTATTTTAACCTCATAACTGGTAGATATTTGTTTGAGAAGAGTGTCACCTACGTCCACCCTAACTGAGTCACCCATTGTCTCCTTCAGAATGATGTACATTCTACCTCTTGGAGTTCTATAGTCTAGCTCTGTTCTGTGTGTGATTTTTAGTCTATTATTTCAAATTCAACCACATCATCAGAGTATCTCCTAGAATTTCCCCGGAAACACTTTGAAAATCTGAAACTGGATATTTCGAATAAAAGCATGAAATATTTAAGCTTAAGTCAATCCTTGAATATGTGGATTTTTGCTAAGCTTACAAAATGGGTCTTCGTGTTTAGAAGTCTTTACCATTAAACAAAACAAGCACCCATTTCTGATACCCCAGGAGACTAATTAGAACATTTGTTTTCTAAACTAAAGTCCCTTTCCTAATCGCAAACCCAATCTAGGGTCGTTTTTATTTACTAGGTTTTAACCTGACGAGAATAATAAGGCTAATTTGGAGAAGCCTTAAAATAGCCCTTTAAAAAACGTGGACTTACCCTTAATTATGGCAATAATAGAAATAGGAAAGTGCCCTTAGACTATGCATCGCTTTTACTAATGCTTATAATGAATTCCTTTCTAAAACCATGCCAGTGTGGAGCTAATTTAACTCGGTTTTCAATTAAAACTGAAGAGAACTGTAATCTATTGTCTACAATCCCTCTCTGAAATACAATGCAATGGACTTTCATTTTAATTATCCAGTAGTTTATTCAGAATAATAGGGCTAACATTAAGGAAGAATTAAATAATCTGCAACTGCGTGTTATCAGTAATTTCACATAAGGTTCAGCTTACAATATCTATTGAAAAAGGCATCGTAGTAATGGTTTGCTTCCACTAACAAAAAGTGTGGTGTGTGTGTGCATGTCTTGTTTATGAAAGTATACCCAAACAAATCATGATATAAAGCAAAGTTTGATAAACTATGACCCTTTGTCCAAATATAGCCTACCATCTGCTTTGTAAATGAAGTTTCCTTGGAGCACAACCATGCCCATCATTTATGTATTGTCTATGGCTACTTTTATACTGTAAAGGCAAAGTTGAATAGTTGCAACAGAGACAGTCTAGCCCACAAACCCTGAAGTATTTACTATCTGTTCCTTTACAGAGGAAGTTTCCCAACCCCTGATGTAAAGGATCAGACTTAGATATTACTTACTAAAATAATCTACTCAATATTAAAAATATATACACACAAACACAAAATAAAGACCTTAGGCAAGTAGTCTCTCTGACACGAGATTATGATTATCATAATCACCAACACTTACTAGCGACACTCAGACACACCAATAAGAGATAATATGCATAGACTCCATGTAAAGAATCACCATGAGCTGGGGATTATATGAGTAGGTTAGGAGAATTCCTGAATCACTTTTGCCATTTTGCATAGAGTTCTCTGGGTCTATACACATATGGGCTGCATCTGCACAATGTTTAGAAAAATGAAAGAAAAATCCAGTCAACTGGTTATTTTGCATATAAATTTAGCAGTTGCCGTCAGGTCGATTCTGACTCGTGGCAACCCCATGTTTTTAGAGTAGAATTGCTCCATAAGGTGTTCGATGGCTGTGACCTTTCTGAAGTAGATCGCCAGGCCTTTCTTCCGAGCAGCATCTGGGTGGATTCGAACTGTCAACATTTGGTTAGTAGCCAAGTGTTTAACCATTTGTGCCACCCACGGACTCCATGTAAACCAGATGAACCTATTGTTTTGTACTTGCTGAATAGTTTTGCATGTTTTAACAGGCTACAGTGTGTCCTTGAACAAAAAGTCAATTGTCAGTCATTTGAAATTGTATAGACAACTTAACTGACTCAAAGTCAGCTTATTTAGTAGATATAACTCACAGATTTAGTCAGAGACCAAACCTCAACTCCTGATTATGCTTCTTAGCAGCTGTGGAACTTTGAGCACTCTTTGCCCTCTTTTGAGCGTGTTTCCTCATCTGCTGACAATACTACCTTCTTTGGAAGCCTGATGTAAAGATTAGATGAGATACTACATCTGATACCCACCACAACACCTAGCACATCATTAACACTTAATACATTCCCTTTTAAATATAACCTCTATTTTCGCAATCAAGTATTCCTGTACATAAACAATTATTGGAACCTAAGTGAATGCAATTTCACAAGTACGATGACAATATAGATCAGATTAGCAGGGTCAAACAGAAACAATGGTAAGTCCGGGTTTTTTTTTTTTTTTAAGTGAATGCAATTTCACAAGTACGATGACAATATAGATCAGATTAGCAGGGTCAAACAGAAACAATGGTAAGTCCGGGGCCGGGGGGGAGGAGAAGCAAACTTCTGCTGGAAAGATAGACTCAAGCAGGCCGAGATTTTCATATTTCTAACCTTGGTGGTGTAGTGGTTAAGAGCTACGCTGCTAACCAAGAGGTCTGCAGTTCGAATCCACCAGATGCTCCTTCGGAAACTCTGTGGGACAGCTTTACTCTGTCCTGTAGGGTCGCTGAGAAACCCTGGTGACATACTGATTAAGTGCTACGGCTGCTAACCCGAAGGTTGGCACTTCAAATCCACCAGGCACTCTTTGGAAGCTCTGTGGGGCAGTTCTACTCTATCCTACAGGGTCATTATGAGTCAGAATCGACTCGACGGCAACAGGTTTGGGGTTTTTTTTTTTTTTTTGGTTTTATAGGGTCGCTATGAGTCGGAATCCACTCAACGGCAATAGGTTTATGAGTTAATGGGTTAATGGCTTCCTTTATGATACATAATAGTTTGCTGCTGCTTCTTCATCTTTTTTTTTTTTTTTTGCTTGACAGAAGGCATACATGCCATTGAAACCACTGTCTTGCCCTGTGAACAACAGAAACCCAATAGGAGTGCCCACCAAGCCACTTTTGAGATGGAGTCTGCTTTAGAGAGCAAGGAGAGATATCCAGGAAAATGGAACTAATTTCAGGAATAACTTGTTAAGGGTGGATTTTTTAAAATTTGGCATTTACTTTTTTTTAATTCTTAGTTTAAAAAGAATACAAGAGCCCAAAATTGCAAAATTTGAAAAAAGAATGCAATTGCACTCATGTCATTAATTTGGAAACTCTAAAAATACCACTCTAGGACTGAAAAAAAAAATCAAAATGAAGAGAAAAAAAAAAAAACCCGGAGATATATACTTATGGCAACATCACTTGAGAGAACTGTTTCCATTTCCACTAGAAGGTAGAGATTGGTGAATTAGAGCTGCAAGAGAAGGAGGGTTATCATTCACTTCATTCATTTATTTGAGGGTAACAAAAACGACATCTTTGGGGACTGAATAGTTTGATGATTACAAAGGCAATTTCAACTGCGTGTTCACAATCCATATTCATTTCGGGAAATTATACCATCTTATTTAGCAAAAAAATAAAGGAATGGGGATGCTTTCAGAAATATAGCAGCTCTTATGTGTGACCCCTTTTATTCAAATACAATCAACTGTTTCTGTTTCAGGAAGAAGCGGCAAATATATGAATTGATTCTTAAAAAGACAAACAATAAAGGTTAAGATACAAAACACAAACTTCTTTCTCTTGGACACTGGGATCTGGCACTCCACACTCAAAGGAAACTTTCAATTGAAGCATTATTTTTGGGATCCCATTCAGAAAAAAAGTTTAAAGATCTGTATACAAATGATGGAAATCCTGGTGGCGTAGTGGTTAAGTGCTACAGCTGCTAACCAAAGGGTCGGCAGTTCGAATCCACCAGGCGCTTCTTGGAAACCCTATGAGGCAGTTCTACTCTGTCCTTTAGGGTTGCTATGACTTGGAATCCACTCAACAGCACTGGGTTTGGTTTTTTGGCTTATACAAATGATGTTCACACAAATTAAATGCTTGGAGCCTTAACTCTCTTTTTATATCAGTATGAGAAAGACCAAGTTTCTGTCCCAAATGAAAAATTAAACTTTAGATTCTATTTTTGAAAATGCAAAATGCTTTCCTTTCCCTTATTTCTTGTGTAAAATATCCCAACGGGGGACATTTTAATGAAGCAATTTACTTATTTTTCTGGCTTACATTACATAAAGAGGCAGTTAGGGCACAAGTGGTAAAGAGTACAGACTTTGTAGTCAGATAGACCAGTTGCCATGGAGTCTATTCCAACCATGTTGACTACATGTTTACCAGGGTAGAACTGTGCTCCATTGGGTTTTCAATGGCTGATTTTTGGAAGTAGATCACCAGGCCTTTCTTCAAGGTGCCTCTAGGTAGACTCAAATCTCCAATGTTTTGGTTAGCAGCCAAGTGCATTAACCATTTGCAACACCCAGGGACCCCAAATTAGGGTAGTAACCAGTTTATTGAATGGCCTGGAATACTTCCAAACTCAACTCTGGTCAACTTCCTTCCCCACCTCTTGGTGACATCTCTTGCATATCCTACAGTACATTGGTCACTTACAACACTAAGAACAGTGTCATTTTCAGATATTGGGATCTTTTAAAATTGTCCAAATTTAGCTACCTCTAAAACATCCACTTGGCCAAAGTAGAACACTCATCAGTGTCATGCTAAGATGTTGGACAAGTTAGCTGCTCCCACTTCTATCCTGTCTCCAAGCTCTGCCATTGTGGGCTGCTCCCCTTCCAAAACTGGCACCTGACTCTGTGTTGATGCAAGAGCCTTCAGAATTCAGGGAACATTGGTCATGCTCTCCCAATAAAGTTTTTGCCATGTGTCGCTTGAGTGGCCTACCATGGGTAGCCTACAGAGTTTCTGCTGCCCAGCCAGCCTGCACATGAAGGGGTGAGCTTACTTTCTTACAGGCACCCTCAATCTTAGGAACCATCTTTCTTGGCTTGGGGAAGGGAAGAAATAGTCAAAGTCTGATCTATTTATAAAAGTTTCCTTCAAAGAGTCTCTTTGAATTTCTAGTCTACTCTGAAATAAGTTGGAAGTGGATAGTGATGGTTGGACTCGTTCTTTCTTTTAGCAAATCCTACGAGGATGTGTCTAGCACCTTTACTTAGAATGTGTGGACACTATTGCACATTGTTCTCAGCTTTGGAGCCTCAGCAAAAAATTTCCAAAACAATAGGGAAAATCTCATTTAACATCCTGAGACGTTATTTAATTCAAACTGACTAATAGAACTAATTTAATTACAAAATGCCAGAAATTTTCAACTTCATTAATAAGCATCATGCATGATGCTTATTGACAACTTAAAACCTGCATTCAAGCTAAACATAGATGTCATAATTATTTGAGCTCAGTAAAAACAGAATTTTCAAATGATCCAATCTGCTTTAATATGATCCATGGTCCTCTGGCTTGGAGGTATGCAAGACAACTTCTAATTGCCTTAGGATTTCTAAGTTATTTTCTCACTTGATGTTTGGCTCAATTAATCTATAAATTCCTCCTCTGGAAAGTCCTTACGTTTGCTTCAAGTCTTAAATAGCTTCTTTTTTCTCACCATACTTACTGGTTGGCAGTTCTTTCATTTTCATTCCTTTATTCATGGATTGGAAACCCTGGTGGCGTAGTTGTTAAAAGCCACAGCTGCTAACCAAAAGGTCAGCAGTTTGAATCCACCAGGCGCTCCTTGAAAACCCTATGGGGCAGTTCTCCTCTGTCCTGTAGGGTCACTATCAGTCAGAATTACACAACAGCAACTTTTTTTTTTTTTTAATTCATGGATCTGTTTATTCCTGTGGTTGAGAATTCCCCTTAAAAGTCTTAAAATGTTTCAACCATCCCAATATCAGGTACCTATCCTAACAAAGGAAACCCTGGTGGCGTAGTGGTTAAGTACTGTGGCTGCTCACCAAAAGGTTGCCAGTTTGAATCTGCCAGGTGCTCCTTGAAAAGTCTATGGGGCAGTTCTACCCTGTCCTATAGGGTCACCATGAGTTGGAATTGACTCAAAAGCAGTGAGTTTGTTTGTTTGTGTATCCTAACATAATAATCAGAAAATCAAAGCAAGACCACGAGAGCCAAAATATGACCTTGAGTATATACCACCTGAATTTAGAGACCAACTGAAGAATAGATTCGATGCACTGAATACTAGTGACTGAAGCCCAGATGAGTTGTGGAATGACATCAAGGGTATCACACATGAAGAAAGCAAGAGGTCATCGAAAAGACAGGAAAGAAAGAAAAAAAACCAAGACGGATGTCAGAGGAGATGCTGAAACTTGCTCTCGAACATCGAGCATCTAAAGCAAAAGAAAGAATTGATGAAGTAAAAGAACTGAACAGAATATTTCAAAGGGCAGCTCAAGAAGACAAAGTAAAGTATTATAATGACGTGTCCAAAGAGCTGGAGACACCAAACCAAAAGGGAAGAACATGCTCGGTGTTTCTCAAGCTGAAAGAACTGAAGAAAAAATTCAAGCGTTGAGTTGCAATAGTGAAGGATTCTATGGGGAAAATATTGAATGAAGCAGGAAGCATCAAAAGAAGATGGAAGGAATACACAGAGTCATTATGCCAAAAAGAATTAGTCAATGTTCAACCATTTCAAGAGGTAACATATGATCAGGAATCTATGGTACCAAAGGAAGAAGTCCAAGCTGCTCTGAAGGTATTGGCAAAAACGAGGGCCCAGGAATTTTTGGAATATCAATTGAGATGTTTCAACATACAGATGCAGCGTTGGAGGTGCTCACTCATCTATGCCAAGAAATATGGAAGACAGCTTCCTGGCCAACTGACTGGAAGAGATCCATATTTATGCCTATTCCCAAGAAAGGTGATCCAACCAAATGTTGAAATTATACAACAATATCATTAATATCACATGCAAGAAAATTTTGCTGAAGATCTTTCAAAAACGGCTGCAGCAGTATATGGACAGGGAACTGCCAGAAATTCAGGCTGGTTTCAGAAGAGGCCGTGGAGCCAGGGATATCATTGCTGATGTCAGATGGATCCTGGCAGAAAGCAGAGAACACCAGAAGGATGTTTACCTGTGTTTTATTGACTATGCAAAGGCATTCGACTGTGTGGATCATAACAAATTATGGATAACATTATGAAGAATGGGAATTCCAGAACACTTAACTGTGCTCATTAGGAACCTTTACATAGATCAAGAGGCAGTTGTTCTGACAGAACAAGGGGATACTGATTGGTTTAGTCAAGAAATGTCTGCATCAGGGTTGTATTCTTTCACCATACCTATTCAATCTGTATGTCGAGCAACTAATACAAGAAGCTGGACTATATGAAGGAGAACGGGGCATCAGGATTGGAGGAAGACTCATTAACAACCTGCGTTATGCAGATGACACAACCTTGACTGCTGAAAGTGAAAAGGACTTGAAGCACTTACTAATGAAGATCAAAGACCACAATCCATACTTCAGTACGGATTGCACCTCAACATAAAGAAAACGAAAATCCTCACAACTGGACCAATGAGCAACATCATGATAAATGGAGAAAAGATTGAAGTTGTCAAGGATTTCATTTTACCTGGATTCACAATCAACAGCCATGGAAGCAGCAGTCAAGAAATCAAAAGACACATTGCATTGGGTAAATCTGCTGCAAAGGAACTCTTCAAAGTGTTGAAGAGCAAGGATGTCACCCTGAAGACTAAGGTTCGCCTGACCCAAGCCATGGTATTTTCAATCGCATCATATGCATGTGAAAGCTGGACAATTAATAAGGAAGACTAAAGAAGAATTGATGCCTTTAAATTGTGGTGTTGGTGAAGAATATTCAGTATACCATGGACTGCCAGAAGAATGAATAAATCTGTCTTGGAGGAAGTACAACCAGAATGCTCCTTAGAGGCAAGGATGGCGAGACTGCGTCTTACATACTTTGGAGATGTTGTCAGGAGGGATCAGTCTCTAGAGAAGGACATCATGCTTGGCAGGGTACAGGGTCAGCGGAAAAGAGGAAGACCCTCAACGAGGTGGATTGACACAGTGGCTGCAACAATGAGCTCAAGCATAACAATGATTGTGAGGATGGTGCAGGAGTGGGCAGTATTTCATTCTGTTGTGCATCGGGTTGCTATGAGTCGGAACGGACTTGACAGCACCTAACAACAACAACATAATAATCTTAAATATGGAATATGGGCTTTATGCACAAAGGTAGCCACTGTGCCACTATTTGAAATACAACTAAAACCTTGAAATTGTCCAAGAATAGAGCATTAGATGTAAATCATGATACATCTACTAGGAATATTGCATGGCTATTTTAAATGATAGTTGTAATGAATCTAAGAACATTTTATCTTATGTAAAGTGAAATAGAATATAAATCTATATACTGTATTACCATGAAATGTAAAACACTTAAATAAAAAATATTATTATGTAATAATAAAAGACTAGTAAAAAATGGACCATTTAATCCAACGTTGGCTTTGAGGGCAGGCTATAGGTGATATTTTTTCCTCTCTCAATATTCTAATTTCCTCCCGTTTCTAAATTTTCTGTCACGGGCATATATTGCTATAGAACAGAAACAAGTGATTTTATTTAAAAATTGTCTTCCAGTAAGTCTTTGAAAGACTTCCTTCTTCCTTTTCTACAAATCAAATAGATGAAATAACTCCTTCTCCCCCACTCCTCCTCCCTTCCTTTCCTCCTTCTTCCCCTTTGCTTTCCTCTCCTCCTTCCTTCAGCTTGACATTAAATTCAGTTTTACTTCAATTAAAAGCCACATTTGGTTGGAAAAAAATGTAATCTATTATTTTATTTTTGAGCTGATGACTAAAATCTAAACTTTCCACCAGCTATTTTTGTACTATGTAGACATAGCTATAATGTGCCCAAAGATGAGGGAGCTAGTTTGTACCATCACACAGTCTTCTTTCTAATAAAAATTCTTAGTCTTTTACATGTCAATTTCAGACTTAGGCTTTTTCCCTGTATAAACTATAATTGACTGTAACCAATACCTGTAACCATAACCACCTATTATTGCTGTGTACTAATAACTGACATTTAGTGACAACTGTCCTCATCATTATCATTATCTGCTATTTATTGAGCAGTTTCTCAACTAGACTACTGCAATAGCCTTCTAACTGACCTTCCTGCTTTTACCCTTGCCCCATACAGTCTATTCTCAATGTGTATCCAGGATGTGCTTCTTTTAAAACATGTTGCACCTTTCCTCCAAACCCCCTAGTGACTTCCAATCTAATTCAAAATAAAAGTCAAGGTTCTTACATTGGAATATAAGACCCTTTATGATCCAGACCCCTTTATCCTCTTTCATATAAGTGGAATTATGCAATATTTGTCCTTTTGTGATTGACTTGTTTTACTCAGCATGATGTTTTCAAGGTTCATCCATGTGCAGCATGTATCAAGACTTTATTTCTCTTTATGACTGAGTACTATTCATTTAAGTTGTTTCCATCTTTCGATTATTGGGAACAGTGCTACGATGAACATTGGTGTACAGGTATCTGTTAGAATAATTTCTTTGATAAATGGTGCTATGAAAATTGGATTTCCACAAGCAAAAGAACAAACCTGGACCCATGCCTCACACCATATATGAAAACAAATTGAAAATAGATCAAAGACATAAATGTAAGACAAAAAAATCTTAGAAGAAAACATAGGGGTAATGATTTCAACAACAGATTCTTATATATAACACTGAAAGAAAGAGCAACAAAAGGCAAAATAGATAAGTGGAACCTCATCAAAACTAAAAACTTTTCTGGATCAAAGACATTTATCAACAGAGTGAAGACACAGCCTAGAGATTGGTAGAAAATTCTGGGGATCCATATTTCAGATAAGGGTTTAATATCCAGAATATATAAACAAGTCCTACAGCTTCACAACAAAAAAAAGGCCCAAGTGATTTTATTTCTATTGCCAAAACTAAAAGAAAAGGATGAAACGTAGCTGAAGGAAATTAAGTTACGCATGTATGTATCGCTTACAAATCAGTGTGAGGGAGAATATTCCCTTGTAACCTTAATTTTACAAGGACTTCATGGTCTCAGGTACATTATTTGACCCACAAAATTCTTTCTGCCTTTGATCTTTGAGGAAAATGACCCCTATGAATGGCTCTCAGAGACGTGCAGTGTTAAAGACCCTGTGCTCAGCATCAAGTAACAGAGAACTCTGCTTCACTTTTCTCCTTCAAACTCAATCTGAATAGAAGGCCAAGCTTTACCAAGCTGCTGCCCTTTCTCCTTACTCCCTCATCTTTTCTACTTTGAGTCTACAGAAAGATGTCTGGGCCTATTGCGGTTACCATGGCAACCCACCCCTGCAGTTCATTTGGGAGAATATCTCCAGGTTTCAGTTAAGTCTACAAGGTGTTACCTGGGTCAGTTACTTCTCTGGAATCCACAATTAGACGAGCTCATTAATAGTAAACCGTTAGCTTCAAATAATCAACTGCCTAATTATGGCCCTAACATAAACACATTACTCATTGTTCAGACTAAGTAAATAGATGCCAATGTTGACAAAGTTCGCTTAAGTTTTTGAAATTGCAGAGCAGAAAGTTATGAATTTGCATTTTTTATAAATCGGTTTAAAACTGTGCTTGGTGAATAGACAGTTATATTTAGTGGTACTCGGAGACTGTCAGAAAACATTTACAGCCTAGACACACCGGCTCTTTCTAAGGAGGATAGCTTATAACTGAGAAAAAAAAATATCTAGACTACTGGCTCAATTTCCCTACTTCTCTCCCTGATATTTGGTAATATGTTGACAGGTGTGCTTTAACAGATGCTCACCAATTCTGGATATCAGAACCAATCACGTTTCAGCAAGAGTACTTTTCATTTCTCTTAAAAACACTGACCTGGCTGCGCTAATAACCATATAACTAGAATCCATTAAAACACTGCTAGTTCACACTTAATTAATTTTCACATGCTAATTGAATATCCTTTATTGAGTCAGTCACTATTGACATGTTTGTACTAAAACGCTGTCAATTTTATAATAATTGGTAAGCTACAATGGTTGGTTGAATTGAAAATAACAGTATCGATGTTTTGTTTATGTATTCACAGCAGTAGAACAGTCAGATGCAACGGTCATCTTGACTTTGTGCCTTTACCCACAGGCAAGTTAGTCATTTTGACTGTGACCACCTAAGTCATTGATGACTATACCTCACGTTCACCACCCACCTTAATTTTCGGTCATCTCTGCAATCCTTAGAAAAAGGGATATTTTCAAGACCTGTGATTTCTCAATTCTGATACTTATGACTCAGCTGGTTAAACCAGCGTACTAGGGTTGGGTCTCAGTGTAGTTACATTCCATGAAAGTTTTTAATCAACATTTTACATTGTTCACATCAGTTCAGTGCCATGCAGAGCTGTATTGGAGCCTGGGGCAAAAGGAAAAATTTGTAACACTGATGTTGTCTTTTTTAAACATTTCGATGTTTTCTTTATCATAGATTTTTTGCATTAATTTTTGTTTTTTAAAGCATTGCATTAAATTTTATTTATTTTGATTACTGAGTTTTTTTAGTTCTCTCTTAAGTTTTGCACCCAAGTAGAGTGCCTTGCTCGCCTTCCCTTAGTCCCGACCCTGCACCAGTCAATATGAATCTGAATTCCTTAACTCAGGCTCTTGGACTCAAGAAGCACCTTGGGGCATAATGAGCGCAGTTGGATTTGGAACCGCTAGATGGAGATCTTCTCATTAGGTAGCATAGACCCCTTCACCCTTAATCACTACAGTTAAAGGGGATGGCAATCACCAGAGACAGAACACTCACACTAAATGGAGCTAAATTCTTGGTTAATGTAAAACATGAGCTAGAAAAGAGAAACTGCATTCAACATTATTTCTCTCCCAATTGTTGTTGTTAGTTTGTAGCCGCCATTAAATTGGGTCTGACTCGTGACAAGCTTACATATAACAGAATGAAATGTTGTTCGGTCCTGCACCATCTTCGTGATTGTTGGTGTGTTTGAGCCCATTGTGGTGGCTATTGTGTCAATCCATCTCCCTGAGGGTTTCCCTTGTTGTCACTGAACCTCTACAATCATGATATCCTTTTCTAGTGATTGGTCTTTCCTGACGATGTGTGAAAAATGCACAATTACTGCAATTTTAAACCAGGTCTAGAATGGCAACACTTCAGAAATCCCATGAAAGCTTACACTCTGGCTAAGCTTGGTCCAGACACCAGCTCCTGCTCATCTCCTAAGTCAACCTACTTGCTGTGGAAGTCAACAAGTTCATTTCCATCCATCAAACGCTTACTGGACACCAATTACGTGCCTAGCATTCTGAGGGTATCAAAATAAGACAGGAGCCCATTACTGGTAGCTCGTGATATCTAAATTAGGTGTGAGGTTAAATAAATGTGGACATTACTACTTATGATTCAATTCTACAAATATTTATGGAAACTACAATATGCAAGAAATTGTGACGGTACTGATAGGCATGCCAATGCCTGGCATCATGGGAAAACAAAGATGTGGTGAAGGCAGAGAGACCAGCATTCAAATTCCAGTTCTACTTCTTCCTAACTGTGGGAGGGACCATTGGTAAGTCCCCAAGTTCTCTAAGCCTCATTTTCTTTATCTGTAAAATGAAAATAATAATAGTAAGTCTCTCACATGATTGTGGATATAACACATTTAAGGTGCCCAGGGCAGATCCAGGCACATAGTAAGAACTGAAAAGTGCCAGCCATTATAATTAGTAGGATCCACCAATAAGCTGTGTACTCTGAGGCTTCCTGTGTAGAGGCCCTAACACAACTACTTCTATCTAGTTTTTCATGGGCTTGGCACATTCTGCTCCTCAGTTGGAAGAATAAGCTGAGATTGTTCTGATAAACTTGTAGACCGAAAAACCAAACCAGCTGCTATCAAGTCAACTCTGATTCATGGTGACCCTGACTCATGGTGACCCCAAGTGTGCAGAGTAGAACTGTGTCCATAGGCTTTTCATGGCTGTAACCTTTTGGAAGCAGAGTGTCAGGCCTTTCTTCCAAGGCATCCTGAGGTGGGTTTGAACCACAAACCTTTTGGTCAGTAGCTTCATACTTCATGGTTTGCGCTACCCAGGGATTCCTAAGCTTATAGAAGTTCCTTTAATAAGGAAGACTCCTCCTCCCTCCCCTATACAATTTTCCTCACAAGTGGGTGTGCAGAAAGCAGTGGCATACAGGTAAACAGGCTGAGGTGGGAGGCTATTTTGTAGCCTTCGCCAAGGACTTCGGTAGGTGTAATACTATCACCATAGCCTATTTCAAGCTTTTAAGGGCTTAACAATTGGCTTGCAAAATTCATGAAAATTTAACAATCAGTTCTCCTGGACCAGTTTGAGCAACCTTCAGTATATCACTGGCAGAAAGCCTACAGATAGCAATCTGCCTGGCTTTAGGTATCGAGGACTTTTTAAGAAACAATCCAGAGCTGTTTGCTAATTCATTTTGAATTTTACAGTGAGGAGTTGACTCTTCACTCTAAGAGCTTCTAATACAAGGGTCTCAGTCCTTTGTATTTGAATACTGCTATTAGCACTATGGAGCCTTGGTGGTGCAGCTGTTAAAACCTACGGCTTCTAACCAAAAAGCTGCCAGTTCGTATCCACCAGCCACTTCTGGAAACCCTATAAGGCAGTTCTACTCTGTCCTGTAGGGTCGCTATGAGTCGGAATCAACTCAACAGCAATGGGTTTGAGTTTTTTTATTAGCACTGTGGACCCATAGTGAAGCAGTGGTTAAGAGCTAGGCAAGTTAGAGCTGCTAACCAAAATGTCGGCATTTCGAATCCACCAGCCACTCCTCGGAAACCCTATGGGGCAGTTCTCCTCTGTCCTATAGGGTCGCTATGAGCCAGAACCGACTCGATGGCAACGGGTTATTAGCACTCTGCTCCTTTCTCTGCCAATTGAATGTATTTTGGATGACTGAGTCCAGAAACTTGACTTGTAATAGTATCTACCTCCTATGTATCTAGCTTGTTTGTATAGTGAAAATGGCCTCCATTCTTGCTGACCCACCATCAGTAGAAAGGATCAGGGATAGTACCATGCTGTTTTCCAGATTCCCCTATCTGTCCATTACAGATGCAAAGTTAAGATCGGAGGGTACTTGCAAGTAAAACCTGGGAGGCTGGGCTACATTTTCAGAGGCAAGAAAGTGTTCATGTTGCAAATGGCACCTCCTGCATGCAAAAGGGGCCTGGAATCAAATTGCTTACAATGAGGTTGAACAAATCTCTACAATTCAAGTATTAACTGATGGAACATTCATTAATTTGATGGCTATTTCTCTGTTACATTTACCGTAATGCTGGCTTTTGCCAATTAATAGGTAAAAGGAGAAAACAGCCCATTATAGGCCTAGTTAATGCTATCGTTTGGTCGCAGCCATATATTGACTAATTAAAATGTATCAGGAGCTATACTTATACCAATTTCATTTAACTTTGGCAAAACACTGCATGCTTTAGAGGTATTCAGATTCCCATTTTATTCATAAGGAAATGCAGGTGCAGAGAAACAAAATGATTCACAAAATTCGTGCAACTAGGAGATAAAAAGCGGCATTCAAATCCAGGCCTGTGTGACTTCCAAGTTCATGTTCTCAGAAGTCTGGGCACTATGCAAGGCCTTGGCCATGTAAAGATAAGTAACAAACAGACCTGACCTTAAGAATCTTACAGTCCAGCAAATCTTTATAAATACCTCTTATGCACCGGGGAAAACCATGCATGTCTGTCAGCCAAGCCACTGGCAACACAGTTTGGAAAAATGACCTGACTTGCTGTGTCTCATCATTCCTTCTGCACATTGTAAGTACATCCACCTCCCTCACCTGTTAGAGGGGTTAGAGTTCAGTGTTCCATAAGGCAGTGCTTGGGAGCAAGTGTAGAGTGGCTAGAAAAACAAACTTTGGGGAATATTTCTCTTAACTTGAGCCATCTTCAAATATGTACCAACAACAAGAAGGTGGGAGGGAAACTAAAATAAAGTGAAGAATGCATTCTGGCCATAACTCCAGGACTCACTACCCAAAGATCTGGAAACATGAGAAAATCAGCCAGAAACGTCTCAAGTAGGGTTGCCAGATAAAATGCAGGACATCCAGTTAAATGGGAAATGCACACACAAAAAAAAGTTTTTTTTTAGTATAAATATATCCCAAATACTACATGGGATGTACTTATAAAAAAAAAAAAAAGTAAGTATACTTATGCTGAAACACATATTTAAAAATTACTAGTTGTCACTAAATACATAATAGATAAGTGGTAACTTTAGTGAAGGGTAAGACAGTACACAATACTGAGGAAGGCAGGACAACTTGTCCAAGGCAAGGTCATGGAAGCTCCATAGACACATCCAAACTCCCTCAGGGACCGAATTACTGGGCTGAGGGCTGTGGGGACCATGGTCTCGGGGAACATCTAGCTCAACTGGCATAACATAGTTTATAAGGAAAATGTTTTACCTTCTACTGTGGTGAGTAGCATCTGGGGTGTTAAAAGCGTGTGAGTGGCCATCTAGGATACTCCACTGGTCTCAACCCTTCAGGAGCAAGGAATAATGAAGAAAAATAAAGACACAAGGGAAAGATTAGTCCAAAGGACTAATGGACCACATCTACCATGGCCTCCACCAGACTGAGTCCAGTATAACAAGATGGTACCTGGCTACCACCACTGACTGCTGTGACAGGGATGACAATAGAGGGTCCCGGATGGAGCTGGAGAAAAATGTAGAACAAAATTCTAACTCACAAAAAAAGACCAGGCTTACTGGTCTGACAGAGACCAGAGAAACCCCAAGAGTATGGCCCCTGGACACGCTTTCAGCTCAGTAATGAGGTCACTCCTGTTTTTCACCCCTCAGCCAATGATTAGACAGGCCCATAAAACAAAATGAGACTAAAGGGGCACACACCAGCCCTGGGGCAAGGACTAGAAGGCAGGAGGGGACAGGCAAAGCTGGTAATAGGGAACACAAGGTGGAGAAGGGAGAGTGTTGGCATGTTGTAGGGTGGTTAACCAATGTCATAAAACAATACGTGTACTAACTCTTTAATGAGAAACTGGTTTGTTCTGTAAACCTTCAGTCAGTTAAAGTACATTTAAAAAAAACTAATTGCTTATCTGAAATTCTCATTTAACTGGGTGTGCTTTACTTTTATTTGTTCAATCTAGCAACCCTAGGTGAAAGGGCAAATAGGTTGATAAATGGTCTTACAATGCACCCATCTCCATCCTGGCCCCTTTAGTAGCCTGACCTGTTGTATATCAAACTATGAGACACATGTAAAAGCTGGCCATTACAATCATGCACACACACCCCTGAACATTTTCCCAGGATACACTTTCACTTACTATTTACTATCCTCAACCCCTTCAAATGGCCACTTTGAGACCTGGTAGGTATGCCCCAGGCAGGCTTACTTTTAGAAGGTTTATCTCCTGTCATACCAAACATATTCAAATGGATCCCATGAATATCTTTATGTTTAGGAGTTGAGGGCAGTTGCAGGTGACTAGGTAATGTCATTTTGATTGTTTGAAGCTTTTCCTACTCTGAAGCCAGTATTTTTTCTAGGTCTTAAACATTTTCATAGTCACCTGAGAAGCTCATAAGCACTAACTCCTGGACCTACAATATCAAATGGATAAAATGGTCCTTCTCTGTCCCCCTCCATCTGGCAAGGGCAGGCAGCTGTAGGTAGTTCAGGCATACTTGATTTTATGCCTGAAACCCTGGTGGCATAGTGGTTAAGAGCTATGGCTGCTAACCAAAAGGTGGGCAGTTTGAATCCACCAGGCAGTCCTTGGAAACCCTGTGGGGCAGTTCTACTCTGTCTTGTAGGGTCACTGAGTCAGAATCCGAGTTGACGGCAGTGGGCAATGGGTTTGGGTGCTCCTGGAAAGGCCAACAAACTTTATGTGTTTTCAGCTGATTCCTTGTCACATGCACTGGCCAAGGAAGCTTGGCCCTTAACTAGGATTAAAGAAATGGAGGTGTCATTGTCCTGGTTTAGCCATTTACCAAACCCAGTGCCTGGACAACTCCCTGAGCCTCATGCATAGAAAAGGGATAGTAATTTTCACCTTACTTCCTCATAGAACTCTTGTAAGGATTAAATGAGATCAGATCAGAGAAAGTGCTTTAGAAACTCTAAAGTCCTTACAAATATAATTAGTAACCACTGAGCCCTGGTGGCACAGTGGTTAAGAGCTTGGATGCTAACCAAGACTAGCAGTTTGAATCCACCAGCCGCTCCTTGGAAACCCTACGGGGCAGATCTACTCTGTGCTACAAGGTCGCTAGGAGTCAGAATCAACTTGACAGCAATGGGTTTGGTTTGGTGGTTTGGGTAGGAGCCCTGGTGGTGCAGTGGTTAAAGCAATCAACTGCTAACCAAAAGGTTGGCAGTTTGAAACCACCAGAGGCTCCAGGGGAGAAAGATGTGGCAGTCTGCTTTGCAGAGATTTACAGCCTTGGAAACCCTTTGAGGTCACTATGAGTTTTGGGTGGGTCTCTGGGCGGCGCAAATGATTTGCGCTTGACTACTAACCTAAGATTGTTGGTTTGAGCCCACCCAGTGATGCCAGGAAAGAAAAACCTGGTGATCTACTTCTGTAAAGCTTACAGCCAGGAAGGAATTCCTACGAAACAGCTTTGCTCTGTAACAAGTGGGATCGCCAGGAGTCAGAATCAACTTGATGGTTTAGGATTTTTTAAATCTACCCTTTATCAACAGAATTCCAGGGCGTATCTTATGCAAGGGATCTTTTTGCAATACTAATTTTTAAAAATATAAGCACTTCATTTTTCTAAGCAATAAATATGAGTTTTTATGCTAGGTATCCTTACAGCCAGATCTCTCTGTTTTAACGAAAGTCACACAGAGAGGAAAGCCCTCTCTGTCAATGCTGCCATGTAGGTATCTAAGCCAACCAGTGGGCTATGTTGGTTAGATTAGACTCATTTTGAAAGTTGTTAGTGAAATGTATTTAATTGGTTTGTCTGTTTTGATTTTGAATGTGAGTCTCTGTAGCCGTCCATGTAATTATGGCAGTTTTGCAACACACCACAGAAAAAAAACAGTTGTTCAGTCTGAAGGCAAGACAGAGATTCTGTGTGTACATTGTATAGAAAGCCTTCTGGCTCTGAGTATTAAACTCTGGTATAATGAAGACCTTGTATTTCTTGTATACGAAGCCAGAGCTCTTCTTATACTGCCAGGGATCCGGTAGCCTCGAAAGACTGGGAGCTGCTGCTGCCAAAAATGACTTAGTATCATGGAAGTCCTTGTACTATACGGTATGATCATGGAGAGGGTCCACGGGAAAGACCTGAATTTGCAAATAAAATATCTACAGGCTATCTGAGTTCACTGAGGACTCTTGGCAGCTGGATGCGTGTGCACATGCTCTTGTTTTTGCTCATTTTGATCCTGTACGCATAACAAATCCAACTGAAACGCAAGAGTTGTGCGATTTATACTGATCAATTGTATCAGGGCATTGGGGCTAGAGAAACCTTTGAAGGCCCTGCTGATTGCCAATAGAGAATACTGTTTATTAAGGACACTGCTTTGTTTCCAATGCACATCGTTTGGCTGTTCGTCTTCATTTTCTGCTCTGTGATCTCCTATAGGTTTGCAGGTTAAACCACTTAGAAAATGCTCACGGTTTTAAATTTTCCCAGTCATGGAATGTGATTTTTCTTTGACTTTTTTTTTCTCCCTAAAGATCCATTTGCCATCTTGATTTTGCCAAGTGAGGTGTCAAGAAAGGTATGCTAACATTTATTGGACACTTACTATTTATAAATAACTGTGTGCAAGGTGCCTTTTATGTACAGTATTTAATTCTATCCAGGAGCCTGTGAGGCAGGGGCAATCATTACCCTCAATTTACAGGTGAGAGAACTGGGACACAGGCCTCGAAATAGGTGATTGGACATTTCCCATTGCTAAAACACCTGGCGATCTGCTTCCGTTAAAGATCACAGCCAAGAAAGCCCTATAGGCTAGTTCTACTCTGTAACACACAGGGTCGCTGTGAGTTGGAATCAACTCGAAGGTGCCCAACAACAACAACAAAAAATAGTAGCTTCAATTTTGCTCTTGCTTTAAAAAAAAAAAAAATTTTTTTTTTTTTATATAAGCAAACTGTTTTTTTTTTTTTTTCCTTTCTCCTTACGCCAGCTGCTGTTCTAATCCTTAAAAGCCATTATATTCTTGGAGCCATTATTAAAGGAAACAGTGAAAAATAACCTGTCTTTTGCAGCCTCCCAAATCAGAATAGAGGCTCCTTATTTGGGACAGATTTAAGTACGGCCCTGACCAAAGACCAGGGAATGGATAAAATGTCCTCTTTGGCAGACCGACAGGACCCTTCTCCAGACCACTGAGCCACCTGCATCATCAGAGCACTGGCTTGCTCACTCCCTCACTCAGCACTCAGGATTTGCTGAGCTTGTTGTCTGTGAAATGACTTTGGAGATACAAAGGAGAGGACAAAAAGTGCTGGACAGACCCACTTTCGTCTTCAGTAAGCCAAGCTACTGATGCCCACCTCACAGGGCAGATGTGAGGATTAAATTAGAACACATAGCTAAAGTTCTTTAATCTCTTGTTGTTGTATGCTGTTGAGCCACTTCCAACTCATAGTGGCCCTGTATGACAGAGTACAACTGCCCCACAGGGCTTTCTAAAAAAAAAAAAAAAATTCTAGGCTGTAAATATTTACGGGAGCAGATCACCATGTCTTTCTCCTGTGAATCAGCTAGTGGGTTCAAACTGCTGACCCTTCGTTAGCAGTTGGGCACTTAACCATTGCACCCCCAGGCCTCCTTTCATTAGTCTAGTAAGTGGAAAAAACAAAAAAGAAAGTCATTCATTTCAATGAAGCCGGAGTCAATTTGCTCAAAATGCCTGCTCTAAGGGTCTGATCTTCACACATTTTTTTTATTTTTTTAAATGTTTCTTCTTTTTTTTTTAATCCAAGATCTAGCTGACTTTTTAAGATAAAAGTTAAAAATAATAATTTCATAATAAAGTAAAAGCTGATCTTATTCAGTTAAGTCTTTATATGGAAAAGCAAGAGATTGCTACAATATGCTTTTATATTATTATAAAATTATTTTCAGTATTCACTCTGGGAAGTAATACAGCATTGAATTTCTTAACTCTAATGATTTCTGATTGGCTTGACAAATTTGAAAATTTCATTAGAGCAAATTTGTAGTCCAAATTCTCATATGGTGCCCCTATATCTTGTATAATAATTGTTGTTGTTGGGTGCTGGCAGGTCGATTCCAACTCATGGTGGTTCCATGTGACAGAGTATAACTGCTTCATAGGGTTTTCTAGGCTGTAATCTTTACCCAAGCAGACTGCCACATCTTTCTCCCGCAGAGCTGCTGGGTGGATATGAACTACCAACCTTTCCATTAGCAACCGAGTGCTTAAGCATTGCACCACTGGGGTTCCTTTGTATAATGATTATAGGATAATAATTATTATCATTATCTTCATTAAGAGAGTACTATGCTAAGAACTCTGTTTCATCATTTGACTTGATTCTCAAAACATCTTTCTAGGTGTAGATTATTATTCCCATTTTCCAGATGAGAAGGAAGTGTAGAGCAGTTAAGTAATTTAGCCAGAATTGCTCTACCAATCTTAACTGGCAAATAGACCTAAGTCCTATTTCATCAAATTGGAGAGCCCATGAATTAACCATTTGACTACATTATCTCTTAGGGGCAGTTAAAATGGGTGAGTAGGCTCACTCTTAAAATGGTCTGTAATTTACAGCCCTTCAGTAAGCAGCAAGTCCCTCCCCTCTCAAGAAGGTCTTGTTTATTTGTTTTTTGGGGGGTGGGGTTGTCGTTGTTGAGAATATACAAAGCAAAACATTACCAATTTAACAGTTTCTACATGTACAATTCAGTGATATTGATTACATTCTTTGAGTTGTACAACCATTCTCACCCTCCTTTTCAGAGTTATTCCTCCCCCATTAACAAAGATTCACTGCCCCTAAGATTCCTATCTTGGAAGAAGTACAACCAGAATGCTCCTTAGAAGCAAGGATGGCGAGACTGGGTCTTGCATACCTTGGACATGTTGTCAGGAGAGATCAGTCCCTGGAGAAGGACATCATGCTTGGTAATGTACAGGGTCAGTGGAAAGGAGGAAGACCCTCAAGGAGAGGGATTGACACAGTGGCTGCAACAATGGACTCAAGCATAACAACGATTGTGAGGATGGTGCAGGACTGGGCAGTGTTTCCTTCTGTGGTACATGAGTCGGAACCGACTCGATGGCACCTAACAACAACAACAAGGTCCCTATCTTATCTTTTGAGTTGCTTTTTTCACTTCGATCCCGTATAGATAATTCTCAAAAGAGCATAATGCTCAAAGTAGACTTTTTTTTTTCTTTTACTAGTTAAGCCAAACTATTGTTTGGTTTTAAGATGACTTCAGGGAATATTTTTGGTTTAAGGTTTAAAGATTATCTCAGGGCGATAGTTTCAGGGCTTCCTCTAACATTCATGGCTCCAGGAAGTCTGAAGTCTGCGATGATTTTGAATTTTGTTCTGCATTTTCCCCCTTTGATCAGGATTCTTCTATAGAATCTTTCATCAAAATGTTCATTAATGGTAGCACCATCCTGTTCTTCTGGTTTCATGGCAAAGGAGGCAGTTGTTCATGGAGACAATCAGCTATACATCCCATATCCTCCTCCTATTCCTAACTCTGCTTCTTCCTCTGTTGCTCCAGATGAATAGAGGCCAATTATTGTGCCTTGGATGGCCAATTGCAAGCTTTTAAGACCCCAGGCACTGTGCAATGAACCAGGAGGTAGAGCAGAAGCACTAAACATGTTATTTGGCCAATTAACTGGTATGTCCCATGAAACCATGACCTTAAACTCCCAAACCAAGAAACCAAATCCCATGAGGTTTTTGGTTGTACATAAGCAGTCTCAGCAGATACTTTTGTTGTTGTTGTTGCTGTTCTGAATATATGTATCACACAACTTTTGCTAAGTCAACGTTTTACATATGTACAACTTATTGACAACAATTACAATAATTGGCTGTGCAACCCTACCTTTAATCAATGAAGACCTTTCTTTTTTATATCTATAAATTGAAGTAGAAGGATTTACTAAGATCAAATAAAATTGATAATTTCTTCTCAGACATCTGCAGAGGAAATAAAGAATCATGAAATCCTTATTCAAGGCAGCATGGGGAATATGTGGCTCACGGGGGATATGAAGTCTAAGGGGGATATGTGACCTGTGATGGTTAACTTTAGATCCACTTCGCTGGGTTACGGAGGCCAGTTGTTTGGTCAAACACTAGTCTAGGTGTTTTGTTGCTGTGATTGACATTTACAATCAGTTAACTCTAAGTAAAGGAGATTATCCTTGGTAACATGGATGGGCCTCATCCAATCAGTCGAAGGCCTCAAGAACAAAAATCGAGGTTTCGAAGAGGAGAAGGAATTTTGCCTCAAGACTATCACATAGATATCCTGCCAGAATTTCCAGCACACTGCCTGGTCTACAGATTTTGGACACAAAACTGCCAGTTTCCAGTCTGTCCTGTGACCTATGGATTTTGGACTTGCCAGCCCCCACCGTCACATGAGCCAATTCCTTAAAATCAATCTCTCTCTCTCTCTCTGTATTTAGATTATACATCTATATCTACACCTATACCCATACCTATACCTATATCTATAAAAAAAAATCTATATACCTATACCCATATCTATATCTATATCTTATTGGTTCTGTTTCTCTGGAGACCCTGACTAACACAGGAACCATGGGGGGATATGTGACCCATGGGGAATATGTGAATATGTCTCCAGTCCCATGTCCATAGACAACGTTCTTTCCTGATCATAGAATTTTTCCCTTAACCTACCCTACCACGCATACACCATACCAGGTATAGGGCTCTTATAAGTTACAACGCTTTCTTACAGGGTTCTAATATGTAGAGAAAGGACTGAAGCAACCTTTTCTAAAGGGGAAAATGAATTTGATTCTTTCCTTTAAACAACACTTGTTCTTAAGTACTGGTTATCTTGCACAAATTATATGAATACAATTGCGTTTGTTCAGTTTGGTCTCTCTGTAGGTTTTGTCTCTTTTGGACGTTTGAAAACCTGCTTGTCAACAATAGCACATTCCTCTACTTTCATAGGGGAATTTGCAAGGTTTAAGAGCTATATTCCAGGATGAAAGCTAAGCCCTAACAGGTCTCTAGATGATCTTAGAGGTGTAGACCATGAATGTTCTGGTACTATATTAAAATTTCTAAGGAGAAGACCCATAGCTTCCCAAAGAACTAGGTAAGGTTTTTGGTTTGATCCTGTATGCAGCTCAACAATATTTACTGAGTAGAAGTTGGTTGTTTGGCACCATATTGTAATCTAGATACAGAGATGATTACCAAAAAGTCCCCTGCCTAATAGAGTTCCTAGATGGCCAACTCTCTTCCCTGCCGGCACTGGCTTCCCCACTAGCCATCCACTGTGGTACTCCATGAGGCCAGAGTCCCTTATCCCAGTTCCCTGGCCAGGCCAGCGGAGAGTTTTTGCTGAGAGCTGCACAGTTGCATCTCTCTTTGGAACTTACAGCTACCCCTCCTGCAAGATGGAAAAATGCCTTTCGTTTCCTCCTGATGAGTCACTGGAGAGGACAACAAAGCACTAGGTAGGTAATTTCTCAATAGGTCACCCTGCTATATGAAATTCTCCATAAATCACACTGTTACATTTATAAAGATCACAGCTTGAAAAATGGTTTGGAGCAAGGAGAGATTTGAGGCAGAGAGAACAGTTAAGAGGCTATTGTAGTAATCCAGGGGAGAGATTATGATGGTCTGAAATAGGGGGTGGCACTGGGGACAGGGAGAAATGGGAGGATTTTGAGAGCTATTTTAGTAGGTAGAACTGACAGGAGCTATGAGAAATGAGGCTCAAGGTGTAGGCCTGGAGGAGCTCATAAAGGACTTTGTATACCATATTAAGGGACTCAAACTTTATCCTAGAGGATACAGGTTGCAAGCAGGTGGTCCACAATGCCAATAGCCTGCAAACCTATTTTGTTTTTCCCACCCCAAAAAATTTTAAAAAGTGAATTCACTACCAGTATGCAAAAATCAAGAGATTTAACATGAAACTCTGGATTTCTAGTTTCTTTTAATGAGAAAAAGAAAAAGGAAGAAGTTGCCCAGAGTCCTGCACAACCACACTGGGCTGGGGCTGCACGGCAGTTGCCTCTATTAGATAGGCTGCAGACTCTCCAGTGAGCCACAGTCTCCACTGGGGCCAGCTTCACCCATTTCTATTGCCCACCTAGACTCTACCGGCAATTGATAATGAATAGCTCCTTGAGATGTTTAAAGTGCAGAGTGCCTTGAGCATTTTTTTTAAAGCTAGATCACACTGGCAACAGTGATGACGATGAATTGGAGAGAGACGAGACTGGAGACAGGAAGACCAGTGAGGAGACTATGTTACTATCACATCTGAGAGAAGGCAAGGCCTCAACTAGGGCATTGGGTAGTCTATATGGTAAGGAGAATGCAGCTTCCAGAAGTATTTAAGGAGTGGAATCAATAGCGCCTAGTGATTGATTCAAGTGGGAATAGGATGCAGAAGATGGGGTGAAGCCAATTCAAGGATGATTGCCTCTCAGGTTTTTGGCTTTAAGTACTTGGGTTTAAATTAAAAATACAGAGGAAGAAAGTGGTTGGACAAAGCAAATTTCTGCCCTGAATTTCAATACATTTCGTATTTTCTGAGGGAATGTTAGAGCTGCTTAATGAGTCATGGACAATATGGAAAACTCATCCAAGATGCTACTTGTCACACCAGAAACTCAACTTCAGAAGACAAAAATTAGCTTCTGATACAATTGGGTGCACAATCAATCTCTTGTCCCATATAGCCGCCAAACCAAACCAAACCAAACCAAACCCGTTGCCATTGAGTCGATCCTTACTCATATAGCCACAGCACTATGGCCAAGGTGACCATACAGGTATCAAAAGAAATATGAATGAGAACAAGATGAAAAAGGATAAAGTGAGCATGGGAATCCATCCCGTTACCCCCCATTATTCGTCTTTCACTAAGGCAGCAGCTCTATATTATCTGTAAGATACCTGTAGATATTTATTAAAAGATTACTACTATGAATTGACACATCAACTTAATTCCATTTTCTTGTATGTTAGCTAAGTCTGCCAGTGGTGATGAATGTCATCCTGCAGGAAAGATGAAAGATTAAGGCAAATGAAATTACCATTAAGTCATTTCTTCTTTCCACACACACAATAATATGTAGTGCAGTGAAGATGAGAGCTCCCAATGATTACGGAAGTGTAAATATTTACCAATATTGCAATTTAAATGTCCTCAAATTAGATGTAAGTAAAGAGCCTTCAATTCTTTACCAAAGGAAGGTGAATCCTGAATTTACATTCTCAACATTATTTACTATCAATTGTAAAGGTACCGTCAGAGAAAAAAAAAAAATACCTACCTGACACTGGAAGATTTTGCAAAGCTGACTTAAAATGAAATAAAATACCCTTTTTATCATGACCTACTTTTCCCTTTTATTCACCTCTCAGAGGAGGTGATGAATGGAGGTAGAATTAAAAGAAATTAAACAGATGAAGACAACTTGTAGGCAGGTTGTAAACATCAACTCTTGATCATTTATATTAAAAACTAACACTTACCAAAATCTCTTTCCAAGTCAAATAAGCAACCCAAAAGAGGCATTACTAATTTGTCAAGGATACTTCAGACTGAATTCTTGTATGTAGCATAAATTGAGAATCTTATTATGGGAAATTTGCAACTGATGCCTCCAAATCAAATTTACTTCTTTCATACTAGAAATGATGTACTTTTATCTAATAGTTCTTTTTCCATATTATCTATGTCTAGATGCTATTCTTCCATTTATATGTTGTGTTGCATGTCAACAGTTTACATTCCCAGAAACCTGGCCCTTAACATCACCACCACGATCAACGTGATTATACTAATTATATTGCTCTTAGACTCCATGGCATCAGACTGAGGTGATGTAATTACTGCTTCCAAGCAATGACTTTTATGGTTTCCTTCTTCCTATATACTGTATATCAAGTTCAAGTGCCAACAGTAAAATTAGACCTTTCTACTAACCCTTTGGAAACCCTGGTGGTGTAGTGGTTAAGTGCTATGGCTGCTAACCAAGAGGTCAGCTGTTCGAATCCACCAGGTGCTCCTTGGAAACCTTATGGGGCAGTTCTACTCTGTCCTATAGGGTGGCTATGAGTTGGACTCTACGGCAGTGGGTTTGGTTTTTTGGGGGGTACTAGCCCTTTTTCCCTAGCCCTAATTTCACATGGGTTTGTTTTAGCTCCAATAGATGTTACATTCCCTGTGGATGTGTTACTTTATTATGTTTTCTTTGGATTATATTATTCAAAATTAACCAACAGCACATCAGTCTGATCCATTAGTACATGCTTAGAGCCCTCATATATGCAGTAGTGTACTAACGTCCTCATAGGTCTCCTGAGTTCAAGATCTAACCCCAACCACAAACAGTACAGAATCAGTGCATGATGCTATCTGAACACAAATACAGATGAATGACTTGTTTATTTTTCTCTCGTATTCTATGCCACCCACCAAACCATTCCCAAAGTTTAAATAAATGTGATTCAAGACATTTTGGAAAATCATTCTCTCGATGATTCTCTTTGTATCTGAAACAAATATATTTATCTTCTCCCGGGTGGAGAGGCATCTTCTGCCTGTCATTTCAGAGTTCGGCAACTTGGTTCATTTCTCTCTGACCAACACTTGTTTCTTGTTTTCAACTTATGAAGAACATTCCAAGGAGTTTTTCTCCATAAAGAGAACAGTTATATATAGATAGACTCAATGAATTTTTTTTTCATAGTGTTCTGTTTACTAAGGACAACAGATGGACATTCTAAGCCATTAATAAATGCAGACGAAAGATGATATGCTGGCTGGCTGGCTGGCTGGCTGGTGAGTTACCAAAGTTTTCCCAAGATGAAACAATGACTTCAGCCAAGATGAATACTCCCCAGTTGTTTAAATAGATGGGTCAATACTTGTTTCACTAGGTAGCAAACACCCGCAGTGCTAACTGGTAATTTACAAGCAGTTAATAATCATATCAATGTATCATACACTGATTTGAACATTGGACAGTTTATTGTCATTCTCAATAAGGGGCTTTGGAGGCAGAACACATAATTATTTCGTAATTCCATTTAAAAGGGTAGAAGGCTAATCAAGCATGTTGTTAATAAGAAACAATCCAATGAAGAGATCACACAGCTGTTAATTTCCATAAACTATACTATATATTCCGGCTGGAATCCTAGAACACTACTCAGAAATCTCAGATCGCGCTGGCTTCACACAGTCTTTCATTTCTGTCTTCACTTTCCAGAAATATTGTGAAGGCAACAATGAAATACACACACAGACATAGCCCTGGACCAATATAGATTCTGTGAAAAGGAAGATGGTCTAATCTAAGTCTATAATGCCTATAGTAACTGGGTACTTGAATTCTAAATTCGTGTGAGAGAGAGAGAGTAGCCATTTTCAAATAAGCTTGGGAATTAGGTTCTGATATGTTTGACGGTGCCTAATGAGCCATCATCATAAGCAATAGAGTGTTAAAGAGGGAAAAGGAAAATACTATTTGAGATGAGGTTTTCCTGATTATTTTTAGATTTTCCACAGTAAAAAAAAAAAAAGTATTATTTCCCTAATGCAAATCCATGTGAATGACCACTGCTCCCTAGTTTAGACCTGAAACTGTCAGACTGTGACCAAATAACCAGACATCACGTTTTATCCAGCTTCTTTGACCCCAAACACATATAAGAATGCTAATAATCTCCATTTAATGGGACTGACCATCTGCCAAGCGTAAAGGCCCCCAAGCAGCCTTGTGGCCTTGTGGCCCTCCTGTATCACACTTGTAGGTGAATGCTCAAAGCTGTGAAAGAGGCCTCTTCAAGGGAGCCGATTACAATTATGAAGAATTTCACTGATATTTTCATCCTGACCTGAATTATTGAAAATCGCCTAAAACAGTCTTTGTAGTCTAAAAAGTGGGATCCAGGGATAGGCCCCGTCTGTGCAAGGCTGCTTCAGTGGGAATTAGAACTTGCAGCAGCTTCCAAGGGCCCCTCCCCAAGCCAGTAATTGGTTCACATCCCTGCTGAAGGGGCCATTTTAGGAACCACCAGGGAAACAGGAAGTTGGGACTGCTTCAGAATAGCCTGGGCTGGCAGAGCAGGCTGCAAAGAAAGTCAGACTTCTGGTACTAATTTGGTTTGGTTGCTTCACACAATAAGCCATACCTTGGAGATCTTCGTGTTTCTCCTTGTTCCTAGAAATAGCCACTGGCTTTTACACTTGGGGGGGGCGGTGGTGGGGGGGGAGTGGCGATATTTGTTTTAAGCCGTTTTCTTAGTCCCTCAAGACCATCAGTCAAAAAGGCTATCTGGCAGAGATGCCTCAATGTTAACGAAATAAAGGGAAATGCTGTTAGTTTCAGTGGCTTCAGGCCTCTAACTTCTGCTGGGAGGTCAACATACTTTGGACCCTCCCCCTAGGACTGGCAGGGTTTAACTCTCATTAGAATTCATTTTCCCTTGCATGCTTTTTCCTTTTTCTTTTCTCCTGGGTATGCTCTAGTCTCTCCATAACTTTGAAAATACCCATCTGGTACTCTGTTTTCTTTTTCTCTAGATCCCTAAAACATCTGCTTTGGCTCAAAATCATAACACGCTGGCTAGGAGGGTATTCTAAACCAAACAGGCTTTGGTTAGGTAAATATCCCATAGATAAACAAAATATATTTTCCCTGTTAATCCTTTTTGAATCCAACAAGAGGGCATTTTGAACAAGCATGTCAATCAATTAAAAAGGCAAATATCAGAAAACTGTAGAATGTCAGAGCTGGAAAGGAGGGCAACCTGAGGTATCTCAAACAACCGCCTCATTTTTTCACATAAGGAAACCGAGGCCCAGTGAAGGTGAGTTGCCAAAGGTCTTATTGGATTAAGAACAGAGCTCTATGCAAAGTATTTAGTGGGACGTGTAGCGATGTCTGTAACTTACTTTGAAAGGCATCCAAAAATAAGATGGATCAAGGGATGGATAGAAGGATATATATATATGGGACAAATAAAGTGCAGTAAAGTACTAATGATAGAATCTAGGTGGTGGGTTTATGATTATAAGGAGTCCTGGTGGTGTAGCTGTTAAAGCTCTTGGCAGCTAACGGAAAGATCAGCGGTTCCAACCCACCAGCTGCTCCTTGGGAGAAAGATGTGGAAGTCTGCTTCCATGAAGATTTACAGCCTCGGAAACACTGTGGGGCAGTTCTGCTCTGTCCTGTAGGGTCTCCATGAGTTGGAATGGACTCCACAGCAATGCACCGTTATGATTACTCACCGTAGAAGCCTTTCCAGTCTTCTGTGCATATTTGAAAACTTTCATAATAAAATGTTGAAGCAGTAGATGTAAAATTGTTTTCTATTTTCACAGAGTGGGCATGGGGGGGGGGTTCCCTAGGCACCACCTGCCTCCCTGAGTGGCTTCCAGGCCATTAAGCTTTGTCCTATTATCTCTAGCTGGATAGAGATCAGTATGAGAGCCCAAAACTACATTGATTTCCACTATTTCTTCTGCTGGATCCTGCAGCTCTTGGTATATATTGTTACTTCTGAAACAGTGACTGGTCCAAGGAACAGCAAAAACACAAGTATGAAAATAAATTATGGATACTGTTCCTGGCTCATGGAAGACGAATTTAAAGGTGCATTCTGTGTAACCATGATCTCCTTAATTGACATCACGTGCTTGGGCCTTGTGGTCTGGACTAGTGGTCCCACTTCCTGCTCTGACTCAACAGTGAGTCCAACACAGTCACAGCAATAACCTCTGCCCTAGACCTTCCTGTGAGGACAGAGGGGCACACACTACCCTGGCTCTGTTGAGCTACTTTGTCTCCTTTTACACTCTCTTTTACATATTGATGTTTTGTTGCTTGAATTGTAAATCTAAGCCAGTACCTCGTGGACATCTCTGTGCCGTGGCTTCATGCTTTCCAACATTCATCCCTTTGGTATTCATTGGCAGTCACACTTGTTTCTCCCAAGGAGAACACTTGTTTCTCCCCGGGCAAGGAAAATATATTTTCGCAATCTGGTTAAATGGCTAAAACCATTTTAATTTTTCAAGTTGGGTCAATTATCAATTTAATCATTTTTCAATTTTTTTGGTCATTATTATGTGCTAGAAATTCTGTTAGGAATGCTGATAAGGGCATTAATATCTTTGCTAAAAAAAAATTTTTTTTTAAAGCTTATACAGTAACCAAAACAATGAAATTGTCGTCATAATTTTACAAAGCTTACTTATTTTGATGCCTTTGAATTATGGTGTTGGTGAAGAATATTGAATATACCATGGACTGCCAGAAGAACAAACAAATGTGTCTTGGAAGAAGTCTAGTCAGAATGTTCCTTAGAAGCAAAGATGGCAAGACTTTGTCTCATGTACTCTGGGCTTGTTATCAGGAAGGACCAGTCCCTGGAAAAGGACATCATGCTTGGTAAATAGAGAGTCACTGAAAGAGAGAAAGACCCTCAACAAGACAGATTGACACAGTGGCTGCAACGATGGGCTCAAGCATAGCAAAGATGGTGAGAATGGTGCAGGACTGGGCAGTGTTTCATTCTGTTGTACATAGGGTCTCTATGAGTTGGAATCAACTCGATGGCAGATAACAACAACAACACTTAATCTATTATGTTATATAATTTTATTGATGTTATTAATTACATATATTAATAATGTTATGCAATTGAGAAGTTTTGGATGTGCTGAGATGGCATAATGGAGAGAATTACCAAAGTAAGGAATAATAAGGAAAAAAAAATTGTTGGAGCAGAGCTATGACCCAGGTCATGTGTACCCTAGTTCTGTGTTCTAAAATTACATTACAGGACAGGAAAATCCCAATGCTCCAACCCCACCAAATACTGTCTGATATTGAAAACCTGATTCTGACATATTCAAGTGAACAGTGCGGCAGATTAGCAAAACTAACCCTGGAAACAAAGGGATTCAATCAGGAAGAGTGTCAGGAAGCAACAAATTTGAGAATTGTTTCTTTTACCATCAATGTTTAACCTATCAGAAGGGTCTTTGCCTGAGGGGGCATGCATTTGACCTTTTGTTTCTGGGTCAAGAAGGAGTAGATGGTTAAAAGAGTTCATTAGTTTTTTCTGAGTGAATATTGTTTGCGGCGGAGGCAAATGTAGTATCACTTCAGCGTACCTTCTTTTTTTCTGTAAACTCGGTACTCAGTTTTCTCAGCTCTAAAATGGGGGTAATGCCTCTTACACTATAGAGAAGTTGTGCCATTTAAATAGGATGAGTGGTTCCAGACACAATAGTGCAGTGGAAAGGTCAGGTACTTTTAGGCACCTATATTTGTATCCACCACTCATCTGTCAGAACAAGGGGATAGTGCGTGCTTTAAAATCAGGAAGGATGTATGTCAGGGCTGTATTCTTTTACCATAGTTATTCAATCTGTTTGCTGGGCAAATAATCTGAGAAGCTGGAAGAAGGATGTAGCATCAGGATTGGAGGAAGGCTCATCAACAACCTGCATTATGCAGATGACACAACCTTGCTTGCTGAAAGTGAAGAGGACTTGAAGCACTTACTAATGAAGATCAAAGACCACAGCCTTCAGCATGGATTACACCTCAACATAATGAAAACAAAAATCCTCACAGCTGGATCAATAAGCAGCATCACGATAAATGGAGAAAAGATCGAAGTTGTCAAAGATTTCATTTTACTTGGATCCACAATCAACTCCCATGGAAGCAGCAGTCAAGAAATCAAACAACATATTTCATTGGGCAAATCTGCTGCAAAGGACCTCTTTAAAGTGTTGAAAAGCAAAGATGTCACTCTGAAGACTAAAGTTCACCTGACTCAAACCATGGTATTTTCAATCACCTCATATGCATGGGAAAGCTGGATGATGAATAAGGAAGACTGAAGAAGAACTGATGCCTTTGAATTATGGTGTTGGCAAAGAATACTGACTATACCATGGACTGTCAGCAGAACGACCAAGTCTGTCTTGGAAGAAGTTCAGCCAGTGTTCTCCTTGGAAGAGAGGACGGTGATACTTTATCTCACATACTTTGAACGTGATACCAGGAGGGACCAGTCCCTGGAGAAGGATATCATACCTGGTAAAGTAGAGGTTCATCAAAAAATAGGAAGACCCTCAATGAGATGTTTTGACACAGTGGCTGCAACAATGGGTTCTAACATAGCAGTGATTGTGAGCGTGGCACACGATCAGGCAGTGTTTCATTTGTTGTACATAGAGTCGCTATCAGTCAGAACCAACTCGATGGCATCTAAAGACAACAAATTATTTGTATATCATAGGAAGTTCTCGTTGTTGGTAGTTGCCACTGAGTCGGCTCCAAGTCATGGGGACCTGATGTACAACCTAATAAAACATTGCTCTGCCCTGCACCATCTTCATGACTGTTGATGTGTTTGAGTCCATTGGTTGCAGCCACTGTGTTTTTTGAGTGCCTTCCAACTTAGAGGATCATCTTCTAGCCCTACATCAGACAATATTCTATTGGGATCCATAGGGTTTTCATTGACTTTTTTGGAAGCAGATCACCAGGCCTTTTTTTCTACATAGGAACTAGGGCATTATTAAATATATAGGTCCCAGCATACAGTTCTCTGCTGGAACCTGCTCTCCCTCACATGCCAGATGTTTAACACAGTGCCTAGTATGTAGCAAGTGTTGGACAAATGGCAGTTTTTATTGTTTTTATTACTGCTATTCAGCATCTTTTAAAAATAACTTATTGCACTTTCATATATACTAGCTTATTTGAGCATTGCAACAACCTTATGAAGCTAGTAAATCCACAGGATTGGAATACATGCTTCATAATATGTCTGGTGTCTATGCATAGGTGAATACTGGTATCCACAGTCAAGGTAGATAACTTGATGTGGACTCTTACTTAGAAAACACACTTCTTCAAGATGCATTGGAGGGATTCAAAGAGATAAAATAGTTTTCCATTTGTGATGATTCTCACAAATTCAGGTGAAAGAAAACTAACCCCTTAGCGGCTAAAGCAAGCAAATAAAAGGATTATATTGGTTTCCATAGGTGGCCCTAGGTGGTGCAAATGGCTAAGTACTCCACTGCTAGCTGAAAGGTTGGTGGTTCAAGCCCATACAGAGGTGCCTGGGAAGGCAAGCTTGGCGAGCTGCTTCCTAAAGGTCACAGCCTTGAAAACTCTACGGAATACAATTCTACTCTGCACACATGTGGTCACCATGAGTCAGAATTGACTCAGTGGCAACTAACAACAACGTTGGTTTTCATAACTGAGAAGTCTAGGTGTAGACCTGGCTTGAGGCTTGGATTGATTCAGCTTATCTGTGTCCAGTCTGTTTCCATGTCCTGTCTCTGCCTTCTTTTGCATCAGCTCCCTTGTCATTCAAGTTTTCCCTTCCTGGTTGCATGGCTGCCCATACCTCCCTAATTACATCTCCTCACAAGTCCAAATCCAGAAGAAATGTAGCATGCTTCTCTCAACAGTAGAAGCAAAAATGCAAAGATTGCATTTCCTTGGCTCAGCTTGAATTAGGTGGTTCAGCCATCCCTGAATCAAAAACAACGGCCAGGGTGTGCAATACTCCAATTGGACATGATTAAGCTGGCATGTGCTCATGGACAGTTAGAAGGGAAGACTGATGTCCCAAAGGAAATTTCAATTCGTGTTCCAAAAAGACTGGGGATAGATGCCAAACCGTTAAAAGGAAATGCCATGCCACAAATTTGCTGTCACAGTATCTTTCAGATTGCTGAGGAAAGCATCTAAGCTCTGAGAAGGCAGCAAGAAGTAGTGGTCTGAGATGTGACCCATCTTCCAGTAGATTCCATAGTGTCTCTCTGATCTGAAGACTCTCTCCCCATAGAGTCACAAAGGCAGGAGATGAAAGTGAACCATTTCAGCAGTAGGTGCACACAACCGAATTTGGGAACTTCTTGGGGGATAATCTAGGAATTGGTAAAAGAGGAGCTGGAGCTGCTGGTATATATGGATTCCAGGGAGGTTAGGAGAAAAGATGATTTGGGGTGTTAGACAGGATCCTTAAGTCAGAGACACTCTTGGAGCCACTTTCTCTGAAAGCTTAGCTGTACTTTGCAAGCCAAATTGGAAGGAAATCCAGTGACAGCTCCTGGTTCTGGCTAATTGAAGTTAATTTCCACATAAGTTTAAGAGTAGGTGTGAAATATTTCATTAAATAACTTTACATTAACTGGGCTGCTCATCTGATTTGGTGATTATTTCATCAGATACACTGTTAAATCAAGACCATTTTTATCTTTCAGCATCATGAATTAAAATACATTCAAATTAGGCTCAGAAGCAAATGCTATGAATTTTCAAGAGCCGTCTATCCCTGTCCCTCCTAGGATAGACCTGCAGGAGCAGTAGAAGTGCTGGTCAGCAGGGGCAGGCTGCCACATTAAGAGCTGAGAGTTGCCCACAGTGGTCATGGGCAGACCCAGAGGGAAGCGACCAAATGTGCTCCAGGAGAGCCTTCGCCGGCTAGTCTCTAATGGATCATGAGTACAGGAGGCCAAAAGCTAAAATCAGAGCCACAGTATGGAGCCAAGGGGTTCAGATAGCCTGGAAATTTAGAGCAACAGATAGTGAGCCATGACTGGCAAAGGCAGGTGCCCTGGAAAATCCTGGAGCTACTGTTACTGGCAGTAAATTGAGTGAACTGGTTAAAGTGTCCAGGGTGGGGAAAAAATACTGACCAGTTTCCAATAATGTCTGGCAGTAGCATGTGCACAAATCTAATTTGATTCATATAAAAATACCCATCCAGATCCAGCCTGGCCTAAGCTATTCTTTCTAAATGTGGAGTAGAGTGTTACCTAGAAAATATACTGAAGAAATTATTTAATGTGCAAAATTGAAATTTTTGAGCCAGATATCTGTTCCTGCCTCAAGCTCTTGTGCAAATTGTCAAATGTGCTCTTTTCTACTTTTTCCTTGGACAGATGGGGTCCATCTTTCATTCCAGTGTGTCCACCAGGTTGATGGACATTGTGAATGCATAAATTGTAAAAGACAGTGTTTACTTTGAATTTATTGAAGAACTATTTATAGAGCATCTACTATGTGCCTTGGCTGCTAACCAAAAGGTTGCTGGTCCAAACCTACCCAGCAGCTCCACAGGAGAAACACCTGGCAAATTGTTCCTGTAAAGGTGACAACCTAGAAAACCTTATGGGGCAGTTCTACTCCGTCACACGGGGTCGCCTTGAGTCAGAATCAACTCGACAGCACCTGCCTTGGTCATCTAGTGTTGCTATAACAGAGACACCAGAAGTGGATGGCTTTAACAAAGAGAAATTTATTCTCTCACAGTCTAGGAGGTTACAAATCCAAATTCAGGGTATCAGCTCCAGGGGAAGGCTTTCTCTCTCTGCCGGCCCTGGAGGAAGATTCCTTGTCATCGATCTTACCCTGGTCGAGGAGCTCCTCAGGCTCAGGAACCCCAGGTCCTAAGGACATGCTCTGCTCCTGGTGCTGCTTTCTTGGTGGTATGAGGTCCCCAGCTGTCTGTTTGCTTCCCTTTCCTTTCATCTCTTGAGAGATAAAGGTGGTACAGGCCACACCCCAGGGAAACTCCCTTTACCTTGGATCAGGGAGTTAACCTGAGTAACAATCCCACTGTAATCCTCTCAACATAAAATTACAATCACAAAATGGAGGACAACCACACAATACTGAGAATCATGGCCTAACCAAGTTGATAAGCACACTTTTGGGGGGACATAATTCAGTCCATGACAGCATCCAATGACAACAACAACTATGTACCCAACCCTGTGCTAGGCAGTGGGAACTTGGTGATTAATTAGACATGGAGGTGGTGGCAAGGTAGAATGAGGTGTTAAAGAATAATTTCTGTGGAGTAATCCAAGCCCTGGCTTAACAGCAAATCCACTGTCTGTGTAGAGGTCTCCTTTATCCTACAGAAAAAGCAACTCAGTATCAGTTTCCCCTCTACCTAACAGACTAGCCAGGTATAGCATGATCACATCACTTTACAGACCACCTGCTTCAAGAGAAGGCATCCTGCATTTTGCAAAATCAGAAAGGGCACAGAGGAAATTCCCAAGGAGAAATAAGCAACAAGATGTGGGAGAAGAGGCAGTAGTTTCTTTTCTCGATGTCATATTCAAAGACCCTGGTTGCAGTGCAGGAAGCTCCAAGCTCTCCTCCATTAGTCATTATGGATTAATCATGCCTGGCTAGATCTCAGTTCTTGTTAAACCTATTTCAAAGCCACAAAGCAGGGAGCAAGAAACTGGCAGAATGCTAGAACCAACGTGACAAATTCTAATGGAAATATTTCATTTCAATTCTACTCTGCACACATGGGGTCTCTGTGAATCGGATTCGATTCAACAGCAACTAACAACAACAGGGATGGGGTGGGCAGCATGGTAGAGAGGAAAAGAATACAAGCATTGGAGTCAGGCAAAGCTAAGCTCAAATTTGATTCTGCTACCTAATGGGTGTGTGGCCTTGAGTAATGGTGCTGAAAGTGTTTCCTTATCTTTAAAATACATTTAATAATACTTAAGTCAGAGTCCCTGGGTGGTGCAGTTAAAGCACTAGGCCGCTAACTGAAAAGTTGGATGTTCAAGTCCGCCCAGAGGTGCCTCGGGAGAAGGCCCTGGTGATCTACTTTTGAAAACTCAGCCACTGAAATCCTATGGAGCACAATTTTACTCTGACACACACGGGGTCACCGTGAGCCGGAATCGACTCCATGGCAACCGGTTAAAGCTTAAGTCACAGGTTGTTGTGAAGTTGAAATCAGATAACTAAACCATAGTTTCCTCAAATACCCACAATGGGGACAATATTGCCTACCTTTCAGGGTCATTGCTGGGTTGAAAGATAAGGTAATACATGTGAAACGTATGGCACATAGGAAAAAAAATACATAGAAGGCACTAAAAAATCAGAGCTCTTAAGAGGAAGGGAAACCCTGTGTGTTCTATACAAACAAGGTAGGAAAAAAATCATTTGACTCATAAAAACTCTCACGATTTAAGTAAAGCTGGTGTGTAACTAGTAACTAGCCCTTTGATAAAATCCTGTTTTGTTTCAAATCATTATGGCATGTGGTTTTAACCATAACTTTACAAAAAAATAATAATAATTTTCATTATTCAATATCATCTTGATGCTATGATGTAAAATTCTCAAATTTGCCTCGTTTCAAATGATGCCTTATCGGACAGGTCTTTCCTGACTACACCGTATAAAAGAGTAGCTCTTCCCCCACCGACAGCTCTCCTCACCCCGTTCCTGCCCTTCATTGTTCTCCACAGGACCTAGCATCAACAAATGACAGGCTGCGTTGACTTGTTTATCTTCTATCTTCCCTGCTAGAATGAAAGCTCAATGAGAGTAGGACTGTTTGTTCTGCTTTGTTCACTGCTTTATCCACACACTTAGAACTATCCCAGGCACATGGCGGTGGTGTCTTGTTAGCTGCCATCGAGTTGCTCCAGCTCATGGTGACCTTCTGTATAACAGAACTCAGCATTGCCCAGACTTGCACCATCTTCATGATCATTGGTGTGTTCGAGTCCATTGTTTTGGCTGTTGTATCAATCCATCTCATTGAGGATTCCCCTGGTTTTTGCTGACCCCTCTATTTTACGAAGCACGATGTCCTTTTCTAGCAATTAGTCTTTCCTGATGACGTGTCCAAAGTCAGTGAGCCAAAGTCTTACCATCCTGGCTTCTAAGAAGCAGATAGTAGACACCAGTGGATACACACTGTTGGATGAATAGTAATATTTGTGTATACTTATCAAGTAAAGATAAGTTGACCAACATGAGTTCGTATAATAACAAAGCTTTCGTGTAATCTGCACTTCACAGTTTGCAAAGCCACTTCATGCTTCCTGCGAGAAGGCTAGAGAAGGCTTTTTTAAGCTGATTTTGTAGTTGAAGAACGCAAACTCGGAAAGTTCTGTGCTTTGCCTGATATCACACGGCTAATAAGTGTGATTCCCTCATTGGAACCCGATTCTAGAAGAAGCCACTCCAGTTGTGGGGTCACAAGTGCAGAAAATGTCACTTTGAAGATGCAGAATAACATGGCGTTCAATTTTTATTTGTCATGAAATCAATTGCTTATTTTCTAGTTGAATTTCAAGTCTCTTGTACTAATGAAAGTATGCAAATGGTGACTTTTTCCTCACCCTGCATTACAAAGGTTAAGGGCAAAGAATGAACACCTGCTATGTGATGCTGCTTTTGTAGAGATAAAGCAAAATAATTTAGAGCTTGATTTATAAATACCTGCATAATAACAACGCATGCTAAATGAAAAAGCCCGACTTCCATCTAACAGCAAACAACTGCAGCATGCTACATTCGATTTCGAGCTGTATTTTCTCCCTTCACAGTAAAAAATGTGTTTTGCTAATACAAATGAGTTTTGGTCATCAGAGTCTTATCAAGGCCCACCCTGGGGAAGCTGAGAGGTGGGCAGACCTTGGCTTTTGTGCTTTGCCTGTTCTCCCATGCCACCACCACCACCACCACCACACCCAGGCAATAGCTGGCTCCTTCAAATTGTTCCTTGTATCTCCTCAGGACCACTTCCCCAGCCAGATGCTCAATGTGAACCCATCCTTCCACGCAAAAAAGAAAAATAATTTAATAAGCTAATTTATGTAAAATTATTAATATCTTAATGATTCTAGAATAATTTTGGAGATAGATCTTAGTGGGAAACCAGACTCCATCACTTACTAGCTGTCAAGCCTTGGATAAATTATGTAATCCCCCTGGGCCTCAATTTTTTCACCTATAAAATGGAGGTAATAATAGTACTTTCTTCACAGAGTTGAAGTGCAGATTAAGCGTGTGTATGTGCGTGTGTGTGTGTATCATAGTGTCTGGAATTTAATAAGCATTACATTTAACCATCTGCTATTAAGGAACAAGGTCACGCAATGTAGTAAAAGAGTGACACATCCCAGTTTGATTTCTATGACCCGGAAAAGTTATTTAACCTCTCTGAAGGTCAAAATGGAAGTATTCCTTACTTTATAAGTCAAATTATGGATTGCAATAATGTATATAAAAATCTAGAATATTGTCTGACACAGAGCAGATACCCGTATGGTATTAAATATTATTCTTTGCAACTTATTGGATATAGTAATGTTATGGTAAAATAAATCAATGAAATGGTGGTCTTGAGGGAGTGGTTTGGTTGGAGAAAGAGGCCTTCAAAGTATCTTTTAAATTAGACCAGCAATACCGACAGAAAACTATGGTCTTACTACTAGATGTGGCAGATTGTGTTTTCCAAGGATACTCACAGCAATATTTGCCATACCATGTGCTCCTCTTACTATGTGACTTTGATACTTCTTGAATCTAAGGTGGGATATATGTCCCTTCCCTTTGAACATAGGCCTTTGTGACTGGCTTAACTACTTAGTGATATTACGTGACTTCCAAATCTATGTCCTGAAAATGCTATGTACTGCTGCCTTATTTTGGGGGACACTCAATCTAGAGGATGCCAGCCACCAGGTTAACAGTAAAACTGCCCTGAGACTGCCACATTGGAGCAAGTCCAAACCAGTCCACATGGTGAGACAACAGGGAGAGGCCCTAAGACTATGTGAGGAACCCTGAACCAGAATTGTCCAGCTAAGCCTTTTCCCAATTTCGGGAGCTCAGAATAAGTGAGAAATAGTAAAATGATTGTAGTTTTTTTAAACCATACATTTTAGAACGGTTCTTTATGCAGTTTTAGATAACTGATTCACTATACAATGGCATTATTGTGCTCTACCGCTTAGAAAGTTCTTTTATTATATTTTATCTGACATAACTGCCCCAGGAAATCGATAGTATCATCTCCTTTATAGCTGAGGGAATGGAAGGTCTGAGAAGTTAAGTGATTTGTCAGAGGTCACACAGCCAAAAGCACTGGGCAGAGCTGGGATTCAAACGCAGATCCTCCTATTTCAAGGCAAAAGTTAGCTGGTCCAAACTGCTCACCTAAGAAGAAAAGACTGATATAAAAATGGCTGATGGTGCAGCTTTTCCTTGACTTTCAAACCCTTTTTAAAATGAGATGGTATAAGCAGACGTGATAGATTTCAAGTTTTGCCTGGTGTTTGGTTGATGGATTTCCATAGTTTGTACCATAATTATGAGCTAGTGCTGTTTTTAACTACTTGAAATGAAAAACTGAAGCATGTTCAATATTTACATTTCATTTTAGCAGATCTTAGTCATTTTATTGTTATTCAATTTCATGTCATAGTTTTATGACTCCTCACTAGTATGAATATTAATCGGAATGGAAAATGTACTCAGTGATTTAAACGTGTGTTTTTTCAAGTATCTGTGGGGGAAATCTAATTAGGGTGATATGTCCTGAAAAAAACAATCTGTTTACAGAAGTAGAAATTACTGCCGCGCCATTGTGTTGCCTGAAAATGCATAGTGAACAAAGATAGCCAATTAAAGGGCATGATAACGTGCTCTTGAAATTCTTACAGGTAATTAAAAATGTCATACTTTCTTTCATTGTGCATATTTTCGACACCCACAACGTTTTTCTCCTCCTGATGATTCTATTGTTTGTTTCTGACTGGTCACAGTGACAGAACGGTATACAGAAAGCGCTATAAAGTGACCATCAAGAGTCTTCTCTTTCCCACACATTGCTCTGTGCCCCAAGTATTCTCTGGGTTACAGACTGGAGTGCTTTGGGAGAATGAAGCCAGAGACCAAGGATTTCATTTCATTTCTCTTCCTCAAAGTTTCCCAAGTCAAAATTCTATTACTCTGGCCCCCTAGATCTCTTTCCCTTCAGTGATGTTTGAAAAAGAAACATTTTTGAGGATAATATCAGTTGAGATTTTGCTTGCATAATTATTTTTAGATATCATGGATATGCCACTTGCTAAAATTCAGAGTTATATTCCCAGCCTGGCCAAGATTACAGAATGTCAGAAATAGCTGGACCCCTTGAGCTCGTTGAATCTACGCCATCTTTGACAAATGGGTAACCGAGGCTTCCAGAGAAGTAGGACCTTGTCCACATTCACACGGTAACCTGGCAGCTGGCTTCCCAGATATCCAGAACCCTCCTCACACTCCCTTTCCTTTGCCCAGTGAATTTCCTTCATCAGCTTTTGCCACTGGAAAGGTTTTACCCGTGTAGACCCACCCAACTGTCATATACAAACATGACAGTGACCAGACATATGACTCATTTTTTTCCCCCATGCAGCCCATGATGCTTCAAACCCTCCAGTAGCTATATTGCAGCAAAATTATAGGGTAGGGGATTCCCTGGGTGGTGCAAATGGTTAACAAGCTTGGCTGCTAACCAAAAGGTTGGAGGCACAAGTTTACCCAGTACGATCTCAGAAGAAAGGCCTGGTGATCTACTTCCATAAAATCAGCCATTAAAAACCCTGTGGAGCACAGTTCTGCTCTGATGTACATGGGGTCCCTCCCCCCTCCAAAAAAATTAGAGGGCAGGCAGCCATCATGTGCCCTTCGTGCTTTGTGGAACTTACAGACTGAACCCCAGAGTTACTGAACTCTAACATGAACTAGTCCTGCCTTACTCAAACACCTAATCTGCCCTATGAAAACCCCTTAGCCACATATGGGCAAGGCAGTAGGGTAGTATAAGAAAATGTTTTCTTCTAAGATCCGATCCATAAAGAACATCTCCAGGCTCTGCTCCACCCCAAATAGCCACACACTCAAGCAGACACCTTTCCTACTTGCCCATCAGGCTGTTCTCGTTTACAAATCAGGAAACTTCCATCCAGTTTCTACTCCTCCTCCTGGGCTAACATTTCATTTGAACTGTCTCTTTGGTTCCTAATCCCCCTCCTTTTTCTCGAGAAACACTAATGGAAAACTTCCTTGACTCTACACCCACTGTCGTGAGTCAGGCCAGATCCACTGAGAAGTGAGAGGGACCCAGGACCCAACTTGCAAGGGAAGGGAGGTTGGACATTCCCAAACTGAAACCTCTAAGTCTAATTTATTTTTTTTAATGAGTATTAAAAATATAAATGAAGTAAGGTTCACACAAGTTAACCCAGCCTTCGACATTATCTCTCGGGGACAAATAAAGATGTTGAGTAATGAAATTACCTGTGTAATTCAGGAAATAAACCTTTGATTTGAGGAGAAATGAGTTTTTTTTGGAGGCCTGAATGAACCACATTCCCCTCTATCAGAACCATATTTAGCAGATAGTGCCTCATTTCTTCACTGTGCTTTGTAGTCATTATCCCAGGCCAAATGGATGTGTTCAGTTCAGCAGCAGCCATTAATGTCGCCCCAAGTGAGGTGTCAAGTTTCCTACCATGAACTCCATCCCAGAGATAAACTGTCACAGCTGCAAGAGTAAGTGATGGTCCCAGGCCAGTCATTGTGTATAGACATGGCCACAATGTGGGTATAAGGTGCCCTTGTAAAAAGGAAAACAATTAAGCAAACAGTGAACCCCAGAGTTTTTTGCACATTACAGAAAAGTCCACCAGAGCAAAAGCAGCCCCATTGCAAATTTCTCCGTGTATCCAGCACGTAATAGACAAAATATACACATTTGGTTGAGAGGGGGAAGAAGAAATAATCATTCAAATCTGGCAACCCATGTATCAATTTTAATGGACATTGGCTCTTTAAGATTTGCCCAACAATCCCATAAATCAGTGCCTATCACACTTTAGAGTACACAGGAAACACCTGGAGATTTGTTAAACTAAAGATTCAGATTCAGTGGGCCCAACATCCTGCATTTCCAACAAGCTCCCAGTGATGCCTATGCTGCTGGTCCATGGATCACATTCTCAAGTATCAAGGCTCTAGACTACAGCTTGCCAACCAGCATGATGCAGTACTGTACTGCGAATGAATTGCTATGGCCAGAGATATGAGTACCTACATCCCTTGGAGCAGATGGGAGAGATCTGAGCCAGATGCCTCAGGCAGTAGTTTACCCCAGTGTGTCATGCAAATGTTACCATTTTTTATATGTACCACACTAATGGCAGGTTTGGAGGTATTTCTCTAAATAGTAATGGAGGTTTACCACAATCCCCATCATTGAAATAATTTAGTCTTAATAATAATCATAGCAATAATGATAGTTATGATTTATTGCACACTTACTATGTACCAGGAACTGTGTCATTCTGTTGTACATAGGGTCGCAATGAACCAGAACTGACTCGACAGCACCTTAGAACAATTAACAACTCATATCATCCTAACAGATAAACCAGTAAACCAGTTGCTGTCAAGTTGATTTCAACTCACGATGACCCCATGTGTGTCGCAGCACAACTGAGCTCTATAGGGTTTTCAATAGCTGATTTTTGGAAGTAGATTGCCAAGCCTTTCTTCTGAGATGCCTCTGGATAGATTCAAACTGCTAACCTTGCAGTTAGCTGCTGAGTACGTTAATCGTTAGCACCATCCAGGGACTCCAATCCTAAAAGATGTATGTTATTATTAGCCCCAGGCACTCTCAACTATTCCCATGGCTTTACATTTTAAATATTTATGTACTGATGATTTCCAAATTTATACCTGCAGCTCAGCTCTGACTTCTCCTTTGAACTCCAGGTACTGTGTCGAAGTGGGTGCTTGATATCTACACTTAGAAATGGTCAAAATGAATAACTTGTCTTCAACAGAATACTTGCTCCACTCCCAAACTTCTTCTACCCAATTGCTCAAGCCAAAAAGCTAGGAGTCATTTTTGACTTCTCTTTCCCTCACCTCACACATGTAATCCATTAGGAAATAACTGTCAGCTCAGCTTTCAAAATATAATCTGAATCTGTCTACTTCTTTCCATCTCCTCTGGCCTGGTACTATCAGTTCTTGCTTGGGTCACTGTAGCAGCCTCCTGGCTGGTTTCTCTCCGCTCTTTGAGCGGCTTTGGTTGGCTGGAGGGAGGCTGCCTGGTTACAAGTTGCAGCTGGTGAGGCCAGACTGTAGAGTTGAGTCAGAAAACAATAGCAAATACTTATATTGCACTCGTTGTGTTCCAGGCACCTTTCTAAGTGCTTTGCATATAATAACATCTTTAGTACTCAAAACAATCTTCTGAGTCATGTTTTATCCCCATTTTACAGATGAGGAAACTGATGGATAAAGAAGCCAAGTAAATTGCCCAAGGTCATCTAGCCAATGAATAGTGGAACCAGGCTTTAAGCCAAGGTGGTCTGACTCTAGAGTATGTGATTTGAACCCCTCTGTTCTACTTCCTCTAATGAGAGGTTTTATGTGTCATTAAAGAGTATGTTCTATGACCTGAAGAAGCTGACTGAGAAAACCAAAAAAAAAAAAAAAAACCAACCAATTGCCATTGAATCAATTGTGACTCATGGCGATCCCATGTGTTTCAGCGGAGAATTGCACTGTATAGGATTTTTAATGGCTGTGACCTTTTGGAAGTAGATCTCCAGGGCTTTCTTCCGAGGCACCTCCGGGTGGATTTGAACCACCAACAAAGCACTGAGAAGGGGCATCATTAAAAGTAAGGAATCCACTAAGTCAATCACACGGCTTTGTGATTATAGACAAGTAAACAAAGCCAAGCAAATGGTTGTTTTTTAACTGAATTGATTTTTGAATGAGCTGAATCAAATTAGTCAAGTAGCTTAAGCGAATAGGCAGTTTCCCTTGGAAGCTGTGTATACTGCTAATTCTGCCCATCTACACCCACATCCTTGGGAAAGTGTCCTTAAGGAACCTCAACTGCTTTAGATAAAGAACTCTTATCTGATATTTCTATATATTTAGACCAGTACATATTTTTATACTTTTTCTCAATGTATAATTCCAGTTTGAATAAGAAGTAGAAGAGTATGAATACCAATCTCTTTCATGACTGTAACAATACCTTGCCTATTCTGAAAAATACCTCCCAAGAGACTTGGATTATACTTAACTCACCTCTTAGGAAATAAAACCTGGAATGTCATTCAGTACATTTCCGGCAGCAATCAGTCAATGAACTACACTAATAAAAAAGATCTCTTCACTCCAGGCAGTTGTCTCTAAGGAGTTGAGAGGAAAAGTACATAACAGAGAAGGCACATATTCCTATGGCATGCTGTGAATGTGACTCTTTTTAGCACTGACCAGGCTATATCATCATGGTTTGATTACTTGGCCATCTCTCCCACTTGACTGTAAGCTCCTCCAGGACAAGAACCATATTTTGCTCAGGACCCCAAGCATGTGGCATAGTCCCTACGAAAGAGTGATCCCTCAATAAATGATTATTGGATAAATGAAGTGGCATTTGATATAGCTGAGCACTCCTTCCCCTCTAAACACTTTTGTCACTTGGCATCTGAGACACTACTCTCTCCTGGCTTCTCTCCTACCCTTCCTGGCTGTTCCTTCTCAGTCTCCCAGGCTTCTACCCTCACTCCCTTCTTGAGCATCCAGTCTCATGGATTTAAATGACATCTATAAGTTGATGATTCTCAAAATCTTTATCTTTAGTCTAGACCTCTAACCTGAACTCTAGACTCATACAGCCAATGACCTAATTAAATTTCCATTTAGATGTCTGAACTCGTGCCTAACATATCCAATGCCTAACTCTCAATTTCTGTCTTTAAACTTGCTGTTCTTACGGTCTTCCTGATCTTAGTAAATGACAACTTCATTTTTTCCAAAATCTCAAAGCAAAAATCTAGTCTTATAGCAATATCCAATCTTTCAAACAAGTTATGTTGACTCTACCTTCAGATTCTATCCCTAATCCAACCACTTCTCACCAGTTCCATTGTTACCATCCTAGTTCAAACCACCATCAATCTCTTGTCTGGAGAATTGCTAAAACCTTCTAACTGGTCTTCCTTTTTTCAACCCTTGCTCTCTATAATCATGTTCGACATAGAAGCTAGGGCGATCCTTTCAAAACTCAAAGCAGACCATGTCACTCCTCTGCTCAAAACCATCCAATGGCTTCAAAACATTTAGAATAAAATTTGAGTTCCTTACAATGCCTTATAGGCCCTGCACGGTCTATCCTGCCTCTACCTCTCAAACTTCAATCTCCAACTAGCCACCTTTCTGCAGCTCACTTTGTTCCAGCTACACTGGCCTCCTTGCTCTTTTCGGTAATACATCAACGATGTTGGAGCCCTGTAGCACAGTGGTTAAGAGCTGTGACTGCTAACCAGAAGGTCAGCATTTCAAATCCACCAGCCACTCCTTGAAAAACCCTTTGAGGCAGTTGTACTCTGTCCTGTAGCATTGCCATGAGTCAGAATTGACTCAATGGCAATGAATTTAGCTTGGTTCTCAACCATGTTATTGTTGCCCAGAATGCTCTTTCCTCATGTCTCCATTATTTCTTTCAGGTGTATTCTCAAAGCGTTCTTCTTAAGGAAGCCCTTCCCTGACTACCCTATATGAACTAACCCCCACCTCCTCCCACCTCATCCCCTTTTACTCTGCTTTTTCTTTCCATAGCACTTATCATCACGTGACGTGTGGTATATTTGTTTGTTTGTTTAATATTGCCTGTATCCCACCTCCAGGCTAGAAGTGCCGTAAAGGGAGGGACTTTGTTTTATTTACCAGTACCCAACAAAGTGGGCACTCAATGAATATTTCTTGAATAAACGGAGGAATAAAATAATGACAGATTCTTGGAAGCAAATGATAAGTTTTAATTTATACTTGCAGCTGGTGAAATAAATTCCAAATCTCCAGAATACATAAGTTCAAAACACACTCTTTAACTTCGTGACCAGTTAGACCAGACCTTTGGCTCTGCCTTATGCTTTACTGTTTGTCTAATGCCTAGCACAGAGCCTGGGACGTGGAAGGTACCCCATAAATGTTGGGTGAATGAACATATCTTCCTCTTGGAAAGAAAGCCTAGCTATTTCAACTTGTGTCCCCTGGGTTGATATGAGGCAGACTTGTTAAAAGTGATTGTAAAACACTTTACAATTGCTGGACACTAGGGCCATGCTTGGTAGCAGTTGGATTTTTATTTGAATGGAGATGGTTAGTTCAGCTATCTGATTTGTCCACAAGGGCTCCTTCATGTGGCTTTAACAGCTCTTCTCTTATGAGGGAATTCACCTGCTTGCCTTTGCAGAATAGGAGGATAGGGACATTACAGATGAAATCACAGCACTGTTTAAGAGTTAAATCCTGTAAAGCTTTATATTTACACCAAACTAGAGTCATTTGGGAATGATCCAGAATCATAAAGAGGAAACTATTCTAAAATATAAATAAGTTTATGGCTGAGTATCAGGGAAATGCACTTAACATACAAAAATGCTTAATTTTAGAAAATATTTATCAACATTTAAAACGTAAGTTCGTGCCGTTTCCAAAGCATATAATACACATCGATTAGATTGTTTTAATTTCAATGTGTTTCTAATTCCTCAAATGTCATTTCCTTAAAGTTCAACATTTCCTATCTGTAGGATGACCATAAAACAGATTGTTCAAACTAGGACCCCATTACTCTGTGGAGGAATGAGATCTCCATCTGTACCTGCTGGGTGACGGATGGAAGATTAACAGTCCTCTTGATCCCACTGACACCACACGACAGGAATGGTAGTGCACTAGCTGTTTCAGTGGATCGTGGGTTTGGTTATAAGATCAACTCCCTACTCAAACCAACTGAAACCTTGGTGGGGGGTGAGTAGTTTTTCCATTGGTTTCTGGCTAGAGTAGTGCAGGTATTGTCAAAAAGATGTTCTGTTATGTTGTTGCTGTTGTTAATAGCTGTTGAGTTGGCTCCAATTCATGACAACCCCATTTACAACAGAACTAAGCATTGCCTGATCCTGTACCGTCTTCACGATCATTGGTATGCTTGAGTCCATTGTTGCGGCCACTGTGATTTTGAGTGACTTCTGATATAAAGGGGCTTATCTTCCAGCACTATATCAGACAATGATCTGTTGTGATCCATAAAGTTTTCATTGGCTAATGTTTGGAGGTAGATCTCCAGGCCTTTCTTCCTAGTTTGCCTTAGTCTGGAAGTTCCAGAAACTTGTCCACCATGAGTGACCCTGCTAGTATGTGAAATACCAGTGAGATAGCTTCCAGTATCACAGCAACATGCAAGCACCACAGTATGACAAATTGACAGATGAATGGTGGTCTGTTATGTTAGGCTACCCTTTTTTCAGTCCTTTGGTTAGGGAAAAAAGGGTTTTCATGTAGTTTCTTTTTTTTTTTTATGTCTGTGCCTATTGTTGACTCTAGATTGGAGGTCTCTGCAGCACGCTGTCTGGGAAATATGTAAGATAGTAAGGAACCCAGAAAACTCACCGCCATGTTTTTCCTCAAGTACCAAGTTCCCTGTGCAGTCTGCCTTTTTCTGTCCACCTTTCAGAGTCTTCCTATGCTTGTTTATTGTGCTATGTTCAGGGTTTTTTAGTCATAAGAGGGAAGGCCTGGGAGGAATGGGGATACTTCATCGTGCCAGAACCCAGAGTCCCTCTGGTCTATTTCCATACATATTGATATATATTTTCTTTTTTATGTATATTAATATATATTTTACATAAATTGACTCAATCTAAAGTAAATATATACTCTTAGAAGAAACATGATTTAAAGTCATAATCAGTTCATTGGTTTGATTTTTAATCTATAAAAGAGAAAGTTGGACTGCCTGACCTCTAATATCTTTCCAGCTCTGGCAATCTAGGATTCTAAGTGCATTCTAGAAATAGAATGAGTGATGGTTTCAAGCCACTTAGTACACATTTTCAGTCTTCATCATTGCATTAAATCTTCAGAGACAGATCTTGACCTTTAACCAGGCTCTAAGATTTCCTATTTGACAGACAATCCATTCAGCCTTCTTAAGAGGTGAAATTAGTTTCCACATGCAAATCTCTGTGCTCAGTACAAACAGAATGTTTGTGGTTGACAAACTGGAGTATTGATAAAACAATTGTATCTATTAGAAGAATTTGTAATGAAAGAAGCACATAGGTGCAGATCAAAGCTTCAGCTCTGGGCAGTATTTTGGAGAGGACCAGTCATCTTAGTTAAGGCAGCATGAGGTCTGGAAGACATAGACCTGAATGTGAATCCCAATTCACCCACTTCTTACCTGTGTGACCTGGGCAAGTCATTTCACCTTGGATCTCTAAAATGAGAATACTTATCCACTTCACAAAGTTGATATATTAATTACAAGAGAAACTATAGATGAAGCTCCATGTATAGTATCTGGAAAAGACAAGCACTCCATAATGGTAACTAATGATAAAAATTTCCATCATGAAAATAAAAAATCATTATCATCATCGTCTTTAATCTTCTATATAGAAGACAGTGGTTGCTAAGAACGAAGGCTCCTGAACCCAATGGTCTGAATTTAAGTGCCTGGTCCAACACTGTGTGACTTTAAGCAAGTTACTTAGTCCCTTTGTGTCTGTTTCCTCATCTTACGTACAATGGGAATGATAATAGTACCTACCTCATGGGGCTATTGTTAGAAATAAGTAAGATATGGCTGTAAAGTGCTTAGAATCATGCTTGGCATATATCATGTAGTCAATAAACATTAAGATTACTGTTCACTTCTATAAATATAGTGCAATCTGACCACCTGATACTGGAATATCAAGTCAATTCAATCAGTATTCCCTCAAACATGATTTCTGACTGATCTGACTGGCTGCTTCCACATCAGGAATCAGTCATGTTCTTACTTTTTCAGCCATGCAAACACTTGAAATGTCCTAAATTACTCTAGTGAATATAAGACATCTGCTTTCAAATGGAAAACCCTTCAGGCAATCCCCTGGTCTGCTCTTCCTGAGTTTCCTAACCATTTTTAGGTGCCTAGGGCCTGAAGAAAGGAACCCTGGTGGTACAGTGGTTAAGTGCTTGGCTGCTAACCAAAAGGTTGGTGGTTCGGACTTTCCAGCTGTTCTGTGGCAGTCTGATTCCGTAAAGATTTACAGCCTTGGAAACACTATGGGGCAATTCTACTCTGTCCCATAGGGTTGCTACGAGTTGGAATCAACTCGATGACAAGAGGTGTGGGTAGGGCCTAGGGGCCTGATTTTGAATTTACCTATTTCTATAAGCTTGCAGAGTTCAGAACCTCAGCTCTAGGTCTCTCCATCAACCTCAAACCCCCATACCTTGAGGAAGATGGAGACTTCTCATCCAGTTCCGTGAAATAATATTAAAGTCCCAAACTCTTTTGAGAATATCCAAAACAAATGGCTTAAACTAGCTCCTGGAAGTGTCTTCTTACGAAAGCAATCCACCACCAACCATACTTAAAATATAATGATCATATTCAAATGTGATAATACAAGTACATTTAGACTCTCATGATGGCAGTGTAAAGTTGTGGCACAATCTTTAAGAAAATAATCTGCAGTTTTTGAAAATATCATGTAGGGCTTTATTAAGTTTTAATGCCCACCATTCTCTTCCCTTTCTTCCTGCACTAGTGGAGCTCTCCCTGCACTTGGCTGCACACTGATGAGCAGTCTCACTTGCCTTCCTAGGCCCACTGGGTTAAGAAGCACATCTTCCCTAACCCAGCACAAGATGACTTCATCCATACCAGAGCACACCAGAACATTCCAGAACATTCTTTCCTGGTCTAATCAGCCTCTATACGCACACCTCAGCCCTACTTTTACCCCCTGAGTGGCGAGAAGTGCAGTCTCCACACTACAGTATCCATTTACCTTGGCTTCTTTTTTATCCTCCAAGGCTGCTTTACAAAAACTCCCACCCCTGCTCTACCATCCATTCACACTCACTTTACTCTCCCAAATCCTCAGTTCAATATTTCCTACAATCTCCTCCACATGTCTTTCTAAGCCACCATACCTCTGGAATGAATTCTAAGACAAGTGTTTCTCAATGATGTGCCACAACTCACATAGTCACCTTTTCACTTTAGCAGTTCCAACCAGGTCACGTGCCTTGGTTGTGCTGAAAAGCTTAGCATATTGCCACATCCCATGTCAGTTGCTCTGGAAGTTTGATAAGATGCACAATTTCAAGTTTTGTGTAATTACAAATTTGAGAAAGGCAATGTTATTTCTTACCTTGATCCTAAAAAAAAAAAAGTACTTAATATAAAAGCCATCAGATATTTTTCCAATTAATTCAATTTCTTTGAAACTTCAGAAGTGTAACAAAAGTGCCCAAAGAAGAGAAAAGCTATGACAGAGTCATGCTTCATAGAGCTATGACATGCATCAAGATGCCAATACGGCAACGCCATTTTTCTTCCCGTAATAGCTCATTACATAACAGACAGAAACTCTTGGGCCATTAAATAAGTTCAAAATAAAATGATTTTCCTCAGTTCATCTACAGCATAATGGTAAAAAGTGAAGGCTGTGAATTCAACCTGGGCTCAAAACGACTCTACCACGTTACTTCCCTTTTCTGAAGCCCACATTTCTCATCTGTAAATGGAGATAGTGATAGCACATAGCTTATAGGGTTGCTGTAAAGATTAAATGAGGAAATGTGAAGTGCTTAGCAGAGCGCCTAGATGTCCGCTAAGTGCTAATTATCATTAATACCATTTCACACCTCTGCTGAAATACATCAAGGAAACTTCACAACCATTAAGATTGATACCTCCACTTACTTCTAAATGGATTAAATGTAGCTTTCAAGATTCAACATACTGAAAATCAGACAATTAAAGATTAAAATTTGAAAAAGAAGAGAATACAATCTTATGAAAGAAAGAGTTGATGATACCAGGCGCCTGAAATAAGATGGTTACAACAAATGAATACTGGTTTTAGCTTTAGTTTCAGTGAGCAGGGAAGGCATAAATACTATCATCTTGGTTTTCATAGTCTATGCTGTCTGACTTGCTGAAAGTGAAGAGGACCTGAAGCACTTACTAATGAAGAAAGATTGAAGTTGTCAAGGATTTCATTTTACTTGGATCCACAATCAACAGCCATGGAAGCAGCAGTCAAGAAATCAACAGACGCATTGCATTGGGCAAATGTGCTGCAGAGGACCTCTTCAAAGTGTTGAAGAGCAAAGATGTCACCCTGAAGACTAAGGTGCGCCTGACCCAGGCCATGGTATTTTCAATCACATCGTATGCATGTGAAAGCTGGACAATGAATAAGGAAGACCGAAGAAGAGTTGACGTTTTTGAATTGTGGTGTTGGTGAAGAATATTGAATATACCATGGACTGCCAAAAGAACGAACAAATCTGTCTCGGAAGAAGTACAAACAGAATGCTCCTTAGAAGCAAGGATGGTGAAGCTGCGTCTTACATACTTTGGACATGTTGCCAGGAGGGATCAGTCCCTGGAGGAGGACATCATGCTTGGCAGAGTACCGGGTCAGCGTAAAAGAAGAAGACCCTCAATGAGGTGGATTGACACAGTGGCTGCAACAATGAGCTCAAGCATAACAACGATTGTAAGGACGGCACAGGACCAGGCAGTGTTTTGTTCTGTTGCGCATCGGGTTGCTATGAGTCGGAACCAACTCGACGGCACCTAACAACAACAACAACAATGCTGTCTGATTAAAAAAAGAAATACATTATTTTCAGAAGCAAAATTGTGCAGAACTTTCCTCATCTACGGCACTGGATTTTGGGATCCTCAGAGAAGAATATGTGATATTGACTAATACTTAGTGCGATCATTAAGGTTGTATGTCAACCTGGCTGGACCATGATTCTCAGTGGTTTGGCAGTTATGATGTAGTTTAACAGTCGTATAATGATGTAATAATCACCTCCATATTGAGGTCTGATATAATGTGATCACCTCCATGATGGAATCTACTGTGAGTAGCCAGGTTAAAGGGAGCTTCCTTGTGGGTGTGGCCTGCATCAAATATAAGTGGACTTTCTGGCTAGGCTAGTGGGCTTTTGCTTGCTCTGGATCCTGCAGCCTGGCTCCTGTTCATCTGACCTCTGGTTCTTGGGACTTGAGCTAGCAGCTTATCTGCCGATCTTGGGATTTGTCGGCCTCCACAGTCTGTGACCCAGAGGCCTGTTGTCTGACCTGCCGATATTGGGTTTGCCAGCCCCCACAGCTACAGGAGTCAGGAGAAGCCTCCAGATTGACTCATGGGCTTGGGACTTTCCAGCCTCTACAACCATGTGAGCCATTTCCTTGACATAAATCTCTCTTTCTCTCTCTCTCTCTCTCCATATACATGCATGTCTATAACACTTCACTAGTTTTTGCTTCTCTAGAGAACCCAGCCTAAGACACTTGGTGATTGTTTTCAATGTGCACTTTAAAGAAACATGGACATCCTACCTAAATAAATAGGCAGGTGTTTATCAGGGCATCTGCAGGTTATAACCCATAATGTGGTAAAGGCATTTTGCATCCTAGTGATCTTCCTAAATACCAAGAAATCTTTAAGAGGAATATTCAAACTTTCTGTGTGGTTACACTTAGGGTCAGCAGTTTTGTGAAAGTTATAATAAATATGAAAAGGAAATGTTTTTTTCTCAGCATAATATAGGCTATTCCTCTCTAGGACAGCTATGAAAAATGAAAGATATATGATTAAATAGTCACCAGCACTAGACGCTAAGTTAGAGAGAGAAATGTGTTATTCCCCTATCATCCCAGGTGTTCCAATCTCAAATTGCATTTATATAGGAGTGAATATATGACCAAACATCTTCTTCTTTGGAAATTGAAAGAATGAGTTTATAGACTATAAAGAAGAGTGGCACACTGCATTTTCCAAAGTCGTCCACACCAATATATGTAGCCCATCACCTGTACCCTTCTTACAATGTGACTGACACTCCTCCCCCTGAGGTGGGGTCTATGTTTCCTCCCCTTATATCTGGGTGGGAGCTATGATCACCCCAAACCATGAAATCTGGCAGAAGGGATGCTATAGTTTTTGATGCTAGGTCTAATGTAGACAAAGCTTCTACCTGGCTCTCTTTTTTGGGACACAGATCCTGGGAACACAGCAACCATGTTATGAGGAAGCCTGGGCTACATGAAGAAACCACAAGTAGGTGTTTTGGCAACAACTCCAGCTAAGGTCTAAGCCTATAGGCAGCATGGATGGCCAGAATGAACTTTCAGATAATTCTAGTCTCCAGCTTATTGAGTCTTCTAGCTGAGGCTACAGACATCATGGAGCAGAGACACGCTGCTCCATGTCTCCACTGTGTCCTGTCTCAATACCTGAACCACAGAATCAGTGAACATAACACATGGCTGTTTTTCGCTAATGAGTTTTACGGTAATTTGGCACACAGCTGTAGTAATGAAACAGGAGGTTAAAGTAAGTTGCAGTAAGAACCAAAAAGAAAAAAAAAGAAAACCACTGCCGCTGAGTTGATTCCAACTCATAGCGACCCTATAGGACAGAGTAGAACTGCCCCGTAGAGCTTCCAAGGAGCGCCTGGCGGATTCAAACTGCTGACTTTTTGATTAGCAGCCATAGCTCTTAACCACTACGCCATCAAAGTTTCCAAGTTGCAGTAAAAACCTCTCTAATTCCTTGATTATCTTCCTTTAGGTATACACTGTCTATTGGCAGGTGTGATTGACAGGCACGTTCTCATTTAATTCTCAAGGGGGAAAAACAATGAGAATTAATAGTCCCATTTTATATAGAAGGACACCAAGGTTCAGGAAAGCTAAATTAATTTCCCAAAGTCATAAAGCTGGTGAGGAGCTGGAAGCTTATCCCAGGTGTACCAGGCTCCAAAGTTTTAGTTGGCAAATACTAAATACTCTGCTATACCAAAACCAGCTGCTGTGAACTCAGTTCTGACTCGTGGTGACCCCAATGTGTGTGTGTGTATCTGAGTAGAACTGTGCTCCACAGGATTTCTTTTGAAATTGTGGTAAATATGTTTGTAACAAAACATTTGCCGTTTCAACATTCTTCACATGTGTGATTTAGTGACTTTAATTATAATTCATCATGTTGTGCAGCCGTCACCATTACCCATTTCCAACTTTGCCCATCACCGTTAACAGAAGCTCAGCGTCTCCTAAGAAGGCAGTGCCCTTTCCCCCTTCCCTCTCACCCCTGGTAACCACCAACAACTTTGAAAACATCATGCTAAATAAAATAAGTCAATAAGAAAAGGACAAATATTATATGATTCCGCTTACATGAAATATCAAGAACTGGCGAGCCTATACAGACCTAAGTTTACCACAGTGGTTACCATAGGGTTTTTCATGGCTGATTTTTCAGAAGTAGATTGCCAGCCCTTTCTTCCAAGGTGCTTCTGGGTAGGCTGGAACCTCCAACGTTTTGGTTAGCAGCCAACATGTTAATCATTTGCAGCACCCAGGGACTCCATACTATACTAGAAATACTTTTACTTAGTAGGGAATATTGCTGAAAAACTGAACCTTAAAGAAGAAGGGGATTTTCTATGATTCTTCAGTATATTTCCCCTCATATGGTTTTTAGATCCAAAGGCTAGATAGCTTTCTCTGTGTCTAATTTGGTCGACCTTGTATTTTCTATTACATTTATATAGAGGCAATACATTTAAGCACTAAAATGTTACCATAGGTCATTAAAAATAGACAATGAAAATTTCCTACCATTGTTATTTATATCAGTTAGGAAATATTTGATTTAATACTAGTTCTTCACCTGTTAACAGTGCTGACCGGGATCTTTGAGCCATTTTGTTTGATTGTGACCATTTCATTTTCCAGTTATTAGTATGTATTGTGGAAAGCAGAAGATAAACAATGTGATATAGAGCAAAGGCCTAACTGAAAGGGTGGCCCAACAAAACTCTGAAATTACAGATGTGCCTGGGAAATGTATGAGGTTCCTTAAAGAAAAATCCCTTTTCAGAGCAAGACTCAGGAGATCAGTCGCATGTGTGAGTGCACACACACTGGAAGACACAATCTCTGGGATGAATTGGGCTTACCCCAGGTATGACGTTATAAGTCAGAGGGGACCGCCACATTCACCCAGGAGCACATTGTTACTGGACAGAACCAGTGCTGCACTGGCTTAAGGTCATCTCCATCGATATGTGGCGATGGCTCTCAATTAACCCACCAGCTATATTCTGCAAAGGAATTTCCCAAACGCTTGTGTATTTTTCTAAGTAATATCTGAAAGCAAGAACTCAAGCACCTTTAGGTGATAGTGCAATAAAGGGGAAAATTCTATAATGCAGGCTCGGAAACTAAATAAGTATTCATGATGCCTTTGAATTTATATCAGAGAAATCATGCATATTTACCCTTATCTCTCCAATGAAAAGTCAAGTGATGATAACATTTATAGCGGGGAGATAAGAGTTCAGACTCTTTACTGGAGATTGCCTGAGTTTGAATCCCCACTTCACCACTTACTATGTGACCTCTCTTCTTCATTCCCTAAGGATGGCGATAAGAAAAGTACTGGGCTCCAAAGGTGGTTGTGAGGGTTAAATGACATTACGCGTGTAAGCTACTTAAGAGGAAGACCCTCAAAGAGATGGATTGACACAGTGGCTGCAACAATGGACTCAAGCATAGCAATGATTGTGAGGGTGGTGCAGGACTAGGCAGTGTTTCATTCTGTTGTACACAGGGTCACTATGAGTTGGAACCGACTCGGCGGCACCTAACAACAACGACAAAATGAATGATAGACATAATTATTAGAAAATATTAGATATTATTAATATTAGTATTAGTCACTGTTGGAGAAACATTTCCATCCAAAGGAAGTATTCTTAGTTTAAACGTCCATTGTTTCTCAGCTTATTCAAATAAAATAATTCACTTGGGGCCTTTTCAATGCTAAACTGGTTTAAGAGAAAAATAATGTAAATTAAACTAAGTGTATCTACTGTCTACGCATAGAACCTTGGGTAGGTAAAAAAACTTTGATGGTTGCTAGGGAGGGGAGGGGTGGGGATGGAAGAACACTAGGCAATAAGTGGTAACTTTGGTGAAGGGTAAGACAGTACACAATACTGGGGAAGCCAGCACAACTTGACCAAGGCAAGGTCATGGAAGCTCCACAGACACTTCCAAACTCCCTGAGGGACCAAACTTCTAGGCTGAGGGCTGCAGGGAACATCTAGCTCAACTGACATAGCATAGTTTATAAAGGAAACGTTCTACATCCTACTTTGGTGAGCAGTGTCCAGGGTCTTAAAAGCTTGTGAGCAGCCATCTAAGATACTCCACTGGTCTCACCTCTTCGGGAGCAAGAGAGGATGAAGAAAACCAAAGACACAAGGGAAAGATTAGTCCAAAGGACAAATGGACCACAACTACCACAGCCTCCACGAGACTGAGTCCAGTACAACTAGATGGTCCCATGGCAACCACCACCAGCAGCTCTGACAGGGATCACACTACAGGGTCCTGGACAGAGCTGAGGAAAAATGTAGAACAAAATTCTAACTCACACACACAAAAAAAAGAAAACAGACTTACTGGCCTGACAGAGGCTGGAGATACCCCAAGAGTATGGTCCCCAGACACCTTCTAGCTCAGTAATGAAGTTACTCCTGAGGTTCACCGTTCAGCCAAAGATTAGTCAGGCCCATAAAACAAAACGAGACTAAAGGGGCACAGCAGCCCAGGGTCAAGAACAAAAAGGCAGGAGGAGACAGGAAAGCCAGTAACGGGGAACTCAAGGTCAAGAAGGGGAGACTGTTGGTTAACATGTCGTGGGTTTGAATTTTGCTCTGTAAACCTTCATCCAAAGTACAATAAAAAAAATTTTTTAAACAAATACTTAGGTATAAATCAAACAGAATATGTATCAGGGGGTGCAGCAAACGTCTTTCTAAAATATACACAGCCGTAAAGAATTATCTGAGATATCCATTTACACTGGCACAACAGACTAGACACACTCATAGGAACGTGCGTCGATCTTAAAAACAGAGCTGAGTGAAACAGTAAGAAAAAAATGATGTGTAATGTAACAGCAGATACATTAATTAAAAACAAACACCCCAAAACTACAATGTACATTTTATTAACATGCATGCAAAGGAAAGGATATGCATCAAACACATTAGAAAGGTTGACTGTGAGGAGAAGGGGACTAGAACTAGGGAGTGGAAATAAATGAGTAAATAAATAGGAGGGCCCTGAACAATTATTTCGAAGAATATTATTACCTCGACCCTTTACACTTGATGTCAAAACCCTTCCACCATCCTCCTCCCCAGAAAGGAAAGTTTTTTTGTGGGAGATACTTAACCGCTGACAATATTTAGAAATGCTGGAGTCTGGAGGTGATAATAACAACCACACCAGCATTTACTCATTTTACTCTTGTATTACAACTCTGTGCAGACAAGGCTCCCCTGGGAGTGACCACTTCCACCACCCTGCCCTTGCTAGTACACTGTGTCATCCCAAGTTTCTTAGCATGAGAGGGGCCTACTCAGTGTTGGGTTTGTGGCCTCCAAACATTATTTTAGTCCTTGGGGATGCTGTCAGTGGCTTTTAGTGGAGTGAATGTTTTGGTTCTTCTGGGGAATTTCAATTGCTTACATCATAGGGAGGGCTGCCATAAACATGAGGTAGTGGGCTTGGAGGCAATAACTTTGAGTGCCTTTTTTAGGGAGCAGCACCACCATGCCACACAACTTGGTCTCCCCCAATACACATACACACCACCACCACCACCGCCACCACCAAGCCCTTTTGTCTCCTTGCCTGTGGGTAAACGTGGTAATGAGGACATTTGTCTTCAGTGCTCAGTCCTCACCTAGTCTTTATCCCTGCCGTCTGGCTCACTGTGGAACTCCAGTCTGGCCCCCAACCCTGCAAGACCCCACCTCCCTCCCTCCTCACACACCTGCCTCTTCCCTTCCTTCCCTCCCTCCACACCATCAGAGAATTCACGCACACACACACACATCTCCCTTTCTCAACCTGTTAATTTTATTTTAATCATCACCGCCAGCGTGCCCTGTCAGTGTAAGATCTGGTCTCTATGAAGCTGAACTTTTCTCCAGGGCCTCCTCTGAAGGCACATTAGATATTTCTAAGTCTCTGGGACTTGCTACACAAAAGGTGCTACTTAGAGAGCTGGAGTTCTCCAGGGTCTCTTGTTTCAGCTGCAGCTCAATTATATTCCTTTCCTTATTCATCCGGTAGTAACAGACTAATACTGTTGGCTTTTTTGTTTCTGTAGCTTTTCTTGAACTCTTCTTAAGGACTTTTTTGACCTTCTCGATAGTGAAATAGAGTAAGCTGAGAAGACCGCTAATTTGAGAGAAGATGGGGACTGGGTGAAAAGGGGAGCCTCATGAGAAGGGATGTGAGCTGAGGAGGTGATATGTGCCAGGCAAGGACAGGGTAGAAGTCTTATGTGTGTGTGTGTGTGTGTGTATGGGCAGAGGGGATAGACAGAGAAGAGAAGGAGCATGGGTCAGGTCATCTGATCTTTTCACCTGTGGTCTTGGGTTGACAGGGGTTCTTCCTCTTCCTCCCTTTGGTGCTTGAGATTGGTTGATTTTTGCTTGTGCTTGGTAGTTCCATATCTACTTCAGGTTCTTGCGCTTTCTCAGTCACCTCTGCCATGCCGTAGCCAACAGTGGTCTACCCCAGGCCTCCTGACCCTCCTATATACACCCTCCTAGGCAGTGAGGAGGCACACACATCAGCTTTGTCTGCTTAGCAAGTCACTTCTCCAGCCAATGATAGCCCTGGAATGGCTCAGACATTACAAACACCACTCCTAGCAATTATGTGGGTGGCGGAGGGGGATTCCAGAGAGGCCAAAATGCCTGGATGGAGAAAGGGGACATTTCCTCAATGCCCTCTAAAAAGCTTTCCCAAACTGACCTGCCACCTCTACCACCTCATGTCCTCATGTTCAATTTTGATGGTACACATGGCAGGGACAGGGTGTTTCCTGCAAACCTCCCCCATGGCCACCCCGATTCAATGGTTCATTCTGTTACCTCTCACCCTTTACTATTGCCTAATGTCTTAGTCATCTAGTGCTGCTGTAATAGAAATATCACAAGTGGATGGCTTTAACAGTTTGTTCTCTCACAGTCTAGTAGACTAGAAGTCCACATTCAGGGTGTCAGCTTCAGGGAAAGGCTTTCTCTGTCTGTCAGTTCTGGAGGAAGGTTCTTGTTGTCAACCTTTCCCTGGACTAGGAGCTTCTCCTACTCATAATGACCCTATAGGACAGAGCAGGACTGCCCCCATAGGGTTTCCAAGGAGCACCTGGAGGATTCGAACCACTAGCCTTTTGGTTAGCAGACCTAGCTTTTAACCACTACATCAACCACTATACCACCAGGATACCCCTAGAGCTGATGCCCTGAATTTGGACTTATGGGCTCCTAAACTGTGAGAAAATAAATTTGTTTGTTAAAGCCACCCCCGTTGTAGTGTTTCTGTTATAGCAGCACTAAGAAAAACAGATAAATGTTAAAAATAAAAAAAATTAAAGAGAGAAGACTGAGGATAGAGGTGTCTTGTCCCTAGTGTCCTCAAACGGATTGAACCTGGACCCATTCTCTTTAGGAATTCACATGGCTCGGTAGTGGAAACAACAAACAAAAAACAAAAAGAAACTAGACTACATCCTCAATCCTTGGTCCAGTGTTGGTCTAGCTCACATATCTTCATCTGATACCCAGGAACATTAAGAAAGGCCTAGCAAAATGCCCTGGTGACCTCTAGACGCAACAAATTTATAGCATTCCCAGTACTGTAATCTAAACACTCGCAAGTAAAGAGAGAATGGAATACCTAGCCTTGGTGAGCCCCCAGTTGGTGTCTAGTGATCTCCTTTCCTTTACTGAATGCTCACATACCATCCTCTAACACTTTTTTAGACTCTTGCCTGCAACTAGTAGTGAGAACATCAGCCCGCCAAGGAATGAGATGTCAAAAGAGCCCATCAGCAGACTACATCAAATACAGCAATTCAAGAATGTGTTAAATTGCTGGAAATTACAGCCTTCCATTAACTTATATGATTGTCTTCTAAAGTTGTTTGTCAAAAATACCTCTTGAAGGGTGTACTGCCATCCAATCAAAATTCATCAAGGATTAAGAACACATTCAGTGCATGCCTTTTATTTAAAAAAAAATCATAGTTCACTTTATAAAATAAGTAACTTCCATTGAGACCTTTAGTGATTCTCTTCTTTCATTTTCCATAAAAATAACTAACAAAAAATAAAGGTCACCAGTTTACAATGGGTTCATTTTTATTGAAATTTTCCATGTCTGATAGGTCCAGTTTTCATGACTATTCTTCTTCCTCATACCAGGTTGAGCAGCCCACTCAGAGTGACTCTCCCCTGTCACCTTGCAAGTCAGAGACAGACCCAGGCCCAGAGCCAGGGACTCCTGAATCCCTGCTCCAGGTCCTGTTTTCTGGCCTTCGTGGAAGTGGTGGTTTAATTATAATCATGACCCTCAAGTCACTTTTCAATTACTTCCTTCACACTTGCTACTGCAATTTTTAAACTATGTTAAAAAAAAAAAAAAAAAAACTTTGCCATTGAGTTGATTCCAACTCATACAGACCCTATAGGACGGAGTAGAACGGCCCTACAGGGTTTCCAGGTCTGTAATCCTTATGGAAGCAGATTGCTGCATCTTTCTCCCATGGAACGGCTGGTGGATTTGAACTACTGACCTTTTGGTTAGTAGCCGAGCACTTTTAACCACTGTACCACCAGGGCACCTAAATGATATAAGGCAGCCTTCAAAGGTACACAGAGCACTAAATGTAGGACAGAATCTGCTGGAGGGTTTGCTCCTTTCTGTGGCCATAGAGGGTTAGCGAGGGTCAGGAATCAAGTATCCATTTTCCTTCTAGAGCATGATAGAGTTGAAAAGCAATAGACAGTGAAGAGCTGGGGACTGAAGGGGACTACTTCCCACAAGCAGTTCACGGACTATTCTGAGTGACCTTTGACAATACCAACCCCAGCATCTCCACTGCAGCTACCAATTGTAGCAGATTCCCTACATCAAGAATGTACCACGTGCCAGGCTCTGTTCTAAGCATGCTGTATCAGTTGAGGTACATACAGGTAACAAACAGATGATACGCTGAAATTAGAATAATTTGACAAAGATTCATTTATGAAGGGGCTATTTACAAACAGATGGGTACAGGGAGACCATCAAGGACAGTGCAATAACCCAGTGTAGTAGCAATGGAGTTGCAATCGCCCCAGGTCAAAGGGGATGAAAAGAGGGTAGGTGGAACCTGGAAAGATAAATAATCACAAGGAAAAGGCCATGTTGATAACAGCAGTGATTGCTACCATGGGATCAGCCAACCCAAGGGGACTCGGGTTGGGAGAGAGACAGGAGAATAAATAGCCTGATATCACTTTCCTCCTTCACTCTGAACTTCTGTTTGGGCTCCCGATTGGCCAAGCCCAATAGAAAGCAGAGGGCACAGGAGCCCACTGATACAATCCCCAGAATACAGCCTCCCAGGGCAGAGAGCAGGGGTGAGGAGAGTGGAGACAGCATGTAGAAGATGTCCAGCAAAGACTCAATACAACAATCCCTTCAGGTGGGGAAACTGAGGCTCAGAGAAGCTAAATAGCTTTGCAAAGTTGTGAAAGAGGATTCCAACTCAAGTTCTTCAGGCCCTAACTCTTGTATGCTTTCTGATCCTCTGGGTAGGCTGCGTATCTCTTTCCAGGCTCCAGTTCCCCCATCTGTGGAATGGGGAAATTGAAATAACCGACTCTCACTTTTAAAAACAGCCTATGATTCTATAATTTTAGCTTTTAAAAATACTATCATTCCTGTCAACTTTCGATGGTTCCAGCTGACCATTAAATATGTGTGGTGGGCATACCTTGGCTTGAACTGCCCTTCTCGCTCTTTCTGATTCAAACATCACAGAGAGGGTACCGCCTCCAGCAGAGGACTAGCCCAGGAGTAGGGAGCCTTAGACAGAGGTAAGCCATAGAGCCAAGACCATACACTCACTCAGCAGCCCTTGACCAAGCACATTTTCTGTGCCAGACACTGTGCTAGACACCAGGGGTGTAAGACCAGTAAGACGTGGTCCATGTGGTGGACTTCATGAAGGAAATTTTCCTGCTCCGCACCTTCCAAAAGGTATAGCTCCATATCTGGCATATTGAAAAACTGTCCCCAAGTAATTTCCATCCTACAGAAAATAAACCCCACCCCTTAAAATCAAGCATTCTCACTACTCTGACATATTCTACAATGCTCAACATTTTAACTTTTTTCCTCTGAGATGCCTAAGGCTAAGGAGTGTGATATTTTATTGCTGTGTCTAATATGAGACATGCTGATGGAAATATTCGTTTGTGAGGAGAAATTGTGCATATCAAAGAGAGACAGAAAAAGCATTATGATTTTCTTTTTTAACCCTGTGGCCCGACAACTTGAAAAAAGTATTCTTTTATCCCAAAGAGGTGATTCTGGGGATATTTTCTGGAAATCAGTGCTAGAAATTTTGAGGGAGAGAAGAAAACTGTGCTAGTAAAAAGCTTCTTGTCTATTGATATATAAAACAAGAACAAAAAACCAAACCCAGTGCCATCGAGTCGATTCCGACTCATAGCGACCCTACAGGATGGAGTACAACTGCCCCATAGGTTTTCCAAGGAGCACCTGGCGGACTCGAACTGCCAACACTTTGGTTAGCAGCCATAGCTATAGTGTGTGTTTTATTTCTCCTAGTTTAATGATTTTCTCTGTTTCATCAGTGACCGTGTTCACACCAGTTATAACTGTAGGTTGCCCCTACATTCTTCATCACTCCACTACCCTGCAGAGAAGCGCTTCCTGTTTTACCCACGTTTTTATTCAACTGTTCCAACATCCCCTGGTCTGAAGGCAGAATGCCACTCTCTGAAGGTCCCCTCAAAGATAGACAGAGACCTGCTGTCCACCTCTGGCCTGCAGGCAGAATGCCACTCTCTGAAGTTCCCTTCAAAGATAGATAGACAGAGACCTGCTTCCCACACACGACTCCAAGGTGGACCCCAAGGTGTCTTGTCCCTCTAACTGATGTGTAACCACCAAGCAGGATTTTGTTGTTGTTGTTGTTACTATAAAGATTAGTCAGTTTTACTTAAAAAAATCATTTTATCAATTTCTATAGCCTTAATTAAATTAAGTATATCGGGAAGTTACAACACTAAGCCGACAGGTTGTAAAGCCAATAACAGATCTGCTGGTATAAAAAATGGTCCCCAACCCTGAGAGTATGGCCCCCCCATAGCCTTTTAGCTCAGTACATAAGTCACTCCTGAGGTTCATCCTTTATCCAAAGATTGGACAGGCGTATGAAACAAAACGAGGCTAAAGGGGCACACCAACCCAGGGGGAGGACTAGAAGGTAGGAGAGAACAGGCAAGTTGGCAATAGGGAACCCAAGGTTGAGAAGGGAGAGTGTTGACATGTTGTGAGGTTGTTAACCAATGTCAGAAAACAATGTGTGTACTAGCTGTTAAATGAGAAACTAGTTTGCTCTGTAAACCTTCATCTAAAGTACAATTTAAAAAAAAATGACAGGGAGCACAACAGAGAACTCCTGAGGGAGCAGGAGAGCAGTAGGATGCAGACCCCAAATTCTCATAAAAAGACCAGACTTAATGGTCTGACTGAGACTAGGGGAATCCCAGTGGTCATGGTCCCCAAACCTTCTGTTGGCACAGGACAGGAACCATCCCCGAAGACAACTCATCAGACATGAAAAGGACTGGACAGTGGGTAGGAGAGAGATGATGATAAAGAGTGAGCTAATTATATCAGGTGGACACTTGAGACTGTGTTGGCATCTCCTGTCTGGAGGGGAGATAGGAGGGTAGAGAGAGTTGGAAGCTGGCAAAATTGTCACGAAAGGAGAGACTGGAAGGGCTGACTCATTAGGGGGAGAGTAAGTGGGAGTATGGAGTAAGGTGTATATAAGCTTATATGTGACAGACTGACTTGATTTGTAAACGTTCACTTAAAGCTCAATAAAAATTATAAAAAAAGAAAAAGATTAAAAAAATTGAAAAGAAAGATGGTCTCCACCCACCGCCCCATGCGTAGCCCACCTCACTACTGCGGAGGTCACACTGAGCATGAACAAATGTTCCTCAGGCCAAGCGTGATTTACTTTCATGATTTACTAACCACCACTTTGAATATGTACACTTTGCAGATATCAACATATTTCTAAAGCACACTTATCTTGGTCAAAACTGTTTAGTTAATTACCCCAGTAATATCCACATTTAAGAAACATTGCAAATTTTCTCTTAGAATTGTCTTTCCAATTATTATACTATAAGCAATGTTTTCCCACTGTTGACCTATGCGTACATATAATATTTTATCTTGCATAGTGCTTTGTACTCTATAAAACACTTTCACTTCGTAAAGCATGTATTTCTAACACGTGGATATATATGTAAAGGATGATGCAGGTGGTGATTCTTTCATATTTACGTTCACTGGAATAATGTGTTGCATTGCTCAGTTCCATTACTTTACACAGATCTCCATTTCTAATGGAGCCATGTTGTTCCTTCTATGGAAGATACAATCCATCTTTCACATGTGACTCAGCGTACGCCCTCTGAAGCCCATTCAGTTAAATGAGAATCAAGAGTTATCATTTGCAAAAGCTGCCAGGGTGTCATATAGCAGAACATAGATACCACATGCTCTTTTGCAGGAGTCCAGAAGAAAGAGAAAAGTAAGGACAGAGAGACTTCCAGAGTACCAAAAACTAGACCAAGGATCAGCAAAGCTGGGGTGGCACAAGCGCGTTGCTCTCGGATACTAACCAGAAGGCTGGGGATTTGAACCCACCCAGCAGGGCTGCAGGAGAAAGTCCCAGTGATCTGCCTCCATAAAGATTACAGCCATGAAAGTCCTATGGACCTTGGTTCTGCTCTGTCACACATGGGGTTGCCATGAGTTAGACGTGACTCCACAGCAGTGGGTTTTAAGCTTGGCTATGGGATGAATCACAATGAATGACTGGGACTGATAGAGTAAAATATGATTTCCACTAATAATCCTTTGCTTTATCTGCAGTTAAATTTCTTTTGTGTCATTATATGAGAAGACACTTACATTTTGACAAGGCCTATCTGATGAGTTAAGGAGCCCTGGTGGCACAAAAGTTAAGAGCTCAGATGCTAACTGAAAAGTTGGCGGTTCAAACCTAGTGGCTGCATAGAAGGAAAATCTAGCGATCTAGTTCCCTAAAGACTACAGCCAAGAAAATCCTATGGAGCAGTTCTTTTCTGTCACATGTGGTTGCTATGAGTTGGAATCAACTCAATGGCGCCCAACAACAACATATGATCAACTATTGCTGAGCAATAACTAGGATTACAGATGGCAGCAGAATCCCATGAAGAAACCTATGTCATAGTAGTGGACATCAGTTGCACTTACAAGAACACACGTTGCCTCTCCCCAGCCCTGTGTTTTATTCCCACCAGAGGAAGCTTTTGGGAAGAGCAGAGATTATTTTGGAGGACATTTCCGGTTGAATTTCATAAACATCTGCTCAGCCCTTTCTCTGTGCCAGGCACTGAGCTTGGAGGGACACAGTGAGGGATGAGACATGGGGCCTCCATGAAAATAAGGCGTAACATGGCATGAGCCAGGAGAGAATGAGGGAGAGCAGTTTAAGAGAGGCATAGAGGTCTTGGGGGTGCAAAGAAGGGACAAATCACAAGAAGGAAGGATCTATGGAGGAGGTGGTAGCTGGGAGAGGCCTTAGGGAAGGGGGAGATTCTTTCTGCTGGGGAAGAATGAAGCCATTCAAGAAGAGACAGCATGGGGGGAGGGGCAGCCTGACTTCTCCCTGTATCCTCAGGGCCCCTCAGAGATTTGCACTTACCACACTCCTGTACCCTCATCTGCTGACTTATAGGTCTCCCTCACCATACAGACTGTGACCCGAGCAAGAGCAGGAACCATCGATTGTCCATCACCTCATCTCACAACCCTAGCAACAACGTAAGGCCCTCATGGGGAAGGAAAAGGTGAAAGGTCAGTGTTTGACAGGTGGAGGTTAAGGAATCTCCGAGACAGTCCAAGTGGAGATGTCAAAGAGGCAGGTGGATGTCTAGAGGAAAGGTCTGAGCCGCAGGGTCAGATGTGAGAGTTTGGCGGCAGTGGACGTCATGAGAATGGATGAACAGACCCTGGCAAAGCCAGTGGAATCAAATTGACAGGCGGGCCCAGGGCAGAGGTCTGGGAAACAAAATTTTTTGAAATGTGGGCAAAGCGGTTTCTCCAGCGGGGTCTGAAAGAGGAGTGACCTCAGAGAGAAAAAGACCATCGGGAGAGAATGGTGTCACCTGAACAAAGACGAGGGGGTACCAAGAAGAAGGTGGTCACAGTGTCAACAGCTGCAAAATGTCTCTAGGAAAGGAGAATGGGGACAAAAGAGGCTGTCATGTTCACAGATTATTTGGAAAAAGTTCCAACTGCTAATTTTCTATTGCACACCCGTTTACAATGAATAGAAGCCCCCAGGTCCAGCCTAATGAGACTGCGGGGCGTGGAAGGACCTTACAGCTATAATTTCAGACACTGTCAGTAATTTTTAAAACAGCATTATTGATATATAACTCACAAACCATACAATTCACTCATTTAAAGTGTACAATTCAATGGTCTCAGTATCTTCCCATTTATGTGCAACCATCAGCAGTGAATTTTAGAACATTTTCATCACCTCAAAAAGAAACCAAGTACCTTTTAGCTATCATCACTCCTATCCCTCCATAGCTTCCCCCTACCCCCAAGCCTAAGCAACTACTAATTTACCTTCTGTCTCTATAAAAAGCCCAGTTCGGAATGCCTCTTATGAACAGAATCGTATTATAAGTGATCTATTAAAAAAATTTTTTTTTTTATTCTGAATGGCTTCTTTCACTTAGCATACCGTTTTCATGGTTCATCCATGTTATAGTAAATGTCAGTACTTCATTCCTATTTAAAGCTGAATAATATTCCATTGTATGGATATAACACATTTTGGTTATCCATTCACCCTTTGATGGACATTGGGGTTGTTTCCACTTTTTGACTATTATGAATAGTGCTGCTATAAACATTTACGTGCAAATTTTGATGTGGATATATGTTTTCATCTCAGAAGTAGCATTACTGAGTCATATGGTAATTCTGGAGTCCCTGGGTGGTACAAATAATTAACAAGCTTGGCTACTACCAGAAAGGTTCAGAAAGGTCTAGCAAACTCCTTCCAAAAATTCAGCCACTGAAGATACTACGGAGCCATGGGGATGCCGAGAGTAGAAGTGGACTTGATGGCAGGCAACTGGTTTTGGTTTTATGGTAAATCTATGTTTATCTTGTTTTTTTTTTTTTTTTTGAGGAAACTTCACACTGTTTTCCACACCGGCTTCTCCATTTTACAATACCACCAGCAACGTGTAAGTGTTCCAATTTCTCCACGTCCTCACCAACATTTGTTATTTCTTTTTTTTTTTTTTGATAATAGCCATCCTAGTGGGTGTGAAGTAGTGTCTCATTACAGTTTTGATTTGAATTTCCCTAATGAATAGTGAGGAGCTCTAGTGGTGCATCAGTTTGAATCCACCAGCTTCGCCTTGGAAACCCTATGGGGCAGTTCTGCTTTGTCCTATAGGGTCACTATGAGTCAGAATCAACTGGACAGCAAAGGGTTTTTGGTTTTAATGACTAATGAAGGAGCCCTGATGATGCAGTGGTTAAGCTCTCAGCTGCTAACTGAAAGGTCAGCCGTTCTAACCCAACAGCCACTCTGCAAGAGAAAGATGTGGCAGGTTAGAGCCTTGGAAACACTATGAGGTGGTTCTACTCTGTCGTATAAGGCTACTATGACTCGGAATTGACTCAGCGGCAATGGGAAGTGACTAATGACATTGAGCATCTTTTCATGTGGTTATTGGTCATTTGAATTTTGTCATGGATTGAATTGTGTCCCCCCAAAATGTGTGTCAACTTGGCTGGGCCATGATTCCTGGTATTGTGTGATTCGCCGGCATTTTGTCATCTGATGGGATTTTCCTGTGTGTTGTAAGTCCTATCTCTACGATGTTGACGAGATGTGATTAGTGGCAGTTATGTTAATGAGGCAGGACTCAATCTACAAGGTTAGGTTGTTGTGTTTTTTTTTTATAATTTTTATTGTGCTGTAAGTGAAAGTTTACAAATCAAGTCAGTCTCTCACACAAAAACCCATGTACACCTTGCTACACACTCTCAATTACTCTCCCCCTAATGAGACAGCCCGCTTTCTCCCTCCACTCTCTATTTTTATGTCCATTTTGCCAGCTTCTAACCCCCTCCACCCTCTCATCTCCCCTCCAGGCAGGAGATGCCAACATAGTCTCAAGTGTCCACCTGATCCAAGAAGTTCACTCCTCACCAGCATCCCTCTCCAACCCATTGTCCAGTCCAATCCCTGTCTGAAGAGCTGGCTTTGGGAATGGTTCCTGTCCTGGGCCAACAGAAGGCCTGGGGGCCATGACCACCAGGGTCCCCCTAGTCTCAGTCAGACCATTAAGTCTGGTCTTTTTAAGAGAATTTGGGGTCTGCATCCCACTGCTCTCCTGCTTCCTCAAGGGTTCTCTGTTGTGTTCCCTGTCAGGGCAGTGATCGGTTGTAGCCGGGCACCATCTAGTTCTTCTGGTCTCAGGATGATGTAGTCACTGTTTCATGTGGCCCTTTCTGTCTCTCGGGCTCCTAATCACCTTGTGTACTTGGTGTTCTTCATTCTCCTTTGATCCAGGTGGGTTGAGACCAATTGATGCATCTTAGATGGCTGCTTGCTAACGTTTAAGACCCCATACACCACTCCTCAAAGTGGGATGCAGAATGTTTTCTTAATAGATTTTATTACACCAATTGACTTAGATGTCCCCTGAAACCATGGTCCCCAGACCCCTGCCCTCACTACGCTGACCTTCAAAGCATTCAGTTTATTCAGGAAACTTCTTTGCTTTTGGTTTAGTCCAATTGTGCTGACCTCCCCTGTATTGTGTACTGTCTTTCCCTTCACCTAAAGTAGTTCTTCTCTACTATCTAATTAATGAATGCCCCTCTCCCTCCCTCCCCGCTCTTGTAACCACAAAAGAATGTTTTCTTCTCAGTTTAAACTATTTCTCAAGGTCTTGAAATAGTGGTCTTATACAATATTTGTCCTTTTGCAACTGACTGATTTCACTCAGCATAATGCCTTCCAGGTTTCTCCATGTTATGAAATGTTTCACAGATTCCTCACTGTTCTTTATCGATGCGTAGTATTCCATTGTGTGAATATACCATAATTTATTTATCCATTCATCCATTGATGGACACCTGGATTGCTTCCATCTTTTTGCTATTGTAAACAGTGCTACAATAAACACGGGTGTGCATCTATCTGTTCATGTAAAGGCTCTTATTTCTCTAGGATATATTCTGAGGAGTGGGATTGCTAGATCGTATGGCAGTTCTATTTCTAGCTTTTTAAGGAAGCACCAAATCGATTTCCAAAGTGGTTGTACCATTTGACATTCCCACCAGCAGTGTAGAAGTGTTCCAATCTTTCCACAGCCTCTCCAACATTTATTATTTTGTGTTTTTTGTATTAATGCAGCCTGATTGGAGTGAGATGAAATTTCATTGTAGTTTTGATCTGCATTTCTCTAATGGCTAATGATCATGAGCATTTCCTCATATATCTGTTAGCTACCTGAATGTCTTCTTTAGTGAAGTGTCTATTCATATCTTGTGCTCATTTTTTAATTGGGTTATTTGCCTTTCTGCAGTTGAGTTTTTGCACTATCGTGTAGATTTTAGAGCTCAGGTGCTAATCAGATATAAAAAAAAAATCAGATATGTCATAGCTAAAAACTTTTCCCCAGTCTGTAGGTAGTCTTTACTCTTTTGGTGAAGTCTTTGGATGAGCATAGGTATTTGATTTTTAGGAGCTCCCAGTTATCTCGTTTTTCTTCTACATTCTTTATAAAGTTTTCTATACTGTTTATGCCATGTATTTTTTGAGCAGGGTATTGTTCAGTTTCCATGTGTTTGATTTCTTTTCCCTGCTTTTCCTGTTATTGATTTCCACTTTTATGGCCGTACGGTCAGAAAAGATGCTTTATAATATTTCAATGTTTTGGATTCTGCTAAGGCTTGCTTTATGACCTAATATGTGGTCTATTCTACAGAATGTTCCATGTGCACTAGAAAAGAAAGTATACTTGGTTGCTGTTGGGTGTAGTGTTCTGTATATGTCTACGAGGTCAAGTTGGTTGATTGTGGCATTTAGATCTTCTGTGTCTTTATTGAGTTACTTTCTGGATGTCCTGTCCTTCACCAAAAGTGGTGTGTTGAATTCTCCTACTATTCTTGTGGAGTTGTCTATCTCATTTTTCAATGCTGATAGAGTTTGTTTTATGTATCTTGCAGCCCTGTCTTTGGGTGCATAAATATTTAATATGGTTATATCTTCTTGGTGTATTGTCCCTTTAATCATTATATAGGGTCCTTCCTTATCCTTTCTGATGGATTTAACTTTAAAGTCTATTTTGTCAGAAATTAATATTGCCACTCCTGTTCTTTTTTGATTGTTGTTTGCTTGATATATTTTTTTGCATCCTTTGAGTTTTAGTTGGTTTGTGTCTCTAAGTCTAAGGTGTGTCTCTTGTAGGCAGCATATAGATGGATCTTGTTTTTTAATCCATTCTGCCACTCTCTGTGTCTTTATTGGTGCATTTAGTCCTTTTACTTTAAGAGTAATTATGGATAGGTATGATTTTAATTCTATCATTTTGATGTCTTTTTTTGTGTGTTGTTGACAGTTTCTTTTTCCCACTTGATTTTATATGCTGAGTAGATTTTCTTTATATATTTTCCTTTCCTCATATTTGTTGTTGTTGATTTTGTTTCTGCTGAGTCTGTATTTTTACCTTGTATTTTATTTTGATGAGTAGGATAGTTTGTCTCCTTTGTGGTTACCTTATTATTTACCCCTATTTTTCTAAATTTAAAACTAACTTTTATTTCTTTGTATCGCTATATCTTCCTCTCCATATGGAAGGTGTATAATTACATTTCTTATTCCCTCTTTATTATTTTAATGTTGTCTTCTTTTATATAATAACATCGCTATTACTCTGTTTTGGGCTTTTTTTATAATCTTTTTTTTTTGTATTTCCCTGTCTGAGCTGACTTCTGGTCGCTCTGCCCAGTGTTCTAGTCAGGGTTGATACCTGATATTAGTGATTTTCTAACCAAAGAACTCCCTTTAGTGTTTCTTGTAGTTTTGGTTTGGTTTTTACGAATTCCCTCAACTCGTGTTTATCTGGAAATGTCTTAATTTCACCTTCATATTTAAGAGACAGTTTTGATGGATATATGATTCTTGGCAGGCCATTTTTTTCTTCATTTTTTAAATATGTCATCCCATTGACTTCTTGCCTTCATGGTTTCTGCCGAGTAGTCTGAGCTTATTCTTATTGGCTCTCCCTTGTAGGTGACTTTTCCTTTATCCCTCGCTGCTCTTATAATTCTCTCTTTGTCTTTGGTTTTGGCAAGCTTGATTATAATATGTCTTGGTGACTTTCTTTTAAGATCTACCTTATGTGGAATTCGATGAGCTTCTTGGGTAGATATCTTCTAATCTTTCATGATATCAGGGAAGTTTTCTGCCAACAAATCTTCAACAATTTTCTCTGTATTTTCTGTTATCCCTCCCTGTTCTGGTACTCCAATCACTCATAGGTTATTTCTTTTGATAGAGTCCCACATGATTCTTAAGGTTTCTTCATTTTTTTTAATTCTTTTATCTGATTTTTCTTCAAATATATTAGTGCAAGTGATTTATCTTTGAGTTCAGAAATTCTAGCTTCTAGTTGCTCAGTTCTGCTCCTCTGACTTTCTATCGAGTTATCTAATTCTGTAATTTTATTGTTAATCTTCTGAATTTCTGATTGTTGTCTGTCTATGGATTTTTCCAGCTCATTAAACTTTTCATTATGTTCGTGAATAATCTTTCTAATTTCTTCAGTTGCTTAATCTGTGTGTTCCGTGGCTTGTTCTGTGTATTGTCTCATTTCCTTCCTGATGTCTTGAAGGGTTCTGTATATTAAACTTTTGTATTCTGGCTCTGGTAATTTCAGGAATGCACTTTCATCTAAAAGATCCCTGGATTCTTTGTTTTGAGAGCCTGTTGAGGTGATCATGGTCTGTTTCTTTATGTGACTTGATATTGACTGTTGTCTCCGAGCCAAATATAATTTGTTGTATTAGTTTCTGCTTGCTGACTCTGTCATAGCTGCTTGCTTTGTTTTGTTTTTTTATACCCCTATGGGTTGCTTGAGTGAGCTAGTGTGATTATTTTCGCCTTTGGAGCTCTGATGTCCTGTCCCTAGCTGGCTAGAGCTGTTATCAGGAGTCCATTCAGTTTTCTTGTATGAATTCAGCTCAGGTTTCCAGGTAGCTGATATCAAGTGTGTGGTACAGGCTCTGTCCTACAGTCTTAGAGGGGTAGGGTTGATTGGCATGTATACCGGTATCTGATTGCAGCAGGGGGTCACGCTTTGAACAAGGCGGGGGCTGAGAACCGACCCACAAGTGTCTCTGAGGAAAACACGTCTCTGTTCCGTAGATCGTGCTGGTGGGTGGATTCTGCAGAGGGACCATGGGCACCCAAAGTTTTTGGTTGCAAGGACTGGGAGGTACCAGTTATCTTTGGACCCCTTTTTCAGGTGGCTAGGTGACCTGAGTGGAGCTACCAGTCCTTAGGTCCCTGATGTGGGTAGGTGAGGACCCTGTTTAATAGGCAAAGCAATGTCAAACACCCACCTCTCTGCCACACAGCTGAAATGGTTGGAGTCTGCCAACAAGGGCCTATTCTCCCAAAATAGGCCCACACAGATCCATGCAGAAAGGAAAGGTGTTAAAGGTCCATGGATGATTTATGCCTGGACAGGAGCCGCTTCTGTCCTGAGCTCCCCCAGTTAATGGAGCTAGCAAATTATCTTTTCCCCCCAGTTGCAATTTTTTTCCTTCTCCAAGGCCGGGAGGTTGGCTCTAGGTGCTCACCAGGGTCTATCTCAGGCCCAGGGATTCAGCCGCTGAAGCCGGCTTGGGGGTGGGGGGTGTGTGGTAAAATAGATGCAAGTACTTAGCTTTTGCCGAGAGTACCGTTCTTCCCAGGCTCCTGAGGTGTGAGTGGGGTGTGTGGCTGGCTGCTTCTCCCTGAGGAAACTGCGGCCAAATGCTATGACCATCCCGCCACAGCCGCCGCCACTCCGGGAATGCTGCCTGAGGGCTCCCCACGATTCAGGTCCGGTAACTCTTCTCCACTTCTGGACAGTCTCTTCCTCCCCCTGTCCCTCAGTTTGTTGTCTAAGCTTGCCTTTGATGCTCAAGGCTCCCAGCTTGTCACAAGTATACTCATTTCACTTGTTTTTTTGGGTCTCTGTTGTAAAGAGGGCTCGATGGAAGCGTCTGTCTATTCTGCCATCTTGGCTCCGCTTCTGATTAGGTTGTGTTTTAAGCCAATCTCTTTTTAGATATAAAAACAGAAGTGAGCATAGAGACATGGGAGCTTCATACCATGAAGAAAGCAGCACAGGGAGCAGAGTGTATCCTTTGGATACAGGGTTCCTGCACAGAGAAGCTCCTAGACCAGGGAGAAGATTGATGGCAAGGGCTTTCCCCCAGAGCAGACAGAAAGAGAAAGCTTTCCCCTGGAGCTGACACCCTGAATTTGGACGTCTAGGCTACTAGACTGTGAAGGAATAAATTTCTCTGTGTTAAAGCCATCCACTTATGGTATTTCTGTTATACCGGCACAAGATGGCTAAGACATATATCTTCTTTGGAAAAATACCTATTCACGTACTTTGCCCTTTTTTCAATTGGGTTATTTGTCTTTTTATTATGGGTTTTTAAATGTTGTAATGTTTGAGTTGTAATTGGCATTGCTTGTTAACAGGAGAGATGCCAGCAGGTAGAGACAGGCAAAGGTTGTTTTGAATTGCAAGAAAAGGGAACAAATGGGGATTTAGAGAATTACACTGTCAGTATGACCTTGAAGCCTGACAAGATGTTTCATAACAGGAGTGAGAGATGACTCCAGGTTTTAGGACCAGGCTACTGGCTGATGTTGGGAATATCAAAATAATGCAGAAGCCAGGGCAACAGCTTCGGAGGAAAGATGAAGACTGTAGTTTTGATATCTTGGGCCTGAGCTGATGCTGGGCTATGCAAATGTAAACTCTGGAGACAAGAACATCAGAATGCAATCATCAATTGACTTGGGAGCCAGGTTCTCAAAAGTGGGCATCCTTACAAAATGAAATGTGTCATATTTTGTTAACAATTCTGAAGGTAGTCTATCTAGCCATAATCTCCAGGAGATTTCCTTTCTCTTCTATTTTACTTATTCAATACATTCATCTTCCTTAAAAAAAAAAAAAAGACTTAAAAGAGCCTCTTTCTCCCCACTCCTTGTTGATTCATTTGTTCATTGTAATCATTCCAGCCACAAATGTGTATTGATGGTCTACTGTGAATTTGGCCCAATTTCAAGTAACAAAGGCACATCATATTTCTATCTAGTCTTCCTGAAACACATATGCAGAATGCCTGGTACCAAGTATGTTCTTAGTAAATGTTAATTTCCCTTCTGAGTTCAAATTCAAAATGTCTAAAACATATTTAATCAACATCCTCTACCTCCCCACCATACTTTGCCCAGTACCTGGTCCTTGTACCTTCTCCACCTAAACTTGAATTTGGCTTTTGTATGTCTTCCTTATACTATTACAAAGTAACCAAATAACCCCTGATTCAAAGATGAAAACTTAATAAGACTTCTGCTTAAAGATGATGACTTGAAAGTAGGCATTTAACCTTGTTTCACTCAAGAGACCCTTCTGTAAGGGCAACTGAAGAATTTCTAAGCATAATCCTATCAGCACAAAGAGAATGAGAGAGTAGGCAAGAGAAAAATATACAATTTGAAACCTGAAAACTGATGGGAAAAGGCATCTGAAAAAGCTGAACCCTATGGCAGCAGTGAAGAAAACCAAAGAGCATCATTACTCAGCAGAACCCCCAAAAGCACAGGAAATGGCAGTCTCATGGTATGTATACAGTGTGGGTGAAGATGGAGTTAAAAACAGGAGCATTTACTGACAGTCTGGTTCAGAAGCAGTTGTACCTCCCCCAGACTGGGGATCATTTTCTGTATAGCAAAGACCTCTCAGGTGGGTGCACCTGGCAGAGTTGACAGTGGAGGGCCCAATACAGCAAATAGGCAGAGTAACTGAAAATTGACATAATGAATTGAAGACCCTCTCCCAGATTTCTTCCCCCTCTAACTGTCAGGCATGCATAGGGAAGGAAGTGTATATTCTCTGGGGAATCTGACCAACATAAGAGAAAGAATTTAAAGATACTGACATTGGGATTTCCCCAAGGAGATAGTCTGGCAGATCTCCCTAGAGTGAAGACCACAGCAAACAAGGCCCACTCACACTCACATTGTTTTGGTCAGCTTTGTAGTGTCCCACTCTTAATTATGAGCAGACAACCAAATGCCATTAAGCATTTGAGGAAACATGTAACATGAAAGGCAGAGATTCAATTAACAAACAGAAAATAGCAACTGAGAAGACAAGAAGGCAGGTAGGGGGAAGAAAACGTTTTACGAAATCATTTGACTTAGTTATGTATTGCTGAATAACAAACCACCTGAAAACAAGTGTTCATGAATCCCTAAGCGAGCAACTTAAACATGGACAGTATTTTCGCTAGTCTCATTTGCAATCACGTATGAGGCTGCAGTCATCTGGCAGCTCAGCTGGGGTTGATGGTCTAAGATGGTGTTATTCACTTGGATGGTGGTTGGCAGGCTGTTCTCCATACATTTCCAGCAGGCTAGCTCAGTCTCAAGCATGTCGTGGTCTCATTAGAAAGCGGCAAGCCCCGGTGTGCAGGCACTTTTTAAGTCTATGCTTGGTCACACTTGCTAATGTTCCATTGGCCAAAGCCAATTGGGAATAGGGTTTTCTTTGTTATGTTAATGAGGCCATATGAGTTTAGGGTGTGTCTTAAGCTAATCACTTTTGAGATATAAAAGCAGATTAGACACAGAAGCAAGCAAGCACAGATGGGGGAAGATCGATGCCAGGCCACATGAAGATTGCCAAGGAACAGAAACCGAAAAGAGATGAGGACCTTTCCCCAGAGCCAACAGAGAGAGAAAGCCTTCCACTAGAGCTGGTGCCCTGAATGCAGACTTCTAACCTCCTAAACTGTGAGAAAATAATTCTCTGTTCTTTAAAGCCACCCACTTGTGATATTTCTGTTATAGCAACTCTAAGGAACTAATACGCATGGCCAAGCTCAGATACAAGGGACAGAGGACAAAGCTCCATCTTCTCATGGGAGGGGTTTGGATTTTTTCCTAAGCACACTGGAAAAATTATGAGCAGGGAAGTGGCATGAAGTAGATTATCACTTTAAAGATAACCAGCTGTTGGTGGAGAATGGATTGCGTACCGAGCAGGAGTGGGTGCAGACAGACCAGACAAGAGAGGAGCAATGGCAGTACCAGTGGAGGAGGTGAGAAGTCAAAGGATCTAGGACATATTATGGAAGTGGAGGAGGAGAATTTGCTGATGGGTTGGATGGAAGCGGAGTAAGGGAAAAAGAGTAATCAAGGGAAAAGCGTAATTTTTGTCTCATGTTCCACTATTTATCCATGCCTTGAAAACAAATGCTTAAAACCTCACTCCACCCTCCTCCGAATAACTCTCTCTTTTTCCTACAACCTCCTCTTTCTGACATAGTGTCTGAGAGGATTAATGAGATACATTAAGCGATCACTTGATTAATCTCCAATCAACCAGTTCCCCAGACTAGTCTGTACCACCCCATTCCTCTGTAAAACATGCTAACACACACAGCAAGCTAACTGCTCTTGACTAGTGGGCCACGCCCTTCATGCCTCAGAAGTCCTGTTTTCCCCAGCAGAGTTGCAAGATTATTAACAAGCATTTGTCTTTCTTCCCAAGCTTGTTTATTCCATTTGTATTCATAATTGTATTACTTAATCTAATTCATTGTTACATTCACCCTAGGAAATGTGAGTGTGGGAAGAAATGTTTCTATGAGAAATAAGTTGAATGTTTAGAAAGGATGTGAAAGAAGCAAGTTGCTTTTAATATGCTATTCAGTTAGTTGTGAGAGAGACATCCACAAAAGACGGGAATTCATTAAAAACAAGCAACCAACCTAGAAGGGTTCTATACTCAGATTGCTTTGCAAGTGTTTTCACTGTCTTGGACAACTATAAAGAAATGATGAGTGTATTTTATGGCCCAGCACTCCAAAAAGTGTAGCTGTTCAAAGAAATGGTCTTGGTACTACTTCAAAAGGAAGCGAAATGTACATACAGCTGTTTTAAGATTAAATAAAATGTGTAAATCAGGTATGTATCATTTTAACACTCATTCCTTACTGTCACTAACGGTTTTCCTGAGCTGAGCAACTATTAGTTGGGATCATATCAGACAAGAGGGCTGCTACTTCTTACATGCAAAGGACCCAGCTCATATTAAACCCTCAGTCAACAGAGGTACTCAGTAAATGCTGGATGAACTGAACAGAGCTGAAGTAGACTGAAGAAGTAGCTATCTCATCGTCCAAAGCAGAACCTCAGCATCACTTCGATGCCTTCCTCTCTTCCTCAGCGCTGTATCTAACCAGTTATGAAATTCAGCCAATTCTGTTCCACAAATATCTTTGGAATCTTCTAAACGTTTTCATTTTCATTGCCACAGCCTTGTTTCAGGCTCTTATCACTCACCTTTTTCCTTTGCAATCATTTGGCACTATAGGTATAGTGAACTCTGAAATCCCTGGCATGATATGCCAAGGTCCTCTACATTGGAGCTCCAAATTCTGTTTCCAGCCCTACCTCTCCCGACTCCCACTATGCACCACCCCCTCAGCTTATGGTCCAACCATAAGGGCCTTCCACGTCCCTTTCTTTGAAACCAAAGAAATATTCGTTGCTCATTGCTTTTGCTCACAATGTTTTTTTCTACCTTTAACAACGCTTTTACTTCCTGAACTACATCTTATTGCTTCCTTCTTACCCAGGGATGGATTACACAATAAGCAGAGTATGCACGGGCTTACTTGTGCTTACTAATCTGTACTACACAATTTCACCACATGAGTGAAACCCATGTGAAATTGTGACTACACATTAGTAAGTAAACATAATTAAGACCTTGCATACCTTCCTTACTGGTTAATTAGCCCCTGCTCTTAACCCTTTGTATATCAAAGCCTACTCACCCATCGGAGTCTGATTTAAATGCCCCCACTAAGCTCTCCCTGACCTCTGAGAAAGAATCAATCAATTTCTCCACCAAACTCCCATTGCCCTTTAATTATATTTTTCTTATGACACCAGGAGATAGTGTCATTTAGGGGGAAAACTGGAGTCAGGTAGACTTTTAAAATCACAGTTACAATGCTCTCTAGGTATCTGACTTTGGGCATGTTATTTAACTTCTCCATGCCTTAATTTCCTTTTTGGAAAATGAGGATGATGACAATACCTACCTCCTAGAGTTGTCTATGAGTCAGAATCAACTCGACAGCAAAGGGTTTGGTTAAAGTTGTTGTGAGAATTAATAAGGGAACATTCAGAAAGTGCCTGGCACATTATAAGAGCTTAAATATTATATCCCTCATTTATTTCTGCAATGATCTGTGTGTTAGAGCTATCTCTGTATCTGATTTCTTTATCTCTATATTTGTACCTGTGAAACATATATATCTATATAAACCAAAACCAAACCTGTTCCTACTCATAGTGATCCTATAGGACAGAGTAGAACTGCTCCATAGGGTTTCCAAGGAGCAACTGGTAGACTCAAACTGCCGACCTTTTGGTTAGTAGCCATAGCTCTTAACCACTGCGCCACCAGGGCTCCATTTGTATCTATAGCTATCTATGTATCTATATCTACCTTACAGTCTTCTCTACTAGATTTTTAGAAGAACACTAGATCTTCAATGACAAAGGACCCCGCCTTATTTTCTTTGTGTCTCATAACATCTAGCCCAGTGCCTAGCACAATGTAGGTGCTCAATAAATATTTGTTGAATGAATAAAAAATTAGTATATTCTCAATGAATGTATGTCAGATGCACTGAATAACTCCATTAAACATTGATATTCTGATTACAGGGTGAAGCTAAGCTAGAGAAACGAGCAGAAATATAATCACCTCTTACTTCCAGTCCAGCCTTCACCAACTTTATCATTGTCATCACCACCATCATTTCTCTCTTATTGCACTCTGCTGCCTATGGAACCTTTATTCCAAAGAGATAAAAGTACCTAATTACCTTTACAATTGTTCTACCTTATAATTAATCAAAGCCAGCTGGGAAAGCATGTGGAAAATTCCATTTTTCAGTCAAAATCTTTTCCTAGAATTGTCTGTGCAATGGCTTGAGAAGACGGTCCATCACTCTGACAGTGTAGATCCCTAAGTCAATGCAAACTGGCTGAACAACTGACTGCATGGACAGCACATGGAAAAGACACAGCACTCACTTGGAAAGCGCTCAATGTCATGGCCAAGTGTAACTATAAATAAACGCATAAATAAGTACACAAGACAAAGGGCCACAGATGATTCAATTCTGGTATTCATCATTCCAATACATATTCCAAGATCAAACAATTAATAAGTGCAGCCAAAGGCATCTTCAGCTTTGCAAAACAATTGGATATTTCTTCAGTTAATGCAAAGACCTCACGAAATAAAATATCAGAGCAACACATATTGAGTCACTGAAAAGCCGTACCCTTTGTCAAAATAATATGAATCCTCAGAATTTATTCTCACAAAATCATTTCAAAAGAAGAAAAAAAAATCAATATGCACAGAAATAAATGCTGAAGTGTTTTGTTTTTTAAAAACAAGAGCAAACTCATGGAAGCAATTCAAATATTCAACAATAAAGAAATGGTTATTTTAAAAGGGTGAGTTATGTGACCTCTCTGTGCTTCAGTTCCCTTATGTATGATGTGGAAATAATATTTACTTTATTGTTTGAGGGGATTAAATTAATTAACCCAGGTAATGTATATCCATCCTCAGTGGGGTTCCAAGAGCTTTGCCTTATTATTAAACCCCCGTTTTCACTTGAGCTGTTTTGAAGCCTTCTATTTCTCTCCATTCTTTCCAAGGACAGGTTTTTCATACCAAATTTCATATGAATTTATGCCAGCTTGATTTTTTTTGAGCTCAAGACAGAAATATTACAAGTCACTACTTGTTATACTGAGCCTGATTCTTTGTGCACCTACTTTCTGAGCTCCTATCCTCTGTCAGAAAACACTGGTGGTGTAGTGGTTAAAAGCTACAGCTGCTAACCCAAAGGTTGGCAGTTCAAATCCACCAGGCGCTCCTTGGAAACCCTATGGGGCAGTTCTACTCTGTCATATGGAGTCACTATGAGTCAGAATTAACTTGACGGCGATGGTTTTTTTCTTTCTTCTTCTTCTTTTTTTTTTTTATCCTGTGTCAAGCATTATGCTGTACCCTGTTGGGGAGACAAAACCTTGTTCCACATCCTTCTACCCTAGATTACTGCCACCATAAGGCACAGATGACTTTGTGAGGACAAATCAGTGGAAAAGAAGAGGCCAACTATAGACTATAGTTAGCTGAGGAACTTCTGCTAATCGAGCATGTGAACACAAGATCCTGCAAACTCTTCTTTCTAGATTCTAGAGATATAGAAATCTAGACTCTAGAAGCACTGCTATGCAGATTAGAGAAATAGGTTGGCAGCTAGAGGGAGATACAGGGTGGTGGGAAACTATGTTTTATATTTTGTCCTATGGTGGGAGAGACTGTGCATGTTTAAATGCTCCTAAGAATGAACAAGGAAGCCAGTAGACAAGACTGAACATACAGGAGATAGATTCATTTATGAATTAAATTCCCTGAAGAGGTCTTAAGAAATGGGATTTGCCTCAGGCTGAAGGAAGAGTACCTCTTCAATTGTGACTGGGGAGGGGAGGGGATGGAGCAGGAACCCAGAAAGCTGTAGACAGCTGGAATGAACCAGGGCTATGGTTTTGCCAGGCAAAACACAGGACAGTGAAGGATCAAAGGAGGCAAAGAGTTTTAAGCAGTAACTTATTAAGAAGAAGGTCCCTGGGTGGTGCAAACGGTTTGTAGTCAGTGTGATGGTTAACGTTATGCGTCAAATTGGCTAGAATATGGTTCTTAGCAGTTTGGCAGACCCTAGGTAATCACCTTCCATAATGTGATCTGATGGGAGCAGCCAATCAGTTGAAAGTGGAGTTTCCTTGGTAGTGTGGCCTGCATTCAGTATATAAATGAATATTACAGCAAAGCGCCCTCTCTCTCTCTCAACCCTGCAATTTTCTCATTGTCTGACCTCCAGTTCTTAGGATGTAAACCAGCAGAGGCCTCCAGCCTGTCACCTGACCTGCAGATTTTGGATTCACTAACCCCCACAACCCAGTGAGCCAGAACAGGCCTCCAGGAACCATGTGAGCCAGCAGAGGTCTTCAGCCTCTTGCCTGATCCATGGATCTGGGACTTGCCAGCTCCCACAATTGTATAAGCCATTTCCTCATAATTGCATGAGTCATTTTCTTAAAGTAAATTTTTCTCTATATATGTCTATATATGCTTCACTGGTTTGGCTCCTTTAGGAGAACCCAGGCTAAGACAGTCGGCTAGTAACCAGAAGGTTGGTGGTTCAAATCCACCCAGCAGTACCATGGAAGAAAGCCCTAGTGATCTGTTTCTGTAAGACTAGAGCCACTGAAAACCCTAGGGAGAGCAGTTGTACCCTGAAACAAAAGGAGCTGCCATGAGTAGGAATCACCTTGACTTACTTTTAGTTTTTTTTTATTTTTTTAATCAAGGAGATATATCCAACACCTAGGTTAACATAGTAGAAGGGGTGAAGAACAAAAAAGACTGATGATTTGGGAGAAAACGGAAGAGTATAAAGTTGGGAGATATCAAATGGGTTTAAGGCAGCAGGTGTAGAAGGAGAGAGGGAGACAGAGAGAGAGAAACGAAAATAGCAACAAGAGCTAGAGCTAGCACTTACTGTGTGCCAGCCGTTGTCCTAAGGAATCAACTCAGAACAACCCTGAGAGGTAGGTACTTTTATTTTTCATATTTTAAACAAGAGGAGACTGAGGGGCAGAGTGGTTAAATCATGCATGCAAGGTCACACAGTTAAAAAGTGGCACAGCTGTGGCCAGCCGGGCCCAGTCTCTGTTCTGACACTGTTATATGGGGCAGCAAGGGGGAGTTGAATTTGTTATTGCAGGTGAGCAGTAATGGGTGATGATGAGGCCTAGGGCTGGCATAGAAGTGGCTGGCTGAAATGGAGAGGAGGTTGTTTCCAGTCCCCAACAGCTGTTCTGTCCTTTCCTTCCACTGTGCATGCTTTTAAGCCAGGACTTCAGTAGCCTGAGGACCTGCTGGTGGTCATAATAACTGCTGCCTCGTGGTCCTTTGGGACCAGCTGGGCTATGGCTGGAGACTCAGTGGAGAAAGTGACCGTAGAGGTGAACCTAGAGGAGCCGCACTAGGAAGCTCACATGGAAAGCTCCATCCACATTCAGAAAGCAGGAGTGCATCCCAAAATGTACAGGTACGACACATCTGTTCCCTAACCCCACGCCTCGTTTTTCAAAATCTTCACTGTGAGTTTTCTTTTGCCAGGTGTTCTCTGTGATTCCAGTTGAATGTTTGTCGTTGCTCTGAGAATGTCAGTTTGGGGCATCACAACTGAAGCAGCCCTGCTTTACAGTCACATCATTAGTGGGAATCCGACAAGTCTCTGTCACCCCAGCAAACGTGTGGAGCCCTGGGTTCAAAGCTCCGGCCTTGAAATACAGCTATTTGAGTTAGAAGGTTGCTTTATTATGTGTTTTCTCTTCAGAGTGCTGGTGCTAAGAAAACTAAGCACACGGTATCTCCTCCTCTGAGGAAGCTGTTAAATAAACGCCTTAGAGCTTTCCAGCATTTCACTTTGCCAGCATGGGGGTGTGAAAAGAGATTGTGTTTGTGTCCAAGCTATGCCACTTACTAACTGTGGGGCCCTGCCCACATTACTTGAACGGCCCGAGCCTCAGTTTTCTCAACTGTAAGATGCAGATAGTAATAGTGTGAATGAGATCTTTCCCGAAGAGCCCTTAACAGAGCCTGGCTCATAGTAACAACAACAACAACAAAGCAACCCGTTGCTGTCTGGTCAACCCCAGCTCATAGTTACGCCGTGTGTGTCAGAGTAGAAATGTGCTCCACAGGCTTTTCAATGGCTGTGATCTTTCAGAAGTAGATCACCAGGCCTTTCTCCCAAGGTGTCTCTGGGTGGATTCAAACCACCAATCTTTCAGTTCGAAGCCGGGTGCTTAACCATTTGTGCCACCCAGGGACTCCTGGCTCATGGTAAGACCTCTTAAATGGCAGTAGTAGTAGTAATTGGTGTTGTTACACTTATTGTTTATATTTCCTCACTGCCCATTCACTCAATCTCCTTCCTGTTTCTGCACCACCACTGGAAAAGCTCCCACAAAAAGTCACTAACATTGACCTTGATGCTAGAGCTAATGAATACTTCTCCGTCCACATCTAACGGGACCTCAGGCAGCATTTGACACCAACGACCTTTCCTTCCTTCTGAAGCACATTCCTCATTTGGCTCCACAGTTACCAAAAAACCAAAACCCATTGCTGTTGAGTCGATTCCAACTCATAGCAACCCTATAGGGCAGAGGAGATAGAACTGCCCTATAAGGTTTCCAAGGCTGTAGTCTTTATGGAAGCAGAGTGCCACGTCTTTATCCTGTGGAGTGGCTTGTGGGTTAGCAGCTGAGCTCTTTAACCACTGTGCAACCAGGGCTTCTTGACAGTTTCCATCTAGTAACTCCTAACTATGTGCCAGCACTATTCTAAGTGCTTGACATGAATATCTCACATACCTATACAATTGATCCTCTTCTTAGACCCATTATACAGATGGAGGACAAGAGGCACAGATAATTGACTTCACCTTAGATCATAGAGCTAGTGAGTGATGGAGCTGGGATTCAGACTCAAGTTCGAGGTTCCTCAGGTTACTGTCCTAGACCCTCTTCTCTTCTCACCTCACTCTACAAACTTAGCCCACATGATCTTACCCATTTCCTGACTTCAGAGGCCATTTTTAGTGTTTATACATTCCAAGTACTGTGTGTGTATGTGTGTGTGTGTGTGTGAACTTCTTTAATCCCAGAAATAGCAGCCTTATGAAATAGATACTATGACTCTACCGTTGTATCTAATTTACATGGAAGAAACTGAGACTCAGAGAGGTTAAGTAAGTTGCTAAAGTTTACTAGTAAATGACTGTCATGATTTGAACCCAAGCCTATCTAATTCTAAAACCATTTCTCCTGACATTACACTACAGTACCAAAAACAAACAAATGAATGAGTTGCCCATCAAGTCAATTCTGACTTATGGCAACCCCATGTGTTTCAGAGTAGAACCATGCTCCATAAGGTTTCCAGTGGCTGATTGTTCAGATGTAGATCACCAGGCCTTTCTTCCAAGGTATCTCTGAGTAGTTTTGAACCTCCGACCTTTCAGTTAGCAGTCTAACACTAAAAGTTTGCACCACTCAGGACTTCACTACAGTACAAAAAAAAAAAAAAAACTGTACAGTTTCCAAATAATGCCCTCTCCAACTTCCTCTGAAGGTGGAGCCAACATAACACCATAAACAGAAGCACTACACCATGCTTCCACAGCGAAGACCCAGAAAACTAAGTAAAACAGAGACAAACATCAAACCTGGGACCCTAAGCATCAAATGAAGAAATAAAGAACTCAACCAAGCACCAAATGGAGTAAGAAACTCACAGAGAACAGAGAGTGAAGAGACACACAAGCATAGGTCCGCTATCAGCTAATGCAGCACAGATTCACCATCTTGAGCTCCTGTTGGAGACTGGTGGACAGGGAGTACGGGAAAGCAGATTTGCAGGGCTCCCAGCAGGAGACAGAACACCTGGAAACCAGTGATACACGCTTTCCCACCCCCCACCATTCTTTACCCTGCTTGGCCTCCGCCAGCTCCTGGCAGGCCTCAGTCGCTAGGCTGGGAGATGCCAGCTCCACGCCATTTGCATTCACCCTACACACAACAGCTAGCTCCTTTAGTGCCATTTCTTTGTTGCTAATGTTGTTTTTTTCACCTTCTTTTGGTTTCTTCCCTGCTTCTCACCTCCTCCCCCTCCTTTCTTTCTAACACCTGGCTCCATGTGCCATCTTTGCTTCTTCTTGACAGGCTGTGAAGTGCCACTCAGCTGGGGAACTGCTTCCCCAGTTCACGCCACCACGCTGGTGGGACCCTTGGGACATTTTTGTTTGTTTGTTTGTTTTTCTTTTTGTTCTTCACTTCTCAATTTCTTATCTCTCTCTACTTACCTTCTTTTCCTGTCTCCTGAATACCTGGCACTGTGTGCCATCTCCTCCCTTTCTAGTTGGGCTGTACCCCAGGGCCTCGGAGCCACTTCTCGGGTCACCAGTGGGACCCCTGGAGGCATTTCTTTTTTTATTATTTTTATTTATTTATTTCTCTTTTTCTTTTTTCCTTTTAGCGTTTTCTCATTTCTCAGTTTCTCATCTCTCCACTCCAATGGCACCCTCCTTTAGCACTTCTTTTTTTTTGGCTCCTGTTTCTCTCCCTCTCTCTCTTCTTTCCTATATCCAACTTAGTACCATACATCACAACCTCCCCCCTCCGTCCTCCCTATCTGCACCATGTACTGACATCACACCCCTGAGCAGCACAGGCACAGCCTACCAGAACCTGCCCTGCACTGACCCCCAGCCCATCCTGTCGGCCCCAGCACATGCCACAAACAACCCCTCCCAGCCCCACCCCTTCAGCTGGACCTGCCCTGCTGCACCATAGAAGAGTGACTAGCCCTGCCCATTGGACAAGGAAGTGAAAAGTATCGTGCCCACAGATGAACAAAGAACACGCAGTCTGCCTGCTCAGAAATAACCAAATAAAACAAAAAAGCTGGTTGAAAAAAATCTACAATCAATAAATGAAGAAAATAACTACTGAATGTCCTGAAGATAGTAGACAATATCAAAACATATTTAAAAAAAAAAAAAAAAAAAAGGACAGGATGGTTCCAGAAAACATCCAAAATAAAACATCAAATGACTTTCCGGTAGAAGAAAAGGTACTGGAACTACCCGATAGGGGATTCAAATCTCTAATATTCAGAGCTATCCAAGAGTTGAAGCAAAAAGCAGACAAAAATGAGGAAAAAAATAGACAAATTCATGGAAAAGGCAGATAAAACAATGGAAGAATTCAAGAAAATAATACAGGAACAAAATGTCAAAATAAATTCACAACTAGAAATCATACAAAAACAACAGTTAGAAATCCAAAAGGTAAACAATAAGATTTCAGAAATGGACAGTGTCATAGGGTCTGACAAGCAGATTTGAAACAATGGAAGATAGGATCAGCAAAACTGAAGACAAATACTTAGACACCACTTTGAGGAAAAATCAGAAAAAAAGAATGAAGAAACCCTGAGAATGATGTAGGATACATCAAAAGCAAAATTTTTTGAGTGATCTGAGTTCCAGATTGGGGAGAAAACAGAAAACACAGAGAGGATCATCGAAGAAGTGCTGACAGAAAACTTCCCTAATGAAAGATGAAAAGCTAACCATCCAAGAAGCTCAAGAAACCTCATAAAGGATAGGCTCCAAAAGAAGATCACCAAGGCATATCATAATCACACTTGCTAAAACTGAAGACAAAGAAAGAATCCTGAGAGCAGCTCCAGAAAAACGAAAAGTCACATACAGAGGGAAACAATAAGACTAAGCTCTGATTACTTGGCAGAAACCATACAGGCAAGAAGACAATGGGATGACATACATAAAACCTTGAAAGAAAAAAATTGCCAGCAAAAAATAATATACCCTGCAAGTTCTCGTTCAAATATGATGGTGAAATTAGGACATTTCCAGATAAACAGAAATTAAGGGACTATGTAAAAACCAAACCAAATTTACAAGAATTCTTAAAGGGAGTCCTTCAGTCTAAGAACAAACAACATCAGACCACAGCCTGAATCAAGGATGCAAGATCACACCAGCCAGATACCAAACTAGGAAATGAACTCTCAAGGACTATCCAAAACCAAAAGATTTACGACAGGGAACCAGAGAGGCTAATCGGTAACTGAAAACAACATGAGAATAATAAAAGAGGGAATAAACAGTATAGATATAGAACTTTCAAATGGAGAGGAAGGCAAGGTGATACCAAGTAATAAAAGACTGGTTCAAACCTAGGAAGATAAGGGTAAAGTTCAAGGTAACCACAAAGAAAGTTAACAAACCCACTCATCGAAATAAAGAAGAAAAATCTCAGCAAAAAAAAAATCTACAAAAAACAACTTCATCTGAGATTGAAATACACTAGGCCCAAGTGAAACTCTGGTGGTGTAGTGGTTAAGTGCTACTGCTGCTAACCAAAAGGTCGGCAGTTCAAATTTCACCAGGCTTTCCTTGGAAACTCTGTGGGGCAGTTCTGCTCTGTCCTGTTGGGTCTCTATGTGTTGGAATCGACTCGAGGGCAGCGGGTTTGTTTGTTTGTTTGTTTTAAGTGAAACTTGGCTGCTAACCGAATGGTGAGCAGTTCACCAGCTACTCCTTGGAAACCCTGTGGGGCAGTTCTATTCTGTCCTACTGGGTTTCTATGAGTCAGAATCGACTCAATGGCAGTGGGTTTGGTTTGTTTTTTTATGGTTAAGTGAAACTCAGCTATAAAGTTTACTGAAACATTGATGTTTGTATTCAGTTGTAACTTTGCAAGAGCGGACCTGGATGTGCAGACCTGCTAGCCTCAAATTCTAGCTCTGAAATAAGGAAGACCATCCCAAAGCCCCTTCATAAACATCAGCCAGGAAGAGCCCAGGTGGAAACATTCAGACTTCCTCCTTAAGGGGCAGGGCCAGGAGACTGGGAACTAGGGTTGTAGCTTTTATGCTGCAAATAAAATAAACTCTGGCCTCAAACCTCTGATAACCAGGATGCCCACTCATGTACTTCTTACAGAAGGGGTGCAGCGTGTGCCCTCCTCACCCACAGTGTGACGACAGTTGTACCTATACCTCCTAAGACAGAACACAGGGCCATTCTAGGGAACTTGGCAATGAGTGCAGCTGCTGGAAGAAATTCCAACGATTTCATGATTCAGCATTTCTCTATACGAGATTCTTCTGAAGAGAATAAATAACTCACACTAAATTGTAGTTACTAGAAAGATACTTTAAGCCTGAAGTTGGAATTAATACCATTAATGTCTAAAACCACCTTAAAGGAGGAAAAGCAAATATTTTGACTTCCCAAAAAATACTTTACAAGGCTTTTATGTAGCTTACTCAACAGTCTTTAAATTAATAGTGATTTCTACATGAGAATGAAATATGATGTATAATTTTTACATTAAAATGAAATCTTATATAATTAAGAGGTTTACTGAGTGTTCTCACATTTTGGGGTGAAATGGAAGGTTATGAATTCAGAAGCTTATTAAACTGGATGAGTGACTGCTAGATCTGTTTCTTAAGTATGAAATATTTATACTCCTGGTATCATAGACCATACAGTATTTATGCAAGATGTGCAATGAAATCTATATTCAATATTTGGGCAGCATGACAAGGGAAAAAATCCATCCCCTAAAACGATCTTCGATTTTAGGCATTACCTCAGAATTACACATAAAGCTCTAAATTCAAGAAGAAGCAAGGTTTTTGTTTTTTTGTTGTTGTTGTTGTTACTTGAATTACCAAAGAATTTGCAGGTTTTTAGTCACTTTGCCAGTTGGGCTAGCCAGTGTTTCATTAAGCACCTCTCCACCTGGACAATAATGTGCTACAGACCCTTGCCCACCCCCACCCCCACTTGCCTATTTTTAGAAAGAAATTCATTTGTCTTTAAACATTAAAATACAACTGAATCCTTTATCACCACTGCCAGGTTTGGAGGTCTTCCAGCAGAGCCCAGATTATAAACTAGTGAAAAGGCAGCTTCCTAAAGGTTCTTTGGTTTGTTCTCTTTTAACCACATAGGTGAAAATCAAATGAAGTCCTAAACCAGAGTGTTCTCAAACTACACCCTACATATAAGAATCCCCTGCCTGTTCTTCCGCCCACCCACACATGCTGAATCCCTGACCAGGTCTAAGTTGGGACCAGGGAATCCGCATTTTAACAAGCTTGTTTTTTTTAGTCCAAATGTTTCTGATGCAAGCAGTCCCCAGATTTCCCTTTGAGATGATTTTCCCTGAGATTCTTCCCCTCGTACTCAGGCATTATTTTTTAGTATGATTTAGTATACTTTTTAGTACAAGCCGTGTTGAAAAAAAAAAAGGAGTTTGGGTACTGGAGCAGCCAGCCTTGGTTGAACTGTAAACTCATTGCCCTTGAGTCAATTCTAACTCATAGGGACCCTATAGGACAGAGTAAAACTGCCCCATAGGGTTTCCAAGGCTGTAATCTTTACAGAAACCGACTCCCACGTCTTTCTCCGGCAGAGCAATTGGTGGGTTCGAACTGCTGACCTTTCAGTTAGCAGCTGAGCTTAACAACTGCACCACCAGGGCTCCTTGGTTAACAGTAGATTCTGTCACTATGACTTCCCCTCTCCGGGTCTGTTCTCTCATCCTTGCCATGTGCATCCCAGAGTTCTTATAAGGATCAAATAAGGTAATGACAATGAGTGGCAGCGGTGATGTGATGTGTTCTCTAAACTCTTCACTTTCCTCCTGAGCACACAATGAGGCTGCCTCTCCTAGCCTTTCTGCAGCCAGTGGGGCCCGGCAGCTGTGTTCTGGCCGGTGGCAGGTGATGTGCACGACTTTCCTCCAGGCTGCACTCCACCCCCCACTCTCTCTTCCCTGTGTGCCACCTAGATGTCAATTCCCAGAGCAAGCTTGGGAGCACGGTCAGCCTTGGACCTGAAGCACTGCTTAGAGCTGCGGCCGCTCTCTGCCTACCTGCATCAGACTGGAACGGGAGCAGCAAGAAACCTGCATTTACCGGGTTAACCACTGAGATTTCAGAGGCGCTTATTACTGCAGTTACTCTGCTCTGTGAACCGTAAAGTCGTATATAGACGTAAGAGATTAAAGCAAAGGACAACACCTGGGGGAGTGCAAAAGCAGAACTGATAAGCCAGGCTGGCTTTTGGCAGATAGGCATTGGATCTGAGAGAGGTCTTCTGCTCACAAATACCTCTTCACTCCAGGTTCACTTGTTCCATTTGGGCCCTTTGCTGGCAGTGGATCGCAGGGACAACACAGCAAGCTGGGATGGGAGAACAAAGACGTTGGCAGCAATGAGAAGTAGGAATCAGGTATGGGGGCGTAGATGGAGGGTGACAGACTGTGATAGCACAGAAGTCTGAGGTCTTTCCAGAACTGGATTCAGAAGCTACGCAGACAGCCAGGAGTTGGGGGCACACATATAAGACACAGGTAAAAAAGGCAGCAAAGCAGAAATGAGGCACCTTGTCCTGAGCCAAGTGGTCAGCATAAGCCAGGGGGCTGAGAGGATGGATCAAGAAGCAGGGGGACTGTTCTTCCACTCCACTGGAAATTCTAGCTGTCCTTGAGGACTCACCTCAAATGCTACCTCTTTGGACAGCCTCCAGCCATGAAAGAGATTTGAGTCTGGGGTCCATGGACCCGAGCAGTGTACAGGTTCATGAACCCTCTGACCTTGAATGCAAAATTACGTGCCCCTATAAAAAAAAAAATTTTATTTCTGAGGAGGGAGGAGGGAGTCCCTAACTTGCACCAGCTTCCTAAAGAGGGTCCATGAACCAATGTTCATGAAGATGGCACAGGACTGGGAACATTTGCTCTGTTGTACATGGGGTCTCCATGAGTCAGATATGACTCAACAGAGACTAACAACAATAACATGAATCAAACATGTTTAAGAATCACTTCACTAGATTTGTAAATACCTGAAAAAGAGGGGCACTGGGTTTTGGGTTCTTGTTTTTTTCTTTGCCCCCATGCTCAGCACAACGTAGGTGTTCAGTAAATTATCATTAAAGAGATGAATGTGTCTTTCTCGGATTCTCCAGGTTGAAATTGCTCCCTTGGTCTTTGTGATTCCCAAATTATTACGTTTACAATTCTCTTGTGGCAGTTCTCACAGACTGCATATTGCATCTAAGGTCATTGTGTACTTGCTATTTTTCCCAGCCCAAAATCAGTTTTTAACCACCCATCTGTCAGTTTGTGGCACTGTGATGCTTGTGTATTGCTATGATGTTGGAAGCTACGCTACCGGTATTTCTCAAACGCCAGCAGGGTTACCCATGGTGCACAGGTTTCAGTGGTACTTCCAGACTAAGACAGACTAGGAATAAATGCTTGGTCATATACTTCCAGAAATCAGCCTATGAAAAACCTTATGGATCACAACAGAATATTGTCCAATATAGTGCTGGAAGATGAGCCCACTAGGTTGGAAGGCATTCAAAATACACAGTGGCAACAACACTGAATTAAAGCATGTCAGCATTTGAGAAGATGGTGCAGGATGAGGCAAGGTTTTGTTCTGTTATACATACGGTTGCCATGAGTTGGAGCCAACTTGATGACAACTAACAACAAAAACATAATCACTTTAAGGCACAAGTAGGCACAATGTTATTTTCATCTTTATATTCTCAACATAGCCTAACGTAGAGAACAGCATAATTCAGGATATCCATTACCTCATTTGGTAATGACAACAATCCTAAAAGATATGTAGCATCATCATCCCCATTTTATATCTAGAAAACTAAGGCTCAGAAAGGTAAATTGGTTTATTTAGAGTCATATAGCTAGTAAGTTGAGAGCCAGGAGTAGAACTGATAGTTACCTAATCCTAAAGCCTGTGCCATGCTTGTATGGCATGGTGGTTAAGAGCTACGGCTGCTAACCAAAAGGTCGGCAGCTCGAATCCACCAGGCGCTCCTTGCAAACCCTGTAGAGAAGTTCTGCCCTGTTCTATAGTGTTGCTATGAGTCAAAATCATCTTGACAGCAATGGGTTTTGAGTTTGGTTTTGGTTTGTTTTTTACTATATTACATTATACTACGCTGCAATAAGGAGCCCTGGCAGAGGAACGACTAAGAACTAGGCTACTCAGTTGGTGGTTGGAACCCATCTAACCTCTCCATGGGAGAAAGGCCTAGTGATCTGCTTCCATAAAGATTACAGTCTATTAAACTGTATGGGGCAGTTCTGCTCTGTCACATGGGTGGCTATGAGTCCAAAATCGACAGCACCCAACAACAACATGCTGCAACGGCTGTCCCACAAGATTGTTGAATTGAATTGACTTGAACAGAGCTGAACTGAATTCTACAAACATTGAACAGGTGTGCTACCAAGCATTCAGAAACATCAGAACTACTCCAATCATCTCATTTTGCAGGAGGGAAGATGGAAACTTTGAGTGGGAGAGTCATGCAGCAAATAAGTGGCTAAGCTGGATGTTTAGCTTCCTAGAGCAGTGCTCTTCCTTCCATTACACTTTCTTCCCCTTGTTTCCTCGGTTTATGCTGCACTGGAGTGACAGCAAAGGGCCAAATCCAGGTAAATTTCTATAAAAAGGTATGACACATCTTTACAGCTTGATTTAGCTCATTAAATATTTTAAGATATCCTTTGACAGCTGGTAATGATCATGGTTCTTGATTAGACAATGCATTTTCATGCCTCTAATTTACTACATTTTTTTTTCTTTCAGGTATTCTTTTTAAAATGGAAGTAGAAATGTGCCAGGTCTTATGATAAATGTAGTATACTTAATTCACAGCAATCACAGTCCCTCATTAGTAATAAATTAAATATTGAAGAGACCAGATCATTTCAATGTGTCAAAAAGAGACTTGCCACTTGGCATAATGTAAGAGGTCAAAGTGTGTATTTTATAACAACCATCCATATCCAGTATTTCTAATTCAGCTCATTCTCGGTGTCTATGACTCATGGGACTTACCCAAGATACTTGTTGAGGTAAAAACAGAGCCAAATGTAAGGAGTAAACTGGGCTCATAAATTGTGTCTAAGACTTGTTGGACAGGTGTTCAGAACTGATGCACATCATGGAACTAGGAGTAATACTCAGAGAAGCTTTATTTGATTGTTTCTACGTGACTCCAGAACATCTCTTAAAATTGGACAATTGAAAAAGATCAAATTATTTTTATACTGATTTTACCAAAGCAATTCCAATGAAAAGTAAATAGATAAATAACCTTAAACCTCAAAATGTCAATTCAAAATATCAATATAGTTAATTTTCCCCTTGATTATTTTTAACCTAAGTGTTTGAAAACAGTACCTTTTTTGTCTCCTTTAACTGATTCTGGTCAATTGCTGAGTGTCATGGATTTTATTGTGTCTCCCCAAAATATGTGTCAACTTGGCTAGGCCATGATTCTTAGTATTGTGTGGTTGTCCTCCATTTTGTGACCTGATGTAATTTTCCCATGTGTCTTAAATCCTAATCTCTGCCTCTGTTTAATGAGGCAAGATTAGGTTATGTTAAAGAGGATGAAGGTGGGACACAACACCCTTACTCAGGTCACAGTCCAGATCCAATGTAAGGGGAGTTTTCCTCAGGTGTGGCCTGCACTACCGTTTATCTTTCAAGAGATAAAAGGGGAGAGAAGCAAGCAGAGAGAGAGGGACCTCATACCACCCAGAAAGAATCACCATCCTTTGGACCCAGGGTCCCTATGCTGAGAAGTTCCTAGACCAAGGTTAAGATTGATGACAAGGACCTTCCCCCAGAACTGACAGAGAGAGAAAGACTTCCCCTGGAGCTGCCATCCTGAATTTGGACTTCTAGCCTCCTAAATGTGAGAGAATAAATTTCTGTTAGCTAAAGCCATTCACTTGTATTTCTGTTACAGCAGCACTAGATAACTAAGACACTGGGCTACTACTTCCACTGATGCTGGAATCAGTCATTGAGAGGAATTTCAATAAGGGAAATAGAAAAAAAAAGGTGAATTAGGGGCCAAACATACACTGACTTGTTATAAGCAGAACAAATCAAGTGTATCACATAATAAATGCATTTGGTTTTCAGTGAGAAATTTACTAAATGATATTTTTGACGGCTTTGTTACCCAATTTAGACCAGAAAAGTGGGGAGTACCAAGCCATTATTTAGCAGTTCTTTATTTGTTAAATACCATAACAAATTTTTTTTTTAATGGTAAAACCATATCACCAAAGGGAAAAGGTATGACAGAAATGCAGTGTAAGTAAAAATGTCCATAAAGAAAAATCCATGTATTCATCAAATATCGACTGAGTACCTGCTCAGAGCAGGCCAGCAGGCCCAGTGGAGCATAGGTTGGTGACCTTAGTAGGGCAGGAGGCCCAGTCTTGCCCTCAAGGAGTGCTCAGGCTAGTAGTGGTGACAGCAGTGCAGGACTAACTAGACTAAAATGTGTCCTAGGAAAGAGACAAAAGAAGCACAGTGGGAGCTCAGGGCAGGAAGAGAGCAACTCCAGAAGGGGTGAGATTTCTAGAGCTGATACTCCAATAGGAAAGCCAGCCAGCCTCATGGACCCACTGGTCAGCTCATTCAGAATGGTCTGCATGGATTGTTTGCAGGACCACAGTGAGATCTGGGAAGCCTCTCAAAAAAGGTATCATGTGAGCTGGGCTTAAAGAATAGCAAAACAGAAAGATGGAGAGGTCAATAGGGGCCTGATCATTTAAGGTCTTGAAGACGATGCAAAGATATTTGAATTTTATCCTGAGGGCAATGGGGTCTTAAGAAGGGCAGAAATATGTCATAGTTGCACTTGAATTATGGTGTTGGTGAAGAATATTGAATATACCATGGACTGCCAGAAGAATGAACGAATCTGTCTTGGAAGAAGTACAGCCAGAATGCTCCTTAGAAGCGAGGATGGTGAGACTTCGTCTCACATACTCTGGACATGTTATCAGGAGGGATCAGTCCCTGGAGAAGGACATCATGCTTGGTAACGTAGAGGGTCAGTGAAAAAGTGGAAGACCCTCAACAGGATGGATTGACATGGTAGTTGCAAAAATGGGCTCAAATGTAACGATTGCATAGGGTTGTTATGAGTCAGAACCAACTCAATGGCACCTAATAACAACAAATATATATATACATATATATATGAACACACACACAAACACACAAGTGTACATGTGTATATATATACTTTTTTTATATCTATGCATATATGTATAGACACTATATATGTGTACACATATAGTCTTCAACCATAAAATACATGAGATTTCCTTTTTAACAATTATCAGCAAGGTAAGGATTGAGGATTTGAACGTTTAAACACTGGGCTTTAGGGAACTAAGGATGCTAACCTCTAGACAAGATTTGAATGAATGACCAGCATAATTCTAACTTTGATAAAGTTGTAAGAATGGTGATTAAAACCTGGAATGGAATGACTGAGTTTGAAGAGTAAGTGGAATTCAGATCTTAATGACTTTAGAGCTAAACTTAGTGCTTAATTACAATAATTATATCTTCTCCTTTTCCTGGTACAATTATCTATCCCATCTCTCTTTGGTTTTTGAGTTCTTCTCAATATTTATTTGAGCCAGACTGTGTGGATGTACTTTTACTATGTGCTTCTCAAATAATAAATAATATTTAAACGCACCTTAGGAGTTAGTACCGGTTGCCATAGAGCCAATTCAGACTCATGGTGACCCCTTATGTATCAGAGTAGAGTTTTCAGTGGCTGATTTTTCAGAAGTAGATCACCAGGCTTTTCTTTTGAGGTGCCTCTAGGTGGACTTGAACCCCCAAATTTCAGTTAATGGTAAGAACTAGTACTGAGGTAGAAATCTTGAAGAGAGAATAATCCTAGCCTGTAGTCTCTCCCCTATAAGAAAGTTTCTAGCAAAGCCTTATAGAGGACTGTGTAGTGAGTATGGAGCTGGCCAGGAGGTAGAAACTTGGGGAATTTTAATAATATCCTGCAACTGTGACGTACTGATGCACTAAGGACTGACCTGTCAAGGGGAAGCGAATCTTTGTGGGCACTGATCAAAGCAACCATCCCCTGGGCTGCCGGAGACATGTAAAATATTCCTGCCTTTTGTTCTCCCCTCACTTTTTTGCTAAATTTCATGCAGACTCCAGCCCTTTTGTTCACATGTTTACCTCTGACTCAGTTTCACCTATCATTTATTGAGCAATTACAGCTATTTGGTTAAGCTATAATAATAGCTAATGTTTAGTGAATGCTCACTCCACATACTTTAACACCATTTAGTCTTCATAATGAACTTCTTAGGTAGGTACTATAGTTAACCCATTTTAGAAATGAGAATATGGAGAAAAAGTAACCTGAAATGACTTGCCAAATATCACACGAGCAGGGGCAGGATTCAAACCCAAGCAGCGCATTACCAGACTCTATGAGCTTGACCACCATACTCTACGGCCTTCCTGGGGCAGGCCTGCCTTATCTCACTAAACAACAACTTGCTGAAGGAGGCATTTTCATCCCTGTTTTATAGAAGAGAACACTCAGGCTCAGAGCAAAGGCTCATAAGTTGTTCAAGGTAACTCAAGTAGAAAACAGAAAGAATCTCCAAGCCAAGCCTATGGATCTTTCCACACTTATGAAACACTTGATTCATTCAGTGCTTGCTTTTTTTTTAACTCAGTATTTGCCGGAACGTGTTTCTTGGTGTGTTTCAATAGGCATTATTTTTTAAAAAAGAAAAGAAAATCAAGGTTTATTAGCAAATAGCTTTGGGAATGTTGGGTTAAGCAAAGCTAAAAAGGTGTCTTTTCTACAGGTCTTTTCAATGCCTTTGATATGTTAATGTGCCTTTTGAAACCTTAGGGGGCTGGTATGTTTTAGCAACTGAACCATAAAACTTGTTTTTCTGGGAGCATCTTACCAGCAAGTTTACAGGATATACTTTGGATAGCTGCATAACTACATTTCTGGGCACACACATACCCTGGTGACCTTAATTAGATTGAAAGGCACTCTGATTCCTGTATTTGATTAAGGCACACTCTGATCTTCATGGTAGAGATGCAGGAAGTATTTTTTTCAATAATAGCAGACTTACAGGCCATTCATTATGGTGTGTTATTTTGAAGATGCCTAATCTTGTCCAGTTTTAGAGAGTGACATTCTTAGGTTTGGTCCAAGAATTCTGGGGAGAGGTCTTTGCAGGGATTTCATGTCCTATGCACTGACAACAGCAGTCCCCACCTTCGAGGGTGCTGCCATCCATTATATTTGTGAAATAATTTTGTAGCTTTTGTTCTTTGTAAAGCTTATTTGAACACGGTACTTTCATTTTTCATCAAAAGTGTCTCTGCAGTTAGATGAGCTACCTGAATAGTAAGCAAGATAAGGAGTCCCCGGGTGGCACAAAGGGTTAAGTGCTATGCTACTAACTGAAAGGTTGGTGGTTTGACTGCACCCAGAGATGCCTCGGGAAGAAGGGCCTAGAGATCTACTTCCAAAAGATCACAGCCTTTGGAAACCCTATGGAGCACAATTCTACTCTGAAACATGTGGGGTTGTCATGGGTTGGACTGGCATGGTTTAGTTTTTTAACCAAGCTAAGAAGTAAGAGTATGTAAAGCATGGAAGGATAACAACACGATGGACATGTTTCTTGATAATCATCACATCTTGGCTATAATGATACCTGATTTGATGACAATGTGGAAGTGATTATAGCAATGGGGAGGTGGCAAACCAGAAACTATTCCACCTCCCCATTATGGCATAAAATGGAGAAAAGAGATCTGGGGATTGCACTAAATTTGGAGAACCTGAAGGAAGATGCAACACCCTAAGATTACAAATAATGGAAAGAATGTATTGTGCACTAGGAAAGAATGAGCAGAATGCAAATGCTATTTTCCTCAGAAGTCTTTAGGAATAAAAGCCAATAGTCAGGTCATTAGGACTTGATGCCAGATGTCACAGCTGTTAGGAAAAAAAGGCAGAACCTCCCTCCATTTTCTTAAAAGATGAATTGGGAAAGAGTTGGGCAAGCCCCACATAGTGTGAACATGCCTTAGGCACAGAAGAGAGGGAAAAGAATACTCTGCACACACACATGCATATGCACACGCACACACACGTGCACGCACACACACGCCGACTATCCAATTTGGCAATCCCATTTACAATAGCTCCAACAAGTGATTATGAAACACTTGCATGAACGACCTAATGCCATAGTCCCTTTCATTGCTATAAAGCTTATACTGATCATCTAAACCAAAAAAAAAAAAAAATTGCCATCAAGTCAATTCTGACTCATAGCAACTCTATAGGACAGAGCAGAACTGCCCCATAGGGTTTCCAGAATGGACTATTTCAAGTCTGACTCTTCTACTTATAGTTGTATCAATCAGTGTGGGCTAGGCTCTGCTACAGTAACAAATAACTCTGAAATCCCAGTGACAAATAAGAATTTATGCAACAAAACACTTACAGCCTTACAGCTTAGGCCAGAACACAGAATAAGGATACATACATATGTATATCAGCCTTCTTTTGGATTTTTACGGCTAGGGAGAAAGGCCTATTTCTCCCTTATGTTATATATCCAATGCATATTGGCAGGGACCTCTACTTAATCTGAGCATATGTTTTCATGATCACCACTGGGGAAGAGAATATGGGGAATCACATAATGACTTTTAAATATTCCACTCAGAGGTCATATGCCCTCTCTTAGTGTCAAAGAAGGTAGGGAAGTACAGTCCTACCATGTTCTTGGAAGGAGGAGAAATGGAATGTTTGGGAACAGCCCTAATGACTAACAGCCCACACTAACCATAGGACCATGGCAAAATTACCCTTTCTGGGCCTATTTTCTCATCTGTAAAATGGGCCAGCAATATCAACTTTGCAAATTTGTTATGAGTATTAAATAACATGCATAAAATTTCTAGAACAGTCCTTAGCATAACAGGTGCTAAATCTTAGTACTTACCCCACTGTCTATTAGACGTTTCTTCCTTTTTCTTGCCTCCTAAGCAACAGGTCTAGTATGCCTCCCATAGGACATTTGATGAAGATCAAAGACTACACCCTTCAGTATGGATTACACCTCAACGTAAAGAAAACAAAAATCCTCACAACTGGACCAATCAGCAAAATCACGATAAATGGAGAAAAAATAGAAGTTGTCAAAGATTTCATTTTACTTGGATCCACAATCAATGCTCATGGAAGCAGCAGTCAAGAAATCAAACCACTTACCGCATTGGGCAAATCTGCTGTAAAAGACCTCTTTAAGGTGTTGAAAAGCAAAGATGTCGCGTTAAGGACTAAGGTGCACCTGGCCCACGCCATGGTATTTTCAATTGCCTCACATGCATGCAAGACCTAGACAATGAATAAGGAAGACTGAACTATTGAATTGGTGTATGCTTTGCTGTGTATATTCTCAACGACAAAATAAATAAAATTAAAAAAAAGAATAAGGAAGATAGAAGAAAAATTGATGCTTTTGAATTACGGTGTTTATGAAGAATATTGAATATACCACGGACTGCCAGAAGAATGAACAAATCTGTTTTGGAAGAAGTACAGCCAGAATGCTCCTTAGATAAGAGGATGGCGAGACTTCATCTCATGTACTTTGGACATGTTATCAGGAGAAGCACATCACATTTGGTAAATTAGAGGGTCCGTGAAAGAGAGAAAGACCCTCGGCAAGATGAACTGACACAGTGGCTGCAACAATGGGCTCAAATGTAGCAATAACTGTAAGGATGACACAGGACCAGGCGGTGTTTCATTCTATTACCCATAAGGTCGCTATGAGTCAGAACTGGCTCAAAGTTACCTAACAACAAAAGGACAGCCCTTTGAATACTTCAAAATAATATTCCTACCTGCACATAAGTCTTCTCTAAGCTCAATTTACACCCAGTCCCTACAACTGTTCCTCATATGGCATGTATTTGAATACCGTCATTGTTCTGGTCCCTCCACTCTGGCCTTGTTGTAGTTTCTCTCTGCTTCCTCTTAGAGTGATGTCCGTATTTTAGCACAGTGTCTCATCTGTAGTCTCATCAGCATAGTACTAACTTGGGACTATAACCAGCCTCATTCTGGAGACGGCACTTCTCCTCATGTTGTAAGCATATTTTAAGAATCACAACACAGATAAAATCAAAGGATATCATGGTTGGAAGGAATTAGAAGTCATCTGAGCCAGTGGTTCCTCAGCATATATTCGTGGCCCAGCAGCATCAGGCCCATTTGTAGAGTTTTTGTATAAAGATACATTCACAGACCCACCCCTAGAGTTTCCAAATGAGCAAGTGTCAGATGGAACTCTGGAAATTCATGCATGGATAGGTTTGAGAACAACTCCTCTGTGGAACTCCCACAGGCCTTCTTGACTCTATATTTTAGGCTTTTTCCAAATATTCACATGTGGACCAACCATATGCTTCAGAACACCTGGAGTACTTGTTAAAAATAGTTTCTAGAGCCTTACTCTAAAATACAGAATCACAATTTCTGGGTGTCGGTCCAGAAATCTGCTTTGTAACTAGTGCCTTGGGCGATTCTGATGTGAAGCTAGGTTTGAGAAACTTTGGTCAAGTTTAATTTTCCACCTAATGCCTGACCTACCAATCTCCCTGCCAAGAATTTTACAGGAAATATCACCTTGACCACAATGGGGAAATTATACAACAGAACACTTACAGCTCAAGCCAAGAACATAGCATAAAAATGTATATACATAGCAGCCTTCTCTGGGATCTTCACGGCCAGTAACAGAATCATGGAATCATAGATGCTCAGATTAGAAGGGACTTGAGATTCCAACTAGTAACCATTGCCCAAAAAATGTTCTGTGGCATACAAGACATTTAAAAAAGGAGGTCGTTGTTGTTGTTAGGTGCCGTCAAGTCAGTTTCCACTCATAGCAACCCTATGTACAACAGAATAAAAAACACTGCCTGGTCCTGCGCCATCCTCACAATAGTTGCTGTACTTGAACCCATTGCTTTAGCCACTGTGTCAGTCCATCTCGTTGAGGGTCTTCTTCTCTTTTGCTGACCCTCTACTTTACCAAGCCTGATGTCTTTCTTCAGGGACTGGTCCCCCCTGCTAACATGTCCAAAGTACAGGAGACATAGTCTCACCATCCTGGCTTCTAAGGAGCATTCTGGCTGTACTTCTTCCAAGACAGATTGGTTAGTTCTTCTGGCAGTCCATCATATATTCAATATTCTCCCCCAACTGCATAATTCAAAGGCATCAATTCTTCTTCAGTCTTCCTTACCAGAAGAGGGTAAACAACAAATAATGGTGTTACTCATTTCCTTCACTGATGTGAGTGCAAAGGGATTAGTTTAGATACGGAAGAAAACAAATCCTGTCTTCTCACTCCTATGCACCCCACCCACATATACAAATCATCTCCTTTCCCCAGTGCTCTCCTTCCAGATTTATATCTGACCGGTACAAATCAGTCTGGAATTAGCATTCTGATAAGTTCCATTTTAATCAAAACAATTCTATTGGCACTATTATTTCCTAATATGTTATTTTCCAAACTCCAACTATTAGAATTCACTGTGAGCATATTAATTTCTCAAGAAGACACAACGGATGAAGAAACACGGAAACAGAATAAACTTTGTGGGACTAGCCAGGAGGTGTGGATGATGCTGTTATAGTAAGAACCAGTGTGTTTTGTGAAAAGACATTCCTTGGGAAATGGTGAACATTTCCCAAGAGGAAATATTTAAAGGAGACTCCAGTGAGTGAAAACTTCTGGTGAGATGACTTACTCATTAGCATTCTACATATTTATAGGCAATGCCAAGTTAGTAGGGCATTCCACCCACTAAAGCATATATGGCTGCTACACAAGGAAGTAAAGAGTGGGATAGGAGAGAGTTATGACTGTATCTATATATTAGCAGTCAAAGAGGAAAAGTGGTATTGTATGAAAAGCAGTGAACTTGCTCCTTTAAAAAATAAATCTAAATTAGTTCAGGGGAGTGTTAAAATTCCAGCTCTGTCACTACCTAGCTATAACATTAGGTAAAATTCGAGGCTTGCTTGGTTCCCTCTTCCATAAAATGGGTAATGCAGAAGAGTTTTTTTTCTATTTTTTTTTAATCTTAGAGTCCAAATTCTGGAAGCTCCCAAACAATGGGTTGCTTTAAGATGATTTTTTTTTATAATTTTTATTGTGCTTTAAGTGAAAGTTTACAAATCAAGTCAGTCTCTCACACAAAAACCCATATACATCTTGCTACACACTCCCAATTGTTCTCCCCCCAATGAGACAGCCCGCTGTCTCCCTCCACGCTCCTTTTCATGTCCATTTCACCAGCTTCTAACCCCCTCCACCCTCTCGTGACCCCTCCAGGCAGGAGATGCCAACATAGTCTCAAGTGTCCACCTAAGATGATTTTTTTGAAATGCTCATCCACTTTCAAAACCACCCAATTGTCAAAATAACATGACCAGAAAATTAATATAAAAAGTATGAACAGCTTATAAACATATGAAAAGATGCTCAATTTTAATCATAATTAAAGATATGCAAATTAAAGCAAGAATGAGATACTATTTTTCACATATTGTAATGGTAAATATATAAAACAAAATTAATAGTTTCATTGCATTGGTGTGAGTATGGAGAAGCTGTCTCCCCACACAATGTTGATAGGAGGACAAATTGGTACAACTTATTGGAGGTCCATTTAGCAATACAGATCAGCATTTTAAGTGCATATCCCCTTTAACCCAGTAATTTTGCTTCTCAACATTTATCCTAGTGACACATTCACAGGTGTGCGCAAATGTAGCACGTCCAAGGATTTTCCTTGCAGTTATGTTCTTAATAGCAAAAGACTGGAAACAAATGCTCATCTGTAAGGGACTGCTTACGTAAATTTTGGTTCAATATAATAATATGAAGCCATCAAAAAGAATGGGAGTAAACAAGGAAAGTGTTCGTGGGACAAGATATTATTTCTAAGTTATATGAAAAGAAATAATGTGTGGACTAACTTGTGTTTAACAATTACTTACTGAGTGATTGGTGCTAGCGCTTTATGTATTAATACATTTACCCTTTCCATCAAATCCTATGAGGTAGATAGGTCCTATAATCATCCTCATGTTACAGAGAGGAACTGAAGGTTCACAGAAGGTTAAGTGACATGGCCAAGGTCAAATACCTGGTATGGGGCAGAACCAGGATGTAAACTCAGGGAGAATGGCTTCCAAGCCTGTACTGTATTAACTGCTATGTTTTGCTGCCTCTTCTGGAATAGAGTTCTTTGAATTCTTCCACTTGCAGAAGACACAAAAGAAGGTATATACATGTAACTGGATAGAATTTAAAAAGTCCTGGAATAATTGCCAAGAAAAAGTTAATAGTGATTGCCTCTAGGGAAGGGGGCTGAGTCCTCCTAGGAGAAGACTTACTCTGGGCCATATATATATGTCCTTTGTTTTGCTTATGTTTGCTTTGTTGTTAATTTTTACATGTATTACTTTTCATTGAGTAGAAACTACAAAAGCAACTAGCTATTTTAGGTGAAAATCAAAACAAAATAACACCTTCATTCAGCAGATTGAGAGACTGAGGCCCAGGGAGGGGAAGCAACCCACTGAGCTTAAGCTAGTTAATAGAATAAGAACTGCAACCCTTGCCTGAATTTTCTTTCAGCTTTTTTATCCCTCCCTCAGATTAGGAAACCTCATTTTCACTGTAGAACTTAAAAAAAAAAATTCTTAAATGTAATTTTCAAATCATATAAATACTTTGTTTAAAATTCCGTGTAATAATTGAAGGATAATTTGTTCAGGGAGCAAGGGAGATGTCCAGTTGCAAACATCACAGGATGCTCTGTCTCTACAATACAGACGTGATGGGGAACATTGTAACAGAAAGTCCCAATGACTGACATGACCATTTCGGTGGTAACGTATGAGGTTTAATAGTGCTTAGTCATTTATTTATTTTTTAGATACGTAACAATTGAAGGGAAACTTTTGGTATCATTATAGTCTTTTAAAGTTAAGATGCAAACTCCAGAACAAATCAGATTATGAAATTTCCAGATACGAAGTCTTCTAATTGTAGTAAAAAAAAAAATTTTTTTTCTAATAAAAAAAAATTGTATTTGTGGTGTTGGCTAAAGACATTGAAGATACTGTGGACTGCCAGAAGAACAAACAAATCAGTCTTAGAAGACATACGAACAGACAGCTCTTTAGAAATGAGGACGGTGAGACCTCGGCTCACATACTATGGATGTGTCATCAGAAAAAACCAATTGCTAGAAAAGAACATCATGGTTGGTAAAGTAGAGGGCCATCGAAAACGGAAGAAAACCCTCCATGAGATGGACTGACACAATACCTGCAACAATGGACACAAACATACCCAGGACCAAGGAGATAGCTCAGGACCAAGCAATATTGCTTTCTGTTATACACATGGTCACCAAGAGCTGGAACGAACCTGACGGCAACACCGCCACCATCCCATAATGCATGGGGTCACACAGATACAAACAAGCCCACAGACAGGCTTAATAAGTGCTAGCTTCTATCATTATTAGACAACACTTACACTTCCAGTCCAGGAAGGATGCTAGCTAAACTAATCGCTCACTGAATTTATAGAATCTTTTTTTTTTTTTTGGTATCAGTTATATAGCCTCTGCAAAGGACACCAGCAGAGTAGACTTTTCTAAAATTTGCTGACATTCTTTCCAGCTGTAATGACTAGTGCTGATAAAGCTGTTTATTTTGCTCAAGCATGGAAATTTGCCAAGAAGCTATTAGACCCTTTGATATGCTGAAATTTCCTTGAGTAGGACAGTTTGGAAACCCTGGTGGCGTAGTAGCTACGGCTGCTAACCAAGAGGTTGCCCTTCAAATCCGCCAGGCAGTCCTTGGAAACTCTATGGGGCAGTTCTACTCTGTCCTATAGGGTCGCTATGAATCGGAATCAACTGGACGGCAGTGGGTTGGGTTTTAAGACAGTTTAGTGCATTTAACCACGCGCCCCGCCCCCCTTTTCTTTAATAGCATTCCTACAGAGGGACAAAAAGAAGGAAGAAAGAGATCCATTGCCAGATGGAGAAAGGCATTAGCCGCACTTGACCTTTCAAGTGTGATATTATTGTCTTCTAGGCCCACATAGGGGATGTCTCCATTGGGTAGATGACAGCAGCTCCTGGTGTAGCCAGACTGCAGGAAATGTGTCCAACAGCGAAAGCTAAAAGAAAACCCAAACAAACAAGTAACAGTGTCTGAACACATCAGGTCACAAAGAAATGTCTTCAGTGTTTTTTAGTGTTTTTTTTTTTTTTTAGATGGAAGTTGTGGATGGTAGTGGGGAAAAAGAGACAAGGGAAAACCTAGTTCCATTTTTAATAAAAATATATGAAAATGTTTTTTTCTATATCCAACTTTTCTACAGTGATGAATCCTTTGACTTTGTTTAATTCAACTCATTTATAGCATCTTTCCTGATTAATTTTGCTGCCTTTTTCTGACTTTTCTGATGTAGTCAATTTGGTTAAAAAAAAAAAAAATTTTTTTTTTTTTTAGGAAATACTAAATTCAGTGCCCCCTAAAATTTCTCGGTTTTTTCTGTCTGGACTGGGTAACAATGTCTAATGCTGGGAAATGCTATTAGCATTCACCTGCTCCAACAACTTTTCCGGCCCATCCTGGGCTGCTACATAGCAGACCTCGATTACAAAATAAGTTTTAGGCCTGCCACTAGTGAAAAGGGAATCTGCATACACAGGCACGTGAAAAGAAGGGGCAATCACTGCTGACTGAGAAATGGCAAATGATTGAGTGCTTTCTTTTTTGGTTTATTGAAAATTTAGCAACTCTTTTTAAATTCACACGACAAAGAACATAGCAATTATTTCTCCCTTTCCCTGCCAAATATGTATACATGCACGTATACGTAGGAGTCCTGGTGGTGCAGTGGTTAAAAGCACTTGGATGCTAACTGAAAAGTCAGCGGTTTGAGCCTATCGGCTGCTCCTCAGGACAAAGATATGGCAGTCTGCTTCTGTAAAGATTTACAGCCTTGGAAACCCTACGGGGCAGTTCTACTCTGTCCTACAGGGTTGCTATGAGTTGGAATCAAGTCATCAGCATGGGTTTTTTTGGTTTGTTTGTTTGTTTTGTATACATATATATACATAGCCTTCAAGTCAACTCTGCCTCATGGTGACCCCATGTGTATCAGAGTAGAACTGTGCTCCATAGGTGTGATGGTTAAGATTGTGTGTCAACTTGGCTGGGCCATGATTCTCAGTGTTTATATGTGATCACCCCTATGATGGGATCTGCTGTGAGTAGCCAATCAGTTTAAAGGGAGTTTCCTTGGGGGTGTAGCCTGCATATGAATATAAATGGATGTTCTGGCTTTTGCCCTCTCTGGATCCTACAGCTGCCTCTTGTTCATATGACCTCTGGTTGTTGGGACTTGAGCTAGAAGCTTACCTGCTGACCTTGGGATCCATCCATCTTCACAGCTTGTGAGCAAGAGTCCTGCTCTCAGACCTGCCAATCTTGGGTTTGCCAGCCCCTGTGGCTATGTGAATCAGGAGAAGACTCTATTCTGATCCATGGACTTGGGACATTTCAGCCTCTACAATCGCGTGAGCTGTTTCCTTGATATAAATCTCTCTCTATATATATATATATATTCATACACTTCACTGGTTTTGCTTCTCTAGAGAACATAGTCTAAAACATAGGGTTCTCAATGGCTGATTTTTTCAGAATTGGATAGCCAGGCCTTTCTTCTGAGGAACCTCTGGGTGGACTTGAGCCGCCAACCTTTCAGTTAGCAGCCCAGAGCATTACCCTTTGCACCACCCAGGGATATATATATACACACAAAGAAACTCAGAAGAGTGAAACAGCAAGGATGAATGATGCTGGTCAGGTTATAGAAATGTATTCAGAGTGCCCTTCTCACCTGCCATTTCAGCCTGAAATCATAAGTCAGGCTGCCTCCTCACCACCTTGCATTTGGAGACTAGGATTTCCACCTTTCTCTGCTGCATCCTCACTGGGCAGGAAATCTTCTCCAGGAGCCCCTCCCTGTCAAATCCACTTCCGATGAGACAAGATGAACTCCACCTCTGCCTCCAGAGACCCCACGGGAGGAATGACGGGGTAGACAGTGAATCTCCCCTGGTGAAGGTGGCTTTCTTTACCAGCTTTATTTTGGTTCCAGTGGAGGCTGATATGGAAACATGGCCTCCAGTTAGGGTGGACTCATTCTCTTCACTCTGTTGACATCTGTCCAGCAGAGGTTCTAATTTTTGAGACCCAAGTGCACCTGGTTAGACCATCTGACCTGTTGCTTTACTCGCAAGGCAAACAACCAGGTGCTCACACATGGAGTGGCCAAATGAGACTCTGTTTACAGAAAGCCGAGAGCTCCCCAAGACCCTCCTTCCTCAGACAGAGGAGCAGAGACCCGCACAAAAGAGAGAATGAGAATGGACTCTTTCTTGCAGAGTGAGAGAGAAAGAGGAAAAACAGGGAAGGGAGGCAAAGAAAAAAATGAAAAGACAAGCTTCCTATCACCTGAAACCAGGGTCCAGGGCAAGCTGGAAAACATAAAGGCCCCATGTAGAAATCGCCAGGAGGGGGCAGAGACTTTGCCTTGAATGGAATTGTTGAGAGTACACCCACCAATAGAAGTAAGAGTAGTGCATGCTCGCCTGGCTTTCAAGGTTTGAGAAACAATAACCCCAAAGTCCCTCAGGGGCCTTGCTGAGCTAGAAGGAAATGCACACTCCCTCACTTCATTGCGAAAACACCTTGACTTAGGTCCTTTCTAATCCAGATCAGGAATAAATCACCGAAATACATGCCAAAGCATGGTTTAGGCTAATCCTATGGTATAGCTGAAAACTGACTTTTTACCTAAACAGTACCAGTGTTGCTGGAAGGAATGATTGGAGCTGCAGGATCCTTGAAAGAGTGGAATAGGTCTTGTTCTCTCTTGTGTCTTTCCGTGCCTGTACCCCAGCACCTGGCCAAACAAAAAACCAAACCCAGTGTCGTCAAGTCGATTCCGACTCCTAGCGACCCTATAGGACAGAGTAGAACTGCCCCGTAGAGTTTCAGCACCTGGTGTGTAGTGTTCATTCATTCAGGGGTTCGTTCAGCTAATATATACCAACGCCTACCCTGGCAAGCCTGGTGCTAGGTACTGGAAGTTCAGAGCTGAGTCATACATGGTCCCTGTCCTTAAGAAAGCAAAATCAAGTCGAGGATGTCAAATAAAAAACAAATCTGAATGTAGGTAAGCAGAGCCTTTATTCAAAAGGATTATTGCAACTAGGGGAGGGGGACGAATGTAATAGGAAGAACTTTTCTACCTTAAGATGGTCAGGCAGAAGAGGACTTTTATAATCAGTTGCTGTGAAGTCGATTCCAACTCATGGCGACCCCATGTGTTTCAGAGAGGACTACACCCCAGAGGGTTTCCAGTGGCTGCTTTTCCAATGGCTGATGTTTTTGGAAGCTCCGAGGTACCTCCTGGTGGCCTTAAAGCTTCAACTTCTCAGTTAGCAGCCCAGCACATTACCCATTTGTGCCACCCAGGAGGAGTAAACAGCTAGAAAGACCTGGGTGTGTGGAAGTGGGGAGAAAAGGTGGCAGATGCGACAGGTGGTCAGGAAAATTCTTTCCTTGTGGTCAGGCTGCTCTCAGGAGGGGCCCTTAAGACAGGGTTCTTCTGCCTTCTAAAACTGGTTCAGGCTGAAGGTGAGTCAAAATTTTGAGGCCTAGGAGAAGGAGAGAAGCCTGAGTAAAGTGTGGTCAAGTCGAGTTAGTAGGCATTTTGTCCAGACTGGTCAGTGGCGACAAACAGTTCAGCTCATCCTTTACGAGGCAAGGAATGAGAGTTTGTATAGTCTGTGTCTGGTCTTGTCATACGTAAAGAAAAAAAAAAAAAAAACTAAACCCATTGCCTTCGAGCTGATTCCAATTCATGCAGACTGCCAGATCTTTCTCCCTTAGAGCGGCTAGTGGGTTTGAACCTCCAGTCTTTCGGTACCTGAGCACTTTAACCACTGTGGCACCAGAGCTCCTTTATGTAAACAAAGGGGTCATTTATGAGTCTTAGCTCAGTCATATAGGGAAGGGTAGTTCTTTGTAGTAATCCATTTCTGGGAACACAAAGGGATGGAGGGGGTGTTCCTTAACCATAGCTCTTTCCAGGAGCCAAGAGCTCAGGTAAAGTTCAACACCATCAAGGGAAAAGGCCTGTAAATAACCAATTTAGGATAAGTCTAACCCTTGATCTTATGGAGCGATGTCCAAAGAGCAGAACTGTGAGCCTAGAGAGGAGAGCTCCATTCAGAGGGGTCCAGCATAGGTGTTACAGTGGAGGTGACTTTGTCACCAGGTCTTGTGGAATAATTGCTCTGTCTGCCAGAATAGCATCTCCCTTCTTCTAGTGCTTTCTCTCTCCTCACCCCAAGGCCCTCTCTCATGTACCCTCTAACTACGGAGTCAAATGAGAATTGTCATCTTCTTATGGTTTCATTCACTTCTTCAACAAAATTAAACACCTACTTCCTGCCAAGCATTGATCTAGGTATTAGGGATATATAGCAAACAAAAGAGATTAAAATCCCTGCTCTCATGGACTATATATTATAGAGGAAGAAGCCGAACAATAATAAGCATAATAAATACAGTGTATCATGATGGGGGAGGTGGAGAACAGGGTAAGGAGGGGCTTGGGACACTGGGGCCAGGTTGCAATTTAAGATCAGCTACTCATGGTAGGCAGCATTTAAAAGATAACTTTTGAGCTAAGTCTTAAAGGAAGTAAAGGAGTAAAGTATGAGACTCACCGGGGGAAGAGTGTCCCGGGCAGAAGAAACAGCTAGTGCAATGACTAGGAGGTGAGATGTAAATGGTACGTTTGAAGAACATAAAGGAGGCAGACACAGTTGGAACAGAGTGAATGAGGGAGAGAATAATAGGTTATGAGGTCAGAAAAGTAATGAGGGTTAGATTGTGTAGAGCCCTGTAGCCCATTATAATAACCTTAACTTTTTATTCTGAGAGAAACTGAGAACGAGTGGAGGGTTTTGAACAGAGGAGTGACATAATCTGACATACATTTTTTCTTTAAAAAAAGATCCCTTTGCCTATCATCTTAAGAACAAACGGTAGAAGCAGGGAGATCAGTTAGAAGGCTATCACAGTATCTAGGCAAAAGATGATGATGCTTCAGACCCACATGGTAGCTGTGGATTAGTGGAAATAGGAAGATTCTGGATATATGTTGGACGTAGAACTAAAAGAATTTGTGGGAGGATTGGTTGGAAATAGGAGAGTCATGGGTGACGCCAACTTATTTGGCCTGGGCAAATGGAAGGCTAGAGAAGCTGTTTACTGTGGATGGAGCTAGTTTAAGGAGAAAGCTCAGGAGTTCAGTGTGGGTCACGCTAAGTCTAAGATGCCCATTAAACTCCAACAACTGGAGACGTTGAATGTTGTTGTTATTGTTAGTTGTCAATTCCGACTCATGATGACTGCTTGCGTGCATAATAGAACTGCTCCTTAGGGCTTTCAAGGCTGTGTGACCTTGCAGAAGCAAAGAGCTAGGCCTATCTTTCAAGGTGCCCCTGGGGTGGGTTTGAACCTCCAACCTTTCAGTTAGTAGTCCAGAGCCTAACCATTTGGCAACCCAGGGACTCCCGAGATATTGAATAGGTAGTTAGAATTCACGGGAGAGGTCCAGGCTGAAGATATCAATTCGGGAGTTGTGATTAGTGATATTTAATAAAGACATGGGGCTGGATGAAATCAGCTAGGAAGTTAGTCTAAATAGAGAAAAGAAGACCAAGTCATGATCCTGTTGCACTTGGGCAGTATTGATTTGTCAGCAGAAGGCAACTTACCTAAACCAAGCTGAGTCCACAGGAATCTAAGTTTCCCAAGATTTGAAAGTTGGAACGAGAGAGAACGGTTCAGTTCCTATTAGTGAGAAAGATATGAGGCCCTAAAGATGTCACCAGCAAAGTCCTCTACCATCTTAAAGAGGCCAGTCTGTAGCAAGAGAAGAAAAATTCTTTCAGAGAGAAGTGGTGATGTGAGCCAGAGAGTGGTGTCTGGTAGTACACTGTGCTTACAGTTATCATGTAGCCAGTTGTGCTCTTTCCCTGACCTTCTCATGGTTATATGAGATCCCTTAGAATATTTCCTATAGATTTCCTTTTTGGCCTCAGCTAGTTCAGGCTGGTTTTCTATCACTTGCTATCAAAGGAGGCCTGAAGAATATCGACTTGCCCGGCCCTGTTTCCCACAAACCCCTCAGGTACTGTCCCTCACACACTCTATACAGTTCTAGCTCTGTGCCTTTGCTTAGGCTGTTTCCTTCGCCCTCTTTGTCACCTATCTTTATGGCTTGCATCTATTTCCACCACCTCCATTATTGCCACTACGTGTCTGTCAGTTTGTCGTACTATGGTGGCTTGCCTGTTACTGTGATACTGGAAGCTTTGCCACCTGTATTTCAAATACCAGCAGGGTCACGCTTGGTGGATAGGTTTCAGGGGAGCTTCCAGATTAAGATGGGCTAGGAAAAAGGACCTGGCAGCCTACTTCTGAAAAAATTGGCCAGTGAAAACCTCACAGCTGGACCAACCAATAAACAACATCAGGATAAACAGAGAAAAGATTGAAATTGTCAAGGATTTCATTCTACTTGGATCCACAATCAACACCCACGGAAGCAGCAGTCAAGAAATCAAAAGGCGCATTGCACTGGGCAAATCTGATGCAAAGGACCTCTTTAAAGTGTTGAAAAGCAAAGATGTCACCTTGAAGGCTAAGGTGCGCCTGACCCAAGCCATGGTATTTTCAATCGCATCATATATGTGTGAAAGCTGGACAATGAATAAGGAAGACTGAAGAAGAACTGACGCCTTTGATTTATGGTGTTGGTGAAGAATATTGAATATACCACTGACTGCCAAAAAAAGGAACAAATCTGTCTTGGAAGAAGTACAACCAGAATGCTCCATAGAAGCAAGGATGGAGAGACTATGTCTCACATACTTTGGACATATAATCAGGTGGGATCAGTCCCTGGATAAGGACATCATGCTTGGTAAGGTACAGGATCAGTGGAAAAGAGGAAGACCCTCAACAAGGTGGATTGACAGAGTGGCTGCAACAATGGGCTCAAGCATAACAATGATTGTGAGGATGGCACAGGACTGGGCAGTGTTTTATTCTGTTGTACCTAGGGTCACTATGAGTCGGAACTGACTTGATAGCACCTAACAACAACAACAACAACAGGTGGAATTAAGCTCTCACAATTTCTTCTTCTCCCTATGCCATTTACCACTCTCTGGATTATATAATACTTATTTGTGCATATGTTTTATGTGTGCACGTATTGCATTCACTGGATTATAAGATCTATGTGGACAGGAACCACGTCTTCTTCATGTCTGTGAATAAGGGATGATGCATCCTGAGTATTTCTTGAATGAATGAATTCCCTCTCCCCACACTCTGTCTTTATCCAGGTCATCAGTGTGTTATTGATCTCCTAGTCTTTGCTACTTTGGGTCATCATTGACTCTCTCCCTACCCTCTGCATCCAATCATTTATCTTCAGTGTGTTTCTCCTCTCATCTTCTCGGCCCTTATCATCTGTCATCTGGAACAGTGTTTCACAAGTTTTTATTCCATCTTCCAAGCTTTTATTCCATCCCACTGGACCTTAGGAATATGATACTCCTATTAGTAAAAACAGCTCATGTTAGTGATGATTCTGAAAGGCAGCAATGGGGTGTTGGAAAAATCAAATCCCACTTCTCTGATACCAACCTATAAGTGTCGATTGCAGTCTCAAACTATCACCTGCTGTGCTCCTCTGTTCTGACACCAGCTGCACATGCAGCACTTCTTCCTCTGACCCTAACCATCTGGAGCGAGGTCAGAGCTCACAAGTTAAAGGGCAGAGTCCTCCAGTCTGGAGGACTGCCAAGTTGGCCCAAGACCTCAGATGCCAGCCACAAGCTTGGGAAACCCCACAACACCAGAATTTGCTCTCACTCAAGGCCCAGTGGCAAAGAACTGAAGCTCCAAGATTCCCCTGTTTGTGCCTCATCCCTGGCAGGACAGGGCCACTGGGCATGAAACCTCTTAAAAAGTGATGGAGCTTGGTGAGTGTCTATGCCAGCCAATTCCTGCTGCTCTCTGCTGATGACTCTGGGTGCCCACTTTGACTTCCTGCCCTCGATATGACCTTGCTGCTGGCTTTATTGTTTCCATGCCTCCCCTCTGGAATCCTGAAGTCCTCCTTGCATTGATCTCTTGCTTCCACTTTGCCCAGTAATCTAGTCCTTTTTCTTTCTCATTTCTCAGCCCATCCCTTCACTCAGATGCCCCTGTGGAGTTTCTGTCTAAGATTCCATCTCCTGTTAGAGTGTGAAGTCTCACAGCTGTTCTGACATCTGTCTTGGATGCAATCCAAGCAGGACTGGGACCAAAAGTGCACTGAACACTTGTAACACTCCCTTCTCTTTGCTCCCAGGACCCCACAGTCTCCTGGTTTTCCCTCTAACTGTCTGGTCATGATTTCTTTCTTGCAGACAGACACCTTCTTTTCCATGTAGCTTCGAGAGCAGTGATTCTCACAATTTAATGTAAATAAGAATAACCTGGGAGACTTTAAAAGTGCACATTTCTGGGCCCTGTCCACAGAGATTCAGATTCAGTAAATCTGGGAGAGGCCTGAGAATCTACATTTTAATAAGTACCTCAGGCTATTCTGATGTGGGTGGTGCACAGGTAACACTGGAAACCAAAGCTCTGAAGCACCTGCTCTGCTTGCTGGGTCTTGTTTTTTCATTCTGTTACCTCTTTCCATGACATTAAGTGTCAGTGATGAAGACTCTCAATTCTGTCTCTGGCCTAAACTGCTCCTCAGAGCTCCTGTTGGACAAAAGCAGCCACTACCTGACATCTTGAAGATTTCCATCCATTTCAAATTTAGCATGTCCAAAATGGACCTTATACTGTCTTGATACCTACCCTCCACAGCTGCCTCTCCCCCAGAGTTCCTCATCTCACTGAATGGCATCTTAATCAGCCCAGTTGCTCAAGGTAGAGGACTCTGAGAGTCCTCTTTGAGTTCCTGGCCAACCTGGACACCTAGATCCAGTCCATTGGCAAGACCTGCAGAGTCTACATGAAAAATATATCTCATGGCTATATACTTCCTTCACCTTAAACAGCCTAGACACCTTCATCTTTTTGTCAGTACTACCACAAGGGCTTCCTTACTGGTTTCTCCATTTCTACTCTGCTCCTCACCACCACCCCCTAGTCCAGCCTCAATATAACAGTCAGAAGTCTGTCCTAAATAAACCCGATCATGTCACCCCAATGCTTTTTAAAACCTTTAAGTCTCCAAAGGGCCTAGAAGTCTGACTCCTACCAGATCCTTCAGAGTCTAGCCCAGGGTTTGGCAAACGATGGCCCATGGTCTAAATCCTGCCCACTGCCTATTTTTGTCAGTACAGTTAGTCCCCAACTTAGGCCATATTCCAGTTATGATGAACCACACTTACAACTGTCTGTTTTTGGCACAGTGGTTAATTGCTTGGCTGCTAACCCAAAGGTCAGTGGTTCAAATCCACCAGCTGCGCTGCAGGAGAAAAATGTGACAGTCCGCTTCTGTTAAGATTACAGCCTTGGAAACACAGTCAGGCAGTTCTACTCTACCCTACAGGGTCACTATGAGTCAAAATTGCCTCAACAGCAATGGGTTTGGTGTGTATTTATAGTTAGTGATAAATGCTGCAGCACAGAATTTGCTGATGGCGTCATTCTCAGATGTTCACTCACAGAAGTTCGAAGATCAGATTTATAAAGATACTGATAATAAAAGGCAATAATAAGGAAAGCTAAAATAAAATGAAAATGACTTACATCAAAACTGAATTACCATGGAGTCACCAGAACAGAACCATTATAAGTTAGGGACTACCTGTAAAGTTTTATTGGGACATAGTCCCACCCATTTGTTTACTACTCTCAGGGCAATGGTGTAGTTGCAGAAGAGACCACATGGCCTGTAAAGCCTCAAATATTTATTAACTGGCCCTTTTCAGGAAAAGTTTGCCAGCCCTAGGTCTAGAACTTGACTACCTCACCAGCACCACATACTGACCTAATTCCCACATTGAGATCCTAGCCCATGCTATTCCCTCAGCCTCAAATACTCTCTTCCAACCCTACTCTTCAACAACTAGTTTAAACTCGTCCTTCAAGGCTTTAATTGCAATGTCTTCTCCACAGGAAATCCTCACCTGACTGATTCCTATTTCCCTTTGCTCCAATATGAATAAGGTTGAAGGAAGGAAAGCCACTAATGGATTCCAACGTGGTACTTCAAGGAGAATAGGTTTAGGTCAGTTTCCCAGTCCCCACTGATCTGTGCTATGCTAGCTTTACTTGTGGTATGACCAAAGGCTAACAAGAGGGGGCTCCTAGTCCACTGTCCATCACAGGCCTGAAATGCCATCATTTGTTCCACTTCTATGGTCTCTTTGCCTACTCTTTGATACCAAACAAGCCAAACCCATTGCCCTTGAGTCAATTCTGACTCATAGCGACCCTATGGGTTGGAGAACTGCCCAGTAGGATTTCCAAGGAGTACCTGGTGGATTTGAACTGCCGACCTTTTGGTTAGCAACCATAGCTCTTAACCACTACACCACCAGGGTTTCCACCCTTTGATTAAAAAAAAGAAAAAAGAAAAAACCAAACTCATTGCCGTCGAGTCGAGTCGATTCCAACTAATAGCGACCCTATAGAACACAGTAGAACTGCCCCCTAGAGTTTCCAAGGAGCGCCTGGTGGATTCAAACTGCAGACCTTTGGTTAGCAGCCGTAGCACTTAACCACTACCACCACCAGGGTTTCCATCCTTTGATAGCCTCTCTTAAAAATGCAAATGACTTTTACAGTATTAACATATTATCATGCATGCGAATTAGCTGCAGGTGAATTTGGTATCTGAATGTTAATTAAGTGAGAAAAAACTCCATACACTAAAAAAAAAAATACACTACACAGAATAAATGTTTTGATGGGCGTGGGGGATTACATTTAGAGTATATAACCATTGTCCCAAGACAGGATGTTTGAGTGAGGAGCTACGGAACTGCACAGGCAACAGGCAGGGCAAAGTGCCGCCAGTGGGCATCAGTGCACCTGCGATGAACAAAAACGAGAGTCCAGAGGGTGGAGAGTCCTTACTCTGATAGGCATCTTGCCACATTGGCAACAAATCACACTCAATATTTGTATTCTACTTCTATTCTTCTCTACTTGTATGGAAAATACGGAAAATCAATTAGGCATCGGTAATTTATGTGCATTTAACACTGGGGCTTTTTAGATGTGAAGTATGATTCCCAAGTGTAAAACTGCTGATTTTTGAATGATTTACTAATACTTTTTTTTAAAGGAATAGACTTTGTGGTTAAAGGGGCCCGCAACTTCACAGTAGCCACTTTTTATAGGACTTCAGTTAAAAGTTCTAATGAAGACAAAGAGAGAGGTGCATTTCAGCTTCTTTCTTCCTGGAGGTATCCAGAATCTTTCAAAACTAAGAACAAAAACTAACAAAATCCCTTGCAGTCTGAAGGTTTCTTTCCTATTTTTTTTTTTTTAAGAAAAAAATTTCTCTCTGTGGAATGAAATTCTAATAAAATTTTCTGAGAGTATCTTCTTTCCAGTTCAGATAATTCATAGTTGCTTTCTTAATATAGTCTGTTGAGCTGTCACCTGAACTAAATTCTTGGGAATAAATTTTAATTCTATCTAATTTAGGGTAAAATAATAACAATAATAAAAAAGACCCAACTCCAATTAGAGATTATATTAACAATAAACTAACCTTTATGTTTCCTTTGCCAAGTGCAAGAAATAATTTCCAAATTTAAATTTAGGATTCAAATAATAAATACAAGCACATCTTATCATTTTGGGTATGAGACTGTTACTACAGTGCCATCTTCAGCACAATGTACAAAGGAGGGTGTCTTTTTTCTTTTTCCCTTTTGTAAAATTTTCAAACATCAGAGACTATTCTTTTTGGAATGCTGATACTAAAAATGAAAACGCTAAAAATTAGAGGGAACTTTATGTCTCTTCTAACATGCTGACTAATATGTTTCTAACTGGCATTTTGGGTTATTCATTCGTTAGACATCATCTGTTGGTAATTAAACTATTATTGATCAACTATTTGATAAATGACTTTAATGTATACACCATGAATCCAAGGACCTTAAAGTTAGAAAAGTGTCTTCCAAGATCATGTAGTACAACCTTACGCTGAAAATACATTTTCTTGAAAAACCCATCCTCCTTGTCAGAACCATTCTCACCTTGGACACTTCCATGGATAAAGAACTCTGTACTTTCTGTCTAGCTTGTTCCACTTATGGCCTGTTCTAAAACCTTGTGGAGAATGTCCTTATGCTGCATTGGAATGTCTCCCTGAAATCCCACTCACAGGTCCTCATTCTCCCCTCAGGAACTTCCCAAGAGAGCAATGAGTTAGGAGAACCAGGTCCCAGACTGGATGCAACATGTGGCCTTGGGCAAATCACTTTCTGTCTCTAGCTCCAGTTGTTCTTCAGTAAGAGGAGGGATTTAGGCCAAACTATCTGACCTGAGGAGCCCTGGTGGCACAGTGGCCAAAGCTCTCAGCTACTAACCAAAAGGTCGGCAGTTCAAACTCACCAGCCACTCTGTGGGAGAAAGATGTGGCAGTCTGCTTCTGGGAAGATTACAGCCTTGGGAACCCGATGGGGCAGTTCTACTCAGTCCTACAAGATCTCTGTGAGTCAGACTAGAGTGTAACGGGTTTGTTGTTTTTTTTTTTTTTTTGGTTTATCTGACTTGAAAATTGAACAAGAACATAGATTCCATCTTCCTATGATGGTCCTTAAATATTGACAATGACAATTGCCCTACAGGCTCTTGGTTTACTCCTGTTCAAATAACCTTCAAGATGAAATAAAGACCATGCAACGCAGTCTCACTTGGCTGTAGTAGGAATATTATGTGAGAAAACGAGTTTTTTCCAATTTGCTAATATGCAAATGAGCTGCTGAAATAATAGATGCATGTGTGATTAAATAACCAAGTTAGCACTCACACATTCTGCACTGCGGCACAGCCTAGGCAACCGAGATGACTCCACAGTGTGTGGAGATGCTGTCCATGAACTGAGTCACACACATTGAAGCCTGCAAAAAGCCATGTTCAAAGGGAGGTTGGTCTCCCACGATGCCATTGTAATAAAATGCTGCATTATGGTTCTCTTAAAGCCCTATTCTTTTAAGAACACACTAGTTCTCCTCTTAACCCCGGTGGTTTTATCTACCTTTCAGTGCACATCCCTGGGTAACTGCTTAGTTACATATAGAGAAAAAAAAAATATTCTGTGAATTTTCACGGTGAGAAGTGATACAGCAGCATTTCAGCAGCTGTGCCAAACCAGAGCAAATTAATATTTTCTGAAATAGAGAGTGCAAGGAGAAAATAACAGCCATGTTTATGGCAACACATGACAAACCTGCCCACGTGTCAGCAAAAAAAAAAAAAAATGATATACCTCTTTAGTTATTTCCGGGACTCCAGAGTGAAAAATGTTTTCTTTGGGTCCAGCTCAAGAGCTCGAGCTTTGCACTCTGATCCCAATGCCAGGAAATCTAAAAAGAAAGACCATCCTAAAATTGACTTTGTTCTGATAACTCGCTTTACCTTTTCATAATTATTTTCGTGTAAGCAGGACTTCCTTTTAAATGCATCACTTACTGTACTAAATTGTCTATATCTCTAGAAGTTACAGAAGGAAATGGGCGGATAGAAGTGTGATCATACTTTCTATAAATAACCGTGAGTTGCCAGGACTGAGATTACCTTCCAGTTTGAAGAAGAGCTATGAATAAAATAACTAGTAGCTGCTGGGGACTGGAAGATAACTGGTGAATAAAAACAAAGACAGGAACGTGCAAACTACATACAGCTGAAACGCTCTCTAGTTGTGGAACGTGCAATGGTGAGTATATGTTTGGATTTAGAATCATAGCTTTATTGTGTGCATTGCCATTGACTAACAGGCCAGAGTAAAAAAATCTGCTAAGCTAGCCCGTGCCATAGGTGGTGTTGGCTGTTCCTACACAGCAGAAGAGAAGAATTTCCAGCAGGGAGGACTTGGCAAGTGGGACATATCCCGCTATGGAGCAAGGGGATGCGTGGCAGATACATGATCTCCTGGGGATTCTTGCAGGAAATGGCTTCTCAAAGAAGCACTTGGTAATTTTTATTGAAATAAAATTTCTGAAGACAAACCCAAAAAGCTTAGCAGCTTTCTACCACGAGTTTGGGAACCTGGAGGTTTACACCAATTTCTCTTGCTTCTTATCAAAATGCATTATGTATAACATGCATGCTTCCCATCCTACCCTCACTAAACACAAATACTACTGATTGCTTTCCATAGCTAACGCTGTCTTCAAGACCCCTGACAACCAGTCAATACACAATGTCTGTTAAGCAAAGAGGAAATTCAGTGGAGGCCAAAAAAGGTAGCTGGTTGTTTGACTTGGCCAGGGAATTAAGTACGAACAAATAAATTACTAGTGTTGTGCTGACACCGCCTGGATTTCGTATCTGTTTAAAAAATAAATAAAGCAGGGAGGGAGAATAAGAAAAACAAAGGATAAGATTTGCCAGATTTTACTATGATTCTTGTTCAGTAATTAGGTTCTGAGTTCTATCTGATAAGCAGACATTTTTCCTCTTAATACTCCTTTGTCCTTATCCTCCCTGATCTTAGGTACAGAGAGAGCTCTTCAGTCAGCAATTGCCAACCAACTCTTCCTTCTGCAAAAAAAAAAAAAAAGCTTCCATTTTCTAATAATTCCTGATCACATCATCACCTGGGGTTCTATATTTTGGATGTAAATGCTCCTTCCAGGTTCTCTGAATAACGCTTGGCCACCTGGGCATTGCCCACAGCATCATACATTCAGTAAGCTTAGAGGCTGGGCAGGATAATGATGACAAAGGTAACATAAGGAACATCGAAACGAAATCCTGAGACAGTAGGTATTACTGCAACTCAAGGAAGTCCTGGGAGATATGCTGGGCCCCATTTCTACTGCATATGACACAGTGGTCAAGTTTCAATTTAAAATGAAGGAAAAAGCAGGACAATTATCATTTGGGTCCCAAAACCCACTTTAATTAAAAAAAAAAAAATCATGGCAGTGAAGCGGAAACATTTTATTTGTTTACATCATCTAGATAATTTCCTTCATGTAAAATTTACTATTTCTATGCATTCCTCTTTCTCTTTCCTTATGTGTGTCTCTGTGTGTGCACATGTGTAAGTGTGTAGGCAGATCCAGCCTGAACTTACTTGTAAACTATCAGAACAATGACATCAGCTAAGAAACAGATTATATGCATTTCTTTGTAAACTTGAGCTTCACTCATTCTACCACAGGAACTATAGGGAACTAATAAACACACTGAATGGCTACAAATGTGACCTATAACAAAAAACTTTTATTTGTGAAAACAGCATTAAAATTACTGAATACCAACTCCAGAATTTTACCACAATGGTTCAGTTCACATGAAACAATGATGGAAATATACATTTCAGTTCTTAATAGGGAGAACAGAGTTTACTACCATTTTCAAAGGCTTCCATGAGCAGTATCCACTGAACAACATGGCTTCCTTAGGCTGTTAACCAGCAGCATCTGATAGGATCTAGTATTTGTGAGGTGCCAACCAAGAGAAATATATTGTTCAGAAACTTTAAAGGACTATTTCTTTCCTCTAGCTAATTTAAAGTGATAAAAAAAATACTGTATATTTATTCATTACATACTCACATTCTCTCTCTGATAGCCCTATTCATGGGCTTTTTATGTTAAATAAGTAATTTCTCATTTTTCATGTACTATTGAAATCACCAGAAAGGCTATTTAGCCAGTGTCTACAAAAGTCAGCTAAAGTAGAAGGCTGAGCAATTCTCTCCTAGATCTGGTAATTATAAATTAGTGAAAAGTTTGAATCTTTTTATTTTTAATAACAATTGTTTGGTCAAAGTATTCAAATAGTTGACGCAGTGGCCCACTTCATATTTCCTTTTTTTTTTTTTTTTTTTTAGACACAGGGAAAACTGGTGAAAAAGTTTATGAAAAGTCAAGTCACAGTATTTCATCTCAGGTAGACAACACAGGTTGCTTTCCTTGATTTCCCCTTCTGAAATGCAATCCTATCAACCAGTGGAAAACACAACAAAATGAAATTCAAAATTTGATAAGAACAGGTTTGTACAAAATAAGTTTTTCAGGTTCATTTAGCTTCTCATTTGTTTTCAACTTAACAAGGGTCTGATAGCCACCAAATCTGAAATTGAGGGTTAGCAATTATCAGGTGAACTTGATATTTCCAGCAAGTCAAGCCACAAACAGATACTGTAGTTCAGCCCATCTGAGCATAGTGACTAATTGAGTGAGCACTGGAAATGAGGCCAAACCTTGGTTTGATGCCACTTGTCCACATAACTGAATGGCTGGGGCCCAAAGCTCTCTGCTCGGTACTCATAAAGAACTAAAATAAGTCACACAGTACTGTGACGCATCTCCTGTGGCACATATGACATTTAGTTCAAAGGTACTTGCATATGCTATCTATACTCTTCATACCTTTTGCATAGCTAGGTATAGACCTAAGGCCACAACAATCTTAACTTGTATTCTTTCTTTCCATCTCTTCCTGTAAGTAAGCATACCTTAAACCCACTTTATTGGCCAGCACCGTCTGTTTATATTCCTTTCTTTCCTCAAATCAGCCATGATGCAACTGATTAATTTTTCTCAACCACAGTAACTCTGGTGAAATGAGAGACTGATGATTTTGGTTATCTTTAAAAGGACCACATAAAAATCACAATCCACCCCATAAATGCTTAACCTCCCGGTAACCAGTCAAGCTGGCCGTGGGTTATAGTGGTCCTGAAGTTGTTCTAAAACTATTCGATAACATAGTTAGGGTTGAATACTATTATCTGCTTGTCTGCAGTGCCGTCAGATTCCAAGTGATTGAGAATGGGCAAGAATCAAAGCATGTCGCTCTTGGCACTGCCTGACTATTCTCCTAAGGGGCTGCCAGTTGAGAAGAACACAGATTGCAAAGATGTTTGGGGAAAAAAATAAAGCATCTCCTAACATAGATTTAGCAATGACATCGAATACAAACAGTATTCTAAAGCTATATATCTTAGCCTCAAATCTAGGTGAGATGATCAGTTTGGTTACTACTTTATTTCTTCTGAAAAATAATGGAAAGATAAATATACTTAACAAACTCTGGCTGCAGAAATACCATTGTAGGAAACAAGTTTATTAATACTTTCATAAAAATGGCATTTAATAAAATCTAATACTTGGATATTATTAAAAGCAAACAAAAGTCATTAAAACAGTTTCTTTTGGTGATTTACATTAGCTTTTATAGCGTTAATTGATTTTTGTCTTATAAACTAACCTAAAATGCTAATAATCAAATCAGGGTAAAAACAATACAATGTATCATCTTTACTTTATTTCAAAATAGTGATTATAAATATATTCATAATATATTTTCTCCCCAGCTCTTTGGATGTGACAATAACAAAAATAAAAATAATAACTCACTGTGCTCATTTCATACAATGTCAATGTACAAATCATGCAAAAAAACTTACTGATTAATGTTACTGCCATACATTTCTAGATGTGTTCTGTTATTTCTGAAATACCTGCTGATGTTATTCATGAGGCCATGCCCCGTATAACTTATGCAACCTTATGGCTTAAAAAATTAAATGTTTTTTTTTTTTTTTTGAAGAAAGCAACAAAAGGAAGCCGGTCTTAAATGATTTTCTAATGAATATATTTATTCAGTTTATTATTCAGAATGGAAAACTAAATATCGAATATAAATTGCCTTGTAGACTTGGATCACTGTACTTTCATAGCTGCTTTCTCATAAAATTACACAAAGGTTTACTTTTAAAGAATTGAATCATCTTTATTGATTTCATAAAAAAATAATTTAAAACTTGATTTATATTACACGGACATAATAGATTATCTCAACCCCTTCACTGACTCCACAGGATCTAATTTTCTTTGCAACAGTTTGAAGAGTCTACTCACAGGAATACGATGCCAAGAAACCCATGATGTCCCACACCACCGTACATAGGAGCATCTCTTAGATTTTTCTAGAGCTGAACGCGAGTTCTGCTAAAAATGCTGTTCCAACATATATATCATTCCTCAAGGGGTTACACTAACATCAAGGTTATAGTTGAAAACCAACACGATGTAGATAACAGTATTTTAACTGCTCATGTACGCAACTCAAAACTTATGCCTAACTATATTATCATAAAATGTACGAGGAGAACTGATGAGACCAGTGCAAAATAGTGTAGACTGTATAATGTAGGCACAATGACTCTAGTTAAGGAACGTGTAACAGCCTTAACCAATGATTTGTTACTATCATTCATTTACAATTAGAACTTCCAAAAGACCATGTATATTTAAATTGCTTTTTTAAAAAAGAAGCTCGACATTTATATCTTTCGGCAGAAGAGCATGAGATAGCCAATATACTACAGCAAGCTCTGAGGTGGTGGCAGTTACTGTTGTCATTGACAACTTTGCAGAAACCTTGAAACATCTTCGAAGCATCAGCACAGTGAATAAAAGACATCATTCCAATGACCTATTATCCCCTGACCACGAACGGAGCTTTCCGGTTCCTCCCATAAGTGTCTACTTAAGATTCCTCAATCCATACTTCATTGACAGGATAAAGTCAAACACCTTCTTTGAAGCTTCTGCATCTTTATCCTGTCAGTATGCAGCAGGAGCCCTTTAATCCTTGGCTGCATGCATGCAGGTAATGGCATATTAAAAGTCCTTATGAAACTGTAGATGAAAACAAGCTGTTGGACACACATCTTAATGTCTTTTCTTTCAAGATCAGAATGCAATGATTTGTTTGGATTTTTTATATTCATATAAAGTTTTCACAGACATTGTCATGAAAATTAAAATTAAACAGTAAAGTTTTAAGAGCACCAGCACGTACATGTGGAGACAACTTTTTCTTTGCTATTAAAAAAAAAAAACCTTCCAAATTATCTATATGTACACATATATACCCAAACACAAACACACACACACACACATCTCCAAGAAGGCCCAGTTTTTTTTTGTTTTGTTTTGTTTTGTTTTTATCTTGGAACAAACACATAAAGCCCTGAAATTAGTAAAGGGACTGCTGTTATAACTTAACCATAATATCAATTTGGAAGCTGCATCAAAACATCTGCCACTTAAAAATTCATGAAGAAGGTCTAGGTTTACCTTCTTGGTCATTTTACTGATTAATATAGTAATTACAAGAGATGAGCACAAAAAAAAAGATATGCAGGCAGGCCGAGAAGGCAATGTGTTTCTGGATGTCACTTAGCTCATCGGGAGCTCCTAAAAAATCTTTGAATATCTCCCATTATCAAGTACTTCATTCCTTTGACCAATTTTGACTTAGAACTTAACAGCACAAGCAAACACAGTGGCCTATCATTTGTAGTTGTAGACTGTGAAGTCATCTGAGACCAATGAAAGCATCTTACAGTGTGGCTTTGATCGCCGAGATTACCATGATGTTTACTGTTCTACTTGATTATCTGATAGTAGTCAGAGCGATGAAAGAACAAGATACTGATGCATACAAGGTAGGACTATTAACCTTACGCGTTAATTATTTTTTAAATACTTGTAGTGAAAACTATTTGAATGAAGCTCATAGAATCCTGAAAAGCAAGACAACTGATGGTAATTAACAACTGTCCCAGACAAGATACTATAAAACTAAGGAAGCTATTTTTTAATGCACAGTTGGTAACGAATCTGAAGGTAATATGCTAATTTCACAAGAATGGCACAGAACTTTTTTTTTGTATTTTTGTTTTGTTGTTTTTTTTTTTTGTTTCGTTTTTAATTATACCTGATCACAACGTCCAGAATATTTCTATACACGTCAGCTGCAGTTTGTTTGTTTGGTATATTTTTTCTGTCTAAATGTACACTTATTGATAAATTCACTGTGATCAGGAAAACAAGTCAGGCATATTAAATACATCTTAAGGAGTACATATTTTCCTATTTAGTATACAAAGTACTTCATAAATATGAATTATGTTACAAAAATAGCTTTGGGTGCGCTCACACGGTAAGCACTTTGCTAATTTTGGACAACCTTTAAGGATTGTGGGTATTTCACATAACTGAGAACAAACTTTAATGTTAATTTGAGCCACATTTAAATTCGAATAAACATCACGTATTTCTTCAGATCACCACAGACGCTATGTACTCACGTTGAATTTTCCTCTTCTTTTATGTATAGACAGGTAATGCTTAAAGTGTTCAAATTTATTTTGTAGTTATGTAACGCATGGTATACTTTAAACAAATATTTGCACAATTTAACATTATAAATCCAGCAGTTTCAAGATGCAGGCCATAAAGTTAACGATTTACAAATACTATCGAATGTTCTCTCTTGGCATGCTTTTATATATATATATATATATATATATATATATACTTTTCAGATAATCTTTACACAGAGTTGTTACAACGCCACAGATCAAAAGGATTATTCCAGTTCCACCAACTTAATCTACGTGCAAGATGAAGGACCCAGCTGAGGTACAAACACTGGTACCAGTTTTCTTGAGTTTGCTTTACAAAGCACAAAGAGACGAAGGCTTTGCATTGGGGTACAAAACAGATTTGCCTCTTGAGGTTAAATTCAGTGTATTATGTATATAAAGCATCCCTTTGGCAACAGAGTTTGCAGTATCCCCACAGGACTCCACAGTATAGGTTTGATGTAGTAAAATCTCTTAAGGAAATTCTCTTCCACTTGACACATCTTTGCAACTACAGTTAATGAGACACCCTTGGAAACACTTGCCTCTATGCCTATTGATAACATAGTATTTGGAAGTCAGAAGTCAACAAAAGGCACTTTCATCATTAAATAAATGTCCTCTGTATGAAGTAAGACTGCATGACCTACATCTTGTTCAAAGCTGTTTGCTCCTCAAGGACCTGTAGGTAATCGGGGGAACTCTGAAGCTTTGCCTTCAGTTCAAAATACTCGCTCTTCCTTTGCTCCACAACAATTTTACTGTGGTTGCCTCCTATTAGTGACTTCTTGCTTTTTTTGTCTTGTTGCTTTTCTGGATAGCGGATCTCAAAGCCACTGACACCTATGCTATTGTACTCCTTTTTGCTTTCAAGAAAATTCTGAATAAACACATTGGAATCCCTGCTAGGGAATAATTCATCCAGCTCATCAATTGTGCTCAGTCTCTTTCTGGTATCTACGTGTAATAAATCTTTCTCCTTCTCGGCAACATTTCTCATAATGACTTTCTGTCCCGGAGGATCAGAAAACATGAAGCCAGTTTCAGACTCCTTCAAGCCACAGGTGTGGCTCTTGCTCATCTGCTCTATGGTTTGTGGAATGAAAGCTTCTGCGCTCAGGCCATCTTTTTTGTTGGTTTTATGGTCATGCTTCCTCAGCTGCAGCTGCATGGAGCCACACTCTGGGTTCCCCAGGCCCTCATGCTTCACCGTGGGTTTCTTGTTGCGCCGGAGTACAAAAACAAGAAGGCAGAAAGCAACAAACACAGTTAAAATGAGAACCACTAAGATACTTAAGATTAAAATAGACAGAGGCACCGGGCCACCAGGGGGACTTCGAATAGGACCCAGTGGGGTGGTGAGTGTAATGGCGGGTGCAGGGCTCGTGAATGGTGCAGATGGCTTGTTTAAGAGTTTGGGACACAAGATTTCATTTTTGAGGGATTTCAGCTCAATGTTGGCAAACTGAACAGGTGTCTCACATTTCAGTTCTTTTACAACAATCCCGTCGTTCAACTTCTCCAGCCACAACTTTAATGCCACCAAGTCACAAGTGCAATCCCAGGGGTTGCCCTCCAGGTCAATCTGTGTGAGGGACTGCAGCTGATCAAGCACCCCGCTGACAGGCAGGTACATGAATTTGTTGTTTCTCAGGTTCAGTCTAGCGAGGGAGGCCCCCGAAAAAATGTACACAGGCAGGCTCTTTAAGAGATTATTGTTTAAGTACAGTAACTGCAAATTTGGCATCGAGTCAAAGGTGCCTGCTAAGATTTCCTTAATCAAATTGTATTCCAAATACAGATACTGCAGGTTGTGAAGGCCTGAAAATATTTCGGGATAGAGTCTTTCTATCTGATTGCCGTTGAGATACAGCCTGCGCAAATTAGTGAGATTGTGGAAGACGTCTCCCTTGATCGCTGTGATCTGATTGCTACCTAAATGGAGCAAATCCAGTCCTTCAAACTCAGTGAAGTCGGAGACGTCCACATCTTTGATGCCATTACCATTGACATGCAACTTCTTGGCATTCAAAGGTTTCGGTATCAGTTCAGACATGGATTGTATATTTTTTTCTTGGCAGTTGACACTCAGCCCCAAATCCGAAGGATGTGTTTTGCAAAGGCAAGGTGCTGGGCAAGGGGTAAGCGGAGGCACCCTCGTTTGGTAAGACACAATCTGACTGAGATTGCGGTTAGAGAGGGCTTTGCCTGCCACAATTCCAGAGATCTTGGAGGGATTTGTCGTTTTCGGTGGCTTGGTCACTAATCTGTGTAGGGACGTTTGGGTAGTGTGCCCATTGGGAGTGGTGTAGCCGTTTTCTAGCTGAGATGGAGGCAGGATGCGGACATCGAAATCACTGCCCGTGCCCATGGGGCATAACTCTTGTTTGTTGGTTTCTTTTAAAAGCCTTCCGTATAAGTCACTGGGAGTTTCGCAGATAGCTTCGCCTATGTAAATGTTATATGGCATATTCTCCAGCCAAGCTTTTAAAGGCAACAAATCACAGCTACAGTTCCAAGGATTATCTTCCAGTTGCAATTCGACAACACGGCCGATGTGTTCCAGCACTCCGATATAGGGGAGTTTCTGGATTCTGTTCCCTCGTATATCCAGATGGGTCAAAGATGCGAATCGGAAAATATTATCAGGAAGGAATGAAATCAGATTGTCATTAAGAATGAGAACTTTCAGTTTGTGGAGCTTATTGAAGGCTCCTCGTTCAATATACTTGATTAAATTGTAGTCAGCCTGGAGATACTCCAAGTTCTCTATGCCAAGGAAAGTGTCAGCTCGGAGAATCTTTAATTCATTGTTGTTCAAGTGCAACTGCTTTAATGCACTGAGCCCGAGAAAGGCTCCTCCCTCAATGTTCTGCAGTTTATTATTTCCCAGCTGCAGGGATACTGCATGTGAAAAATTCAAGAATGTATTCGGATAGAGGATATTTAAGAAATTGTTTTGGAAATTGAGGTGATAAAAATTAGACCACGGTGGTTTCAGCTGATTTGGTCTGTAGACCGAAACCTTCTCACAGTTGACATAGAGCACATTCTCAACGGACACGCAGGAGCACACATTGCAAATTTCCACCGATATGTCAGAATCTGCATTTGTCGACGAAATCGGGGCTGACAAAATCAGAAAGAGCCAAAGAAACATCTTCTTGCAATCAGCAAACAACTTTATGCTTCTGAATAAAGAGAAATAATCTAAAAAATAAAAAGAAAACAGTTTTTCAATGGTCGTTACTTGGAAAAGGGATTTGTGTTTAAATCATAGCACAGTGAACAAACGGATACAATTACAAGCTTTTTTCTTTTTAAGGCTTCAAAAACTCCAAGTAGTCTCACTCGGTGGAACAATAACAACCACCAACAGTGCCATACATTTTATTTCAGTCCCCGCAGTGCATACAGAATTTACAGGTACAGAGCACACAACAAACGGTAGGAAGAGAAGATTCTTAATCATGCTTCAACCTTAACAATCTGAAAATATTTTCCCTCCATGGACCACCAAACACGGCCCTTGAACACAGGCTATGAGCTTCCTATCTGCAACTCCAATATCCCCAGGCCATGGAGTATGCTAGTAGCTGTGTAGTGGGCACCACAAAGGCATTTCAGTATGTGAATGTGTATTATCTAGGCATGAGCTTAAGAAGAGGCTGAGCCGAGAAGTTCTGAGCCCTGGTTCGGTGGAGGATGGCACTAGGAAGACTGGGTTGCCACAGAGAAGGACAGTTAAAAGGCTAAGGTGGAAGGAGTTTTGGGAAGAGATCTGCCTGGGCTTCAGTCCATACGTAGTTAAGCAGTATGCCATGAATCTGTTCACTCCTGTACACTGCTGTCTGAAAAAGCACAGACGACTCTGTGGGCTTCTAGAAAAATAAATCAGAAGGGAACGGACAAATTTTGTCTTCAGGTAAATTAACTGTATCTAGTTGCCTGTCAGTCATCTCCCAAATGGGAGGGGGAAGAAAAAAGGCTTTTGTCTTTGGGCCCCGAAAGCAAGAGAGGAACCTGCTTGCTCCTGCATTGCCTAGTGGATTTTCAGGCAGCTCCCACACCCAGAACTGGCTCTCCTGCCTGCCTGGCCCTCTCCCAGCCCTTTAGGCACGGCTTTGAACCCAGGTCCGAAGGACACTTGACTCAAATGCTTATCTCCTTCACTTTGACCACAGCTTGCCACTGCTGAGGAGGAGTTCACACGCTCCAGTCCCTGAGGTGGTTTTCTCTGCAGTGCTGGATACCTCCAGCATAGCAAATTTTTGTCCTAAAACGATCATTTCTCAAACATCCCCCCCCAACATCACCACCCCTTGTCCCTGTCTATATACAAGTCAAGAATCATTTGTTGCTTGAAGTTTACCACTTAGCAAATTAACCCAGCGTCGGCAATTCCACAAATACTGCATACATACACAAATATGTGCAATGCTTCGTGGAAAAGGTTCAAAGGAACACAAGCAGCATGAGTTTTACTGATGCAATTTGAGGCCATGTGAGTCTTTTCCATGGTGAATGGGAAGCTGGCTGCCATTTCAATATGGTCACCACCAAATATTAAACAAATAAAGTGTCCGGGAACATACAATGAGGGAATGGTGCCAAAAATGAAGTGTCACACAGAAACTCCTTTGTTTAGTTGCCCACGAGGAATCAGCTAGTGGTAAAAACCGAACCAGTCTCAAGGTAGACAATCCATTAGCCACAACCAGGGAGATTTGCATTTTAAGTAGTTTGGTTCAGAATAAGGTGGGTACTGCCCAGATAAGATGGGGCTTCTATGTGCCCTTATATTTCTCCTATTCACCGTGACAACATGATTGGCAGTGCCAAAAGAAGTCGTAACTCTGAAGCATGCCATCACCCAAAGCAACTTTCACGTAAAACCTACATTTGACTTGATCCTTTTGACTTGCTATTGATGTGGTTTTCAACAACTATTCTGCTTCAGTTGAGTCATTTCTTGTTACTAACCCCTTCCTACAAACAAAAACAAAAAGCAACCAAACTAAAAAAGCAAAACAAAACAAAAAAACCGAACACAAAACACACACACCCAACAACCAGCCACAAAAAAAAACCTGAAAATCCCAAAGCCAGCACAGAAACAACAAGGAGCATCAACAGATCTCAAATTGCACGAGGAACTGCCCTCCTCCTTGTAATTTCTACTTTAAGTAGCAAGGGGGGAAACCCAGCACAAGGATGAGCTAGGAAGTTCCCAAATGCAGCTCCTGTGAAACAGAGGAAGCCAAGCAAAAGGCAGCTGAAGGAGCCGGCAAGGGAGAGGAAGGGTGATCCTCTAAAGAGAAGGAAGGGGGCCTGAAAGGGCAAGAGACCCTGGGGACACTGAGAGACAAGAAACAGAGCTGGGAGAAGAACAGGGCTAGGGAGAAGGTAAATAGGCACTGAGTGTAAGCAAAAGAATCGGCACATTCACGTGGCACCAGCAAAGCCTGCACATTTTAAAAATCATGGGATAGAAAACATGCTGAGCTTCTGTTAACGGTGATAGAAAAACGTGGAAACAAATTGTGGGGATGCTTGCACAAGGTGAACATAACTAAAGTCACTGAATTGTACACGTAAAAATGTTCAAATGGCAAATGTTCTGTTACAGATATGTATCTACCATCATTTAAAAAGGATGAAAAAACAGTGTTACCAACACCTTGCTGTATGAGGGGGAAAGGCTTCATACAGTAAACCCAAAATGTAAGATACAAAATAATCCCTAAAGCTCATTTTTAAGATTATTCATTGAAAAAAATATGGAAAGAAAGTTTATCTCAATTCTACCTTGGTGTGACAATGGGTGAATCATTCCTTCCCTTCTCAAGTACATACAATGTTCACTAACCGGAAATATATTGCTGATAGCTCGATTTAAAAAATCTACGAAAAAGTAAAACAAAACAAAAACAAAACCCAACAACAAAGTAGGAGTTGGGCACCAAGAGCCGTCTCTCAGCTGCCTGTCTGTTTCTCGCTGTGCCTGACAAGACGCTCCACTCCTACGCAGGCCAGGGACTGCACAAACCTAGCATCCTTACCCCAGTCCGGATCCCCCAGCGCTCGCACCTCTCGCTCGGGGCCCGGCCAAGGAGCCGGCCCGCGAGGGGTAGGCTACGGGGCGAAGGCGGGTGGCTATCCCGAAGTCGGCCCGAGGAACCTCCTCCGGCCACCTGGAGAGGGGGTAGGGGGGCTTGGCGGCGAGACGCCCCTGGGCTGCCCCCCGTGCGCTCCTCCGGGCCGGCGGCGCCGCGGCTGGGGGGTGGTTGGCGCGGTCGCTTACCGCAATGCTTTGCCGCATCCCGGTGGCCCGGCCGGCGCGCAGCCCCCTTCCGGGCAGGGGCCACGGTCTCCCGGCGGCGGCGGAGACACAGGCGGCGCAGGGGCCTCCAGCCGAGCTGCGCATCCAGCTCCGCGTGCCCGCGTCCCACCGGCCAGCTGCTGGAGTTGCCGTCGGCCTCCCAGGACCCGGGCTTGCGGGGTGACGGGGGCCGGCGGCTGGGGCTCTAGCCCTGGGCGCCCCTACTCCGCCGGCCACCGGGAGAGTACGCCGAGCGGCGGGGCCCTCTCCGACCTCCCCGGCCGACACACAAGCCTGCTTTCACCGAGCCCGACATCGTCGCACATTTGGGCACCTGACAAAGTCGCGCTGCCCGCGCTCCCCGGCTGTACAGGGCGTTCAGAGTTACCCACCGGCTCCTCTCGTCTCCCCGTCTCGCTTGGAGCGAGCCGCCTCCGACCAGACCTCTGGGTCCCCGTTCGTGCAGGGTGCCCGCGAGGGGGGCGCAGACAACAAAGCCCAGCCCGGCGCCGCGGCCCCGACAGCCCGAGCCCAGGGCACTGTCCCGCTGCCCGGCGCCCGGGGCCGTGATGCTGAGGAAGCCGGATTCTCTCGAGCCCCAGGGATAGGCGACGGCGCGGAGGGCAGCGGGGGAGAGGGGGGCACCACGGCCGCTTCAGCCACTCAGCCAGCCCGGAACCAACACGACGCAAACTAAAAATAATAAGCTACCTGCCCCCCTCCGCACGCGCGCACACGCGCAGACACACGCGCGCACACACACACACGCGCGCGCACTCGTGCTGCTGAGACCAGGCGGCAGAGCGGGGGGTGCGGAGCGTGTAGCCCCCGCCAGAGAGGCACCCACCTCCGGTGCCGGTCGGCTGCGCCAGGATCGCCGCGATCCAGGCTCGGCCCTACGAGCGCGCTCGCTCGCCGGTCCGACCCAGCGAGCAGCCTGGCAGGCGGGCAGCGGCGCGCGCCCCCGGCCAGACACGGCGCGCGCCCCCGGGCCTCGCACCCGGGCTGCACCTTTACATACCAGGGCCGAGTCTCCGCCCCCGCCTCCGCCCCCGGCTCCACGCAGCCCTCCCCCCGACCCCGGCACACTCGGACCCCCGCCCCCTTCCCAGGCCCTCACTGGGTGCCCTTCTTACCCACGAGGCTGGAGAGTGCACTAGTCTTTGGGCACCCGCCCCCTCTTTCAGCCTAAAACACTCCCTGGGGAGGAGCGACCCCTTTCTTCGCACAGCGACCCCGGGCTCCTACCGCGGGCGCGCTGGCTTCCATCCCTCCGCCAGCAACACACACACACACACACACACACACACACACACACACGCACGAGTCCTTTTTCTTCCCCCACCCCCCCCCAAGAACGCACACACACACACACGCACGAGTCCTTTTTCTTCCCCCACCCCCCCCAAGAACGCACACACAAGCGCACACACACACACTCGGGGCGTTCCTGTAGAGAGCGCCACCAAGAACCCAACGAAAGCCCAAGAAACCTCGGAGAGCCTAAGGGAGGGGGCCAAGGGAGGTGAAGAGGGGCGTCGAGTCTACGCGCAATTGAATAATTCCAGCAAGGAGGGGGGTGAGTCCACAACAATGACATTCAAAGGCAACAATCGCACTTGGGTTTGGCATCGTGGGTACGGTACCTTTGGCTAATTGTCACCCCGCAGAGCAGAGGGCTCCGCGAAGACTTGTCGGTAGCGGGCAATCCGGGATGCAGCCTTCTTGGGACCAGTTTCCTCAGGTCCAGAAGTAGTCACATTCCCCTACCTGTCTGCGCGTCAGGGGCCAGGGGCTTGAAGGCAAAAGTGTGAGGCTTTCGCCCAAAGTGAGACTATTGAGTGGGGTTAGGAGGAGACGAGTTAATTCTCCGCACCTTTGGACTCCGCGGATCTACAGCACACAACGGGTTAAGCAGGGTGATTAAGGAGCTGGGGGCGGGGTGGGGAGCGGGGACAGGGGTAGAGGAAAGAGAGGTGTGGGACTGGAGAGATGCCGCACTTGCGACCAAAAAAAAAAAAAAAAAACTGCTTTGGCTACTGAGCATGCCCAGTTCCCCGGCTCGAGCCCTATAAGGGAGGCATTGTGTGCGTTCCACTTCTCCGGGCTTTGGTGGTGACCGGGAGGGGACTTTGGTGGAGGGGGGTAGGTGGCGGATGGCAGACGTTAGGGAAGGGGAACAAGGTTTGGTGTTTTGGGACTGTGCAGGAGACAGTCAAGAATGGAGGGTAGACACCCAAGGGGTACCTTGGGGAGTTAGAGAGAAGACGATGAAATGGACTAAGAAAAGTCACTTCAGTAGCCCTTCATTGTCATTTCTATACCAAAGAGGCTTTAGCAGCTGAGTCTTTTATTATCCAGAGGCTGGAAATCCAGCGTGCGGATTGTCTAGGCCCCTTTTTTCTACCCATTTGTTAGTGCCTCAACAAGATGGTAGGAATGTCCTGAGGAAGGGCTAACGTTCAAACCCATTTCATGCAGATCGGTAATTTAGTTAATAAGCTTGGTGGGAAAGCACATGAACCTGGGGGGTGAGGGTGAGGTAGTTTGCCTATCAGGTCTGTATTTCAAATATTGGCTTTCCTAAACGGGCAAAGACTGAAACGTTCCTTTGCCCCCCTCCCGCAACGCGCTGTTTTTGTAAGTCCTTGGCTAAGAAAAACAACGCACTCTCTTTACTTTGTGTTTGTAGGAATAAAGTGGCTTTAGGTTAAGACCTGGGAATAGAGCTAAGTTAGACCTGGGAAGTACTTCCCTAGTGCTCCTAGTAGCCCATTGTTTGGCACCTTTCAGGTAATTCTGCCTGGCCCTTTTCTTCAGGACCCACGTCCTGCCCAATCCACTTATTCAAATTTCTAGTGACTCTAGCCACATTAGGGTATAGCCAGTACTCAGTAATGAGGCTTTTGCTTAAAAATGAAAAACTCCTGAAGCTAAAACTAGCAATAGCTTTGCAACCAGAATTTGGCTGTCTGCCTGAACTCCTACAGTTAAACATTTACCATAATTGGTCGATGTTTAAAGGTCCAAATCTAGGCAAAAAATCCTGATGGGCAAAGGTTTTATTATATTACTTCTATGGATATTGTCCTACCTTCTATATTGTCTGTGGTGTCTATTCATATGTAAGTTTTACTTTTTCCATTTTGGTCATTTCATGAGACTACCTTCAGGTTATGTTCATTCAAATGGTTGCTGGGCACAGCATGTATGCAGAGATGCCCATACGATATTGAAATGAATATTTAAATAGATATATGTATATAGGCGTATCTCTTTACGACCTTGATAAATATTGCGTTTTCCTGAAGAAGCCTTCCTCCACCCCCATTCCCCACTTGCCTGAAAAATGTCATCTTCTCTTTTAAAAACAACCGAGAGGCAGAAATTGAGTGGGCAGCAACAGTAAAATTTGCTGTATTCAATGTGAAATCCATTATGAAATAACATGGCTTAAGGAAACACTAAAGGATCCATCCATAACAACATATGTACTTGTGCAACTCCTCATAGTAAGGTGAAATTGGCTTCTTCTATAGGTAGCAGCTGTGGTATGTTGAAAAATCCCTCTCCTGTTGTACATTTGAACAAAACAGATCCTGCTAATTAAGAACTCGCATTTGCATTATATTGCATAATGCAATTTGAAAGTGGTAATAGATACCAGAAACAAGTTGGCATTTACTCTAAATGCAAAGGATTCAGGAAGCTATAATGTATTTTATCAGGATAGGTGAATTGTTTGTCCTTTGCTGTAAATGTTAACAAGATTCAAGAGAATGAGCAAAAAAAAAAAAAATTACCTGAAAAAATAATGCATATTCCAAGTACTGTGATAGCTGAAAAGGCCAGATTTGGACAGTAAATATCAGATCATTTAAATACCTATCTTTATTCAACTTTAGAAACTGTCCTGAGAGTTGATTATATTTAACTGCAATAACTATGGAAGGTTCTTTTTCATATGGATATGAAGGCAGAAATCTAAAACAAGTGCAGGCAGAAGAACATCAATATATTACAATTAATAACAGTGCTAACAACTTTTTGGTGATTGATATTAAAAAAGGAAAAACCAAACCCACTGCTGTCCAGTCGATTTTGACGCATAGCGACCCTATAGGACAGAGTAGAACTGCTCCATAGAGTTTCCACGGAGCGCCTGGCGGATTCAAACTGCTGACCTTTTGGTTGGCAGCCGTAGCTCTTGACCACTACACCACCAGGGTTTCCAAAAGTCACTAAAATGAATGCTTTAAAATAAAATATTTTGATGGCTCAAAAACATAAGGTGGGCACACATAAAATAAAATAGATGCAATAATCTCCATGTCTTAGGCTTCCTTAGCTTTCATAGTAATCTAAAAACCCCATCCATCAGTCCCGTGGTCTCTTTTCTACCTCCTAAAATTACACGTGGTATCCATATAGAACAATTATAAACTAAAGGAATTTCCTAGCTTAAAAAAGGAAGTAAATATATACATAAACAGAAAGGTTAATATACAAAAAACCTTCAGCCCTATTTGTGGCAACTGAAAGAAAAGCAAAGTTAATGTTCTTCCTAAAATATATGAATGCAAGTATTGTGGGAAAGAGAAGGATTTTCAGTAGCCTCACAGTTTTTCTCCAAATGTTCCACTGAACTTAATCTTGGCTTTGCAAGGAGTACAGCTGGAACCAGAGGGTTACTCTGACATGGTGTGTTGCCCTCCCTCAAGATAAGTAAACAACTGCACCAAGAATTTCATCCAGCTTCTATATATTCTTAAATTGAAAGGCAGTTTTAATCATTAAACACTCAAAACCAAAACCAAACTCACTGCTGTTGAGTCGATTCTGACTCATGGCGACCCTATAGGAGGACAGAGTCGGACTGCCCCGTAGAGTTTCCAAGGAGCGCCTGGCAGATTCAAACGCTGACCTTTTGGTTAGCAGCCGTAGCACTTAACCACTGCGCCACCAGGGTTTCCCGTTAAACACTAGCAACCAAAAATTATTATAATACCTACTAAACTTGGCCCTATTCAGTGGTCTCACTTTCATTGTATCCCTCACTTATTTGGCCTTGTCTCACTGCTGTTTAAAATCAAATTAGCCTTAATTCTGATATCCAGGTATCAGAGATTAGTTTATTTTAATATATAAGATTTATTTATACCCTGGCATTTTAAAAGAAACCCTGGTGACCTAGTGGCTGCTAACCAGAGGGCCGGCGGCAGTTCGAATCCTCCAGAGGCTCCTTCGAAACTCTATGGGACAGTTCTACTCTGTCCTATGAGGGTCGCTATGAGTCGGAATCAACTAGACGGCAATGGGTTTTGTTTTTTGGTTTTTTTTGGATTATGCATGAAGCACGGAACTTCAGTCATCCTGTGTCCCTCTGCTAAAAGTTTGCATAGATTAAAAAAAGGGTGCACGAATTAATGAATAAAGATCATGTTAGCTTCAATACTCAACACTAAGGCCACAGATGAAGAAACTGAAGATTTTTACCAGCTTCTGCAGTCTGAAATTGATCGTACATGCAATCAGCACGCGTTGATAATGGTGATTGGAATGTGAAAGTTGGAAACAAAGAAGAAGGGTCAGTAGTTGGAAAATATGGCCTTGGAGATAGAAATGATGCTGGAGATCACATAATAGAATTTTGCAAGACCAACGACTTCTTCACTGCAAATACCTTTTTTTCAGCAACATAAACGGCGACTGTTCACATGGACAATGAATAAGGAAGACCGAAGAAGAATTGACATCTTTGAATTGTGGTACTGGTGAAGAATATTGAATATACCATGAACTGCCAACAGAGCGAACAGAGCTGTCTTGGAAGAAGTACAGCCAGAATGCTCCTTAGAAGCGAGGATGGTGAGACTGTGTGTCACATACTTTGAACGTGTTGTCAGGAGGGATCAATCCTTGGAGAAGAATATCATGCTTGGTAAAGTAGAGGGTCAAGGAAAAAGAGGAAGATCCTCAACATGATGGATTGACGCAGTGGCTGTAACAATGGGCTCAAGCATAACAATGATTTTGAGGATGGCACAGGACCGGGTAGCATTTTGTTCTATGGTACATCAGGTCGCTATGAGTCGGAACGGACTCGAAGGCGCCTAAGAACAATTAAACACAAGAATAAACCAATGAAGGCCATGAGAAGGAGTTCATAACAAGTATTCATGATGAGGTCTCTTAAATTAACGGATCAAATTTGATTTGATTAAATCAAATTTACCCTTTGTCAATAGTGGGTGTCATGGATTGAATTATGTCCCCCAAAAAATATGTGTATTGACTTGGTTCGGCCATGATTCCCAGTACTGTGTGATTGTCCTCCATTTTGTGGTTGTAATTTTATGTTGAGAGGATTAGGGTGGGATTGTAACACCACCCTCACTCAGGTCACCTTCCTGATCCAAGGTAAAGGGAGTTTCCCTGGGGTGTGGCCTGCACCGCCTTTTATGTCTCAAGAGATAAAAGGAAAGGGGTGCTAGCAGAGAGAGGGGACTTCATACCACCAAGAAAGCAGTGCCAGAAGCAGAGCGCGTCCTCTGGACCCGGGGTCCCTGCACCTGAGAAGCTCCTTGACCAGGGGGAAATTGATCACAAGGAATCTTCCTCCAGAGCCGACAGAGAGAGAAAGCCACCCCCTGGAGCTGACGCCCTGAATTTGGACTTGTAACCTACTAGACAGTGAGAGAATAAATTTCTCTTTGTTAAAGCTATCCACTTGTCGTATTTCTGTTATGGCGGCACTAGATGACTAAGACAGTGGGTTTGTTCCATTCATTCTGCTCTTTCAACTCTCATACCTGAGTTGATTCTGAACCTGTGATGATGTCTCTACTGTCCCTAATAGCCTCTACAGCTGCCAAATAGAGCCATGTAAAGCAGTCGTGTTCATCCCTAGACTTCCAGAGCTGAAGACGAAAGATTGGTTATCTAGTAGGGTGCCAAGTGAATTGGAAGATGTGAGATTAGTTGGTTAATTGAATAGATTACATCAACTCACCTGACCTTCCATTTTCCCCAGACTGCCTCCTTATGTTACAGCTAGTAACCTGTTCCCTTTTGCAGAAACTAGCGTGTCGGCTGTTAATGTACTAAACCCTGTGTACTCCAGGCATTGGTTGATTTTCCACACCATCCTTTTTCACACAGTCGCACAGTCCTTTACAAATTATTATTTCTGGATCAATAATAAAGAGGAGTGTGTTGTTTTTATGGGTCTTTGTCATTTTGGCACCTGATGAGTACTTGCTCATGTGGCTGACTAGTACCACCTATATTCTGTAGAATAGCATTTGGGTAAGCCACAGATACAGGTATAATACTGTCCCTGTTCTGTTTACACATTTTCTTTCCATGTATTCTCTAACTTGGAGGAATCTCATCTTTCTCTCTCCCTGTCAAAGATTACTGCTCAGAAGCAAGCTCAGCTGCCCTCAGACAACTCAAAGATAATAAAGATTGTGAAATAAAAAAAAATAGGAAGTTAATAGCCAAACAATCTACTGTGAGAATTACTCCCATGGGCTGTACAGGTTCCATAACACCAACCAAAGTTTCCTCAGAGAAACAGGAAGTTGATGAGAATCCTTCCGTTTTTGCCATGCTCAACTCTACCTGGGGAGTCAGAGTGCTGTTCCCAGCCAGCAAAACAGTTTTTTTTTCAAAAATATTGAGGGTCTTTTTCGTTAATGCTTTTATAAGAGTGTTATTTTTTCCTTAAAAGTGTAAACTTAAACTTTTCCTTCAAAATTGATCGTTTCCAGCTCCTCCTCTTTTGTTTTACAGACTGTTTTTGGGCTCTTCAAAATTTGGGTCAAGATCAGGGGCATAAAAGGAAGCAGGGAAGGCATAATACGAAGGCGTGAGTTATGGCGGGACTGTATGCCAACTACTATATCAAAAATAAAATTTATCCTTTTCTGAGCCTCAAAGTCTGAGTCAGAGGAAAGCAGAGCATCTGTGTAAGCTAGTGTCACATACCTGGGCTTGACTACCTTCCTTTCCAGTTCAAAATTGGAGCTTCTAATTCCCATATTTGACTCAAACTGAGTACTGTTATATCTACTCACATGAGGTCTTCATGAGAAAATTGTCCTCAAGTCCCATGCCAAGCTGTCATGGTATAGGAAAAATTGTCATTGCAGACAACTTCTGCTATATCTTTCATGTGCACAGTATTGTTGTTAATCATAGAATTCCAGGGTTTAATGGAATCTTAAACTTCTTATGGTTTAACCACTCATATTCCAAGCTGCAATCCCCATCAGATGAACATTCAAATGTTTTGAATATTCCCAATGGTGGGGAACTCACTGAGGGCAGAAGTTCCAGTACATCACCAGGAAAATTAATTACAGAATTTTTGAAACATTTTCTGTTTTGCAAATGTGAAAGAAACATCAAGTTAGACCTATCAGGACTATGAAATTTGGAAACACATGGACTTAGGATGAAATTCTTGCTTCACGATTTAGTAGCTATGTGATTTGGGACAACTTAAATTCTCTGAGCTTTCGTTGTTTCATCTGTAAAATGGGCGTGACAAACTCAATCTCACTGGATTTTTATGATGATTAACTAAGATAATGTTTGCAAAACGCCTAGCAAGTTGCCTTTCTTTCACAGAGTAGTATTATTGCATTCTGTTCATAAATACTATATATATGTTGTTGTTGTGAGGTGCCATCAAGTCAATTCAGACGCATAGTGGCTCTATGCACAACAGAACGAAACAATGCCCAGTCCTGCACCATATATATATATATATATACACACACACATGTATATATGTATACACATACATGCATACATACATATAGGAGCCCTGGTGGTGCAGTGGTGAAAAGCTCGGCTGCTAACAGGAAGGTCAGCAGTTTCAATCCACCACCCGCTCCTCGGAAACCCTATGGGGCAGTTCTACTCTGTCCTGTAGGGTTGCTATGAGTCGGAATTGACTCAACGGCAACAGGTTTGGTTTGTTTGGTTTAGATACATACACATATATGTATATACATACGTGTGTGTGTGTACACACACACATATATATGAGTATAAATACATATATGTATGCATTTTTATGCATATATATACACACACAAAAGTTAAACAATGAATATGTATATATTCATTTCCTACTGAGCTTATCTAAGGATGATGAGCAAAAGAGAGTGATGAGATTATTTGTTTGTTTGGCTTACTTTTAATTATTTCAAAAGCTAGAAACCACTATTTTAAAACAAACCCAGGGGTTCTTATACCGCCTATTCTTCTTTACTTTCCTACTCCAATTTCATCTATTATTAATTTTTTTTAATTAATTTCAACAGCAGACTTCTGCAGAGCTAAGTATCACAAATTCCATCATCACTTTTTAAAAGACTCTTTCTTCCAGGCTCTGGTCTAGACTCTCACCCTCTGAACTCCAGGCTCACAAGAAGTGTGTCATTATTTCTACAAAGTTGCTTGTAATGACTCTGGAGAGAACATTAAAAATAATTTTTTCTTAAACCTGTCACTGAATTTGTTGTTTGGGATAACAAACAGGAAAGGGAAAAAGAAAAGGAACAAAAGTATGAGATAGATTATTGTTTGTAAAATGTGTAAAAAAGTTCAGGTGACTTAGGGGCACTCATGTTACTACTTTGTTCTCTAGAAAACGTATATTTAGAAACTTATTGACTTAAAAACACTGTTCTTTTATTTGTAAGAATATTTTGTCCTAAGAATGGCATATGCTTTTTTTAGACAAAAGACAGTCAGACCTGACAAAATGTGATTAAAGTATACCTAAAATCATGTCAGTGAGATAAAGTATGTATAAATTACCTCAATCTCAATTGTCCAATAACTACTCAGACAGATATCATGTCTATTGGCATGTATGTGAGCTACAGTTAATTGACTTTTCTTAGAATATACATTGTTGGAAATGTCCAGCTGTAACTTTTATTCTCTGGATTTGATTTGTACCTCCATATAAAAAAGAGTCCTAATGTCAAAAATGTTCAAAGTATGACCTCTAACCAAATTTTTTTTGTTGTTGTTTGTACAGAGTTAAAGTTGTTGGGCATTTTACTTCCATTTATAGCTGAAGCTATTCTATAAAATTTCATTTTTATTATCTTTATGAATGAAGAAATATCGAGAAAACGAAAACTATAAGATGCAAGTACTCAAGGCAATGAGAAAAAAAATTACGAATGGACCATGATGACTCCTCTCATTCCTCTGCCTGTGTTTCAGGAGTTGTGAGTTTCCTGAACCTTGAAGGGAGAAGGGTCATGTAGATCACCACTCTGGTTTTCTCCTTGACAATATGTCCTACAGGACAAATAGCAGGGCATCCCCGGGGGAAGGGGAAGTGGTCCTAGGAGTCTGATCTTCCATTCCTACCCCTCCATGTCCACTCAAATGGGGTTTCCATACAAAAGTGTAAGAAAGGCCATTTTCTAATATAAAGCCTGGTGAATGGTCAGACTGGTGTTGGGTGATTGGGCAGTTCTGTCTGGCAAACTCAAGACATTCAAGAACGGTTGAATGTTTCTAAGTTACCACTAATGTCAAACTTGAAATATGTTGACAAGAGCTTCTCTTTGGTTAATATGTGTTTGTAAAAAGGTTGTAGAATTTTGTAAAAGGGATATTTCTAAAGGAGGGTCTCTTGCTATAAAAGGAGTTTAATTTTGTAATAATGGTAGATACTCTCCAGCTTTATAAGGAGATAATTTTGTATATTATCTCCGTAGCAAAAAAGGACTGGCAAGAACTGGTGATTAAGTGGATTTTAGCTCAAAAGGTAAATGTGTTTGGGTGTCTTTTTCATCTCATTATTAAATATTATTACATACAGTACCTCCAATTCATTAGAAATTCTGCTTTTGTCATTTATTGAGTCTAGTGGCAAGAACAGACTAGCCTAGAGTGGGAGAATGGATAAAGGAAAAACAAATGGTATTTTAGCATAACCATGCAAATGATATATAAAGTACACATAACTCTCAAGTGTGTTTTTTTTTCCTCATTCAAATCATTACCCACTTTAAGTAATTACCTTTTCTTTAACCAAGCATTTTTCCTTCTTTCCCACTGACTGCAAATTAAAGACATTTGCACTCGGAGCTTTTCTGGGAAAAAAAAATTAATCCTCAAAGTCCCTAGAGAGCCACATTGCATTATATACCACACAGACAAAATACTCTCCATGATTAAAACACAACAGTACCACTCCCCCTTCTCATTCCCGGCCCAGTAGTTAATTTGATAGCAGCACTTTAACAGAGTCAAAATTTATACTGAAAACAAATTAGCATGTTCCACTCTATCCTAGGAATATAAAATTGCCTTTCCTTTCAGACTCGAAGAACTCCATGAATTTCAAGAACATATGAAGTTTCGCTAAGGTAGCCTGACTGCAAATAATCTGCTTGACGATAAAGTTCAGTTCACTAAATCTTTATTGAATGTCCATTATACATCAGGCTTTGGATGCCAAGGTGAAAGGAACTGCCTCCATCCTCCAAGATCTTTAAGTTTAGTGATAAAATGGATGGAAGCACCCTGTAATAAACAATACTGTATAATGTATTGAATGGAAATGCCCTTCGACTACTGAGTGCTCATCTTTAAACTTTACCAAATTTCTCACTTTTATTAAATATTGTGAAATACTGTAGTTGAAGGCAATAATGGTAGGCTTCCATGGCACATATTCAAGGAAATTAAGAAAATCAGAACATTGCCTTCCATCAAATGGCAAGGTCAACAACTTATATGTCCTTCTAGAGATGACACAGTCCAAAACTTTGGTATTCCTCCAGAATACAGAGTCAAAATTTACCATGTGCCAGGCATATTTGGAAGGAACATTAACAAGAAACATTCTATAAAATAAGAAATTAAATCATTTGAAAGGCCCAGGAATTAAAATAACAAACATAAGCAAAAGAAATGAAAGAAGATACCAAAACAATAATGGTCTTTTTCTCAAATTAGACCTCCAGATCATGAAAGCTTCAAGAAGGGTGGCATGAAAAGGAAGAGAAGTTCATGTTAGTTTCAGGACTGCGAATATTATATACGTGTTAGAGATTTGACTTCTCAAGCAGAACCAAGAGTAAAATACAATAACAATTCTCTACTTAGTATATATAAGGGTTTCTCGTGATGGAAAGGGTCCCTAGGTGGCACAAAATGGTTTTCACTCGACTACTAACCTAAAGTTTGGAGGTTGGAAACCATTTAGTGGTGCTGTGGAAAAAAGGCCTGAAGATCTGCTTCTGTGATGATTACAGTGAAGAAAACTCAAAGGAGCAGTTCTACTCTGTAAGGCACAGAACTGACTTAATGGCAGCAGGTTTGGTGGCGATGAAAACAAAACAGACCAAAAAACTTATTTGCAGGAAATAATAGTAGTAGGGAATAATATCCCAAAAGTAAGTAGGGTCTAGTTTCACATTTTCTCCCCCCCCACCCATGGAAACCCTGGTGGCGTAGCGGTTAAGAGCTATGGCTGCTAATCAAGAGGTCGGCATTTCAAATCCACCAGGCACTCCTTGGAAACCCTGTAGGGCAGGTCTACTCTGTTCTGCAGGGTCTCTATGAGATGGAATCAACTCGATGGCCGCGGTTCCCTCCCAGATATACACAAATGTGCTGACATATTTAAATGGGTCATTGAAAAATAGTTCAAGAAAGGGAGGAATCTTAATGAAATTATCTTACCAAGGCTGAAAAGTGAGTTACTTTATATTTTTTAACTGCTTTAGTAGGTCAAAACAGACTGTAGATTTACTTACAGCTGTTTGGCCTCGGGAGTCCTTCTTCAGCCTGACAGTTGATGTCTTCTAATTGTTGTTTATGGATGTCAAGAGACTTGGCACTTTTTTTTTTTTTGCTCTGATTCTTTTTTCTAACATGATATTTAATTTGTGCTTTTCCTCAGTCCACCACCAATAAACAGTTCTTGAGGGAATGTTGCGTTGGAATTAGCAGAGATTCCATTAAAACTTCATTTGTTGGGATTTGTCATTACTCTCTCAGGTGCATTGCTTTACTGCACAAACTCCCAGCCCACCCGCATTTGCACCAGCTTCCAAAATGAACAAAAAGTAGAAGGAAAGCCAAAAAAGCAGGTACCCCAAAACACTTGGTGTTTGGCATCTTACACTGAAATCCCCTTTTGCTATTCAATCTGTTTGAGGTCTTTTTTTTTTTTTCTTTAAAGAAATAATTTGGGAAGGAAAAACAATTTTTTTTCCTCCCTGCTGTTCCTGATGTACTATTATTTGACTGATTTTCAGTTTATTAGTCATTCATCTGGATTGGTGCCTGTGTGTATTCCAAAAGGCTTAATATGGAAAATTATTTCTTTGGTCATATTGAATCTTAGCTCAAAATTATATCTTTTTCCATTGCTAGGAAGCTTCACAGATATTTTCTTATTAATGGTCACAACACTCTTGTAGATTACAAAAAATACGTTATAATAACCCCATTTATAATATAAGAAACAGACTAAAGCTAACTTGATTAAGGTTACATTACCCGATAAGTTAGGAGCCAGGAAAACAAAACAAAACAAAACTAAATGACATTAAAAACAACAACAACAACAAACACCTGGGTTCCTGTTTTCAGTCTGATACACTATGATGTTCTTCTATGACTCTATAAGGCAGATAACTGTCATATAATCATCACAGATGAACAGAAAAATGATTTTGGGAATATTAAAAGTAACTGGGGACTAGAACCCACTGCTACTGCCAGTTTAAAGGGTGAGTGTTGGGGCAAAGCACACGCACAAACACATACAGAGCAAGCAAGGAAGGAAATAGGCATAGCTGCTATAGTCCTTGTTGCTTTTATGAGGCCATAAATAATCTTTATAACTACTTTCTTCCGCTCACCCTCCCATGCTTCCTTTGCCCTAAAGCCAGGACTCAGCTGGTCTGTGTTCTTTCTCGGGTGCAGTGACCCAAATCTCATTATTGCGGGGTCTGAATCTTTAGTCTGCTCCCCCCTCTCCTTTCTGCATTAGTTTTCCATTAACCTTCTCTAGTGATCATGGAAGTATTAAGAAGCATCATGGGAGTACTAAGAAGGCAGCTTCAAACATCCTCCTTTCAACTTACATTGTGTAACAGCAACCAAATTTCCTCTTGTTGATCAGTATTAATGTTCTGAGATGACAAAACTATAGGTGGCAGGTGATTTTCATAGGCATATTGTGCATAATATCATACTTCATCAAATTACAACTGTTATTGGTGCCAACCTTCCAGATCTCTTGGTCTGTAATGACCAGACAAGGCAACATGGGCTGTGTCTTGAAGAATGACAGAATGGGAAGGACCAGTAGGCACACATTGTGCTAGGTGGCCTGGTGGAAAATGTGGATAGCTCAGCTGATTGATTTTGGTTAGGCTTTGTTGATTAAATTTTAAAGTAATTGAAGCGATTGCCAAGATTGCATTCACCTTTCATTTACAATAGTAAGAAACTAAGGCTGTGTGTAGTTGTTTAGAGGACAAAAGTGGATTTGACAATTCAGTAATGGCCCAACTTAGGGGAGCTACACTAGCGTTCCATATGTTAAATTTCTTTGGCCCAGACAGGCTCTCTGAATCCTCCTCTTTTTTCCTTTTACATAGGCTCCACTCATTGCCCTCTGTTTGTTCATCTTTATTATTTCCTCCATACACTGTAGTTGCTGAGGGTCCTCTTCGAGGTCAGACTGGCTGCAGAATAGGATTTAGGGCTTTCTCTCTCCTACGTCCTACCAAATGTCCTTGTTAATTAAAGTGTTTTCCTGTTAATCATTACAAGGAAAAAGACGGAGGTTAATGGAAATACCATTGCTTCATTCATTCAACAAATCATTTTTGAACCCATACTTTGTGGCAGAACTATGCTCAGCAGTAGGGTTTCAGCAATAGAACTAAACAGTCTCTGGTGTCTTGGAGATGACAGCTCTAGGAAGTCATAGGATGGTGGTGACATGGATGTGAGGAATCTTTCGAAGTTCTTACAGTGATTGTCTCTTGTCCATAATTTCTCATTCTCTTGCTATATTACATGATTTGTGTTTTCTAAACAAATAACTGGGACCCCCCCCCCGACTGATATTACCAAAAAAAACCTGTTGCCATCGAGTCAATTCTGACTCATAGCGACCCTATAAGACAGAGTAGAACTGCCCCATAGGGTTTCCAAGGAGCAGCTGGTGGATTTGAACGGCCGACCGTTTAGTTAGTGGTCTGAACTCTTAACCACTGTGCCACCAGGGCTCCAGTCTGGTATTAGAAGAGACAATTTGAAATCAGAAGTGTTACAAAAAAAAAAAAAAAACTGCAGCAGAGGGTCATATGGCATTGGATACTAAGCTTAACTCAATAAATGTCACTCTTCATGCTCACTATTTCTAAAAAGCAGAATTCTACATCTTACCACTTCTCATCTTTAACTACTCACTACCTGAAACCTCCTTTACTCTTCGGCCAACCTGATCACTTCCTGTGGCCTCTTTTTAACCACCTTTAGGTATTTGCACTTGCTGCTCCCTTGGCCTGGAAGACTTACCCAGCCCCATCCATGCATATAGAATTCCAAGGATTAATACTCCCAGCCAGATTGCAAATACCATCCCCTTAACAAAGCCATGAATAGAGCTTTCAACCAATTCTGCTTCCTCAAAACAGTGTAAGTACTCTCAGACATATTTTAGTCAATCTTATCTGCCATCCTTCCCCATCAAACTGCAGGCCTCTTGCTTTATCCATCTTTGTATTCATGCCCCCAATCCTGGTGGGGCACTGGTGGAAGTGCTCAGCTGCCAACCAAAAGGTCAGTGGTTTGAACCCACCAGCTGCTCCACGGGAGAAAGATGTGGCAGTCTGCTTCTGTAAAGATTTACAATCTTGGAAACCCTACGGGGAAGCTCTACTGTGTCCTGTAAGGGTGCTATGAATCAGAATCAACTCCACAGCAGTGGGATCCCCACCACTTATCTTTCAGTTTGTCGTACTGTGATGGCTTACATGTTGCTGTGGTGCTGGAAGCTATGCCACCAGTATTTCAAATGCCAGCAGAGTCACCCATGGTATATGGGTTTCAGCTGAGCTTCTAGACTAAGACAGACTAGGAAGAAGGACCCCGCAGTCTACTTCTGAAAAGCATTAGCCAGTGAAAACCTTATGAATAGCAGCAGAACATTGTCTGATATAGTGCTGGAAGATGAGCCCCCCAGGTTGGAAGACACTCGAAAGAAGACTGGGAAAGAACTGCCTCCTCAAAGTAGAGTTAACCTTAATGACATGGATGAACTACAGCTTTGGGGACCTTCATGTGCTGAGGTGGCACAACTCAAAATGAGAAGAAACAGCTGCAAACATCCATTAATAATCAGAACCTGGAATGTACGAAGTATGAATCTAGGAAAATTGAAAATCATCAAAAATGAAATGGAATGCATAAAGATCAATAGTGAGCTGAAATAGACTGGTAACGTCCATTTTGAATCAGGCAGTCATATGGTCTACTTTACTAGGAATGACAACTTGAAGAGGGATGGCGTCACATTCATCATCAAAAAGAACATTCCAAGATCTATCCTGAAGTATGAAGCTGTCAGTGATAGGAAAATATCCATATGCCTACAAGGAAGACCAGTTAATGCGACTATTATTCAAATTTACACACCAACCACTAAGGCCAAAGATGAAGAAATTGAAGATTTTTACCAACTTCTGCAGTCTGAAATTAATCTAACAAACAATCAAGATGCTTTGATAATTACTGGTGATTAGAATGTGAAAGTTGGAACAAAGAAGGATCAGTAGTTGGAAAAGATGGGCAAAATATTGAACTACGGAGGATGGAAGGAATACATGGTCACTCTACCAAAAAGAATTGGTCGACATTCAACCATTTCAGGAGGTAGCATATTATCAAGAACTGATTGTATTGAAGGAAGAAGTACAAGCTGCACTAAAGACATTGGCCAGAAACAAGGCTCCAGGAATCTGCAGAATACCAACTGAGATGTTTCAATAAACTGATGCAGCGCAGTAAGTGCTCACTTGTCTATGCCAAGAAATTTGGAAGACAGCAACCTGGCCAACCGGCTGGAAGACATGCATATTTATGCCTATTCTGAATAAAGGTGATCCAACAGAATGTGGAAATTATCGAACAATACCATTAACATCACACACAAGTAAAATTTTGCTGAAAATATTTCAAAAATGGTTGCAGCAGTACATTGAAAGAGAATTGCCAGAAATTCAAGCCGGATTCAGAAAAGGACTTGGAAGGAGGGATATCATTGCTGATGTTAGATGGATCTTGGCTGAAAGCAGAGAATACCAGCAAGATATTTACCTGTGTTTTATTGACTACGCAAAGGCACTCGACTATGTGGATCATAACACATTATGGATAATATTGTGAAGAATGGAAATTCTAAACACTTAATCGTCCTCATGAGGAACCTGTAATTTTTATGCTGAGCAAATAATCCAAGAAACTGGACTATACGAAAAAGAACATGGCATCAGAATTGGAGGAGGAACGTGCGATGTGCAGATGACACAACTTTGCTTGCTGAAAGTGAAGAGGACTTGAAGCACTTAGTGATGAAGATCAAAGACCACAACCTTCAGTATGGATTGTACCTCAACATAAACAAAACAAAAATCCTGACAACTGGACCAATAAGCACCATCATGATAAATGGAGAAAAGATTGAATTTGCCAAGGATTTCATTTTACTTGGATCTATAATCAACGCCCATGGAAGCACAGTCAAGAAATCGAACCACTTACCGCACTGGGCAAATCTGCTGTAAAAGACCTCTTTAAAGTGTTGAAAAGCAAAGATGTCACTTTCAGTACTGAAGTGCGCCTGACCCAAGCCATGGTCTTTTCAGTTGCCTCATATGCATGTGAAAGCTGGACAATGAATAAGGAAGACAAAGAAGAATTGATGCCTTTGTATTATGATGTTGGACATGTACGTTATCAGGAGAGATCAGTCCCTAGAGAAGGACATCATTCATGCTTGGTAAAATACAGGGGCAGCGAAAAAGAGAAAGACCCTCAACCAGATAGATTGACAGAGTGGCTGTAGCAATGGGCTCAATCATAACAATGATTTTGAGGATGGTTCAGGACCAGGCAGAGTTTCATCCTGTTGTACATAGGGTCGCTATGAGCCGGAACCAACTTAACGGCACCTAACAACAACAAAACAGCTGGGCTACTAACCAAAAGTTGATGGTTTGAATCCACCCACAGCAGCACTGTGGAAGGAAGATTACAGCCATTAAAAACCTTATGGAGTGCAGTTCTACTCTGACACATGTGGAGTTGTCACAAGTCAGAATCGACTGGATGGCAGTGAGTTTGGTTTGGTTTTGGTTATCCCCACCCAGTAGCATATAGCTTATATGGCCCGGTGTCAGGCACATTCTAACTGCTTAAGGCATGTTGGTTGAATTGGATGGAATGGAATTACAGGGGGTTGGGTTAAGATGTCAAAGACTGGACAATATGAGGACCTGACGCAGTGGTAACTGATCAAAAAGCCTTAGTTTCTAAGCCTCATTTTGGGTGAAGAGCTGATATTCGGAGACTTTTCTGTAGAAAACCTGCTTCCGTGTACAGAATCAAAGGCCTAGAAAAAGTATTGGAAATAAAAAGAAACAAGCTGGAGCTGATTTAGGCTTTCACACTTAAACCTCTCACACTTACAAAAAAGGGCTTATTTCTCTTCACTCAGATTGGTTTGCCAGCGGTTGCGTGACTTCTACGAATTGTTCTATTGTTACCTTTGCTAACTGGTGAATACCACACCTTCTCGTGCCCCGATATCAAATGAAGATAATACCTCACAAAGCCGGGTAAAGTACTGGTTTCCAGATAATTTCTAATACTTACCAGTGTATTATGGTGATAACAACAGCATCAGAATTTTAATATCATTTAGGTTGCCCCTCAAAATAAGTCCCATTGCAATTCCATGCAAATTACTGTAGAAGGTTTGTGATAATAAATTCAAAGAGCTTTAATCATCTTTTCTTTAAATAATTTTTAATCAGCCAACATTATACAATCTTGTAGGCAATTAAAAATGTCATAGATAGTGGCTTGAGGAATCTTTATGTTTCAGCATTTCTTTTAATACATTTTTGGCTTAGAGTTTTTTTGTTTCATTTCAGTGCTTTTGTTGTATGATCTGTTTCAAGCTTATGATAGTCATCAAGGCGAGACCAGCTGAGAAGATTACCAAATGTTAAAAAGTAGGATAGCAAAGTTAAGGCCATGACTTATTATTATATATTCATTTTTATTTACATTTTTATTTGGGCATTTGGAATTACAATGTGATTCAGCCAAGAAACTTTTGCAATAATGAGTTCTATTATGAAGCATAAATTATTCTTTTGTGTGTTTCCAGTAGATCCCATTTCACTCTTTATTCTTTATTTTTCCTTGATCTTGGCTCTTATATACTAAATGCTGTTGTCTATACCAGCCCACCAAACACCCCTGAAGTCCCATGATTTCTGCAAAGTTTTCCCAGATTGCTTAGAGAAGAGCCAATTGTTTACCTCTTCTGGCCCCATTTGAGCCTAGCAGGGGTGATTAACCAGTGTGTAAGCACGGTATGCACAGGCTTGAATTGAGCAAGGTATACACGGCCTTAACTGTATTTACTTGCAAATCTGTGGTGAGTAATTTCACATGGGTGTCACTACATCTTTGACATGGTGGGGGACAGATGGAATTGTGCAGGGCAGATTGGTGAGAAGGCACAGTTGGGCCCATGCATACCTTCCTTATTGGGTAATCTGGCCCTGGCCTAGAGCTCCTCTCATGTTTCACAGTCTACCCAATCATGTATTTTGCTAAAATGTCTTGGAAGGTGTTTCCTTTGTATTAATTTCACTTTGTACATGTCTTGATTTTGTTTCTTTTTTTGGTATCTTTTAATTTTTTTTTTTTTTTACTGTCTGATGCCAGGTTCCAAGAAAAAATCTGTGTGATTCACTTTGCATAAAGCCATACAAAATTAGATTCTTAATAAATTTAAATGATGAAAACATCCTTTTGAAAGAAAAATAGTAGCTATGCTTCCTTTAATGTAATAATCTTGTGGTGAATAGAGGTTTGTTTCATCACACTATCATAGATTTGACTGGATTTATATTTGCCCTAATGTTATCACTTGTTACCTTTTGTTTTCTAACACAAAAACAGAACAAAACAAAGAAGAAAGAAAGAAAAAAGCCTTCATAGTTTTCTTGCATTCTTGAATTGTTCATTCCATGGCTGCCTTAATATTAGGAAGCTTGCATTTTTAATAGTATAGATTTCATAGCAAAGCTAAAATGTACTTAAAACCTGCCTTCTAGTTTCATGTAGTAAAAAAAAGGATTCTGGGCCAAAGATACACATACCAGGTAGAAAACCATGTGAACTTTGAATATGCATGCCCAAATGTTAGGTAAATCTACGTTCACGGGGGAAAAGTATTCTCCAATATGCACGCTAATGTCATAGCCATTCATGCCACTAGTGTCTGGCACAGGTGCACGGGTATTATCAGACAGTTGTGCACTTAGAAAAGAGGGTACTGCATTTACCTTTTAAATACACACGAATGGTTAAAATCAACCTAACACCTCAATTTCGGTGTGTTGTGATAATCCACGCCAAGAAGGAAAACAAAGTTTATAAAAAGTTCCCTTTCACGTGTTCTGTTTGAAATCTGCTGGCACCTTCAATTTTGACTAACTATTTAAACACAGCTTCCTTCATCACAGCTGGTTGCCTGTGAATGAGAAATATTTAAATACAGCGCTAAATTTTCTACATGGAATTTTTAGAAATTCCACATTATGCCTCTGCATATGCAATTTCAGCTACATCAGAATACAGCGTAGTAGTAATATATTTCTTACTTTGCTAATTACTTTATTAGCTAATTAGTATTAGAGCAGATTGCCAGAATACCTAATGTGATTTCTTAACTGCTGCTTAGTGTTAAAGAGTGAAACTGCTACCACCGGTAATTCATTGAGAGATTTTAAAATGTTCTTGTCATAGTGATAATAATTATAAATGAGTTGAAGTTAGATTCCTGCACTCCTACAGCATGGTGCGGGTATGGACTCCACAAGCTCCATGAGAATGAATGGCTGTAATATTTTACCTCCCTAATAAATTTTGGAAACCCTGGTGGCGTAATGGAAACCCTGGTGGTGTAGTGGTTATGTGCTATGGCTGTTAACCAAAGGTTCGGCAGTTCGAATCCGCCAGGCGCTCCTTGGAAACTTTATGGGGGCAGTTCTACTCTGTCCTATATGGTCGCTATGAGTCGGAATCGACTTGATGGCGCTGGGGTTTTTTGGTGGCATAGTGGTTAAGTGCTACAGCTGCTAACCAAAAGGTTGGGAGTTCGAATCTACCAGGTGCTTCTTGGAAACTCTGTGGGGCAGTTCTACTCTGTCCTATAGGGTCGCTATGAGTCAGTATTGACTCGATGGCATCAGGTTTGAGTTTTGTTTTTTGTTTTTTTAGTTTTACTCTGACTTACACAGGGTTGCCATGAGTTGGAATCCACTGAACAGCAACTGATGGTGGTGGTGGGACAAGTTACTGTGGTGATTTTGTGGAGCCCGAGACAGCCAGGTAACTCTTAGGAAGATCAGTGAGTCAGATTAGCGTAAATTCCAGAAACCGTTTCCCCCATCTTTGTGTGTTGCCAGTTGCACCTAGCACAGTTCAGTGCAAATAATAGGTGATCAACCAACATTTGCTGAAGGAGTGAATAGGTCTGTAGAGTTCAAGATCTGTACAGAGCTAGAGTTGGGTACAGACGAAACCAAAAAACCAAATCTGTTGCCCTCGAATGGATTCTAAGCGACCCTACAGCACAGAGTAGAACTGCCCTATAGGGTTTCCAAGGAGTGGCTGCTGGATTCAAATTGCTGACCTATTGGTTAGCAGCCTGAGCTCTTAACCACTGTGCCACCAGGGCTCTGCAGACGATAAGAGCTTACCTTTCTCTCTATTCCTCTGGGAAGTATGAGCTTTTGGGTGACCTACACACATTTCTATGTGAGGAAGAAACCAAGTTAACTGTATATGAAGCATGGAACCTGCCCCTAAAAAAAGCTATAAAAAGCTTGAGGGATAAAATATATACAGTGTTAAAAAAAATGTAAACTCGCTTGGGAAACAGCCTCATATATGTATATTCATGTTGTAAATTGTATATATGCCGGTATTTATAATAAAAATATTCACATTGGAAATCTTTAGCATGTAGTGTCAAGACAAATACTCTAAAACACTCAATATCAGCTTCATTTTTCAGTTCCACATACTAAATTCCTCAGTGATCTTTCAGCTATATGGGTATTCCAGTGTTTTCCCCTCAATCCTGTCAGGTAACACTTGGTGTAGTAGAAAAGGTGCTAATTTTAGATTCATACAGACCTCAATTTTAATCTTGGCTTTTTCTTTTACTAGCTGTGTGACCTTGGGCACATAACTTAATCTCTCTAGTAGTTTCATGCGTGAAATGGGATAGCAATACCATCTATGCCACAGGCTCATTGTGATAATAAGTGAAGTCATATGTGTGAAGCACCTATCCCATAACAATTTCCCAGTGCATGCTAATATCCTTGTCTGCCTACACTAAAAATGTCTACAATGTGCGGTTCGGAGAGTTTCATATTCAAGCCCCTGGTGGGGTTTACCTTAGTCGCATTCTTGTTTGTTTTCCAAAATCACTTTAAAAACTAGTTGCATTCCTAAACATCTGATGTTCATCAGTACAGTCTTTGTCAGCTAGTGATCTTATCACCCAACAACAGGCATTACCGCAATCTATTTACATTTGTAAACATACTATCACATTCAAATCGTGGGTCTATTTTACTTAAGTACTCAGTACAGATAACAGAACAACCAAGGAAAAATAAACTAAGGTAAGCTTTTTAGACCATATGGACTAAGATGCCATTTCCACCACTCAAGGGTCAGCCTTATTAAGTCACAACAAATTAGATGTGCTAAATCTCTTAATCACATTTGGACTTCATTACATTGTTGTCCTTGGTGAATGTGCCCTCTTAGGTAATCTGAAGTCATTCACCTTTGAACGCAAGAGAAGTACAAGGCTCAGTCAACCTTTGGATTCTGCTGCAGACAGGTATAGCAGAGGCTTCACTAAGTCCTGGGAAAGGAGCCAAGGTTTGTTCCACTCAGCTGGCCATACATTTGAAGACTGCACTGTGTAGTACAGAGACCCTCTCAGACAGACATTAGATTTGGTGGGATCTACTTTGTGAACCTCTAGGGGAGGGAAAGTATCCAGTGCCTTGGGGCCAAGACCAGGGTGATCAGGCATCATCCTCAAGAAAGAAGCTTCAGGAGATCAGTGATTGGTTAGTTGGTGAAAGGTTAGTGATTTGGTTAGGGGCAGAGCAGATAATGCACAGGGTCAGCCCAAGGAGGAAGAAGCAGCTGGATAACCAGAAGAAACACTCTTATGGGAGCAAGGAAAATGGAATCATTGCACAAAAGCACCAGCTTCCTTTGCTAGGATGAACCCTGAAGTTAAGAAAATGCTTCCTGCTTCACATCAAAACCTAGATTTTTATGTCAAATTCAATTGTGGCCACAGGTGATTTAACACTTGCCAACGGTCACACAACTAGAAAGCAGGGAGCTAGTCAGATCTTCTGACTTTCAATCCAAAGGGGTTCCCCTGGGGTTTCCTCTTTACCACCTTACCCTCTGCTAGCATGGTGTCTAACACATAGGACTCTTCCAGTAATATTCTGGAATAAACAAATGCCTCCCACACTGCCTAACCACTTCCCTCTATTGTCAGATGAAGGAAGAGGAAATATTTTCCTCAGTCTTCTAGATGTGTAGCAGAACAAGTAATTCTATATGTAAACAATTTGACTCCCGCTTAGTAAAATTTATGACATAATGGCACTAAATAAAACATTTCAAAATACAAAACAATTCTGGAAAGAGATAAAAAAAAAATAACTAAAATGGGGTACTACCATTGAATGTCTCCCTTTGATACGGCCCCTACGGAGTGACTAGTTTTGAACCTGTAAGATTTCCCACCGTTGTATGCCTTGCCCCAAAACACATGTTTGCTACTGATTTAGAAACAAATTCCAAGAGATATTTTGTTACCTTTGGTTTCCACAAAGTATTTTCTGAATCTATTATGTTATATATTTCTTTCAGCCACCAGGTGGCATGTGCTTTGCTACTGAAATACACAATGAAGATGTATAATAAAAATGTATCCTGAAGAGATAAATTATATAAAGACTTAGGTATCTAACAAAAAGATAATGATCTTGAATTTTAGCAGGAATTCAATCAAAGAAAAAGCTACATGCTAAGAGGTGTGACAGTTATGAATATGTCACATAAAAACCTTAGATGTTTTAGGGTAGACATTTATCCTAACAAAGAGCTCAAAAATAAAATTTATAATTCATTTAAGATAGTTGAGCACAATTATTTAAAATTATACTTCCTTAACTTAAGGCATTAATTTTATTAATGGCCTGGCCCTGTAAAAAGGAGGTAAAAATCTATTTCCTCAGGTCCACTATAATTTGTAACCTTGGTTATCAATGGTAAATCCACACATGATTGCCTAAGTATCAGAACCAAATAAAGGTAAAGATATGCTTTGCTTTAAGAAAGCTCTCAAATATTAAGAAAAACTAAAAGGTAATTATTGTATCAAAAAAAAAAAAAAAACATTCTACCAAAGCATTTAGAGCAGCATTCCTTTAAAAAAGTGAATTTCCTTAGAGTATTTAACTTTTCACCTGACTTACTCAATTGGATCATCATGAGTCAGAATTGACTTGAAGGCAACTTGTGTACCAAGAAAAAGAGAAGAAAGGCCAACCAGAGGTTTATAAAGTTGTACCTGCCCTTTGAGGCTGGAAGAGACTTTGGAAATGTGGCAGGATAATATCATTTTTCCCCCTCAATAATTCATTTTTCTTTCCAACTCCATCCCAAATCCAAGTAGTTAAGTCCTATTGTGCTCACTGTTAGGAAAGCCATATGACAAGGAGAAAGAAACACAGAAAATGGAGTTTTCTTAGCTTTGGTGTCCAAAAACTTAGACCTTTAGGCAATGGAGATGACTTTTGATACAGAAAAAAAAGTGAAGTATGAGCTGGGGGTTGAGGGAACTTAAGTTTCTTCAAAGAGGCTAGAATAGATGTGTAGAGAGGACGGAGGCATCAGCAGATCCCAGAGTGAGAACGTTCATGCTCTCCTTCCCAGGTAGAGTCCTGGGGAGATGCCAAACTCAAGGGAATGAATGCCTATGTGGTATGTCTAGGCACATGGGCCCTTACAGAGAGCTTCACAGAGAATTTTCCACCTCAAAACAGCAGAGAGGCAGCAGAGCAAGTCCTGTGTTCCAAAGCAAGGCATGGAAATACAGCACAATAGTGCTGACCCTAATGAGACCACGTGGTGAAACAGGGGCCCCTTACGTGTTCCGACTACCAGGCACATTTGTGATGCTACAAATGCCTTTAGGGGTATCTGTATGGACAAACGCCATCAAGGATCAGATGTGCCCTCTATCTGCAATATCTTGACTAGATGTCAGCATTCCAGAACCTAGATATAACCAAAGGGCAGGGAGCAAATTCTGATGGCTTACTTAAGGCAAAGGAACTGAGAGCTTAAAGTCAAAATTGTTTTGAGTCACAGAAAAATAAGTAAGGTGGTATTTTTTGCACATCTGAGCATATGGACCAAGATGGTACTATCTTCAGAAATCTGGTGCTGTTTCTGAACTTATTTCCCTTTTGTTCTCCTGTACTATTTGGCAAAGTGCTTTTTGGAATACCAACCTTTGTCAGCTCTACAGGGGGGATCTGAAGAGAAAGGTTGTGTTTCCATAGGTGGACAGTGGTTTTACAAGAAGGGTAGAGCAAAGTACTGATGGGGCCAGCCTTGTCCTAGATGAGGTCCCTAAGAGAATTCCAAGTGAAGGTGGATCTCAAGAGATGTGTCTTCCCACCTGCTGATTCTCCTGTTTTCTCTTTCACCCTATTTGTGTGAGTGCTGACAGCCTTAGATACTGCTACATTTGCTAGGGATAAGCTGGATAAGCAAGACCTGTCTCTGACATAAAATGTTCACATTCTAAAGGGGGAAACAGACGTGTTAATCAGCATGTACACAACTTATTGCAATTGAGTCTGAGAAGTGCCCAGACAGAGAATAGCAAAAGATGTTACTGAAGCATGTCAAGGAGCAAGGAGAGCTATGAACCACACCTAGACAGAAATAAGCCACACTAAGACAGACTTTTATTGTCTGTAACTGTTGTGTGTGTGCCCATGTATAAGTGAGGTAATTTCCGTAGTTTTGCACTTTCTGGTACCAGATTCTTGGATGTAATCAGGTGAGATCTCCTCAACCCAGATATCAAGCTATAACAAAACCTTAAGGGGCTCTTTAAGTGGAGGCTTCATGAGAATGACAAAAATGTCTATAGAGAATGACTGTGCCCACACTCTGGAATGAGACTGTCATGTGCCTCAGTCTACATCATTACAATAAACTCTGTAAGAGCTGCTCAGGGTTCAGATCTGTCTCCAGCGCAGTATGGGGAATAGCTCTCATCCTTTCTGAATCAATTCTTCCACCTCATGACGACTGGTTTGCACTGGATACCCACATCTTATTTTGGGGTCCCTATTTTTTTTTTAACCACTGGTCACAAAAACCCTTAGTGGCACAGTGGTTAAAGTGCTTGGTTGTTAACAAAAAGGTCAGCAGCTCAAACCCACCAGCCGCTCTGTGGGAGAAAGATGTGGCAGTCTGCTTCCATAAAGATTATAGCCTTAGAACCCTGTGGCGCAGTTCTACTCTGCCCTATAGGGTCGCTATGAGTCGGAATCGACTCGACGGCAGTGGGTTTTTATGGGAATTACTGATCTTGGAGAGTTCTTAACCTTTGCTTGCCAACCCTGAGGATGACTACATAGTGCCACAGCTGTGTCTCTAACCTGAGTACTCCGGGATTGGTGACTCTTTTCTCTGTCTTACATGAGAAGTTTCCTTAAACTTCAACTGAAACCGTAAATAGATCCCTGGTTTGGCTCCATCATGACCTTTCATGGTTAACATCATTAAACACTCCCACTAGCAACCACAGTTACTTGTGTCCTACTTCAGGGCCAACAGTGTGGGGATAATACAAGGACTAGACATTTCTGGAGGCTTCAGGAAGGCAAAAGTTTTGTCCATGACACATAGTAGCATAAAGTTGCACAGGCATGCATTTGAAGCAGGCACACTCTGAGACCGATGAACCAAAGCAAGCCACACAGCTAATGAGTGAGCGTAGGTGGCTGGCCATCCACCCCACTCGGCCTTGTAGTTTCCCACGCGTTGTTGCATACATGCTAACTCTCACGGCAAGATGGAAATAAATTTTCTCCGGGGGGATAAAAAAAAGTCCTAAAAGAAAATCAAATGCTAGAGCTGGTGATGGAAATGAAAAGGTCTAATAAAGTCATAATGGAGTCCCTGGATGGAGAAAAAAGAGTTAAGGGCTGGGCTACTAATCAAAAGGTTGACGGTTCAAAGCTACCCAGCAGTGGCATGTAAGAAAGTCCTGGCAATCTACTTCCATAAAGATTACAGCCAAGAAAACCCTATTGAGCAATTCTGCTCTGCAACACATGAGGTCACCATGAGTTCGAATCAACTCAAAGACAACTGGTAAGGGTAATAAAATCATGTTTCTTAGCCTGAAAATAGGTCTTTGGGCCCAAATAAGTGGTGGTAGGTGGAATTTGTGACAGTTTGAATTCAGGGTATGAACAAGTCTACTGATGCTCAATATGGGGACTGAAAAAAGAAACAGTTCATGGAACTGCTTATCAAGCACCCTAGTAACAATTCAGTGAAAGTTTTAAAAATGGTATTTAATTTCTGGGTATATGTTTTAGTTATTTTTATTGAATTTTAAGAGAAAAATTATTTGCTATAATGGCTTGTGAAGTCAGACCTGATACCTTGAAAATGTAAACGGTCTATGTAATTCAATTTTGTGTCCTACTGTGTCTCACAAAATACTAAGCAGTTGCCAGAGTCATCGCTGACTCACCACAGCCCCATGTGCGTCAGATTAGAACTCTGCTCCATAGGGTTTTCAGTGGCTGATTTTTCAGGAGTAGATTGTCAGACCTTTCTTCTGAGGCAACGCTGAGAGGACTCAAACCATCAACCTTCAGGTTAGCAGCTGAACGCATAAACCATTTCTACCACCCAGAGTAACTTCAAGTTATTTTTCAAGCTTTTACATCATCCTCAGGTGTATTTGTTATAACTGTTGTTGTTAGGTGCCATCCACACTGTTCCGACTCGTACTGACCCTTTAAACCAAACAATGTTTGTATTGTTCTTAGGTGCCCCCAAGTTGGTTTTGACTCATAGCGACCCTATCTACAACAGAACAAAACACTGCCCGATCCTGTACCATCATCACAATCGTTGTTATGTTTGAGCCCATTGTTGCAGCCACTGTGTCCATCCATCTTGTTGAGGGTCTTCCTCTTTTCCACTGACCCCGTACTTTGCCAAGCATGATGTCCTTCTCCAGGGACTGATCCCTCCTGACAACATGTCCAAAGTATGTGAGACGTAGTCTCACCATCCTTGCTTCTAAGGAGCATTCTGGTTGTACTTCTCCCAAGACAGATGTGTCCGTTTTTTTAGCAGTCCATGGTATATTCAATATTCTTCACCAACACCGTAATTCAAAGGCATCGATTCTTCTCTGGGCTTCCTTATTCATTGTCTAGCTTTTGCATGCATAGGAGGCAGTTGAAAACACCATAGCTTGAGTCAGGTGCACCTTAGTCCTCAAGGTGACATCTTTGCTTTTCAACACTTTAAAGAGATCTTTTGCAGCAGATTTGCCCAATGCAATGGATCTTTTGATTTCTTTAAAACTTCTATTTTTTCTCCGTTTATCATAATTTTGCTTATTGGTCCAGTTGTGAGGATTTTTGTTTTCTTTATGTTGAGGTGTAATCCATACTGAAGGCTGTAGCCTTTGATCTCCACCAGTGAGTGCTTCAAGTCCTCTTCACTTTCAGCAAGCAAGGCTGCGTCATCTGCATAATGCAGATTGTTAATGAGTCTTCCTCCAATCCTGAGGCCCCGTTCTTCTTCATATAGTCCAGCTTCTCCAATTATTTGCTCAGCATACGGACTAAATAAGTGTGTTGAAAGAATGCACCCCAACACACACCTTTCCTGACTTTAAACTACACAGTATCCCCTTGTTCTGTCCGAACAACTTACTCTTGATCTATGTAAAGGTTCCTCATGAGCACCATTAAGTGTTCTGGAATTCCCATTCTTCCCATTGTTTTCCATAATTTATTATGATCCACACAGTCAAATGCCTTTGCATAGTCAATAAAACACAAGTAAACATCCTTCTGGTATTCTCTGCTTTCAGCCACGATCCATCTGACATCAGCAATGATATCCCTGGTTCCACGTCCTCTTCTGAATCCGGCTTGAATTTCTGGTAGTTCTCTGTCAATGTACTGCTGCAGACGCTTTTGAATGATTTTCAACAAAATTTTGCTTGCGTGTGATATTAATGATATTGTTCAATAATTTCCACGTTCTGTTGGATCACCTTTCTTGGGAATAGGCATAAATATCGATCTCTTCCAGTCAGTTGGCCAAGTAGCTGTCTTCCAAATTTCTTGGCCTAGAAGAGTGAGCACTTCCAGAGCTGCTCCTGTTTATTGAAACATCTCAGTTGGTATTCTGTCAATTCCTGGAGCCTTGTTTTTCGCTAATGCCTTCAGAGCAGCTTGGACTTCTTCCTTTGGTACCATCATTTCCTGACCGTATGTTACCTTCTGAAATGGTTGAACATCAACAAGTTCTTTTTGGTATAGTGACTCTGTGTATTCCTTCCATCTTCTTTTGATGCTTCCTGAGTCATTTAATATTTTCCCAGTAGAATCTTTCAGTATTACAACTTGAGGCTTAAATTTTTCTTCAGTTCTTTCAGCTTAAGAAATGCCAAGCGTGTTCTTCACTTTAGGTTTTCTAATTCCAGGTCTTTGCACATGTCATTATCATACTTTGTCTTCTTGAGCCATTCTTTGAAATCTTCTGTTTAGCTCTTTTACTTCATCATTTCTTCCATTTGCTTTAGGTACTCAGTGTTCAAGAGCAAGTTTCAAAATATCTTCTGACACCCATTTTGGCCTTTTCTTTGTTTCCTGTCTTTTTGATGACCAATTGCTTTCTTCATGTATGATGTCCTTGATGTCATCCCACAACTCGTCTGGTCTTCAGTCATTAGTGTTCAACACGTCAAACATTTTGTTGAGATGGTCTCAAAATTTAGGTGGGATATACTCAAAGTTGTATTTTGGCTCTCATGGACTTGTTCTAATTTTCTTCAACTTCAACTTGAATGTCTATATGAGTAATTGATGGTCTGTTCCACAGTCAGCCACTGGGCTTGTTCTGACTGATGATATTGAGCTTTTCCATTGTCTCTTTCCACAGATGTAGTCGATTTGATTTCTGTGTATTCCATCTGGCCAGGTCCAAGTGTATGATCACTGCTTATGTTTTTGAAAAAAGTTATTTGCAATGAAGTCGTTGGTCTTGCAAAATTCTGTCATGCAATCTCTGGCATCATTTTTATCGCCAGGGCCTTATCTTCCAACTACCAATTCTTCTTCTTTGTTCCCAACTTTCCCGTTCAAATCACCAGTAATTATCAATGCATCCAGATTGCATGTTCGATCAATTTCAGACTGCTGAAATTGGTAAAAATCTTCAGTTTCTTCATCTTTGGCCTCTATGGTTGGTGGGTAGATTTGAATTATAGTCGTATTAACTGGTCTATAATTGCTGCTTAATATTATATCAATATAATTCTTGCAATATGTTTACTGAACAATTCTTTGAACATTTACATTTTTTACACTTTTTGGGGGAGGCCATAGTGAATAAGGTGACCATAGACTTTTTAACGGAAACCCTGGTGGTGTAGTGGTTAAGTGCTATGGCTGCTAACCAAAGGATTGGCAGTTTGAATCTGCCAGGCGCTCGTTGGAAACTCTGTGGGGCAGTTCTACTCTGTCCTATAGGGTCGCTATGAGTTGGAATCGACTCAACAGCACTGGGTTTGGGTTTTTGTTTTTTTTTTGGTAGACATTTTAATAAAGTTTACCTATATAATTTTATTGTTTTGATTAGTTGCTTAGGGTAAATTTCCATGTGTAGAATTGCTGGGCAAAAGGGTATGATTTTTTTTTTTTTTTTATGGCTGCTGATATGCATTGCTGAATTATCCACTGAAAAGACTGTATTGACATATCCATAAGTAAGCCTGTCTCTTCTCACAGCCTCTTCAGCATTGGGATTTATTATTTTATTTTCATTTCTTTACTATACAAAAATTGGTATCTCATTTTTTGTTAACTTTTGCATTTCCTTAATTCCTTAACCGTACTGAATTTCTTTTCCATATATATTTACTATTCATATTTTTTATGAGAACTGACCTTATGAGGTCAGGTCAATTGTTAATTTGTCACCTTTCTTCATTCATGTGATTCTCAGCTAGGTAGTTCTCACAATTAACTATTACACTTTGCATTCATAGACGCAGTTTTAATGTGTAACTGTTCTTCACTGGCTACTTTACTCATTAAAATAAGTCATTCCTGAAATGGAAAAATAAATAGACGGATAGGGACAAACCATACATAGACTTTTCAAAATTCCACCATTAAGGAAGTTAATAAGCAATGAGCAATAACCTCTAGCCTTCTGTGACTCAAGAAAATACTCCAAGAATATTATGACTGTAGTGTAAATGATTAGGGCTATTTTTGACTCGACGGCAAGGATTTTATCATTATTATCATTATTACTATAGTAACTGTGATGGATTACTTTAGAGTTGAATATTCAGATTCAGTTTCTATAAATATTCAAATATTCAGTTACCTATTTGAAGCTTAGCTAAAATGAAGACTTCTCTGGACAATTTCAAAGCATGCTGTCTTGTGTAAGTGGTGTTGGAGTCACCAGGTATAGCTGAAAACATGGAAGTTGGCTGTAAATATTTCACAAACAGGTTTTTCTAGGCTATTCTGGTATTTGTGGTTGGACTGGAGCAGTTAAAATTTCAAACAACTCGAGGATTTTATAGACTTATTTCAGACTGTTTGGTAATGTGTCTAAAAATCAGGGGTTATTGTATATAGAACGGAGTCCCTGGGTAATGAAAATGGTTAACACCCTCAGCTGCTAACCGAAACGTTAGAGGTTTGAGTTCACCCAGAGGCACCTCAAAAGAAAGGCCTGGAGACCTACTTCTAGAAAAATCAGCCACTGAAAACCTTATGGAGCACAGTTCTCCTCTGACACATGGGGTCGCCACAAGTCAGAATCAACTCAATTTCAACTGGTTAATATAGAATACCCTTTAGTGTTACTAACATTAATAATAGGTTGGAGCCTTTGGGCCGTATTTATCTTAACTAAAATATTTTAATTACATATACAATATTTATGTTATAATAATAAGTAAAAATGTTAAGGTGCTTAAAGGTAATGTTTAGCATCATGAGCACTGCCTGTCTAAGATTTGTTGAGGACTTCCTATGTGTCAGCATCTCTTCTAGGCGCTATGTACGTATTAACTCTCAATCTTCCTCACAACACTGCAGGTTAGGTACTGCTGTTAATTCTACTTTTATAGATGAAGAAACTGAGGTATATAAAGCCTAGACTTGAACAAAAAAGTTACAGTACACATATTTCCTGTATTTTTATGCAAATAGAGCACTCCTTCTGCATTTGTTTGCCAGCCACACCCTTCCCTCCGGGAAACCTCAGAAGCACAGCCATGCCAATCTTCCTTCAGAAGTTGCTGGCAAAAATTAGCATAGGTGCTTATGAAAATACCTTGCAGGGGGAGGGCAGTGCCAGCAAACAATACACAGAAGGCATGCATTATTTGCGTAAAAATACAGTAGGTGATGGTAATATTTATGATCTATACTCTCCTTTTTTATTATTTTCAAATTTTCTATAATGAACATGCATTTCTTTCCTACTGGTAAAAATAGAGTATGCTTTTAAAAGCATTTGCATATTTTGTATTGACAGGGACACCCGTTCAGCTTCACACCTGCTCAAATAGAAGACAAGTGTCGGATTCAGCCATCAGGATGGGCTTTTGAGTAGTCACTATCTGTGTCTTCGGTTGTACCCAGACGGTCAAAGACAGAACAGGCAATGCGAGAAAAAGCCATCCTTTCCCTTTATGAAATCATAAGCAAAAAAAAAAAAAAAAACGATGTAAGATGTGATCGATCTCACAAGGAGGGTGTGCAAACAAACAGCCCCCTGGTGAAACCAACAAGAAAATTGTGGTGGGGTAGAGTTTTTCTTGGAGGAAAGGAAAACAATAGTTTGCTGCAAATTCCAGCTGAAAATATAGGATGCCACAAAGATTTTTTTTTTAGGCCTTATGATGATGTCAACTGCAGTGAAAATACGCCTCCTTCCATTCTCAGAAGTGAAGGCTTTGAATTCAGAGTCTTTCTCACAACAGTTAAATCTAACAAAAGGAAAAGCGGCCACCTAAAAAGGCACCCGTATAACGTGATAAAAAGCAGTTAAGTTCCATTCAGCTTGACAAGCATTTATTGAGTGTATAACCTATTTATTATCTGGCCCTTTACAGAAAAAAATTTGCAGCCAGCCCCAGTGCTAGAGCTAAGGAACCCTGGTAGCACAGTGGTTAAGCACTTGGCTGCTTACCAAAAGGTCAGCGGTTTGAACCTACCCACCACTCCTCTGGAAAAAGATGTGGCAGTCTGCTTCCATAAGATTACAGCCTTGGAAATCCTATGGGGCAGTTCTACTCTGTCTTCTAGGGTCACTATGAGTTGGAATCCCCTTGAAGGCAATGAGTTGGTGCTAGAGTTTAGAGCAGCAGTGGTGACCAATTGTGGACAGCTCTTCTCCATCTTGCTAGTCCTTGCAATACAAAGAGAGTTAATGAATACGTTATGTATTTAGGATAAATCTCTACCAAACATAAAAAGAATTAACAAGATCAATATTGTCCCACACAGGCAGTGAGTCCCTTGGAGATCATTGACTCAACATAAAGGCTGTGACTAAACTCTGAGCTTTGTAAGCACAAGGAAGGGTTTGAGTTATTTCTTCCTTGTATCCTCCACACCCAGCATTGAGTCTGACACATTGTAGGCACTCAGTAAATCACTGAGGAATGGATGAATAAGTGAATTAATGAATCACCAAGGAGAAAATGACTTTACGTTTCAATTTAGGATGCACTGAAATTTTCCAGCATGAAATATATGTTAGGTCTACAGGCTCATTCTGGAGCCCTGGTGATGCAGTGGTTAAGAGCTCGGCTGCTAACCAAAAGGTCAGCAGTTTGAATCAACCAGCCACTCCTTAGAAATCCTATGGGGCAGTTCTACTCTGTTCTATAGGGTCACTGTGAGTCGGAATCAACTCAACAGGCACACAACAACACAACACAGGCTCATTCTAATCTGGCATCACTAGTTGTGGGAAATCATAAAATCCGTTTTTTTTTAAACCAGGTGTTCATTCATGCCTGTTGCTTGCACGGCCTCCTGGCTTTTATTTCCTGTTATTCTCTTACACCTTTAACAGAAACTGCTTTAGTCTGAGTGGTTTTAATTCTGCTTTTTTTTTTTTTTTTCCCAGCTTGTCTTTTAGACACGGAATTCCCATTTCAGTACCTAGGGATTTTCTTTTCATTATATATTAAAAACATCTTAGTAAGATAATTTTTTAGTTAAGCAAATTAGAATCTGTCACCTATATTTCTAGCTTCTCTGGAGGTGTTAGCTACGGCAGGATCTGGGTATGATCTGAATGAATATTTTATTGGTTTTAATTTAAGTTGGCAATAGGAAAATCTGCTCATTATTTTCACAAGTGGAATTAATGGTCACAGGGCCCTTTCCGTGCCCTGGATGCCCTGCCCTCTCCCCCTGCCCCTGCCTCCTTCAACCACACTTTCCTTTATTAACCAGGACACCCCCTACACCTTTTGTGGAAACATTTACACACACTTATACACACGTAGCCAGTGTTTTGTCTTTTCTTTGGAGCGAATGCCCTTAAAAAAAAGTCATAGTCTATATAGATTTTCCAACTTCCTTTTCTTCCGTGAACCTCTTTCTAGACGAATACCTCATTCAATTGACCGTTTACATAGAATTCAAAGTATACAAGCACTCTCATTTCTTTAATTACTTAATTGATCTTTAAGAATGAATGATTGTGTCGTTTCGAATACTCTAGACGTTCCCATGGATTCTTTTTATTTCCCCCCAATGACTAGCCATTTATTTTACCTTGTTCTATTGCCCCTTTATCCCTTAAATCATGTCAGGTACTTTAGGTAGGCCACCTCCTAGCATAGCAACAATTTTCCTGGAATTGAGTGCCTCATCTATTGGTAAAATGAGGGCTTATTCTCTCCCAATATGTTTAAGATATCTTGACTTTGTATGTAACATTTACATTATTTCCAAACCATTCTCTGGGTCTGGACTACATAGTCTTGTCAGTTGTCTGTGGGACTGTTGGGCTATCTCTTTGGTTTTCCTGAATTAACAGTAAATAACAGCAGAAGTAAATTCAAACATAGGACTCTTTTAGGCTGTCCACATGATAGAAACAGCTAGATGGACATAAAAAAATCTTTCCCTTCTCAGCTAGTGAATCGGACAGCAATATATTAAGTGACGTAGCAGAGGTGCTAGAGGAGTCCCTGGGTGGTCTAAATGGTTAGACTTCTAGCCGAAAAGTTGGTGGTTCCAATCCATCCAGGGGCACCTGGAAAGACAGGCCTGGGATCTGCTTCCAAAAGATCGCAGCCTTGAAAATCCTGCGGAGTGTAGTTCTACTCTGCACTCATGAGGTCACCATGAGTCACAATTGACTCAACGGCAGCTACCAACAACAAACCACCCCCCCCAAAATTGTCATTGAGTGGGTTCTGACTCAGCTGCCCTATAGAACAGAGTAGAATTGCCCCATAGAGTTTCCAAGGAGGGGTAGGTGGATTCGAACTCCCAACCTTTTGGTTAGTAGCCATAGCATTTAACCACTACACCACCAGGGTTTCCACCAGCAACAACCAAAACCTATTGCTGTAAAGTCAATTTTGACTCATAGTGGCCCTATAGGACAGAGTAGAACTGCCCCATAAAGTTTCCAAGGAGCGCCTGGCAGATTCGAACTGCCAGCCTTTTGGTTAGCAGCCATAGCACTTAACCACTATGCTACCAGGGTTTAACAGAGGATAGTATTACTGTAGTACAGCCATTCTTGAAGGCTCAGTTAATTGTCACCTCCTTTCTGAAGCCTGGAAACCCTGGTGGCGTAGTGGTTAAGTGCTACAGCTGCTAACCAAAGGGTCAGCAGTTCAAATCTGCCAGGCGCTCCTTGGAAACTCTATGGGGCAGTTCTACTCTGTCCTATAGGGTCGCTATGAGTCGGAATAGACTCGATGGCACTAGGTTTGGTTTGGTTTCTCTGAAGCCTTTCCTGACTCAGCCAAGCAGAATTTTTCCTCTGCACACGCACACTTTCCTCATAACCACCACAGGAAACCGCCCATACAAAGAACAGTGAAGATTGAATATCACAGTTCCTATAATTCACCTTAAGCAAACAAGCTCACCACTTGCATGCTTCCATATTTTTCCGCAGCAAGATGTCTTTAAGTACCATATTCACATCTACACTAATATGCAAGCTGGGGAAGTTTGTCCACTGCCTTTACACCTGGGAAACATACATCTTTTAAAGTTCAATTGCCAAATGAAACATTTACCATTTACCTTTCATACTTCCTCCTTTGAACTTAAATTTCCCTGCCAGTCTTCTGCTCTGAATTCTGAATTTATACACGCCATCCATTGCATTAACACTTTCTGGGAATTTTTTTTTTTCCCCCAAGAGCTCAGAAACCATGACAAATTCTCTGAAGGGGAAAAAAATGCGAGTTTATAAATGTGGGGATTAAGCAATTTAGACTCTATTAGGACAAAGAGACCTTTGGTTTTCATGCATGATGTGATAGAAAAAAGATAACAAAAGAATGTCATTCAATGTTAATCTGCACATTTCATTTTTACCCTAATTGTGTGCAAATGGAAAGGGTCTCTGAACATTCATAAGGGCTTTTCACTGCTCATTAACCACACATAAATGCATGGGCAGTGGTTTGCCCCAGAAAATTGCCTTGAAGGTGACTTGAATGTATAGCTTCTGGTTAAAGGGCAGACCTTTCTTTCTGGCCTCATCAATTCTTTGGCTCTCTGTAGTTAGACTTGCTAATAATGGTGGAATTTATTACCAGCTCTGATGGGGTTTGGGTCATGGTCTGTGCATCAGGGTCAAAGTAAAAAGAATACTACCATGTGATTCAGCGTGTGACCTCAAACCACATTTAAATGGTGACAGCCCCAGCCCCAGCCCTTCGGAGATCAGACTGTAGACGTCTTTGCTCCAGCTACAACCAACTACCTGAAGGCCCTTGAGTGTTTCAGCTTTTTGTTTGTTTTGCCTCTATCAATTGTAGGTCTTCTCCCATTCGGAAACACCCTTTCCCCTTGAAATTTATACACGTAATTTTTGGGTATCTTTAAAGTTTTTTGTGTTTATTGATAGTTTAGAATAAATTACGTATTTGATACTTGAAAACTGTGTACTCTCTCTTTGTAGTAGATTTGAACAACGTGGAAATATAGAGTCAAATGTGAAAGGGCCTCTTTATCTCTGCAAGATACCCAGTCTCATGCATAGATTGTTTTTAGAGCTTTAGTTCATTTATTGTATTATATAATATATTTAAAACATGAATAAATACAAAAAAATATGAATCTCTGATCATTTTTTGTTTCTCTTTACGGTGTAATCTTCAAGGCTTGCATCTGTACATACATAGCTTAGTTTTTGCACTTTATTTAAATGGAATATTATATAAGTTTTTTTGTCTTACTTCTTTCACCCTCCATTTGGTTTGTGAAAGGATTCACTGACTTTGATATGTGTCTGTAGTTTGCATTGTATTCCACTGTGTGCATGTAGGGACCAGAAAAGAAGAGAGAGGAAGGGAAGGCAAGGAAAGAGAGAGAAGGGAAGAGGGAAGGATTAAAAAAAAATTCTTTTTTTGGATATTAATTTTTTCTCAAACCTTGTTATAGTGTCATTAATTATAATAATTTACCTTTAGGTTCATTGGGATTCATTAAACACAAAAACATCACAATTTTATTCCTTTCTCTTTAGTCCTTATCCCTCATTTTTTTAAAAATTGCTTTCTTCTCTGACTGGAACATTCAATACAGTGTTAACAGTAGGTGATAATACCAGGCATCCTTGTTTCAATCTTGTTCTCAGGGGGAAAAGAGTTCAAGTTTTTACAATTAAGTGTATGTTTACTTTGATTGTTTACGGATCCCTTTGTCAGCCTAAAGAGATTTTCTTATAATCCTAATTTGCTGAGGTTTATTATTATTGTTTTTTTTAAATTGTGAATGGAGGTTGAATTTTATCAAATGCTTTGTCTTCATCTACTGAGATGATTATAAGTTTTTTTAAATTGATTGTTCTGTTGATACGATGATTTCTATTATTTGATCCTCTAATGATAGAATATCTAGCATTTATGTCATAAATTCAACTATATATATATATATATATATATATATATATATATATAGTGTCTTTTGATAGCCTAGCTCTTTTCCACTTCTCAAATAAGGGTTCAGTGTCCTTAAACCTTCTCTTAATCACATGACCTGCAAAAAGGGAAACCCATTTCTTCTAAAGCAAGAGTTCTTAACCTGGTATTCCAGTTACTATGACTGTGTAATAAATTATCACAAAACTTAGTGGTTCAACTCAACAATAATAATTTACTGTCTTTCTTGTTCAGTCTTTTGTGGAAAGGGTTTTTATGAGATCGACAATGGGGACCATTTGCCAAAAGGTTTAAAAACTACGGCCTTAAAATTTAAATAACTAATAATTCAATGTTACCTCTTTGAAGGTTGGGAATTGTATAATAAGGGCATTCAAATATTAAAGGAATAAAAGCCTTCAAGTTGATTTTAAGGACTCTGCTAATTGGGCGAAGATTGCTGTAGAATCTAGCTGGTGGGGCCCTTGTTCTCTCTCCTCATAGCACAACAAGTAGGTACATTAATAACTGTACATGGCCTTCACATTTTATACCTCAACTTTTGTTTAATTCACATTTTAACACATTCTACTCTTAAATCCTTAAACTTCCTATCATAGATCAAATTTTGAGTTGATGTAAGACAGCCAAGTAGGGAATACTATCCTAAATATTTCAAGTTATTGCATAGTGGTGCTTCTAGCCAGAGATCAGTTCAATTTGAGCAGTTTTGCAATTCTTAGTGAACATCAGAGTTTATCGTGCACTTATTTGAATGTTTTACATTTATTTTATTTTGCCCTTATTAGCTAATAAAATGAGAGGAAAATAGAACATGCTGATGCTTATGATAAGACATATAGGTCTCATAAACTTAATATAATTGAGAGAAAAGAAAAATTGTAGCTTCTCCAAAGCTATAAATCTTCAGCTTCAATAAGACTTCAGCCCAATAACCGTGTATTCAAATCTGGAGGAAAGGAATCAAATTAAGGGAATACATGAAATGATAAAGGTGTATTGCGACCAGTTTATCGAGGATTCTGGACTTGGTGGGCTATAAACATGAAATGGTTTTTGTTTTTTCTCCAGTCACTGCCTTCAACCATGCTCTATTGAACTTCTCTTTCCTGTTATTTAATGAAGTCTTGGACAGCTTCTATACCTCACTGGTCACTTTTGGTTATTAAAACTCAGTCTAGTTTACAGTTTCAATCTCAACCTCTATTTAACTTGCATTTCCCTTCCCCTCCCCTTCAGCACAGGCTTACGCTGAGACTGTGGTAGTTCAGGGGTGGCAGGCCACGATGGGCAGAGATACTTCTTCTCTACTACTTCTTCCAGGTCTAACTCTTTCAGTATGTTGATGTGGAAGCAAAGGGACACATGAACAAATCTCTCTTGCTGGTTGCCGATGGTAGTCCTTTTTCATTGTTGGTTATTGATGCTTCTCTGTTAACCCTTCCTGGCCATCCAAGCTCTATGTAAGGAAGGCATCAAAATGCTGACTCCCTAGAGAGCCCATATTTCAGTTCTTCAGGAGCCCAGTGGACTTGTTTATATACATAATTTCCTAGTGCAGGTAAATCAGGAGCTGGTTCTCAATCTGTTCAGTACTGCCTTAACACCCAGGGAGCATTAAAAATGTGTGAAGGCATTTTTGGTTTTTAGGGTGTGACTGAAACAGCACTCATTGTCCAAGGATCAAAGATGTTAAATGTTCTGTAATGCATGCACAGTCCCTGGAGAATAGTGACATCTCAAATGCCATACACTCCCCACTTTGAGAAACACTGTCCAAATATTGAAATACTTCTTTACACATTGGCTAGTAGCCAAAAAGCTGACACCTCACCCCACCACCAGTGCTCCTCTGCAGCAGCCAGCTTATCTCCTCACCCCCATGTCCTCTATGATCCGACAACTATAAGGGTAATTTCTGGCATGGCGGGAGGCACCCAGGACCCTGATTCTGCAACTAGGCCAGAGCCCATTCAGGATGGGTGATGTCTGCCACAAACCCAATAATGGCTGCAACAGTTTTTATTGACTCTGATTCCCTGTTCTCCCTTCTCCAGTCCTCTTGAAAATATTGGGAAGCCAGGGACATCTGTAAGTTTGTCATACTATGGCGGCTTGTGTGTTATTGTGATGCTGCAAGCTATGCCACCAGTATTTCAAATACCAGCACAGTAACACATGCAGACAGGATTCAGTGGAGCTTCCAGATTAAGACAGACTAGGAAAAAGGACCTGGTGGTCTACTTCTGAAAAAATTGGCCAGTAAAAACATGAATAGCAGTGGAACATTGTCTGATATAGTGCCAGAAGACAGATTGAAGAAGAAGGCAGTCACATTTATTATCAAAAAGAACATTTCAAGAACTATCCTGAAATACAATGCTGTCGGTGATAGGATAATATCCATACATGTACAAGGAAGACCAGTTAATATGACTATTATTCAAACTTAAGTACCAACCACTAAGGCCAAAGATGAAGAAATTGAGCATTTTTTAGCAACTTGTGACTGAAATCGATTAAACATGCAATCAAGATGCACTGATAATTACTGGTGATTGGAATGCGAAAGTTGGAAACAAAGAAGGATTGGTAGCTGGAAAATATGGCCTTAGTGATAGAAATGTCGCCAGAGATCACATGATAGAATGTTGCAAGACCAATAACTTATTCATTGCAAATACCTTTTCTCAACAACATAAATGGCAACTATACACGTGGAGGAAACCCTGGTGGCATAGTGGTAAAGTGCTGCGGCTGCTAACTAAGAGGTTGGCAGTTCAAATCACCAGGCATTCCTTGGAAACTCTATGGGGCAGTTCTACTCTGTCCTATACGGTCGCTATAAGTCGGAAGCAACTTGATGGCAGTGGGTTTGGTTTTTTTTGTTTGTTTTTTTAATACATGTGGACTTCACTGGATGGAAAACACAGGAAACAAATCAACTACATCCGCAGAAAGAGATGATAGAAAAGCTCAACATCATCAGTTAGAACAAGGCCAGGGGCTGACTGTGGAAGAGACCGTCAATTGCTCATATGCAAGTTCAATTTGAAGCTGAAGAAATTAAAACAAGACAACAAGAATCAAAATACGAACTTGATTGCATCCCACTTGATTTTGGAGATCATCTCAAGAATATATTTGATGCATTGAGCACTAATAAACCGAAGACCAGACAAGGACATCATATATGAAGAAAGCAAAGGTCATTAAACGGAAGAAAGAAAAGACTAATGTGAATGTCAGCAGAGACTCTAAAACTTGCTCTTAAATGTAGAGGAGATAAAGTGAGTGGAAGAAATGATGAAATAAAAGCTGAGTAGAAGATTTCAGAGGGTGGCTTGAGAAGACAAAGTAAAGTATTATAATGAAATGTGTAAAGACCTGGAGTTAGAAAACCAAAAGGGATGAACACACTTGGCATTTCTCAAGCTGAAAGAACTGAAGAAAAATGTAAGCCTTGATTTGCAATATTGAAGGAATCTACAGGAAAAATATTAAAGGATGCAGGAAGCATCAAAGGAAGATGGAATGAAGACACAGAATCACTTTACCAAAAAGATCGATGTTCAACTATTTCAGGAGGTACCATATGATCAGGAACTGATGGTACTGAGGGAAGAAGTTCAAACTGCACTGAAGGCATCGGCGAAAAACAAGGCCCCAGGAGCTGAAGGAATACCAATTGAGATGTTTCAACAAATAGATGCAGCGTTGGAGGCGCCCACTCGTCTATGCCAAGAAAGTTGGAAGACAGCTACCTGGCCAACCAACTGGAAGAGATTCTTATATGTGCCCATTACGAAGAATGGAGATTCAACAGAATGTGAAATTTATTGAACAATATCATCAATATCACACGGGAGTAAAATTTTGCTGAAGAGAATTCAAAAATGGTTGCAACAATTCATCAACAGAGAACTGCCAGAAATTCAAGCTAGATTCAGAAAAGGAGATGGAACGAGGGATGTCAGGGATATTGCTGATATCAGATGGATCTTGGTTGAAAGCAGAGAATACCAGAAAGATGTTTACCTGTGTTTTATTGACTATGCAAAGGCATTCGCCTGTGTGGATCATAACAAATTATGGATAACATTGCAAAGAATGAGAATTCCAGAGCACTTAATTGTGCTCATGGGGAACCTTTACATAGATCAAGAGGCAGTTGTTTGGACAGAACAAGGGGATACTGATTGGTTTGAAGTCAGGAAAGGTGTGCATCAGGGTTGTATTCTTTCACCATACCTATTCAATCTGTATGCTGAGCAAATAATCTGAGAAGCTGGACTATATAAGGAACAGGGCATCAGGATTGGAGGAAGGATCATTAACAACCTGCGTTAGGCAGATGATACAGCCTTGCTTGCTGAAAGTGAAAAGGACATGAAGCACTTAGTAATGAAGATCAAAGACCACAGCCTTCAGTAGGGATTACATCTCACCATAAACAAAACAAAAATCCTCACAACTGGACCAATAAAGAACATCATGATAAACTGAGAAAAGATTGAAGTTGTCAAGGATTTCATTTTACTTGGATCCACAATCAACTCCCATGGAAGCAGCAGTCAAGAAATCAAAGGATGCATTGCATTGGGCAAATCTGCTGCAAAAGATCTCTTTAAAGTGTTGAAAAGCAAAGATATCATTTTGAGGACTAAGGTGCACCTGACTCAAGTCATGATATTTTCAATTGCCTCAAATGTATGCAGAAGGCAGACAATGAATAAGGAAGACTGAACAAGAATTGATGCCTTTGAATTATGGTGTTGGCAAGAAATATTGAATATAACATGGACTGCCAGAAGAACGAATAAATCTGTCTTGGAAGAAGTACAGCCAGAATGATCCTTGGAAGTGAGAATGATGAGACTTCATCTTATGTACTTTGGACATGTTATGAGAAGGGACCAGTCCCTAAGGATGTCATGCTTGGTAAGGTAGAGGGTCAGTGAAAAAGAGGAAAATCCTCCCGTGAGATGGATTTACACACTGGCTGCAACAAAGGGCTCAAACATAGCAACAATTGTGAGGATGGTGCAGGATTGCACAGTGTTTCATTCTGTTCTGCACAGGGTCCCTATGAATCAGAACTGGCTCGACGGTACCTAACAATGACAATAACAGGGGCAGGGTGGTGTTGGGCAGACACTTGGAGGTACCAGAGACAGACATGCTACGTCTTCGTAAGTTTAGTGAGCCCTTATGAAGGTGTGTGGCCACAATTATTGGCAAGTCCCTTCTGAATATGTGGTACATAGTTCATTTTCGTCCTCAGATATAGGCTCCAGGTTGTCATTCTGGGGTAATAGGAAAACTTTCACTCAACATTCCATGACATGAAAAAAAAAATCTAATTTTAAAGTGAGAAGTAATTAAGAACTTTTAACATTTTTTAATTAGCTCTCTGGGAATAGTGCCCAGTTTTCACAATTTTACTTTGCTTTCCCTCCCCCTCCTCCTGAGAGTGCATTATGAACAAATTCTGGTGACTAAATATAGAGTAAATAGGTCTGATAAGATCAAACTCATGAAATATTTGCTTTTTAAACCCTGGAGTCCCTACTGCTCTGTGGAATAATGAAATAGGACTAGATCAGAAGTTATATCTGTTCTAAGTGTGCTTCTGCCGCTAATGGCCTGTGGGATATGGCTGATATAGAGGTTTCATGGATGAGCCTTAGGCTTCTGACTTGTGCATGTGGATGGATGGTGGCGCCATTTACTGAAATGAGGTTGTTGAGTAGAAGCAAGTTAGGGGGCGAAGATCTTGAGTTTAGTTATAGGCATGCTGAATTTGAAAGTACTTTGAGATAACTGAGTAGACATGTTTAGGAGACAATTAGAGGTCTGTTGTAGAGTTCAGAAGGAAAGTCTGAGCTGCAGTTGTAAGTGTGAAAGTTAGCTCTGTATGGATGATAACTGAAACCACGGCAATAGATGGAATGGCTCAAGAAGAACTTAAAGGTGAGGATCTAGTACTGGGGAATGAGGAATTGTAGTATTTCATATTCTGGGAGAATAAAATGATTCAGTGCAGGAGCAGCAAGGAATATAAGAGGAACACCAGGAGAAGGAGTGTTAGTTTGCCTCTTATTTTTACTTACTCTTCTTTTCCTCACATGTTTTGATGCATTACCTGACATCCTTATCTGTCTTATTGCCCAGACTTAATAATAGCAAGCAAGCTTGTCCTCTGTTTCAGATGCATATTGGTACACCCTTTGGTGTCCTTTTCATCTGCATTTTTCTTGCTTGAAAACTCTGTATTCATTCCCCTGGAATGTCAAAAATTTATTTTCTGAAGCATGTGGTTCAGTTGGTTTGCTCAGAGAAAAAAAAGGATCCTTACAAATGATTTGAACTGTGCATCTTCCATGCTGTACAAGAGAAGGCATTGTTACTGCTATTTGATTATTATTTGAATTCAGCAGTTGCTCTACACTTTCTCAGCAAGGTGGCCCAACCTTGAGCACACTCTTGCATTCACTTTATGGAGATTGTGATTTGCATTTTCTTTTATTCAGTTTAATGAACAGCTGTGGTAATGTGCAAAGTAAAGAACGTTACCATTTATGATTAAAGCAGCAAGCACCATTATGATTTGTCCAGTTTGTTGGAGATCTGTGAAAATTATACATATGCATGTGTGTGTGTGTGTGTATATATGTATTAATACACACCTCTACTCCTCCCCCCATAAGAATGTCATATTGTTGGATAGGAGTAACAGATTGGTTTCTTCCTTCACCCCTCCTCCTCCCCCACCACCCAGATATATATGGCTTTACTGTTTTACAAGGGTTTTCATATTATTGTTTGATTTTTTGGGGGGGGTGGGATTAAACTTTTCCATACAAAGTTAAAACTGGAAAGCTGAGTAAATGGACTACCACTAAATGACAAGTCACTAGCATCGTTTGTGATAACTTCTCTTAATCCCATTCCTCAGTAATATTCAATAATTCATAGCAGCCTTGTCTGGTTCCTTACATCGAGTTTCATGGTTACAGAGCCAAGCTGAGTAACTCATTAACTTGTATTTATTTTTTAAGTTCATTGCAACTTCACTTAGTCCTACAAAATCACATGTTGAAACACTGCCAGAGATTGACTAGCTAAATACCATGGAGATTAGCATTGCAGACACAGTCAAACACAGAGCAAAAATGTCCTTGAGTTTAAGCCTAAATTCAGCATGTCAATAAGGGTGAGACCTGGGACCAATAACTCAGGAAGATTGGTCTGCTTTTCCAGAGGAAGATGAAGGTCCCTGTTCAGAGTATTAGGCAAGAGGCTGACAGTTAAATTGAAAAGATGCTGGGTGGTGCCTAAAATCAAAGAAGATTTACCCTGTGCTTTCTTCTAAGGGTTTTATAGGTTTATCTCCTTCATTTGTTCCATTCTGAATTAATTTTTGCAGAAGGTGTGAGGTAGGGATCCAACTTCATTGTTTGGTTGGGAATATACAGGTGTCCCACCACTGATTGTTGAATAGACTACTCTTTCCCCCATTGAATTTATCTTGGACCCTTGTTGGAAAAAATCTATGGAGAAAGAAGGTAGATTAGTGTTTGCCAGGTACTGGGGTGGGATGGGATTTGGGAGAAGCTAGGGAATGACTGCTGAAAGGTAGGGGGTTTCTTTTCAGGGTAAGACAGTTTTCTAAAAGTGAATTTGGTGAGGGTTGCTAACTCTGTGGCTATACTAAAAATCATTAAATTGTACACTTTAAATGGGTGAGTTGTATGGTATGTAAATTATATCTCAATAAAATTTAAAAAATAAAAAAAATTAACAATTTGTTAAAAAAAATCAAAGCAAGAGTTGACCAGTCTGGAAGGGTAGAACCTGAGCTGCTTCAGGGACTGGGTAGCGAGAAATAACTGCCAGTCTCTTAACAGCCTTGCTATCAGAGTGACATTAGCACCATTTCTTTTTTAACCTTATATCACTCAGTGCAAAATTCAACTTTCAGGTGAAAAAGTCAGAGATTAGTCCAGCTTGAGCCACATGCCTACCAAAGAGGGGGCAAGGCAGTGAATGCTCACCTTGATTGGCAAGTACCGGTAAGACCACAGGGAATAATAATAGCTGTTGTTGTTGTCGTTAGGTGCTGCCAAGTTGATTCCGACTCACAGCAACCCTATGTACAACAGAACGAAACACTGCCCAGTCCTGCACCGTCCTCACAATCTGTGCTATCTTTGACCCCATTTTGCAGCCACTGTGTCAATCTATCTCATTGAGGGTCTTCCTCTTTTTTGTTCTCTTAGAAATAACAACACTTAGAAATCATTTATTTCTACCAGGCACTGTGCTAAGTGCTTTACATATCTTGACTTATTAAATCATTACAATCATTTAATTAAGTAGTTATTAATAGTATGTCTTTTGATATAGGAGTGGGAACTAAGGCTCAGTAAGATTAATAAACCTGCCCAAGGTCACATGGCAATAAGTGAAGGAGCTGGGATTCTTCAGATCTAGGTAGTTTCATTCTGGAGTCCATGCTTTCAGCCACTCTGCTACAGAATCTCTCCCTAAAAATGAAGCACTGGTCTATTTTCACATCCTGCCTCTTACTACCCTGGGGTTGGGGGAGTTACCAAAGGAAAATTAATGTTACTGAAAGAAGAGGGAGCAATGTTGAGCTGGTAGAACAACAGATGACCAACAGGAAGAAAGTAAATTAGTAATTACTAAGCCCATGCTTACTGGGCCAGGCATATTCACATGTATCATCCATCTCGTTATGTTATCCGTGTGTCCTACAGATCCACTCTTCACCCTCTACCTGGTGCCCCAGGAGGCTGACCTGTATGTGTTGCAAAATCTTGCCTGTTTTGCCCTCTGGAATCTGCTGGATTCAGTAAATAAGAGACAGGAGCTTGGAGCCATGGAGGAGAGAAATGACAGGCAATTTATTCTCCTACTTTCCTCTCATATGGTCATCAAGAACTGGTGGTGCTCAGCAACTAAAGCTTCCAGCTCCTCTCACACAGCCTTATGCTACCTACATGGCAGATACTGTCTTTGGATTCCTGTTACCACCCTTCTCTTTGGTCCTTCTGGCCTAGGAGTGGTAATGGCTCCTCACTGTTGCTAGGCCTGGGGTGCCTCCCCTTCCCTTGCTGGTTTCCCTTAACTCTGCCCACACCTTGTAACTACTCTCTTCATTGAACATCTCTGATCCCTCCTTTCGAATATGAATCAGACTGAGACTCTGAGTGATGTACACAGAAATCCTGCAAGGTAAATAAAATTATGTAGGTTTTGTTGTTGAAGAACTGAGGCTCAGACAATCAAGTCACTTGGCCAAAATTCCAATTAGTAAGTGACAGAGCCAGAAGTCAAACCAAAGTCTTTTTAACGTTCATGTCTTGGGTCTTTCTTCTACTGGGATCTGGTTCCATTAGCTATAGCTTGTGAGCTGAATCTACAGAAAAACTGGAAACTTGACTGAAGAGGGGACATATTTCAGGATAGATGCAAATAAGCATCACTCATTTTGAAATATTTATTATATTAAAATGAATAGAACATGGGAATTTGTGACTATCTTTTATAAACCACAAATCAGGACACATGAAAAGGACTTTTTTTCAGATTTGTGAATTTATTTATAGGAAAATTCGTATGAATGCATAAACATTATATTCTATCATATATTTACAGAATTCTCTTAGTTCAAAATAGTTGAAAGTGCATGATATTGAGAGAGTACTGAGAAATGTCTGGTGGTCATATATGTGAGCTAAACGCCATATCCGCACAACAGGAATGTAGGGATGGATGAGACCACAAACATTTGCCCTGTGCTTTATTGCTACCTTGGCTCTATCTGACCAGTCCATGTTAGGCTTGTTAACTGCGCCTAGAATGATCCTACCAGGGGTCAACAGCACCACATAAAAAGCTGCTGTGAATCTCTGAATCATAATCCAGGGTATTCTTCCAAGCCTCCCTTTTGCCAGCTCGAAATCCCCTAAAATTTATCCCCTTAGATTCCAACCTTGGTGTTTTCCATCCTGACTCCCCTTCTTGATTTTTTTAAGTCAGGTGTACTGAGGTATGGTTTACCTACAGTAAAAATTCACCCTTTTTAGTGTACATAGTTTGATGACTGTTGACAAATGTCATGTAGCCACCATAATCATGATATTTCCATTATCCAACAAATTCCCTCTTGTTCCTTGGAAGTCAGTTTTCTCCCTTCCACCTGCTGAACCCTGGCAACCACTGATCTACTTTCTGTCATTATCATTTTCCCTTTTCTAGAATTTCATATAAATGGAATCATGTAGTTTTGGTGTTTGATTTTTTCACTTAGATAATGTTTTTGAGATTCATCCATATCTGTGAGCTCATCAGTAGTTTGTTCCTTTTCACTGATGAGTATTTTTTCATTGTATGAATATACCACATTTTGTCTCTCCATCCCACAATTGATGGACATCTTGGTTGCTTCCAGTGTTTGGTGATTATGAATAAAGCTACTATAACCATTCACATATTGGTTTTTGTGTGAACATAAGCTTTCAAGAGGCAGTTGTTTGGACAGAACAAGGGGATACTGAGTGGTTTAAAGTCAGGAAAGGTGTCCATCAGGGTTGTATCCTTTCACCATACCTAGTCAATCTGTATGCTGAGCAAATAATTTGAGAAGCTGGTCTGTTTGAATCCGCCAGGCACTCCTTGGAAACTCTAAGGGGCAGTTCTACTCTGTCCTGTAGAGTCCTATGAATTGGAATCGACTCGAGGGCAGTGGGTGGACTCTATGAAGAAGAACGGGGCATCAGGATTGGAGGAAGACTCATTAACAACCTGTGTTATGCAGATGACACAACCTTGCTTGCTGAAAGTGAAGAGGACTTGAAGCACTTACTAATGAAGATCAAAGACCGCAGCCTTCAGTATGGATTACACCTCAACATAAAGAAAACAGAAATCCTCACAACTGGACCAATAAGCAACATCGTGATAAATGGAAAAAAGCTTGAGGTTATCAAGGATTTCATTTTACTTGGATCCACAATCAACATACAGGGAAGCAGCAGTCGAGAAATCAGAAAATGCATTGCATTGGGCAAATCTGCTGTAAAAGACCTCTGTAAAGTGTTGAAAAGCAAAGATGTCACCTAGAAGACTAAGGTGTGCCTGACCCAAGCCATGGTATTTTCAATTGCATCATATGCATGTGAAAGCTGGATCAATGAATAAGGAAGACCAAAGAAGAATTAACGCCTTTGAATTGTGGTGTTGGCGAAGAATATTGAATACACCATGGACTGCCAAAAGAAGGAACAAATCTGTCTTGGAAGAAGTACAACCAGAGTGCTCCTTAGAAGCAAGGATAGCGAGACAGCATCTTACATACTTTGGACATGTTGTCATGAGAAATCAGTTCCTGGAGAAGGACATCATGCTTGTTAAAGTACAGGGTCAGTGGAAAAAAGGAAGACCCTCAAGGAGGTGGATTGACACAGTGGCTGCAACAATGGCCTCAAGGATAACAATGATTCTAAGAATGGTGCAGGACAGGGCAGCGTTTCGTTCTGTTGTGCATAGGGTAGCTATGAGTCGGAACTGACTCAACAGCAGCTTACAAGAAACAACAAAAAGTTTTTGTTTTCCTTACCTGTGAATGGACTTGCTGGCTCACATGGTAAGACTATATTGAACTTTATAGGAAAAGGCCTAAGTGTTTTCCAAAGTGGCTGTTTCATTTTGCATTCCTATCAGCAATGTGTGAGAGACCCAGTTACTCCACATCTTCACCGGCATTTGATATTTTCAGTCCATTTAATCGTACCTATTCCAATATGTAGTGATAACTAACTGTGACTTTAACTTGCATTTCCTTAATGAGATAATAGTATTTGTGCCCAGAAGTGAGTATGCCACTTCTCTCAAGCTGTTAGTGTGTGTGTGTGTGGCGGTGGTGGTGGTGTTGACTCAATACAGTCAGTAGTTGAACTGAGTTTAGGTGTTGTTGTTGGGATGGTTACCTTCAATGTATACATATACCTAAAGTGGCTGACAAACCCCTTCAGTGATTGGGTCACTACCCTGTGCTCTGTGTGGCACTTGAGGTGCTGGGAGGCATTTCTTAGTGTTCCTGCTCTGCCCTCAACTTTCAGCAAGCCCTGCACTCCTGTGCAAGAGTGGTCCCTCTCCACACTCTTGAACTCCCCTAGTGGTAGACTGTCACTGCTTGTTACTCAGTCAGAGGCTAGTTCTGTGGGCAGGGGGATCTTCAGTTCTCCACCTAGCCTCAGTCTTAGGCAGACCCTGTGCACTTGGGAAGGAGTCCCTGGGTGGCCCAAATGGTTTTGTGCTCGCCCAACTGAAGGGTTGGCAGTTGGAAACTCCCCTCAGGAGTGCCTCAGAAGAAAGGCCTGGAGATCTGATTTTGAAAGGTCACTGAAAATCTTATGGAGCTCTTATGGAGCAAAGTTCTACTCTGAAACACATTGGGTCACACCATGAGTCCAAATCGATGTGCTGGCAACTGGTTTGGTTTGGTGCACCTGGGCCTCAGAGGTGGGGCTTTCTCAGTGTTCCTGCCATGCGTTCCAGTAACAGTCAGTCTCTGTCTTTTATCTGTTTTATCTGGGTCTTCCGAGGGTTCTAAATTAATCATCAGTCCACAACAGATCTTTCAGAATTTCTTAACATTTCAGCTGTTTTCTTCTTTCCTGCTTTTTGTTGGCCATATCCTCCTACCATACTCTCCCAACAATAAAATGCTTGCGTCATGTCTTTCTTCAAAGGGGCTTGTCACTATTTGGAATTTAGTTCACCTGGTTGCCTGACAGCCTCAGAAATCTGAGAAACTCAGGAATAGTTTTGGTTTTATAGATTATGTGGCCTTCTCTTGTAGTTAGAATGGAAACAATTCTAAGTGGAAGTAGAACTACTTTCAATTCATGTTTTTTTTTTGTTTTGTTTTGTTTTCTTTTTGATTTAGTGGTCTAGCCCACACTATGTACCTTGGGATACACCGTGTCACCTTATAGTTCACTGATATGGCAACTGTGATGCTGGGCAAAAGGCACTCAATATGAAGCTCAAGCCCTTGAAACATTGCTGGCTCCTTCCCCTAATCCTACATGAAAACTCTGGGGAGGAGATAAGAAACCTAGAGGATGTGGAACTTAACTTCGACCTTGAAAGAGGGAGAAGCTTAACAAGTGGATTTCAAGTTCGAAGAGTAGTATGTGAGGAAAATAAACATATGCTTTTTTTTCTAACTTCCTTTCTTCTTTATATCTGAGGAGACTCAGCCCTAATCCAACCACCAAATGACTTCTTTAGGACACTTCCATCTGTTGTAGGCACTTCTTTCTCCACAAGTTCATCATCCTATTTCCACTCCATCGCTAGTCTCCACCCAATAGAACTGGCTGTGTAGCAGTTCCCATGAGGTAGCTTGCATAAGTACAGGAGAAACTTTGCCAGAGAATTGCCCTCTGAAAAAGCCTTGGCTCCTACAAATCAGGGATTAGGAACCTGTCAAATGTTAGCATGCCTTAGCAGCGAGCTTGAGAAGATGGCATTTCCCTATGATTCCTGGCCTACAATTTCTACTAGTGTAAGAACTAACTCCACTCTGAATAAACTCTTCAGTTCTTTCAATTGAGCTAATGAATACCTGATGATTCTTGCAATGGGTTGAATAGTGTCCTTCCAAAATTCAAGTCCACTTGGAACCTCAGAACGTGACCTTATTTGGAAATAGGGACTTTGCATATGTAATCACTTAAGATGAGGTTGTGTTGGATTACAACAGGCCCTAAATCTAATGATTAGTTTTCTTATTCAAAGGAGAGAGGGCACAGAGCAGCTACAAGCCAAGGAATGTCAAGAATTGGTTAGAGCCAAGAAGCTGGAAGAGGCAAAGAAGGATTCTTCCCTAGGCCCTTCGGAGGGAGTGGATGGCCCATCCGACACCTTAATTTCAAACTTCTAGCCTCCAGGACTGTAAAACAATAGATTTCTGTTGTTTTAAGCCACCCAGTTTGTGCTACTTTGTTACAGCAGCCTAGCAATCTAATACAATTCTGTAGTTATAAAGCTCATTTATCTTCTTTTATATAAATACATAAATATAGAACTGACTCTGTAGCCATTATCAAATGACAATATCTCAGTGTGAATGAGTATATCTTGATCCTTCTTGAGATTTGGGTAAGAGAAGAGGGGTACAGAAGAAAATGTGTGCTTACTGGTGTTGTAATTGAGTGGAATAGAGGCAAGTGTGATCAGCACAGGATAAGAATGAGAATAGACAGGAGAAAACAGAGACACTGAAGATGAACTTACTGAATTTGCCCATGTGCCCAACCTAGCTAGCATAGAATTACCTTGAGGAAGAAACGTCCTAGGTAGACAGGTATCTTGTTAACAAGGGAAATAGTGATCTAGTTATTACCTTGCTGAGGGTCCGACAATTCCTATTTGTCCCATGGCTCTAAAAATAACTCCAGAAAAAAGAATTGGCTGTGAGACATTGGACAGGCAACTTCTGATCTCCACTACTTAATTTCCCTGTCCAAAAGATGATGACATTGAATTTGAATATCTCAAAGGATCCTTCCAGATTTATAGTTATAAGTTTCTAATTTGGGTTGTTTATATTTCCTTTTGGTGATATAAAAGCTATTATCACGGACAAATAAGATGAAGCAGAAATTTTATGCTGTTTTCCTAGCTTTGTGTTTACCAGTTAGAAAACCATGTATCAGAGGCATTGATTTGGCATTTCAATGCATTTTCTTCATTGATTGTTGATCATATTCCAAGCAAAATTCATTTAAAAAAAAAAACTGAAGCTGTAGTCCTGGAAATGAAATGACTGTGATTTGTAATCCTTTATGAAAAAATGGGTTTGATTTCAGACCTGGTGTTTCATTGCCTGTTTTGGCACATGCTGCGAGGCACTGTGAAGAAAAACTCATAGTCTGGGTAAGGAAACATATCCTTTTGCCTCCAACCTCCTTGCCAAGAGTAAGAACAACACTGATGTTATACAGATGGAATCCCGTATTTGATAATAATTTTAATTATGATAGCTTGAGAAACACTTGGATATTAAGGCACTGAAAAACACACTAAGTACATATTTCTCTAAAATTATATATAGAGAAAATTTATCCCGTTGACTTTCTTTCCTTGCGAGAACAATTAAGAAATATATTTGAGGTAAAAAATTTACTATAAAATCAAGACCTGAGTTTCTGATTTTGAAGGACCGTATGTCAGGAGCTTTGTTAGAGGCATTAGAAATGTTATCCCCTTTAGTCTTCAAAACAATCCAGTTAGTTACTATTAGACCCAGCTGAGAAGACAGGCTCAAAAGTTAAATAATTTATCCAAAACACACATAGGTAAGTGGCTGAGTCCAGATTTGGCCATGGCTTTGTCTGCTTCAAAGGTTAATGATTGTTTTCTTTTTCTTCTCAGTTTTAATTTGCAGTGCACTCTTTCCCTGTAAAATGTATTTTTTTCTATTTATAAAAGTAATATATAGGGGTGGTCTGCAGAATTCTAAAGGCACTTCTCCTCATCCTGCCCCCCCTAAAATTACTATCCACTGGATATTCACTCCAACACTAATCTAGGTACTGCTGTGAAAGTGTTTGCAAACGTAAGGTCCCAAGTCAATTGACCTTAAGATACGGTGATTATCTTGGTGGACCTGACCCAATCAGGCAAGCCCTTAAAAAGCAGAGAGTTTTCTCCAGCTGGTGGGAGAAAAAGAAGTCAAAAAGATTGGACTTATGAAAGAGATTTGATGTAAGGCATCCTGCTGCTTGCTGATATATTGTGAGAGGGCCTCTGACACAGCCTGGGAGAAGCCCCCTGGCAAGAAACTATGATCATGTTACTGATTTTCTTATTGATTTTTAAATACTCTTTATACATTAGAGATATCAACCTATCTTTAATTTTGTTTTCAAAGATTTATTTTCTGTTTGTCATTTACCTTTTTTTACACAGAAAGATTAAAATGTTTATGCAAGAAAATTCATGAAACTTTTAGTTTGTGATTTCTTCCATTGTTTGTGTAATTAAACTATTTCCCATCCTGAGATCAGTGTAATTTTTACCTGTATTTTCTTCTACATTTCACTGCTTTCAATTTCAATTTCATTATTACAGTCTACTGGGATTTATTTTTGTGCATGCTATATTTTTTTTTTATATTATTAGATTTAAACTTGATTTTACCCCATAGTAGTCAATATCTCCATCATGATTTAATAAATGATCTGTAATGTCCAAATTGTTTTCTAAGGCTTCTTTCATTAAATATTAATAACATATATATGGCTTATGAAGAATGCTTATAATGTTTATTGTTCTGTGTGCTGATTGTCAAGCCAACGTCACACTATTTTAATTACTATATATTTAGAATATGCTTTAAAATATGCTACAGTGAGCCTTTAATTTAAGGGGTAGATAATATAGTTACATGTGTTGCTTTCCATAACCTATATCCTTAAAATATCCCCTTACGATAATTTTAATACTTAACCCTATCTGAAATAAACTAAGAGAACTCAATAAAATGATTCTATGTAAATTCCTTTTATAATGGAATCATCATTTTTCAAAATTTATTATGAAAAATGAAATTTTTATGAATATTGGGATTTCATTAAACGAAATCACACATGAGCTCTTCTTTAGAGAAAATCAATATTAATTATGGGAAAAAAGATAGTTAAGATGAAAAAACTCAATATTTTGTCCATTTATGAGCATCGTAATTCTATTTAGATATTCATAAAATAAGAGAAGCAGAGATGAACTTATGCAGAAATGATAGGAGTGTAGAAGGCAGAAAGCAGCTATGCAATAAGCTCTAGTATGCAAATCACTCCCCCACTTGTCTGTCAATTTGTCCTACTGTGTCGGTTGGTGTGTTGCTGTGCTGCTGGAGGCTATGGCACCAGTATATCAAATACTAGCAAGGTCGACCATGACAGACAGGTTTCAGCGGAGCTTCCAGACAAAAACAGACTAGGAAGAAGGACCTGGTGGATCTATTTCTTAAAAAAATAAATAAATGGCCACAGAAAATCCTATGAAAGTCAGAGGAACATTGTCTAATATAGTGCCAGAAAATGAGCCTCTCAGGTTGGAAGGCACTCAAAACATGACTGGCGAAGAGATGCCTCCTCAAAGTGGAGTTAACCTTCATGACATGGATAGAGTCAAGCTTTTGGGACCTTTATTTGCTGATGTGGCATGACTCAAAATGAGAAGAAACATCTGCAAATATCCATTAATAATCAGAATGTGGAATGTACAAAGTATGAATCTAGGAAAATTGGAAGTCATAAAAAATGAAATAGAACAGATGAAGATTAATATCCTAGGCATTAGTGAGCTGAAATGAATTGACATCGGCTATTTTGAATCGGACAATCATATGGTCTACTACGCCAGGAACGACAAATTGAAGAGGAGTGGTGGAGGCTATGGCACCAGTATATCAAATACCAGCAAGGTCAACCATTGAGGACAGGTTCCAGTAGAGCTTCCAGACAAAAACAGACTAGAAAGAAGGAACTGGTGGATCTATATCTACAAAATAAATAAATAAATAAATAAAAACAGAAAATCCTATGACATTCATCGTCAAAAAGAACATTTCAAGATCTATCCTAAAGTACAATGCTGTCAGTGATAGAATGATATCCATATGCCTACAAGGAAGACCAGTAAATATGACTATTATGCAAATTTACGCACCAACTGCTAATTTGATATTGTTCAACAATTTCTGCATTCTGTTGGATCACCTTTCCTGGGAATGGGCACAAATATGGAACTCTTCTAGTCGGTTACCCAGGTATCTGTCTTCCATGTTTCTTGGCATAGATGAGTGAACAGTTTCCTAGTACTGCATCCATTTGTTGAAACATCTCAGTTGGCATTCTATCATTTTGTGGAGCCTTGTTTTTCACCAATACCTTCAGTGCATCTTGGACTTCTTTCTTCAGTACCATCAGTTCTTAATCATACGCTACCTCCTGAAATGGATGAACATCTACCAATTCTTTTTGGTAAACTGACTTTGTGTATTCCTTCCATCTTCTTTTGAGGCTTCCTGCGTCTTTTAATATTTTCCCTGTAGAATCCTTCAATATTGCAACTCAAGGCCTGAGTTTTTTCTTCAGTTCTATTAGCTTGGGAAATGCAAAACATGTTCTTCCCTTTTGGTTTTCTAACTCCAGGTCTTTGCACATGTCATTATAATGCTTTACTTTGTCTTCTGGAGCCTCCCTTTGAAATCTTCTGTTCGACCTTATTACTTCATCTTTTCCTTCTTTGGCTTTAGGTACTCGACGTTCAAGAGCAAGCTTCTGAGTCTCTTCTCACATCCATTTTGGTCTTTTCTTTGTTTCCTGTCTTTTTAATGACCTCTTGCTTTCTTCATGTATGATATCCTTTATGTCATTCCACAGCTCATCTGTTCTTTGGTCATTAGTGTTCAATGCCTCAAATCTATTCTTGATATTATCTCTAAATTCAGGTGGGATATACTCAAGGTCATACTTTAGTTCTCATGTACTTGTTTCAATTTTCTTCAACTTGAGCTTGCATATGAGCAATTCATGATCTGTTCCAAAGTCGGCCTCTGGCCTTGTTCTTACTGATAACGTTGAGGTTCTCCATCATCCCTTTCCACGGATGTAGTCGATTTGACTCCTGTGTATTAACATCTGGTGAAGTCCACATGTATAAACCCCCCCCAAAAAAAAAACCCAGTGCCGTTGAGTCTATTCCGACTCATAGTGACCCTATAGGACAGAGTAGAACTGCCCCATAGAGTTTCCAAGGAGCACCTGGCAGATTTGAACTGCCAACCCTTTGGTTAGCAGCTGTAGCAGGGTTTCCATCCACATGTATAAAAAAAAAATTTTTTTTTTTTATATAGTCACCATTAATGTTGTTGTTCTGTCGTGTGATCTCTGGTGTTGGTTCTGTCTCCAAGGCCATATTTTCCAACTACCAATCCTTCTTTTTTTCCAACTTTTGCATTCCAATCACTAGAAATATTTTTACCTGTGTTTTTTCGATTATGCAAAGGTATTTGTCTGTGTGGATCACAGCAAATCATGGAAAATATTGTGCAGAATTGAAATTCCAGAACACTTAATTGTGCTCATGAGAAACCTGTACATAGACCAACAGGCAGTCATTCGAACAGAACAAGGGGATAGTGTTTAATATCAGGAAGGGTGTGTATCAGGGTTGTATTCTTTCACCATACTTATTCAATGTGTATGCTGAGAAAATAATCCAAGAAGCTGGACTATATGAAGAAGAATGTGGCATCAGGATTGGAGGAAGACTCATTAACAACCTGCGATATGCACATGGCACAACCTTGCTGCTGAAAGTGAAGGGAACTTGAAGCACTTACTGATGAAGATCAAAGACTACAACCTTCAGTATGGATTACACCACTACATAAAACAAAAGTCCTCATGAATGGACCAATAAGCAACATCATGATAAAGGGAGAGAAGATTGAGCTTGTCAAGGATTTCATTTTACATGGATCCACAATCAATGCCCATGGAAGTAGCAGTCAAGAAATCAAACGACATACTACGTTGGGCAAAGCTGCTGCAAAAGACCTCTTTAAAGTATTTAAAAGCAAAGATGTAACATCTGACCCAAACAGTGGTATTTTCAATCGCCTCATATGCATGTGAAAGGTGGACAATGAATAAGGAAGACCAAAAAGAATTGACACTTTTGAACTGTGGTGTTGGTGAAGAATATTGAATATACTGTAGACTGCCAAAGCAAAGAACAAATCTGCCTTGGAAGAAGTACAGCCAGAACGCTCCTTAGAAGCAAGGATGGTGAGACTTTGTTGACTCAAGTACTTTGGATGTGTTATCAGGAGGGACCAGTTCCTGGGGAAGAAGATCATGCTTGGTAAAGTGGAAGGTCAGCAGCAAAGAGGAAGACCCTCAACAAGGTGGACTGACACAGTGGCTGCAGCAATGGGTTCAAAAATAGCAATGATTTTGAGGATGGCACAGGGACGGGCAGTGTTTCATTCTGTTGTAATAGGGTCGCTGTTAGTTGGAACTGACTCAAGGGAACCAACAACAACAACATGCAAATCATTTATATTTGTTTTTATGACATTTGCATAATTATGTACATCTATATTTTTTTATTTAGTCCTGGAAACCCTGGTGGTGTAGTGGTTAAGTGCTACAGCTGCTAACCAAAGGGTTGGCAGTTAGAATCTGCCAGGCACTCCTTGGAAACTCTATGGGGCAGTTCTACTCTGTCTTATAGGGTTGCTATGAGTTGGAATCAACTCGACGGCACTGGGTTTGGTTTTTTTGGTTTATATTTAGTCCTAATGGTATTATTTGGATATTTTCTAAAATAAATGAGATGATATATTTCAAAAACCTAGAACCAGGGAAGGACAGAGAAATCTTTATCTAATCCTAGATTTGCCCACTCTGTTTTCTTTGTATCTGCTAGTTATGGAGTAATATTTTCCTTAGAGGTAAATGTAGCATGTAACCAATACTTTGCTTATGCTAACGTAGTCAAATGAATATTAAAATTATTTAACAATAGTACCGGCAAATCTGCTACAAAAGTCCTCTATAAAGCGTTAAAAGCAAAGATGTCACTTTAAAGACTAAGATGAGCCTGACCCAAGCCTTGGTGTTTTCAATTGCCTCATATGCATGCAAAAGCTGGACAATGATTAAGGAAGACCAAATAACAATTGATGCCTTTGAATTATGGTGTTGGTGAAGAATATTGAAAATACCATGGACTGCCAGAGGAACGAACAAATCTGTCTTGGAAGAAGGTCAGTCAGAATGCTCCTTAGAAGCAAGGATGGCAAGATCTCATCTCATGTCCTTTGGACTTGTTATCAGGAGACATCAGTCCCTGGAGAAGGACAGCATACTTGGTAAAGTAGAGGGTAAGGGAAAAAGAGGAAGATCCTCAGTGAGATGGATTGACACAATGACTACAACAGTGGGCTCAAGCATAGCAACGATTGTGAGGATGGTGCAGGAGGGGGCAGTGTCTATTTCTTTTGTACATAGGGTTGCTATGAGTTGGAACCAACTCAACAACACCTAACAACAACACCACAGTCATCACAGATCTCAGAGAAAATAATTTCCATTTTTACCAGGAGGTTTATATAGATAAGTGAGCAAAATAAATAAAAATGAGGTATTGGGTGCCTGCCCAACTTTTGTCACTCCTACCCCTTAGTCATATTCACAGTACTATATGCACAAATTGGCATGTCTGTTATCCAGTGTTGCTATAACAAAAATACTACAAGTGGATGGCTTTAACAAACAGAAATTTATTTTCTCACAGTCTACGAGGCTAGAAACCTGAATTCAGGGTGTCAGCTCCAAGACAAGGCTTTCTCTCTTTCTGTCCTTGTCATCAACCTTCCCCTGGTCTAGGAGCATCTCAGCATAGAGATCCTGTGTCCAAAGGATACACTCTCCTCCGGGTTCTTCATTCTTGGCGGCAGGAGGGCCACCTGTCTCTTTGCTCGTTTCTCTCTTTTATATCTCAAAAGAGATTGACTCACGATATAACCCAATCTTGTAGATTGAGTCCTGCCTTATTAACATAACTGCCTCATCATGAGGGTAGGATTTACAACACATAGGAAAATTTCATCAGATGACAAAATGGTGGACAATCAAGCAATACTGGGAATCATGGCCTAGGCAAGTTGACATACATTTTGGGGGGTCACAATTCAATCCACAACATGGAATGATAGTTTCTTTTTATTTATTATTTATTTTAGGAAAGGTAAATGTCCGTATAGTTGTACTTTATGCTTTCCTTGATCTTTCAGACCTCTGCTTGTTCCCAATTTTAAAACTAAAGCATCCTTTTTACTTCTGTACAAAAGCAGAAAGTGTTTGCATAATCAGTGTTTTCTATCCAGTGGAAAGTCATATAAAGAGACCATGGTAGTTATTAGAGCAAATTTCTGTGGATTCCTTCTGTATGGGCTTTGCAGCTGGTATGAGACTAGGAACCTGAAGCAGTCAGAGAGACAGAATCCCCAAGCTGACCAGAGCTATGGTATTTCTACTATTTGGCAGCCAGACTGGAGAGTGCTCCTCCTGGAGGGAAAAAAGAGATTAACACTTACTGATTAAAGTGGGCTAGGTGCTCTGCTAAACGGTAAATGTTATCTGGTTTCATCTTCGCAGCAGCACTTTAAGGTAGGTATCATGATAATTAGAATATCCATACGATTTACTGTGCACCATACCAGAACGCTTTTGAGAGTAAACTAATTAAAAAAAAAAAAACAACTAATAGCTATTAATAATTAAGCTCAGACAATAAGCATAACATGGGATTTTCCTGGGAAAACTGAGACACATGGCTACCCCATTATAATCTCCATATTAGAAATAGGGAAGCTGAGCTTCAGAGAGGTTAAATAATATTCTCAAGCTCTGCTGCTAACAAATGAAAGATCTAAGACTCCAAAGTTTATGAACTGCCATTTGATGAAGGAGTAAGAAATTCATTAAGAAGCAGTAGTTCAAGAGACTTCTGATAGAAGACAGCAGATTAATAACATTTCCATTCTACTTTCTTCTCTAAAAACCTCCACAAAATACTTAAAAGAATAAGACACAGAAAAGAATCCTCCATGTTTAATGAAATTAAGCGGTCACAACCCCAAACCACAGATTCCTTATGAGGAAAATTAAGTGTTCCAGAATTCCCATTCTTTGCAATATTATCCATAATTTGTTATGATCCACACAGTCGAATGCCTTTGCATAGTCAATAAAACACAGGTAAACATCTTTCTGCTATTCTCTGCTTTAAACCAGGATCCATCTGACATCAGTAGTGATATCCCTGTTTCCACCTTCTCTTCTGAAACCGGCCTGAATTTCTGGCAGTTCCCTGTCGATATACTGCTGCAGTAGCTTTTGAATGATCTTCAGCAAAATTTTACTTGTGTCTGATATTAATGATATTGTTTGATAATTTCTGTGCTCTGTTGGGTCACCTTTCTTTGGAATGAGCACAAATATGGATCTCTTCCAGTCAATTGGCCAGGTAGCTTCCAAATTTCTTGGCATAGACGAATGAGTACCTCCAGTGCTGCATCCATTTGTTGAGACATCTCAATTGGTGTTCCATCAATTCCTGGGGGCTTGTTTTTCACCAATGCCTTCAGTGCAGCTGGGACTTCTTCCTTCATTGCCGTCATTTCCTGATCGTACGTTACCTCCTGAAACAGTTGAATGTCGATAAATTCTTTTTGGTATAATGACTCTGTGAATTCCTTCCATCTTCTTTTGATGCTTCCTGCATTGTTTAATATTTTCCTCGTAGAATGTTTCAATATTGCAGCTCGAGGCTTGATGTTTTTCTTCAGTTCTTTCAGCGTGAGAAATGCTGAGCGTGTTTTTCCATTTTGGTTTTCTATCTCCATGTCTTTGCACATGTCATAATACTTTGTCTTCTTGAGCCACCCTTTGAAATCTTCTGTTCAGACCTTTTACTTCATAATTTCTTCCTTTTGCTTTAGCTACTCGACGTTCAAGAGCAAGTTTCAGAGTCTCTTCTGACATCCGTTTTGGTCTTTTCTTTCTTGTCTTTTTAATGATCTTTTGCTTTCTTCATGGATGGTGTCCTTAATGTCATTCCACAACTCATCTGATCTTTGGTCTATTCGTAAGGTTTTCCAGGAATAATTGCAACAGTAATCACGAAATAGTTCTCACGAGCTGAGTACTGATTATTTGGCAGAAAGTGTTAAGTATTTTACATGACAAATTTCATTTCATCCTAGCAAGATCCCAATGATGGAGGTGCCGTTATCAACCCTATGTTAAAAAATGAAAAGACTGAGGCTAAACAAGACTACCTTATACAAGGTTACACAACTAGTATGTCATACACTTTTAAGCCAGGTGTTCCAACTCCAAAGACTGTATGTTTAACCAAACTGACAGTTGTTAAAGGCCACATGTGCCATGCTAAAGATGGTGAACTATGCCTCATAGGCATTCACTATTTACATGCATAAAACATGCAGTTATGTAGATCACGGTACACTTAAGCATAAAATTCTATTCAGGAGCATCCATTTTTAAAATGAAAGGATATAAGAAATAAGGCAGGGAATGCCTGGGACTCTGTTACACTGTTTACATGGATTATTTCACTTAATTCTCACATTAGCCTATTGCTATTTTTTTTATAGGTATTATTACCCACATTCTTCTGATGATCTCCGAGAGATTAAGTAACTTGGTCAATGTCAAATGCCAAATTTAGAATCCACTTGGGTATGACTCGATACTTAACTAGTTTCTTGTTATTTGTATCACAAATACTTATAGGGAGATGAATTAAAAAGACTACAGCATTGGTGATGGCATTTTACAAACTATTACATCTGGGTAAGATAAACATTTGCAGCAATAGGACCCTGCTCACGTGCAATCTATCAGTTTTTCAGCAAACAGATAAGAGAACAGGATTTTCAGCAAAACCTTGGAGAAAATAATGGATAGGGCAAATAAAGCCCAGTGATGACCATGCCTCATCATTTTCCCTTTTACCTACTTACCATTTCAGAATGGTGCCAGTGGCATATATTTTCATCTTTGCATCTTTGTGGCTTTTAGTTTTAAGAGGTACATGATATTCTTAACTCAGTTAACGTAAAACTTTCCACAAATGCACATTTGTTACTGAGTTTTACTCCATACTTTCATCCTTCCCAAACCAGCATGCATTTTTGACATCTATCTTTAGCCTCAATCACAAAAATGTATTTTAAGGAGTTATATTTTAATTTCTTCTTTTGTAGAACACTTTCTTTGCCTAAATGAGGGTGATTTAGATCAAAGAGTATCCAGAGTCTATGACTTCACCACTGTACAATAGCTGAAAATTTTGCAGCACGTTTAAGTGTAGTCAGAAATGTCATTATATAATTCATCCCCTTCTTAATCTTCACTGTCTTGCTATTCCCATGAAGATTTTCTTATTGGTTCCTTATTGCCTCTCAGGTAGATGACCTAATTCATGTGACTTATTAGAAGTTTATATGCCCCAGTGTATAATTCACTTTACTTTTGGCTTGTTTTTACCTGAGTCCACATAAGATTGCTTTCCTTTGGAGACCAAACCCTCTTTAGATATGCATATCTGAGCAAAATGCACAACTACAAAGAAGCCAAGCCAAATGGTAACAAAACATAAAGTTCTAACCTTACAATGCTTATCTTTTGTCAAATCGTGTTATGTTGATTCATGTATGGAAATGAACCCCTTCAAAATCTGTCGACTTTTCTGCAAAGTCAGGAGTTCCAATCTGATAGCTTTGTGGGACGTGTCATCATGATTATGCTGAGACCAGTTATATAGTGGCAAATCATCCAGGTGCACTTGGTTCCTTGAGGTTTTGATCAGAAAAGCATAATATAAATCCAACACTTAAATAAATAATCCATGTTCAGTGTACCAGAAATCTACCAAGGTCAGCTTGGACAGCAGACATGGGCGCAAAGTCTTCTATCATACAAAGACTATGTTGATGTGATTTCTAGGTAATGGTCAAAATAACTCTAGATTGTTGATCTCCAGTAATGATTTCTGTGAGATTCCATGTGCAAATATGGACAGACTGACCCTGTTAGAATGGAGATCTGACTCTAGAGACAGAGTCCTCTAAACAGTCACCTTAATTTAGAATAACCAAATACCCTAAGTGGCCAGGGCATACCCTGTGTCTCTTTTGTTTAAATAGCATGTTTTCAGGTGACCTGAAGAAAATGGAAACTTCCATTCAAATCAATTACTACTCACTAATAAAAATGGTCTTATGAACAGGAGGACTGATAGTCAAAGGTTTATCCCTCTGGTATAAACAATGTAGATTGAATTAGAAATAGATTAAATAGGAAGGCTCAAATATTTCAATAGACTTAAACGTGCACAGGTATCTATATAGATAGGACCCATGTGTGCTGAAGATAAAAAGGTGCAGTGCATAAAGTCAATAGAGAACATAGTGTTTCTTCAAAATTACCTTTCTTCAGACAAGGTAATGCATTGTTAATTCAGACTCATTAGAGGGAGGGCCAGTCTGAACTGGCAAAAAGCCTGTAGTATTTAGAATTCATTTTATTTGTATTAATTTTATTGCTGTAAACTAATTTAAATTATAATTAGTAAAGCAGAGTCTAATAGAACATTTAATGAGCTTTATTTTAATTAATAGATAGGGATAGTTTGTAACTGACTTATTGTTTGTATTCAAGTAGATTTTGCTAATTTCCTTGGAAGCATTTGTTCCTGTAAGCAGTTTACTATTCCTCAACATTTTTCTCTAACATGAAGAATAGACTTCCCAATTATTTTCTGTACAGATAGCATAAAAGGAGAGTTAAGTCCAAAATACTTTAAATAACCATAACAACAACAACAAAAAAAACATTGCCATCGAGTGGATTCTGACTCATAGTGACCCTATAGGACAGAATAGAACTGCCCCATAGGGTTTCCAAGGAGCAGCTGGGGGATTTGAACTGCCTACCTTTTGGTTAGCAGTCTTAGCTCTTAAGCACTGTGCTACAGGGCTCCTAATTGATCATAAGATTCAAAAATTAAAGTATGAATGATTTTTATCGGAAAATTCTTCACGATGCATTGATTACAGGCAAGGCAAACCCTCAGAAGTATCAGGAAACAAAAACAAACAAACAAACAAAAACGTAGAAATCCAGCAAAACACTCTTTTACTCTCTCCAGACATTACCAACATAACCAGTTGATTTGATCCAAATAGGGAATTTTGTTAAAATAAAACAAAAACCCTCAGGTTTTTTGACAGAATTGACTGCCTACTTTTTCTTTCAAAGTGATCCTGTAATCCACCAAAATAGCCAAAATGTATTTAGTTCTTCATATATATTTGAACTCATATTTATTTTTTTAAAGGGGGGGGGAATAATATAGTTGCCTTTAAAGAGATGTTTTTAATGCTTGGGTTATTTGTCAGTTCTCAAGAAACTGTCCAGGTCTTTCTGTGTGTTAATGATGAAATTGTTTTAAGACCTTGTGCCTGCTTGCAGATTGCTTACACGATAATGAAACAATATACATTCAAGGAATAATGAGAGAAAAATACAGTGTGGGCTTCATTAAGTCATCCCTTTATTCATCCACACAATTAACATGTTTTGAGTACCTACTATGTCAAGTTCCAAAGTGAAAATATGCGAATAACATTATTTACTATCCAAGAGCACTCTGTCTAGTGGAAAAGAAAAACAGACTTACGAAGAGATATTTGAAATATGATATGCAGGCATGGGGACCAACTATAATAACTTAAAATTTCAAATGAGAGAAAACGAGGACCTTATATAAGAGACTAACTGCAGGGATGGAGAAGAAAGGGTAGGTTTTGAAGATACCTAGGGAGCAGAACTGATAGCATGCAGTGATCACTTTGATACAGGAAGAGGAAGGGATAGGGTTCAAGAACTTCTATCAGTTTTCTACTTTTGGTGACCACTTATCCATCTGCCATTCATTGACACAGGAAACACAAATAGAGTAATAGATTAAACGTGACTGTGAAAACAATGGGTTGTTTTAGACATGTTAAGTTTGAAGTGCTTGTGGAATATTCAAGACTATATATTGAGTAGAGCAGTAATAGAGATCGGAAATACGGTTGTAGATTTGGGAATAATCAGCATTCAAAAGGCAGTTGAAGCCATGGGAGTACATGAAACCAGTGTGAAGAGTAAGAAGAAAAGAACCTGGAGAAAGACTGATGTTGAAGGAATATACAGAGGAAGATAAGCTCACAAAACAGTCTGAGAAGTAGTCGGACAGCTAGGAGGAAAGCCAGGTGAGGGTGATGTCGTATAAATCAAGGTAAACCATTGTTTCAAGAAGGATAGAGCAATTTACTGGGAAAACTGCTGCTGAGAAGTCAAGTAAGATGAGGACTGGACAATATCCGTTGGTTTTAGCATAATGAAGGTCTTTGGTGACACTGATTAGTTTCAATAGAGTAATGCAGTCAGAAGCCAGAATGAAGTAGGTTGAAGAATGAGTGAGATGTGAGTAGGAAGATGATCTCTATTTCTCATTGAAGTTGCAGTCTAGCATTTTTCTAAGAACAAGGAAATCAAGTTCAATGTTGGGGACCTCTCACTGTTCCTATTAAAAAAAAACGCACTGCTGTCGAGTCAATTCTGACTCAGAGACCTTATAGGATAGAATAGAACTGTCCCATAGGATTTCCAAGGCTGTAATCTTTACAGATCACAGAGTGGCTGGTGGGTTAGAACTGCTGACCTTTCATGTAGCAGCTGTGTGCTTAACCACTGCACCACCAGGACTCCTTCACTGTTCCTACAGCACCCTGATTATCTCTACTGTAGCACTCGTTATAGTCAACTGAAATCATTGGCTTACTTATCTTTCTCCTCACCCTACTCCCACCAGATTGTTAGCTCCTTGCATTGAGCCTATCATGGAATAAACTCTTACTAAATGTTTGTGAATAAATAAATAAATAAAGCCTAATATTTGAATAAAAGCACACAAAATCCTTGAATTTCTGAGGTTATGTTTGTATAGGAACTGCTGCAATTAACCAAGTATATTAGTCAGGATAGGATAGACTATGTTCAATAACAAACTAACCATCAGCAATTTAGGACAATAAAAGTTTGTTTCTCATCCAAGCAAATCCCTGTGCAGGTCTGTTAGCTCTCCCCCATCTTATTGCTATGTTGTTTGGAACATGAAATCTCCAATGAAAGGAAAGAATGGGTTGGAAAGTAGTGCAGGATATTTATCTACCTATCTATCTTTTTTTTTTAAAGATACCTACCTATGTACCTACCTATCTACCTACCTACCTACCTATCTACCTACCTACCTACCTATCTACCTACCTACCTATCTATCATCTATCATATCATCTATCTATCCATCTATCATCTTATCTACCATCTATGTATCATCTACCTACCTACCTATCTAATCATTTATAATATTTTTTTTTGTGTCTTCTTGGTGAAGGTTTACAAAGTAGTTTAGAGTCCCATTCAACAATTTCTACACAAGTTGTTCAGTGACATTGGTTACATTCTTCACAATGCATGAACATTCTCATTATTTCCTTTCTGGTTGTTCCATTTCCATTAATCCAGTTTCCTGCCCCTTACATTCTCATTTTTGTTTTAAAGTAATTGTTGACCGTTTTGGTATGCAGGATATTTTTAACATCCAGGCCTGTAAGTAGCTTTGATCCCTTCTGCTGATAGTCCACTAGTCAGAATTCTGTCGCATGGACCCTATTATTACTTTGAGGAGACTGAGGAATACTATTTTCCTTTGCACTCAGGAAGAGGAAACTCTGATGAACGCAGAATAATTCTCTTTCACTCTCTTTTAGTTTGAATTTCCTTGAATGCAGAGCCCATGATAAAGACTCAAGTGCAAGTAGTGTATTTGGGAGTTGATTCCAGGAGCAGGAGTAAGGTAATCGAGAGAATAAAACAGGGAAGGAGAAAAAACCAATATAAGGCATGTGATTGAGATCACCACTGCAGGCAACAGGGCCTCAGTTTTGTTGAGACCACCTGGAAAGTATAAAGAATTATCCACTTGATGGACACAGACAGGATGATACATCCGCTGGCTTTTGTCCCTCGTTAATTAATGATTGCTCTTGGGGAATATTCCTACATCTCTGTTCTATGGAAATAACATTCTTATTCCCATGTCATTGGGGAAAGCCTCAGAGAAGAAAGGCACATGGCTATTGATTGAGGTGGGATGCTACAACCTGTGGTGAGTCTGAGCTCACACGAAACTATCCATTGCAGCTGCAGAGGCGGGCTGAGGAGACGTGACATGGAGAATCAGAGGCATTTGCTTTATACAACTATACTTTAACAAAAACAAAAGGAAACAAAATAGCTTTTTTTCAAAGATGTCCCAGATAGTAGTTATGGCTTGGAGTAATCTGAATAATTGTTTTAATATTGCACTTGACTTTTCCCATAAAGAAGTAACAGTGATGGTTATTTTTGGGCTTGGGTATCAACTGGAAAGTAAAATGGAGAGCTGAGCATTTACTCAAGTCATGTGATCACTGTAGAGGACTCATCCAGGTAACTCAAACCCGAGTTCCTTCTACATTCCTAGAAGTCATTCTTTGATACATCTGTGTCCCTAGATCCTACTAAATAATTATTTCAGTTTTTCATTCCACTCTACGTCTGTAGAAATTGTTGAAATGTTCAGTTCTCATTCCTTAGCTAGCCAACTGGACTGAGAAATGTGTTTGTTTATTAGTTATTCAACATGAGGATGGGAGGAGATCTGTAAGAATTTCTCCACATATCTTCTCTACAGGCACCCTATAGTTTTCCTTCCATAATTTCAGATTTGAAGTTGACAGACATAATTAATCATACAAAAAGGAAGGTACTCAAATGCAGCAAACATAATGTATGGCTCTCTTTGTGGTTTTAATGAATGCATCTTTAGGGTACCTTTCAAAGTGCATATTCAATGTGGCTCTGTGACAGTACAACCATCCTCCCTTTTCTCCCCTCTTGTCATTGCTGCTGGTTAGTGCATTTTGGTTTGTTTATGGTTGATGCTTTCAAAGAAGCATGATTTATTGACTCCAGTGAGTCTGCTGAATATTCACATTAGCCTTACTTCATATATATATATATATATATATATATATATATATATATTCCCATTGTATGTCTATAAAATACAAAGCTATCCCTTTATTCTTTTGGTTCTGGGTTTTTAAAACAGAAATATATATACTAGTAACACATTTTTTTTACACATTAAAAAAAAACTCAATATTTTGAAAACACCAATCCATTTCTTGTGTAGCATCCATTGTTAAAATCAGAAAAATCTAATGTGTTTCCAGTACTTGATTCTTTGTATGTGGTTTGTTCTTTATCACTGGAAGCTTAAAATTCATTCTGTCTTTGGTATTCTAAAATTTCATTAAGATGTCTAATTTATTTCTCCTCTTTGGCATGCTATGGGCCTTTTCAACACTAATTATTACATTTTAAAAAATATCCCAGGGAATTTTGTTTATTTAAATATTTACTTTTCACCATTTTTATTTCCCTCCCTTTGCCCCTGGGGCTCTGAAGCCTAAATTGTTACATGTAGCCAAACCATCACTCAAATAAGAATATTCTCAGGTATACCGGTTCTTAGAGATTTTTCTACCCAGAGGGCCACATTGACGACAGTTTAAGATGAAGTACATAAGTAGAAAAAACAAATCTAAGAGATGTTGCAAGAGATATATGAAATAAATGTAATAAAACCACCCCTAAATGATATCCAATTAGAAAATGTATCCCAATTGTTCTGCTTCCACAGTATCTGTTGCCTAGGGTCCATAGCCCTTGTTGCACTCTATTATAATGGTCTGTTTTCTTTTTTGTTCCTTCATTATACCAGGAACTCTACCCTAATGACATTTAGTAGGGTCTCAGTAAATATTTGTTGAATGAGAGAATGATTAAAAAGTGGCTGATTTCAATGCTTGGATTATGCTGGCTTTTCTTATTTGGAATACTAAGCTTCTTTGCACTATTGCCGATAAATAAATCCATACTAGATCCCAAAAAACGATTATGGAAGTACAAATAAAGTGAATAAAGACACAAGTATTATTCATATGAAAAGAGACAAATACAATTCATAAAACTGTGGATCTAGAAAGATACTTATGAATATTCATTTTATAGATGACAAAACTAAGGGCCATAGGAAAGTGATTTTCCCAAGGTCATCAAATTATTTAGCAGTAGACTCATGTTTTCAACTCCAACCTACCATGGAGTATGAAAGAAGAAAGCTAAAAAGGCTACGAAAAGAATTTAAAGTTTTTAATTATATGGTTCAAAGATAAATATCGTTTAGTCTAAGGTGGGCTGGGGTTTGAGGGTGACCCCAATCTCACCAAAAAGACTTTAATAGGATGAAGGTATTGGACAGAGTCAATAAGCTGAGGAAGAGGATGAAGAAAAAGTAGATCTACCTATATTTCTGAGATTCACAATTTTTCACAACTTAAAATATCCTGAAATAACGGTGCATCTTATAATCAAAGGGATCTATGAGGATCTTTGGCCTTGTCAGTGTCTTTTTGACTTAGTTATGTTGTTACCTCCTTAAACTCCTCTCCCAGAAAAAAAAAGATAATCAGTATACTAAGGGAAATAAACTGATGAAACATTGTATATGTTTGTACAGAATTGATGTCACTCTGTAGCATGACTTAAGTATTTATTTTTCTGAAAGGACTCTCTTCATTAAATGCTTCTCCCTTCTACTCTTTCCAGCTAGTGGAAAGCCATCATGAGCATTTAAATCTCAAATTTGAGCTAGATTCTAAATCCGCACCTCAGGTTTTTCAGCTGAGTCTCTTCTTCAAATTACATATGCATTTTCTGTGTATTCGGATTCATTTTTCACACTTTCACAGTCTAGGATGGGAACCATACATTTGGTAGATCTTGACCTATTTTTAAATTTTGTCAACTTTTTTTTAGCCTTTGCCTTTGCCCAGGAGGAACAACCACTTTAGATGGAATCACATTATAAATATTTTTGTAAACTGAATCCCAAATTGGGTCGCAGTGGTATTTTTATCTCTAATCAACTTCAAAGTGGGTATTTTTTCAACTAATTTTGCTTCATGGGTCTTCTTTCTAGACAAATTTACTGTTATTGTAAGGGCTTTGTAAGCTGCAATTCTAGAATGTGCTCTAGCAAAGATAACACTATAGTGTCATGCTCAACAACTATTTCCAGCTTGTTCCTGAATGTTTCAGAAGATTTGCTCTCATGTCTCCATCCCTCTCTGTCCTCAAACTATCATGCTGAAATTACTTCTAGACATTATAATTTAGTAATATTTAGTGATTTTATTTTCCCTCACCCAAATCACTAGTGTGAGATAAGACTGTAGAGAACACCCAACTCAATATCATTATATCATGGCCAAGAAAACGATGCCCAGAGAGGTTAAGTGATTTTTTTCCAAAGTGACAGAGCTTGATAGTAGTTGAGCCTAGATTAGAACTCAAGTTTCCTAGCTTCTGCAACAGGACTATTTCTAATCTACCATAGCATATTTATTCATATGTCTAATGTCTAATTCATATGTATTACTTTATGTTCCAAAATATTTGTAATATTCCAATTATTTTAACCTTTTGACTTAAGTTTTTGTGGAAATAAAGATAATGTAATCTACTCATATCCGTATCATCCCAAATCATACCCACTGTCAATAAAAGATGTCTTCATTTCCATGTATGCCAGGAAGCACATTAACCGAGCATTTTAATTTGAATTAATGGTACCACTTAGAAAGGAAGGCCGGATCAAATACTGTAACTGATCTTCATAATAATTCCAAGTAAAGGCCAACAGCTGTACAGCTATAGCCATGTTGTGTTATAAATGTTTTGAAAAAGTAATTAAATGAGTGGCTCTGGACAAGGCATTAGAACCAAGGTGATAAAGTCAATGACACAGATCCAAATAAACACACACACACACAAAGTAATTCTGGTATTTAAATATTGTTACACACAATTTCAAGTTTTAACATTTTTATTTTTAAAAGCAGGGGATGCCCAGAGTTTCCAAATGCTAACTTAAATTTTATATTTCTAATTAATTAAGACAAAAATTACATGTTCTAATGACGTTTGGAGGCATTCAACAACAGGGTAGCATAAGAAATCTATGGTTATGGATGATGGAAACCTCTGGGTTTTCTTTAAAAAATAATAAATTTGTAACCAAAAACAACCATGAGAAAGATTATGTACATATGGGCACTAAAACAACACACACTGTTTCTGGGGCAAGTGTATATGTTCCAAAGGAAGAATACATTCTAAAGAAAAGCACAATACTGGCTTATATCCCCTGCGTAGCCCATCTGCTGCCCTTTAAAGTCTACACACAGTTCTTGAGATGAATGCAAAGGCAAATTCACCCCAGATTTGTAAAAACTCTAGTCACTAAAAGAAAAAGTACATATGCAAATCAACATAACAATTAATTGCTGTTATGTTGTTAAGTGCTGTCAAGTGGGTTCCAACTCATAGTGACCCTATGCACAGCAAAACGAAATACTGCCCAGTCCTATGCTATCCTCACAATTGTTACTACGTTTGAATCCATTATTATAGCCACTGTGTCAATTCATCTCTTTGAGGGTCTTCTTATTTTTCGATCACCCTCTACCTTACCAAGTATGCTGCTCTTCTCCAAAGTTCATGAGATGAAGTCTCCCTATCTTTGCTTCCAAGGAACATTCTGGCTGTACTTCTTCCAAGACAGATTTGTTCATTCTTCTGGCAGTTCGTGGTATATTCAATATTCTTCACCAACACCATGGTTCAAAGATGTCAATTCTTCTTTGGCCTTCCATGAATATGAGGCAATTCTTTACCATGCATATGAGGCAATCAAAAATACCATGGCTAGGGTCAGGGGTACCTGAGTCTCCAAAGTGACGTCTTTGCTTTAGAACACTTTAAAGGGGTGTTTTGCAGCAGCTTTGCCCAATGCAATACTTCCTTTGATTTCTCAACTGCTGCCTCCACGGCCGTTGATTGTGGATCCTAGTAAAATGAAATCCTTGACAAGCTCAATCTTTTCTGACTTTATCATGATGTTGCTTATTGGTCCAGTTGTGGGAATTTTTGTTTTCCTTACATTGAAGCGTAATCCATACTGAAGGCTGTGGTCTTTGATCTTTATCAGTAAGTGCTTCAAGTCCTTTTCACTTTCAGCAAGCAAGGTTGTGTCATCTGCATAACACAGGTTGTTAATGAGTCTTCCTCCAATCCGAATGCCCCACTCTTCTTCATATAGCCCAGCTTCTCCTATTATTTGTTCAGCTTACAGATTGAATAGGTATGGTGAAACAATACAATCCTGATGCACACCTTTAACTAATAAAGCAGGTTTACTTTGGTTTATTCAAATACTCACACATTTTTTGAGACACTAAGTTGACATTGTGTCAATAAATTCCAGTTTTGCAACTGGTTGTTAAGTTATTAAAGGGTGGTTGCATCATATGAAAATAGACAAAGATTTTCATAGAGGAATAGCCACAGAAAGCCCATACCTCTGATTTTTTTTTCAATTGATTTTAAAAAATAACTGTATATATTCAAAAGAAAATTTGAAAAAATTACATGGAAAAGTCAATGATTAGAATCAGGGGAGGATTATCCAATAAACAAGGTAAGCACAGGCTTACCTGTGCTTACTTACTAACGTGTAGTGAACAAGTTCACATGGGTTCAACACGCCACATCAAAGTGAAACCCATGTGAAGTTGTTCACCACAGATTAGGAAATAAACACAAGTGAGCCCATGCTTATCTTGCTTACTGAGTTAATCTGCCCCTGTCAGGGACTGTAGATTTAAAAACAGGCTTTGATGATGTAAGAAGGTGCTGTAGGGTTGGGAAAGACAGATGCCAGCCATACCTAGAAGCAGAATCTTTCACGTGGTGAAAAAGGTGAAATTGTTCACTACAGATTAATAAATAAGCAGGAGTAAGCCCATGCTTACCGTACTTGCTGGATGATTTGCCCCTGATGGGAATACTTGTCCCTCAGTTATGTGGACAGGTCATCAGAGAGAATGTTTCAAATGGAAGGAAGCTAAATTATTGCGATAATTATTTCCATTTCCCTACTCATTTTTCATGTGCAACCACGATACTTTGCATTCTATATTAGAAACTGTTTGGGGCAATTTTTAAAATGTTACTAATGAATTTTTCTGGCTTCTGTGCACGGTCATTACTTGGATCTGAGTGCACATGTTTTAAAGCAAAATAAAAAAAAACCTGCAAACTAAAACAAAATATTTGTGAAAGGAGGCTTAAGGTCAAAAACTACATTAGTGCTTTTAATCAATATACTGGAATCATCTGGAGAGCTTGTTAAAAATATTGATTCCTAGAGCTTACCATAGGCCCTTTTGCTATGGGCTATAGGAATATGTACCTGTCAGTTTGTCGTACTGCAGGGGCTTGTGTGTTGCTGTGATGCTCAAAGCTATGCCACTGGTATTCAAATACCAATAGGGTCATCCATGGCAGACAGGTTTCAGCTGAGCTTCCAGACTAAGACTAGGAAGAAGGAATGACGGTCTACTCCTGAAAAGAATTAGCCGATGAAAACCTTATGAATAGCAGTGGAATATTGTCTGATATAGTGCTGAAAGATGAGCCCCTCAGGTTGGAAGGCACTCAAAAGATGACTGAAGAAGAGCTGTCTCCTCAAAGTAGAGTCAACCTTAATGACACGGTTTGAGTCAAGCTTTCAGGACCTCCATTTGCTGATGTGGCACAACTAAAACTGAGAAAAAAAAAACAGCTGCAAACATTCATTATTAATCAGAACCTGGAGTGTACAAAGTATGAATCTAGGAAAACTGGAAGCCATCAAAAATGAAATGGAACACATAAAGATCAATATCCTAGGCATTAGTGAGCTGAAATGGACTGATATTGGTCATTTTGAATCTGACAATCATGTGGTCTACTATGACGGGAATGACAACACGAAGAGGATGACAACATGAAGAGGAATGACATTGCATCCATCATCAAAAACAACATTTCAAGATCTATCCTGAAGTTAAACGCTGTCAGTGATAGGATAATATCCGTATGCCTGCAAGGAAAATCAGTTAATACGACTATTATTCAAATTCACTCACCAACCACTAAGGCCAAAGAGGAAGAAGTTAAAGATTTTTACCAGCTTCTGCAGTCTGAAATTTATCGAAATGCCATCAGGATGCACTGATCATTACTGGTGATTAGAATGGAAAAGTTGGAAACAAAGAAGAAGGATCAGTAGTTGGAAAATATGCCTTTGGTTGTAGAAACAATGCCAGAGACAGCATGATAGAGTTTTGCAAGACCAACGACTTCTTCATTGCAAATACCTTTTTTCACCAACATAAATGGCAACAATACACATGGACCTCATCAGATGGAATACACAGGAATCAAACTGACTACATCTGTGGAAAGAACGATGGAAAAGTTCAATTATCATCAGTCGGAACAAGGCCAGGGGCCGACTGTGGAACAGACCACCAATTGAATGCAAGTTCAAGTTGAAACTGAAGAAAATCAGAGCAAGTGCATGAGAGCCAAAATATGACCTTGAGTATATCCCACCTGAATTTAGAGACTATCTTAAGAATAGATTTGATGCATTGAACACTAATGACTGAAGACTAGACATTGTGGAATGACATCAAGGACACCATACATGAGAAAGCAAGAGGTCATTAAAAAAGACAGGAGAGAAAGAAAAGACTGAAATGGATGTCAGAAGAGACTCTGAAACTTCCTCTTGAACGTCAAGTAGCTAAAGCAAAAGGAAAAAAAATGATGAAGTAAAAGAGCTGAACAGAAGAATTCAAATGGAGCTTCAGAAGACGAAATAAAGTATTATGATGACATATGCAAAGACCTGGAGATAGAAAACCAAAAGGGAAGAACACTCTTAGCACTTCTCAAGCTGAAAGAACTGAAGAAAAAACTCAAGCCTCGAGTTGCAATAGTGAAGGATTCTATGGGGAAAATATTAAATGACACAGGAAGCATCAAAAGAAGATGGAAGGAATACACAGAGTCACTATACCAAAAAGAATTGGTCAATGTTCAACCATTTCAGGAGATAACATACAATCAGGAACCAACGGTAGTGAAGGAAGAAGTCCAAGCTGCACTGAAGGCACTGGTGAAAAACAAGGCCCCTGGAATTGATGGAATACCTGTTGAGATGTTTCAACAAATGGATGCAGCACTGAAAGTGCTCACTCGTCTATGACAAGAAATTTGGAAGACAACTACTTGGCCAACCAAATGGAAGGGATCCATATGTACGCCTATTGCCAAGAAAGGTGATCCAACTGAATGGGGAAATTACTGAACAATATCATTAATATCACGTGCAAGTAAAATTTTGCTGAAGATCATTCAAAAGCAGCTGCAGCAGTATATTGACAGGGAACTGCCAGAAATTCGAGCTGGATGTACAAGAAGACGTGGAATCAGGGATACCATTGCTGATGTCTGATGGATCTGGGCTGAAAGCACAGAATACCAGAAAGATGTTTACCTGTCTTTTATTGACTATGGAAAGGCATTTGACTGTATGGATCATAAAAATTATGGATAACATTACGGAGAATGGAAATTCTGGAACACTTAATTGTGTTCATGAGGAGTCTGTACATGGATCAAGAGGCAGTTGTCGAAACAGAACTAGGGGATACTGCATGGTTTAAAGTCAGGAAAGGTGTGCATCAGGGTTGTATTCCTTCACCATACCTATTCAGTCTGTATGCTGAGCAAATAATCCAAGAAGCTGGACTATATGAAGAAAAGCAGGGCATCAGGACTGGAGGAAGACTCATCAACAGCCTGCATTATACAGATAACATAACCTTGCCTGCTGAAAGTGAAGAGGACTTGAAGCACTTACTAATGAAGATCAAAGACCACAGCCTTCAGTATGGATTACACCTCAACATAATAAAGGAAACAGAAATCCTCACAACTGGACCAATAAGCCACGTCATGATAAAGGGAGAAAAGATTGAGTTTGTCAAGCATTTCATTTTACTTGGATCCACAATCAACAGCCACGGAAGCAGCAGTCAAGAAATCAAAAGACGCATTGCACTGGGCAAATCTGCTGCAAAGGACCTCTTTAAAGTGTTGTAAAGCAAAGATGTCACCTTGAGGACTACGGTGAGCCAGCCCCAAGCCATGGTATTTTCAATCGCCTAATATGCATGTGAAAGATGGACAATAAACAAGAAAGACTGAAGAATTGACGCCTTTGAGTTGTGCTGCTGGTGAATAATATTGAATATGCCACGGATTGTCAAAAGAAGGAACAAATCTGTCTTGGAAAAACTACAACCAGAATGCTCCTTAGAAGCAAGGATGACGGGACTGTGTCTTACATACTTTGGACATGCTATCAGGAGGGATCAGTCCCTGGAAAAAGACATCATGTTTGGTAAAAAAGCAGGTCAGCGAAAAAGAGAAAGACCCACAACAAGATGGATTGACACAGCGGCTGTAACAATGGGCTCAAGCATAGCAAGGATTGTAAGGATGGCGCAGGACCAGGCAGTGTTTCGTTCCATTGTGCACAGGGTCACTATGGGTCAGAACCGACTTGACGGCACCTAACAACAACAACAAGAACAACATCGGAATATGTACTTGTAACCAGCTCCCCAGGTGATTCTGATGCATCTAGAATCATCACCACCTGTGGTGCTTGAGAAGTGCTGAATTTTATTATCGTAAATATTTAGCATTTGAGGTTCTCCAGAAGGTTTTAAAAATATATTTCGTCCTTTGCAATCATGTGTTTTACCTAAATCCTCTTCTGAAGCTATTTACATAACATGGAAAGTGGTGAGGAGAGAACCACTTCCATTATAGTTCCTGATTAGAGCAGTTTTCACCTGGTATTTTTATAACAGCAGATCTAGAGATATGAGTACTTAGAAGTCTATGCAAACTGCTGTCCAGTGGAAGCCCAAATGGCCTGAAACTTCTACTTGGAGGTCATTTCAGAAATAGCTGGTTGGGTGCAGACTGACTGAATAAATGTATTTTTCCATTTATCGTAATGACCACCCTTCACCAAAGTACATGCTATTATTTATGAGATTTCTGCACGGCTGATCTGATCCAGTTAAAGATGATAACATTAACAAAACAACTATTGTTACTATATAGAGAATCATCAGTTACTCAGATTCTTGAGTAATCCTTTCTGAAGACAACTATAAATCATCCTCAAACCAGTCATCAAGCCATGACCAGGAAAGTATCATATCTAAAGAAAAGAGTTATATTTTATTTTGTTTTGTTTTTCCAATCCTAATGTTTTGGGGCTATCTCATTTTTTTGAATTCATGGCACACTTGCATGACTTGCCACTTTGTCTAAGTTGGCACGAACACTTTGCAGTGGTTTGCTGGTAAATGGAAACAAACAGCTCTCTGAAAGAAAAACAAAACGCCATGATCTATAGCATTTGCTGTTTCTGTGGTGCTTACTCCCACTATGGCCAATTTTGAGCCCCCAATGTAATGTCATTGTACAGAGTTGGACAGAGATGTGCACAACTGGCTCTTACAAGCTGGTGTGATCTGTCCCCAAGACACCATTGGCTGTGTGTCTGCAGGCTACAGATACCAAATGGTAGTAAGCCAGGCACTATTCTGTGCCATTTCCTCATGCTATGAAGGCCAGGATCACCGTTAGGAGCAAGGAAAATGCAGAGAAGAGACAGGATTGCTGCTCTCAAAGAGCTCCCAGGCTTTATGGAGAAGATAGGCAATTGTTATGCAGTGTAATAAGTGCTGTGAAGGGTATGAGCACCAAGGAGGGACATCCAGTCCTACTCATGGAGTTAGAGAAGGATTCCCTGCAGAGGTAACTTGTAAGCTGAGTCTCTTAGGTAAATTTGTGCACCACACTTTGATAAACCTGGTATAGAGTGTTTAGCTGGGGGCAGGATGGTAGATGTGTCTGGAGGGGTAGCCACAGACCAGGTAGTGGAGGACTTAGAATGATGTGAATAGGAGCTGGGACATTATACCTGCTGTTAATGAAGGATCATTGAAGGGTTGGAGATTACTGGATGAGGGCAGAGAATGTATTGAGTGAGAGAGGTGGGGAAGGTACTGGGCAAAACTCAAGGAGCCTTTACATTCTCCAAGGAGAGAGACCTATAAGCAGAGGGCTTACTTTGATACAAGGCAATAAGGAATATAAGAGAGGTCTGAGCTTGGCTGTGGATTGCTTCCTGGTTTCCTGTCATGTATACATGACTAGGCTGTAAGCTTCATGAATGGAATGTGAAAATGTAAAATGCTGCCTGTTACATTCATGTCTTGGAATAGTCATGTGATGGTACTGAGAAGCAAAATATACCAAAAGTTTCCATTTCTATCCAGAGTTTGATTTTATATAGGTATAGTCTCATCTGATAAAAGAAATAATAATAAAAAGAAAGTAACTAATTTTATTTACATCTTTTTTCAGCTACAAGCAATGTGAGATCGGTGTGAACTGTACACTTATTTGAAAATGTAAACATCATTCATTAAAAAAAATTCATTAGTGTATAGAAATGTTAGATAGCTATAAACCTTTATGAAGCGTTTATAAAATATTTATACATTTAGGCTGTTTCTTTGCAAGAGGGTAGTCAAAGACTTTTGAATACTCAGAAATTTCCTAGTTAATGAAAGAGTAGTTAGTTGTACTACTTTAATAATACTGGGAGACTGATCACTGTGGCTTATAAAAGCACATGGAACAATATGCTACAGAGAAATGACCTTGGATTTGGTGGTGATCTAGAGGCTTATGGCATTGTGTTATACTCCCAAGTCAACCTCTCACAACCAAGCCCTCTATTATGAGCACTAGTATTTCTCAACTCTAAAACTGACTAAGTAAAAATATTATGTTTTCTTTGGAAAGCATTTAGAGAATTGGATTTATTTATCATAACACAAAATGTGCCCACTCTAGTATTAAATTTACTAAAAATAATTCATACAATTTACTAGCATTAGCAGATAAGCTGAGCAATTATATAAAAGCACTGCTGTGTATAAAATATACATAGGACAGAGACAAATCTGGCAATAGGACTTAACATTTCTTAGTGTTTTAGTGTGTGCCCCATCTTGTGTAAATGATGTTTTAAATATTCTTGAACCTCAAATAGTTGCTTAAAATAAGAGAGGGAAGTTAATATGCATAGGTAAGACCATGTTCTCTTTGTGGCTGGAAGACTTTATATATACATATAAAGATGAAGTGTAGGCTCTTTTTTTTTGCACTATGCTACAATAACAACATTAAAAATCTCAGTGATTTAAAAAAACAAGGGCTTATATATTTCTCACCCTGCATATTCAACACAAAATAGATGGTGAGTTGGGGTGGGTATAGTAGGATCACAGCTCAATGGATGGTCTATCATCTTGTGAAGCTGCTGTATCTACTAGTGGCTTCCAGGGCACCAAAGTCAGGGAAAGAGAAAACAAAGCATGGAAAACTCTCAAGTAATCTTAACTGCCTTTGGGGGGGAAGTGACACACATTGTTTCAACTCACATTTCATTGGCTGGAGTTAGTCCCATTATCCCACTTAGCTGTAAAGGAACCAGGGAATGCAGTCATCTCTGTGCCCAGGAAGGAGAGGGGAATTGGATAGGGATGAATGCTGGAATACCTGACACAGAGAATAACCCAGCCCAAACCCATTGCTGTTGAGTCAATTCCGACTCATAGCAACCCTATAGGACAGAGTAGAACTGCCTCCTAGACTTTCCAAGGAGCAGCTGGTGGATTCAAACTGCCAGCCTTTTGGTTAGCAGCTGAGCTCTTAACCACTGTGTCAACAGGGTTCCACAGAGAATAAAGTCCTAATATATTAAATATAAGGAGCCCTGCTGGCACAACAGTTAAGAGCTCAGCGGCCAGCCAAACGGTTGGCAGTTTGAAACCCCCCAACGGCTCTGTGAGAGAAAAACCTAGCAATCTGATCTCATAAAGATTACAGCCTAGAAAATTCTATGGGGCAGTTCTATTCTGTTATATAAGATCAGTATAACTTGAAATTGACTTTACAGCACCTAACAACAACATATTAAGCATATGGAATTAGGGCAGGAAAACCTCTAGCGTTCTACTAGAATTTTCTTCCAGATTCTGTGCTCTTCAGCTCCAAGAGTCATGTCTCATCTGATTTCGTATCTCTATTGGTTAGCACAGAGTCCTTGGGTGGTGGAACATATTGCATTGGGCAAATTGGCTGCCAAAGACTTCTTTAAAGTTTTAAAAAGCAAAGATGCCACTTCGAGGACTAAGGTACGCCTGGCCCAAGCCATGGTATTTTTCAATCGTCTCATATGCATGTGAAAGCTGGACAATAAAAAAGGAAGACAGAAGAATTGATGCATTCAAATTTGGTGTTGGCGAAGAATATTGAATATACCATGGGCTACCAGGAGAACGAACAAATAAGTCTTAGAGAACTACAACCAGAATGCTTTTTAGAAGCAAGGGCGGAGAGAATCTGTCTTATTTACCTTGGACAAGTCATTTGAAAAACCAATGACTAAAAAAGTACATCATGTCTGGTAGAGAGTCAGTGAAAACCAGAGAAACTCTCAATGACATGGATTGACACAATAGCCATAACAACGGACTCAAACATACCAACGATCATGAATATGGTACAAGACCAGGCAATGATTTGTTCTATTGTAATAAGGTTGCCATGAGTCAGAGCTGACAGGAAGGCAACTAACAACAATAACCTTTTTTAGAACAATGCCTAATATATAGGCATTCAATAAAAATTTATTAAATCATTGATTTTCTCAGAAACTATAGAACAGTGATAATAAAAATTTTTTGGATGGAAAAGACAATGGCGCCCAAAACATAAAAAGAAACACTAGCTTCATCAAAGACTGACATAAATTAGTTTGTTGTAAAGCTAATCTACTAGTTCAACATATTCACCTGTGTTGTTTTTCTCTTCCTGTTTCTAATTGTTTCTTGTGTGGAGACATCTCTAGTCAAAAGAGATCTAACAGCTGGATGACAAACTGAATTGATGTATCCTACCAAAGAAAGTTGTCAACATTCAACTGATTCCTATCATAAATACCATGACTCAGGCTGCCAAGGTGACTTGGCCTTCATCTGTGCCATTGCGATGTATACCAAAACATAACTGGAAAGCATATTGTCAAGTATCCAGTCTAAGAATGGTACTGGCAAAGCATCACTCCCTGTTATGGATTGAAATGTGCCCCCCCCCCAAATTGTATCAACTTGGCTAGGCCATGAGTCCCAGTATTGTGTGGTTGTTCACCATTTTATGATCTGATATGATTTATCCTGTGTTGTAAATCCTAATCTCTATGATATTAATGAGGCAGGATTATAGGCAGTTATGTTAATGTGGTAGGACTCAATATCTACAGGACTAGGTTGTATTTTAAGTCAATCTCTTTTGAGATATAAAAAAGAATTCAGCAGAGAGGAGAGGGAACTCAGGCCACCAAGAAAGAAGCACTGGGAGTGGATTGTGTCTTTTGGACTTGAGGTCCTTGTGCTGAGAAGCTACTAGACCAGGGGAAGATTGATAGCAAGGATCTTCCCCCAGAACCAACAGAGAGAGAAGGCCTTCCCCTGGAGCTCTGGTGGTGCAGTGGTTAAGCATTCGGCTGCTAACCAAAAGGTCGGCAGTTTGAATCCACCAGTCACTCCTTGGAAACCCTATGGGGCAGTTCTACTCTGTCCTATAGGGTTGCTATGAGTCAGAATTGACTTGATGGCAATGGGTTTGGTTTGGGTTTTGGTTATATATATATATTCTTATAAGTGAGCCTAGGGCCATGTAGATAATTTGCTACATGTACTATGGGCTTAAGCTATGCACATACTATCCTATTAATTTTACATGGATTATCTAATGGATCCTCTACAGCAACTATATACAGTTAGTAATATTATTTTCCTCCTTTTACGGGTGAAGGAACTGAGGCTTAGAGAGATTGAGCAACTTGCTTAAGTCCAGGTAGCTGGTGAGTGGAGGATCTAGGACACAGGTCCAGGCAGGTTTGATTCCAAATCCAGTGCTCTCAACCACTGCTCTTAGCCATCATGACATAATGCAATTACAGCAGAGAGCAGTGGCAATGCTGTTTCCTTTTGAGCCAGGCTACGGTCTCATAATCTTTCTGAATATAGTGACCCAAGCAACTGCTTCCAATCAGTGGTGATCATCAAAGGAGTAGAAACCTAATTTCCTTCCCTGTCAAATCCCCTAATTTACATGAGGACATTGAAGTTCAGAGAGAAGAGATATGTCTCAGATTACTCTCTGGGAGGTAGTGTCAGAATCAGGATGAGGAGAACTGGACAGTCCTGACTTGGAACCTCTGGCTCTCACACCAGGATGTCCACTGAGATCTCTGCTCCAGCAAGGGTGGCACCTCCAAAATCAGGGACACTAGGTTCCCGCCTGACAGAATGGATCCTCAGGGAGGCCAGGGCTCAGGGCATGAAGCATTCAAGCATCTCCAGAAGGCTCATTGAACACTTCCTCCGTGTTTTCCATAATGCAATGAGTCATACAAATGAGGTGTGTGGAGGGTCTTGCGGAACTTTGGGGAGGGGTAAGTGACTGCTTTAGCTTGATTACCCCCAACTAGGCTAAGTTGTGTCCTGTGCCCAGGAGTGTCACGGACGAGGCTGACTCATGGAGAAGAAGGAAAACCAGAAAATCACGTAAAGGAAAATGCTAAGGAGAGGAAGAGAGGATATAAAAAACAGAAAGAAGAGGGGAGAAAAAAAGGTAAAATTAAAAAAAGAAAAAAAGGATGTGATGCTTATTAGCAGGGAGAGGCTTAACAATATCTCTCTCATTGCCATCTCTCTGCTCCAGCTTAGTAATTTTTTTTTACCTCAAATTTAACCCTGAAACAAAATCTCTTGCTTCTGGAGGGAGGCTTCAGCTCCTACAGTCCTTGTCAGTGCAAGATCTCCTTTTTCTTCCCTTAATTACTAGTTTTGCATGACCTGGAAGCCATTTTTCCTATGTAGCCATTCTCCAGTTTGCTAGGTCACTGCCTTTGGGGCGCTGAAGTGTACCAAGGGCCCTTAAAGGCATGTCGAGTGCCTGTGGTCTCTCTCAGCCCAAAGCTGTGCTGACTCTCCTCTTCAGAGGATGTTAGGTGCACCCTCCTGCTCGGAGATGAGAGCTGGTTTTGCATGAGGGGTTTCACGTTTGTAGAAGCACTCAAACCTCTTCAGGTAAACTCTTTGGGTTTCTACAACAGGACGGGTTACAAGAAATGTGGCCCAGGCTGTCTTCCATGGTAACTTTCCTTACAATTCCTTTTCTAGTCACGAGTTGCACGCATCACGCTCTTTGCACTGCTAAGAGAGCAACAAGAAAAGGACATCCTTCCCCTGCATCTCATTGTGTTAGCAGAGGGGAAACGCTGAATGAAAGGAGGAAATTAGTGAGGGACATTTTGCATTATGCTTAAGCGCGTTTGACAGGACATCATATTCTGTGTAATTTAAGTAGCCGAATAGAGCAAGCAGGGTTAATTAAAGGAAAACTGTAGGCTGCAAAGCGCAGGCAATGATTCTAAAAGGTGCTTAGCAATCTCTTCACTAAACTCGTTTTGATGATTTCTAAGGTCCCGATACTATTATGTGGAGTATCTAACATCACAAAGGTAAGAGAGTTGTCGATGCCATCCTTGGCAATGCGCCAATTTTAAAATCAACCTTTGTGATCTCTGGTAAATGATACTGCTCCTGTGTCAGAGGGTGTGTGTGTGTGAGTGTGTTTGTGGAAAGCACAATCTGATATGTCAGCGGTGCCAACAGAGGCTCCACAGAAAGGCATAATTTGTTAGTGAATTCACAGTCCGATGTCTGGCCTTCATTCTCAGTGTCAGAAATTTTCTTTTTTCTACACTTCCTTGGGTGGAGGGGATTCTTTTTCTATATGTGTTAGTATCTTCAGTCAAGTCTAAGGGCCTGCGAGTCAGATTCATTTGAAGACGACTTTGTGTCTCTCTGCTCTGACCCGCTGTGTACAGATATCTCTTGTCTCCTAGCCCCAATCTCTGAGAGCAGTCCTTTTTTCTCCACTTAGAAGTTTCTCGACGTGGAGGCTCACTTCTCCGTCAGACATTTTAGTAAAAGTTGTTTGAAAATCACTTCTTCAGCTACGATTGGTGGGAAAATTAGGAAGTGCAAAAGAGGGTACATGCGGAGATCATGATTTACGTGAACTTTAATCACATATATTCTGGGAAAAGGAAGAAAACATTAAAATGTCTTCTCATTCAACCTACCAATTAGGTTTGATCTTCTGGAATAGCAGGAAATTGAATCATATTATCCTCGTTTGCTAAACTGCAGCTTAAAGCCATCAAAATTTTCTCATCATTTTCAAACAAAATACAATGACTTCACCGGTAAACCAATCTTTTCCCAGCCAAGTTTGAAATAAATGTATCTAGAAGAAAATGGATAAATTTGTTGCTTAAATCTGAGAAGACACAACAAATGCATAGGCATCATTCAATGTCATAGCCATCATGACAAAAATTAAGACAATTATAGAATTAACACTCTGCGAAAAATGTTGTTAAAACTAGCTACAGATTGTCTCTCATGAAAGAAAAACTGGTATAAGAATTGCTCTTCTGCTGAAAATGACTAGAAAAGCAGGCAAGATACATATTGAAAAAAAAACTGTTTTCCAACATTGAGCAGTAGACAGCACAGGGCTGACCCCTGAGAGAAGAAAACAGACAAGTTGAAGCCTACATTTCCCTGACCTTCTACCTGGAGGCAAATTCCATACCATTGCATAGGGAACCCAGGCAAAACCTTGAGGCCTTGCTGAGTTGAAGGGACAGATATAGGAACACAGGGAGGCCAAGGTGATTGGAATTGTGAACTCTAGAGAATAGCTATGCAGAGAAAGAGCTCTAGAAAGGTCTTTGGATGTTTAGGCTAAAACTCTTCAAGGAGGCCAAGCAAAAACTCACTTCTAGGGAGGTATAAGCAGAACAATTTTCAGAACTTTCAAAGGTCCCAAGACATTTTAATTCCTAGCAGTCAGAGTGGAGAGACCTCCTTGAAAACCCAGGGTGTTTAGTAGAAACCCTAGCCAGACCAAGCCTTAGTAAACCCAAAACCAAACTTATTGCCATTGAGTTGCTCATAGTGACCCTATAGGACAGAGTAGAACTGTTCCACAGGGTTTCCAAGGAGCGGCTGGTGGATTCAAACTGCTGACCTTTTGGTTAGCAGCCGTAGCTCTTAACCACTGTGCGGTAGGACTAAACTAGCATCAGAGTGAGGTCCCCTCTAGACTTACTATAGCAAAGCTTAAGAACAAGGCGTGAAAATATTAAGCATATCCACAAGTAACTTTACTGCTTTCTAGAATATATTTCAACAATTTTTACAAGAAAACAAAATTTAAATATTCAACAATTAAATTATTACAATGTGTAAGATCCAATAAAAATGATCAGGTATTGGAAAATATTCATAATCTAGAGAAAAATAAATTGATAGAAACTGACCCAAAAATGACAGAGAAGGTGAAATTATCTGACAAGAACTACAAAATAGCTATTTTAAATATGCTGTAAGACTTAAAGGAAAAAACAATTAAAGCACAAAAACAAAAACCACTGCTGTCGAGTTGATTCTGACTCATCGAGACCCTAAAGAAAGCATGAATGCAATTAGGAAAATTTTTTTTTTAATTTATAGAAATCTATCTAAAAATACAAACAGAACTTACAGACCTGAAATATACAATATTTGAAATGAGAAATTAATGGGTTTAACAGATGAGACAATGCAGAATAAAATATCAGAGAACTTGAAGATATAGCAACAGACTCTACCCAAAATAAAGTACGGAGATAAAAAAAAAATGCTGAAAAAAAAAAGAATAAGTCCTCAATGATTTGTGACAAACTGTTGAGCAGTCTAACATATGTGAAATTGTAATCCCAGAAGGAAAAAAAAATTGAATAAATGATGGCTGAAAATTTTAAAATGTCATCAGAACTAGAAATCCAAAGATGCCAAAAGCTTGAAAGTTCCCAAAAAAGAATAAAACAAAGAAAATCATACCAAGGCGTATCATATTCAAAATGCTGACAAAGGGGAATAAACTGAATATAGTAAAACAAATCAGAGAATAAAGACACTTACAGATAATAAGAATGACCATAGTGTTCGCATCAGAAGCTATGCAAGACAAAAACACGGGAAGCATATTTTTTAGTACTGAAAGAAGGAAAACAAAACAAAACTAAGATACTACATCCGGAAAACGTATCTTTCAAAATAAAAATGCAATAGGCTTACTCAGACAAAAGTTGAGAGAATCTCCAGCAGACTTGCACTGTAAGGAATGTTAAAAGGGAGTTCTTAGGGCAGAAGGAAAATAATACCAGATGGAAACTAGATCTTCCTAAAGAGACGAATGGTACCAGGAATGATAAATATGAGGATAAATGTAAAATATTTGCTGATTTCTAATTTTTTATTGATAATTGTTTAAACCAAAAATAATAACCCTGTATTCTTGGATTTTTAACATGTGAAAGTAAAAGGTATGACGATTATAGCCCAATGGATAAGAGGAGAGAAATACAAACACACTATTTTAAGTTCTTCCCATTATATGTAAAATGGTATAAGATTATTTGAAGGCAGAATGTTATAACTTACAGGAAATTAAACTGAGGAGCAACTAATAAACAAAAGTAAACCAAGGAGGTACAGCCTACCAGCTAAAATTAAAAAATAAAAATCTACAAAGTTAATTATATGTATTATGCATAGTGAAAAAAAGCAAGAAGCTATGTGGGTAAAATATAAAAGACGCCATTGAATGTCACAGGACATCAATGGCATACAATGTGGAAGAGCAAATACCTACATTGCATGAAGATATTTTTCTTTACAATTTACTTTGCTGATATACAAAGCATGAATCAGCCTCCCATATATGTGCCACACATATATATCTGGAAGAAGCGCTGTGTTTATCACGCAAAACTCATGCGACAGAAAAAGAAAAGTTTCAAATTCTCACTTAGCCGATGACTATTTGTAACCCATGATTAAGATTAGAAAAGCTGCACTAGGAATACAGTGGGGCAGCAGCTCCGTGTGCAGAAAGTCACAATGTTGCTGTGAAAATAAAACAAGCGGCACTTGGATGTTATTTTGCCAACAGTTCTAATCACAGAAAATAGTTACAGCTCCTGAAGTTGGCTCCGTGGTGAAAGTTGTGAAACTGATGAAATCATGGCCATTGAATGCTTTTTTTTTTTTTTTTAATGCTGGGTACAGAAATGGTCAAAAAAACCCCACCATTCTACTTTTACAAAGTGAAGTGTTCTTGGTCTAGAGGGGGAAAAAAGGCTCATATGAGTTTTTGAAATGAAAGATGAAATAAAATCCATCCTCATACCCACAGAGTGATATATTCAGTATCTTGAACAGCCTAAACCTATGATTTCATGGACAAAACATCATGATTTATAGTAGTGAGGGTAAGCGATCAAAATGTCTTAAGGGCAAATGACTTGCAAAAGAATTGCCAAGAATTTGGCTTTTTCCCCAAATCTAAAGCTCTCCCTCACACATTGGAGAAAGAAGCCGATGACATATATCATTACGCATAGTTAAAACCTACATTTAAATGCCATAATAGAACATGTAGAATACTTTTCAGAGCCAAATGAAACCAGAGACTAGAATGGGAATCTATTCTCTGCCATCTTCCAAGTTGAAATATCTAACCTTCCAGCTGTTGAGTGCAATGTGCTTGTCAACTTCATATCCGATGGAGCACTGATAATAGTTTTTACTGAGACATCTCTCCATAATTTCTGGGCCCTCATTTCATCTTAATATCTCGATCTATCTGAAAGGGCTATCAAATACTTGCTGCCATTTCCAATGCCCTATAATTGTGAGTTAGGATTTTCTAACTTTAAATAAATAAAGAGTAAGAAACTGACTGAATGTGGAAAGTGATTCTCTAGCTCAGCCTATCCATAAGTCAGACAGAAATCTCTTGATGGAAGAGCCACTCACTGACAAGAAACACTCATGACTATTAATTATCATAATTAACTTTGAAAATTTTCTTATTTATATTATGTAAACAATTTTGATTTTTTTTCTTTTTAGTGTTGCCTAAAATTGGTGGTCTTGCATGAGTATCAAACTAACAATAAGTGTATCTGTAATTTTGAATTTTTAGAAACATTTTATCATCAGAGGTTCAAATGTGAGCTTGTTATTTATAGTTTACATCAGTATTTCCCAAAGGGTGTTCCATGAGACACTCCAACAAGAAAAAAAAAGGTTCAGGAATCAAGTGTATTTGGGAAACTGTGTATATAATATACTACGCATTTAATCCTGATGAAGACCAAAGACCACAGCCTTCAGTAAGGATTACACCTCAACATAAAGTAAATAAAAATCCTTACAAGTGGACCAATGAGCAACATCATTATAAACAGAGAAAGGATTGAAGTCGTCAAGGATTTCGTTTTACTTGGATCCACAATCAATACCCATGGAAGCAGCAGTCAAGAAATCAAAAGACGCATTGCAGTGGGCAAATGTGCTGCAAAGGACCTCTTCAAAGTGTTGAAGAGCAAAGATGTCACCCTGAAGACTAAGGTGCACCTGACCCAAGCCATGGTGTTTTCAACCACCTGATATGCATGCGAAAGCTGGACAATGAATAAGGAAGACCAAAGACGAGTTGACGCCTTTGAATTGTGGTGTTGGCAAAGAATATTGAATATACCACAGACTGCCAAAAGAAAGAAAAAAATCTATCTTGGAAGAAGTACGACTTGAATGCTCCTTAGAAGCAAGGATGCCAAGACTGTGTCTTACATTCTTTGAACGTGTTGTCAGGAGGGATCAGTCCCTGGAGAAGGACATCATACTTGGTAAAGTACTGGGTCAGTGAAAAAGAGGAAGACTCTCAACAAGGTGGGTTGATATAGTGGCTGCAACAATGCACTTAAGCATAACAAGGATTGTGAGCATGGCACAGGACCAGACAGTGTTTTTCTGTGGTACATAGGGTCGCTATGAGTAGGAACCGACTTGACGGCACCTAAAACAACAACACATTTATTCAATTGTTTTTATTTTATATTCTGTTCTGTTTGATATTTTTTTTTACCATATCCATATATTATTTAAAAAAAAAACCTAAAATACAACATTTTTTAGTAAACGGTACATTAAACACAAAATAATCAGGTGACAAACAACTTCATGGGTAAAACCATGTAAAAAGGAAATCCTCTAATATAGTGATGTTGTGGTGAGTACACCAGTCATGGTACCTGCCCTCATTTGTAGACCATAGACATTAAATGAGTGTTATTAATTTTGTAAAACATGAAACATATGATCAGAATTGCATTATTAATTATCATTATGAATGCTGTGCAGAAAAGGTACCAGAGGGTGGCAAGAATGACTGTACGGAGAGCAGGTTGTGGTTACTTTCAGTAGTTCATAAGAAAAATGATAATCATTTGGATAAAGATGATTGCAGTGGAGATGGAGTCAAATGGGTAGATTAAAGGTATAGATGGTAAAACCATGGGACATAGGATAAAGTGAGAGAGAGAAATCAAAATGTGTTCCATCTTTTCAGCTTTTGTAGAAAGTTTTGCCTTTCACTATGGCTGGGAGCCCAGGAAAAATTGCAGGTTTCCGACGACAGAAAGAACATTCTGCATTATCATGTTGAGTCCGAGGACTGTGAAAATTCCACAAGGAAGTGCCCAACAGGAAGTTGTTTATGTGAGTCTGATTGAGAGGGATTTGGGTTAGAAACAGAGACTTTATAGTCATCTACATGTATATATATACACACACACACACACACACACACATACATACGTTTATAAGCCCTGGTGGTGTAGTGGTTAAAAGCAACAGCTGTTAACCAAAAGGTTGGCAGTTCGAATCCACTAGGCCCTCCTTGGAAACCCTATGGGGAAGTTCTACTCTGTCCTATAGGGTCGCTATAAGTCAGAATTGACTTGACGGCAATGGGTTTCGTTTCGTTTCATTTTATATATATACATATATATATATATATCAAGCACAGACTATTATTGTAATTGCTGTCAATAAGTTATACACCTATAAAAAGTTGAATGGCAAAAGTTTTGTGATAGATATGTTTACAACAATGATTTAAAAGAAAAAAAATAGCTGCTGAGGTTGCTTATTTAGAACCAAACATCTCAAGGGATTTGAGTTCCTTGGTTTGGAGGTTTAGGTCCATGGTTTCATAGGATATCGCAGTTAATTGGCCTAATAATATGTTTAGTGCTTTTGTTCTACCTCCTCATTCATTGCACAGTGCCTGGGGTCTTAAAAGCTGGCAACTGGCCATCCAAGGCACAACAATTGGTCTCTATTCCCCAGAAACAATAGAAGAAGAAGGAGAGTCAGGAATAAGAGGAGGATATGGAATTTGTGGCTTATTGCCTACATGAACACCTTCCTCATTTGCCATGAGACCAGAAGAACGGGATGGTGCCTGGCTGCCATTACTGAACGTTTTGATCAAAGATTTCATAGAGGAAACCTGATCAAAATGGAGAAAATGCAGATAAGAATTTCAAATTCTCTTGGACCCCGGACTTTCTGAGGGCATGAATATTGGATGAAACCCTGAAATTATTGCCCTGAGATAATCTTTAAATCTTAAACCAGAAATATTCCCTGAAGTCATCTTAAAACCAAACAATAGTTTAACTTAACTAGTAAAAATGGTCTGCCTTGAGCATTATGTTCTTTTAAGAACTATCTATGTGGGATCAAATTGACAACAGCAACTTGAAAAGTTAGATAGGAGCCTTAGGGGGCAGTGAGTTTGTGCTAATGAGGGAGGAACAACTCAAAAAAGGAGGGTGAGAATGGTTGTGCAACTCGAAGAATGTAATCGATGTCACTAAACTTCCATGTAAAAACTGTTGAATTGGTGTATGTTTTGCTGTGTATATTCTCAACAACAACAACAAAATAAAATTTAGGGAAAAAAGAATGTATATACATATACATACATACATATAAAAACCCAATGCCATCAAGTCGATTCCGACTCATAGAGACCCTATAGGACAGAGTAGAACTGCCCCATAGAGTTTACATCATAGACTAGAATATCATCACCCAGGAAGCATGTGAATGAAGAGGAAAAGGCCATATCACTGAGGAATAATACCTTTAAGGGTCAGATAGAGGAGGGATATAAGGGGATATAGTACGGTGTATGGTGTCAAAGAATCTAAAAGGAGAGTCTTTCAAGAAGGAAGGGCGGAGAATCAACTGGTAAAAATGCTGCCAACTAATGGAGTAACATGAGGGCTAAAATCACCTACTGAATTTAGTGAAAGGAGATCACGTAGCAAACTTATTTTGAGCCATATCATTGTACTGATCAAAGTGGAATCCAGATTGAATTTGGTTGAGGAGTGAACGGCAGGTGTGTTGAAACAGTGAATGTAGGCATTTTTTTTAGCTGAGAAATTTGTGCGTAAGTAGAAGTTAATTAGGGTTGGCTTGGACACTGAGGTCAAGAGGAAAACAACAAAAAAATTAAAGGCAGGGGGACACTAGGAATATGCAATTGTTGATGGGAGCAATTTAATAGAGGGAAAGGTTGAAATAGAAGAACAATGTGGGAGAGCGTAGAATCCCAAGCACACATGGAACTAAATAATTTTAGATGGGGGGCATGGCTCTTAAATTCTAAGTGGAAGGAAGGAAGAATGGGTACGGATGTAGTAGGTTTGTAGGAGGTGAACTCATCTGCTCAGAGTGATATGGAGTGGATTTGTGATATGGAAAGTTTCAGTAAAGTGGAGAAGATTTCAGGTAGTCATTGTGGAGAGAGGTAGAGCAAGCTGATTAGACAAACCTTAGTAAGACTGTTGCTTAGTTCCTCAGTTGATGCTGATCACCACAATTTTTAGTGTTTCTGCCAGCCAAGTTGTGTGGCTTTTCCAGTTCGGTTGCAAGAGCAGAGGAGGTGAAATTTAGGTTTATTCAAGGTTAGGATATGGACAGATGTATGTGATGAAAGGGAGATGAAACTGTAGGAAAAAAAGTAGTTGAAGTGATAGGCCACATACACTCCACAAGATAATCAGTCTAAAGAAATCAGAAAAGTACAACCTATCAGACCATTCCCATTGCTATGTAATCTGGCTCTCAAGATGCAACTGCACTTTAAAAGGGAAGGTCAAACTTTGTAGTAGCTTTGAAAGTCACTCGTTTCTCTGCAGATCTGCAACAGTGACCTGAAGTTACATGGAGCAGCATTGGTGGTGGAGGGGTTTGGTGGCTATAGGGAGCATTGGCAGAGGCAAGCACGAGTGTCTGCGGCCAACACACAAACATATGGGTTACAGGGAGTGGTAAGTAAGGAAAAAAAAAACATTAATCTAGTGGACTGGAATGTGTATGAGGGGAGGAGATTTAGTTGATAGCACCGTATCATTGAATTCCCAAAGCACGGTTTCTTAGTACTTCTATTCTCTTTATACTTTTTTTTTAACTGCTCACTTTTTAATTTGTGTTACTCCTGTTTGTTTGTATGGCTAACCTAGCCTCTAAAATGTGAAATCCTTGATGGCAGAGGCTATGTCTTATTCTTCTAAATATTCTACATGCCTAGCATGGAGCATGACCATAACAGTGTTCAATAAGTTTTTGTTTTAATGGGCATATGTCTAAATCTCATAGGCATCAGGAGATAACTATGTAGAATTCAGGAGTAAGTGGGATACTTAGCATAAGTTTCAGGGCAAAGTGTACATATGCTAAGAAAACAAACAAAAAAAAAACCAAACCCGTTGCCTTCGAGTAGATTCTGGCTCATTGCAACCCTATAGGACAGAGTAGAACTGCACCTTAGAATTTTCAAGGAGCACCTGGGGGATTTGAACTGCCAACCTCTTGGTTAGCAGCCATAGCACTTAACCATTACGCCACCAGGGTTTCCGTACATATACTAGGATGCACATATTAGGAATGGTGACACAAGAAGACCTTGGAAAGCTTGGAAACTCTGAAGCTTTCACGGCCAAGCATAGGACATGCCAATATCTACAATACTGTAGTATCAACAAAGGTCATCTTTGCATATGTTGACAAGATATAAAGATGTGAAATTATGATAGAGGTCACGTTTTGGTTTGCTATACTGTGGAAATGAGTATAATAACCATCTCAGGGCAAAATGCTTCTTTCCTACGGGTGATTAATTAGGCATTACACAACTCTGTGTTGTCAGTATCAAGTGTTTTCTGTCATCAGATTTCAAAAGAACTTTTTATCTTGTTTCTGCATGGGAATAAGGAAATTCAATAACCATGAATATTTCAATGTGCTTATAATTAAAGCTTCATGTGCTTGGCACAAAAACATGTTTCGAAGATTGAGCCAATTGTTTGCTGATTCCGCTGTCAGTCTGCACCCATGCACGCTAACAGCTGGCTAGTAAACACTGCATGGCATTGCCTCTCAGCGACCATGGAAGTAATGAAATCTCTCTTTCTCTTTGTATACTGTCATTGAAATTCAAGGCAAAGTGTCAGATGCTCATGTTGTGTTTTCTGTTAAGCTTTTCATTTAGAGCAAAATAAACTCACCTGAAGATGGAGACAGACAAACTTTTACCAAGCTGGACCGTGGAAATAGAATATAGCCTTTAGTGCTAAAGTGTGACTCCCTCTACTCCTGTCCTCCCCCACCCCCCCAAAAAAACAGTTTCCATCGAATTGACTCTGACTCATGACAACTCACCTGTGTCAGAGTAGAACTGTGGGTTTTCAATGACTGACTTTTTGGAAGTAGATCGCCAGGCTTTTCTTCCAAGGCACCTCTGTGTGAGCTTGAACCTGCAACCTTTTGGTTAGCATCCAAACGTATTTATCATTTGTCCCACTCAGGTATTACAAAGTGCAATAGGGTGGTCTTATTCCCTTCCAAGTAAACCTAGGGGAAGGCCAAGCTGTGAAGAGACCTTAGAGATGGGGTAGGTATCCTAGTGCCAAGGTGAGGTAGAATGGTGGTGAATGATAATTGTGGTGTGTGCAGCCAACATATGCTAGAGGGTGTGTCCTACAACTCAGTAGAGTCAAAGTCAAGGTCCACAGTCCCAAACTGTCTCCAATATGTTTGGTGTTGGGTGCTACATTGGAAGCTTAAATACCAAATGGGGCAGAGAGAAGAATAAGAAAAGCAATGAAAAGCAGTGCAGAGGCAGATAGACCTAGAATTTACTTCGAGGCATACCCCGGGCAGCATGCATGCATGCATGGTGGCTCTTCGTGCCTTTGTGAAAAAGCAGGTTTGAATCTTTTAAAAGAGGTAACTGGCTTAGAACAGACAGGGCTTATCTACCTCTGCCATTCAATGAAAAGAAAGACTAGGCTCAGAGGTAATTTTCCAAGTGTCCTGTTGGAAACTTGCATTTCTACTTCTAGAACTCCACTTAATCGTCATGGCTTTTTACCCAAAATGTTGCCTACACAGAGTAGGAAAGCTACTGAGCTTCAATTATTTCGTACTCAAAAGTGTTCAAGAAACACAGACCTGCACTATTACAATTATTCTTAAGCAGATGGGCAAACTAATGCTTGGGAGGAAGTGGAAGCACTGGGACCCTTTCCATGCTTGCCTTCTCCTTGTGGGCCCGTGACTTTGGCGAAGTTTACTGCTTTCTCTGAGTTGGCTTCTATGATCTCATTCATTACACTCTTATTGTGGAGTGAACAGTTTACAAGTATTTCTTTTCTGTCTCCGCTCTCTGTTGATTACAAAGCTCCATTTCTAGAGAGCAGCTTTCATTAAATCATTCCTAATAACTGTGAGCCAAGGTCCATTCAATTTACGGTGTGATACACGGTTCCTTTATTGTTTCCTCTGCAATTTATAATTATTTTCTTTGAGTAGTGAGGGTTAAGGGTAAAGTGCAACAGTCTGTGTAATTTTCTCTAATTCTCAGCATAGTAAGGTCTAGGTATACACTGATTTGCTAGCAAATCAATTTTCATAATTATGCTAAGTATTTTTTTTTACTTTTTAAAACCAAAGTGTCAGACATTTACCTCCCTGGCCCTACTCAGGTACAGGTACAATTCCATCAAACTCTAGGCTTTGTGCCATCCAGGCCTTGGGCCAGTATTAGTCTAACATGATAGAACAATAGGATCCCTATTCACATCAGTGGATGGAGTCTGGAACTGGTCTTGCTGTTCTGTCCACTCAAGTTACCACCTTACTACAAACATTGGACATCTGTTACAGTCCCTCTGTAGCTAGTCAGTTGCTTTTTGGAGTCATGCCCAAAGTACCTATCCACTTGGAGGGGGCCCTAGTTCTCTATCTTGTTCTTGCCAATCCCTCATCCAGTAGCTCAACCCTGTCTTCTTTTCCCATGTGCTCGTTCATACTACCCCTGAATTTACCGTATACACTGAACACTACATCCCTTACAGCCAGCACTAAAGTTGCTAGTACAGACTATCTCTATTGGCTATCATCTCTACTAGCTCCTTCTCATTCTAAGCTAGCATGCAAAGATGTGGGGAATACATCTTGGGGGTTGCTTTAGACTTTCATAAAGTAAGCCCTACAATTTCAGAGAAAAATAGAATTCAGAGAACGGAGGCTTCTCTCCTGTGTATGCCAAGAAGACAAAGATGACATCTTCACCAAGGTGAACAACAGGGGCAAACTCAAAGAAGCTGAGGGCTTGACATCCCTTAAATTTCCCAGCCCCAGCCTCACTTAGTTGCTCCCCTGATACTTTGAACCTGTAGGTTTAGCCCCACCCACTATATGAATCTATACTGAATTAGCCTGTCAGGATGCCAGAAATCCCATCCTTACAATTGGGTGGGCTCTGGAGTTAGTGTTACTGTCCTAAGTCTGGTACCTCAGGTGCCTGTAGGTGTGTCTTGGGTACACAAGCACCCACTGCATCGCCTGTCCTCCTACATTTATGCCCAGCTCATGTCACTGTGTCACTCCTTTGTTTTCTTAATCTGTACTCTAAATCCTTAGAGACCTGTTCAGAACCCTAGAATACTTCCTCAAAACCCTGATGCTCTATTAATCTCATGCTAGCCAACTTCCCTAAAGAGTCGGATCTAGCTGCTTGTATGCCTAGATGTCAACAAGCTGGAGTCCCCCAGCATGCATGCTGCTGTCACTGGTCTGATTCTGAGCATCATTATACCTCATAATGCCTACTGCTTTGTCCTCCTCAGCATAACAGGCTTTATTGACTATTAACACTGATCACTCCAGCCCGGGTTAATCATGCCCCCTTGAATATTGTGATTTGAATGCAATAACAATATAGGTGGCCAGCCCTGGGGACAAATGCATTGCTTTAGTCCAGTTCTGGTCCTAACCTACCCAGCCCCACTCAAGTCTAACTTCCTTTCCTTTCCCACTGGCCTGTCATTGAAGCCCTAGGATGTTTCATACCCAACCCCCTCCTGCAAAGCTAGGATAGTCTGTAGTTAGAGCAGAGACTATATCCGTGCCGTGAAATCCCTATTCCATATAATCTTCAAAGCACAGTTTGAAAAGTGGGGAGTTTGCCAGCAAATATGTTTTGGTTCTGCTTAAACAGTGCTTTCATTTTTCTTGTTTTCTAAGTGCCATTCAGTAAGGCTTACCCCCTCTTTCACTATAGGCTCCACTACTCCTTATTGTCTTATAACTGGCCTACTTTGCTCATTTAGCATACTTGCCTGAACCCTCAGGCATTTAGGTTTGTGACAAAACCCAGTTTAATATAATGTTGAAGAAGATAAAAGGCTAAAATAAGCCTCTAAAAAAAGAGCATTGCAAGGGAAAGAGAATCATGCTTCAGTATTCATAATTTTTAAAGTGTCTATGATTGCAAATTGGCTTAATGTAATACAACATGTTGGCAATAATATATTTAATATTATATGGGATAATCAAACCATGCATTTGAGTTTTAAAAATCTATAACAGAGGAAAACCTCTAAGATAGAATTATAAGGGGAAAGTTTTGAGGGATTGAAATGATCAGAGTAGATGCTTCTGTTCACAAAATATAATTAAAACTACTAACTCCAGTCAAACAGATTTCTTTTCTGTGTAGAGCATATGAGGGTCAAAAGAGGGTTTTGATGAACTTGATGGTCACATGTAGTACTGCTTGTATTTTATGGCAAATTTAATCTATGTGCTTCAATTGTGGTAACAGAATCGGTGCATCCCCAAACCGGATTCGTTACCTCTTCCCCAAACATGTTATTTTTCTATACTCCTCATCTGAAGTCTTAGAATCATTCTGAATTCTTCCCTTTATTTTCTCCCATATCCAATCAATTCTACCCTCATATCCCGCCAATTCCACATCGGTCCATCCATCCATCCAGGCATCCATCCATCCACTGTCCGTCCATCCATCCATCCATCCACGCATCCACCCCTCCACCCACCCACCCACCCACATACCCACCTACCTATCCTCAATTGATTGACTTCTCTCCGACTGCACTATTACCACCCAGTTCAGGCCACCGTCTTCTCTCACCGAAATGACTTCAATAGCCCCTAACTGGTTTTCTGGATCCCCTCGTTTTTCCATTTAACAGTCAGAATGATCTTTTTAAAATTAAAGTAAGTCTTATTAATTCTTATCTAAAATCACTAAAACTTTTTCATGTCTCCGCACAAGTATCTGCTAATGTATTCTTTTCCCTTCACATATTATATGATACCCTTTATAACCTGGACCTGAGCACCCCTTCCAGCTTGGTTGAAGACTTCTAGTCTCCATCCAATACAATACCTTCTTCCATGCACTCTATCCTCCAACCTTCATAATTTTTCACATTTTCTTTGGGGCCTAGGAACAGCCTATCCCTTTGCCTGTAATATATTTCTTGCTCTTACATGCTCAGTACACTCTTAGTTAGAATGTCATGTTCTTGGTGAAGATTTTCATAACCCCTTCAGTAAGAGGGGTTACTTCCTCTTGCTCTTATGGCAACTTTTTCACTTAATTAGTGCCTGATATGGAACAGGCGTAATATTACGAGCTGGTGATCCCGAGATGAACCAAGTAGATTTCCTGCAAAGAACTCAAGATCTACTGGGGAAAACAGTTGATATAACTTAGTATCAAATATAATAGAATAATTTCTCACTAAAGTAATGTGCAGAGGACTATGGGAGCATCAAGGAGAAGCAAACTCAGCCTGGCAAGAACAGGAGAGCCTTCTTTAGCAGAGAGTCCTTGTGATTACATGCTTCACTTTGTATTATGGATATTTGTGTGTGTGTGTATGTGTTTACACAAGAGTAAAGAATACCACACTCTATCAACATTAAACTAAAATTAGCACATAGCCAATGACATTGGGTCCCCTGTGATGATGTTGAGGCAAAACTGGAAGGTTCTACTGACAGACTATCTGTGTTCAAATCTTGGCTTCATCACTTAATAGCTGTATGACCTTCAGCAAATCACATAATCTCACCAAGCCTCGTTTTCATCATCTTTGAAGGAAAGAAAATGATAGTACCTGTCTCATTGAGCTCTTGTGAGGATTAAGTGTGTGAATATATGAAAACCTCTTGCAACAGTGTCAGGAATATAGTAAGTGCTCAATATGTTTCACCTACTATTGTTGGTTTTTTTGTTGATCATGTTTTTGTAGGTGTTATTAAACTAGGCAGCTACTCAAGAGCTTTATATCACACTTCAAAATTTGAATGATGTTTCATTGCAAATCTACTCTGAGCTCAGCCAGGACATGAGAAGTGTTCCAGGCTTGATGAACTTTAGCTCATTGGACAAGAATCTTGCTAGAGTTTCACAGAATCAGAATTAAGCAGAACTATGTAAATTAATGGACAAATCCTTTTGGATTCAGTCAAGCAGGATTATCCAAAACCAATGTTTGGAGGCTTTGGTATAATTCTTAGTTTGAATGCTATTCAAAATGCAATCATGCCTACATCAGCATGCCTAAGATGCCTGCTTCAAACTTAACCTAAAACAGGATGAGAAAAAGACGTAAACAGAGATGGAAGATGGGGAAAGGAGTATGGAAAGGGAGATCAGATGGGTTGGAGAGGTGGAGGAGTGATGTGGGACAGTAGGAAGGATGGAAGAAGTACTTAAAAGGAGGAAGAGAAAGAAAACTCTAAGAGAAAGAGAATTAAAAATAACCAATATGGCAAAATGTGGGACAATCTAGTTGCCTTGGAAGCCATATATTTTAGGTAGGGGTGATATTCAAAATACTTAACAACCAGTAAAGTACTGGAACTGACCAGTTAAAATGGACCAGGAGTTTTGATCTTAGGCCACACTGCAACTCAGATACATGTCCCACTGGGTGAAAAGCCACAGGAAGAACAATGTTCACCTTCTTGAAGAGTTATTTTTACTTAGTTTTTTTTTGTGTGTGTGTGTGTGCGGGTGCATTACTTCTAAACTAAGAAAAAGATGTATTATGGATTTGAATGCTAAATTCACAATCATTTGTAGCATAAAACATGGGACTTCAAAAGTATATTGAGCTTTCTTGGCCTCTTAATCCTATATGTCCAGTCCCTCTGGAGGATGTCTTCACTTTTTCTGATTTAGCAGAGAGTTAGACAAGTAGTTCTTAACTGACTAGAGGAAGAACTTACTAACCCCACAATGGTTGGGTATAATAAGAATGAGTAGAAGCTTTCGTCCTCTCTTTGTGCCTGTGTGATTGAATACTTCCTACACCTGAAGGAAAAGCATAAATGAACCTGAAATCTTGTGGGGAGGGCTTCAGGTATGAGGCAAACAGAGTTCAGGTATGAGGCAAACAGAAGGGAAGGAGGATGTAGTGGCTTTTGTTGTAGGTTGGCTTCTCTAGGAAGCAGATTCTGAGACAGAGATGAGCAGACAGGGGAAGGGAAGGGAAGGGAAGGGGAAGAGGAAGGGGAAGGGGAAGGGGAAGGGGAAGGGGAAGGGGAAGGGGAAGGGGAAGGGGAAGGGGAAGGGGAAGGGGAGGGGAGGGGAGGGGAGGGGAGGGGAGGGGAGGGGAGGGGAGGGGAGGGGAGGGGAGGGGAGGGGAGGGGAGGGGAGGAAGCAGAATTGGGCAGAGAGAGAAGTTGGTCTGTGAAAGGGTCTCAACAAAGGCCTCAGCCAATGCCATGAGGAGTTCTGAAGCCGGGGTGGCCCTTTAGAGATGATTGAGTTTGGGCAAAGATGCCGGGCTTTTATACAGCTTGGGCGATCACTAATTGGATGTGGGTACTCCAGAGAGAGGGTATGACTTTAGGTAAAGTGGATCTCTTCAGCTGAGGCAATCCCGGGAGAGGGCTGACAGTTGAGAGCTATCTGCTGCCACCATTCCCAACAGTTGGAGCCATAAGTCCTTCACTTTTGAAAAGGGGGGGAGGGGGTCTTAGTGGCACATCATAGAATTCACTATTGGCCTACACTACCTACACTGAGGCATTGCCCAGCTGGGTTTCTCAACAATCTATTCCCCGAAATTTAACCAAAGTGGGACTTGTATGCAGACTGTCGCTTAGGGAGCTCTCAGTTCTCTAATGCATTGCTGTGAAGGAGTCACGGTCAGGAATTTAAAGCTTACATTCTTTTCTTTAGGATTTCAAATTCTTGTTCTTCCGAGAAATCTGTTTTGAGCATCTAAAACGTGCCAAGCATTGCTCTAGACACTGAGGATACAGCAGTGAATGAGGCAGATGTGGTCTTTGTCCTTTCTGAACCTAGGAGACCATAAGGGAATGAAACCTTCTTAAATACCTAACCCAGTAATTTGGTACATATTAATTATTCTTCTTCTTGAGGGATAAACAGAGCTAAAACCAGAGAGTTAGACATGAGACATTCCTTAAGTCTGTTTTGAGGATTTGAGGATTTAATGTGTCATTGAACTCAGCACAAAGATCAAATGGGCAATGGGTAGAGAGGGCCAGTTGACTTGCTTTTCCTTTATACGTTTATTGGTTACATGTCTTTGGGTAAGATACTTGGCCTCTCTGTGCCCTAGTTTTCTCAACTGTGTCTACAAGTAGGTACTGTTACGAAAAGTTCAAATTCTGTTGAAACCCAAATTTGATACTTAAAAAAAAATCATAACTATAAATTTGAACTTTTAATCACTTTGTAAGTAGCATCCCCCTCTCTCTGTCTTCAAGCTTCCCATATCATAGCCACATTATGATTTGATTTCTTAATCCCAGGTGTGGGTGTATTTTATAAGGAGTCTGTCAATTTGCCTCAAATTAGAATGTGTATTAGCAGACACCTAGGACAAAAGGTGAAATCAAGTATTAGCTTAGCAAGGGTGGGAATGCCCAGTCACCTCAGTAACAGAGCTAAATTGAAGCTTAGGAGGCCCTGGGCATAAACTTTAAAACTGAATCATTAAAATTCAATCACTTTCCTGTCAGATATGTTAAGAAAGGCAGCACATAAATGAAAGAAATCATAATCAAACTGTGTGTATACACAGGGCTATTGGATCAACATTTTAGGCTTAATTATCCAGTCAATTCCTGTTTTTCTACACATATTGGCTCTTATGAGTCACTGAGTTGGTCATGCCAGTCAAAAGAAAAAAAATAAAAAAGTCAAATCACAATCAAGAAATCATTAATTTTCTCCAAGTAATGGATTGGTGTTTAATACTCAAAAGGGAAGAGGAATGAAAGTAACTGCCATTTATTGAGCTCTTATCACATGCCAGTCTCTTGACATGCATCTTCATTTACTCAGAACAACCTTATGAAGCAGGTCTTATTAGTACCAATATTTAAGGATGAGGAAAATAAGGCACAGAGAAGCTTCATTAACTATCTTGATGTCACAACTACAGAGTGGTGGACTCAGGGTTGGGATCCAGGCCTGTTTGACTCATAAGCTTGTGCTCTTCTTCTTCTTATCAGTTGTTATATCCCTCCACCCCATAAAATGTCTTGTAATGTACTCACTTGCAGTTGCAGGTGTGTTTTCTCTGAATATGTTTGTCAGTTGGTAGATGCATATGTGTGGTGTATTAGAACAACAATTTCTATCCCTAATATTTACTGACGGCTTACCACATGTTAGACCTGGTTCTAAACCTTGTGCATAAGTTACTTAATCCTTGCCACAGCACTCTGAAGTAGGCACTACTATCCCCTCCATTGGCCGATAGAAGAACTGAGGCGTAGAGAAGCTAAGGAGTACTGGCTCTATGTTAGGGGTTGGCAAACATGCCTTTAGCCCATTTTTGTACTGTCCAGGAGCTAAGAATGGCTTTGACAAATTTAAAGGGTTGAAAACAGAGCAAAGAAGAGTATGTGACAAAGAAGAACTATGGGGCCTACATAGCCTAAAATATTTACTACTTGTTCCTTTAGAGAAGTCTTCCAACCTCTAGTACAGGGTCTATGTCTCGTAGCTAAAACCAACCAGTTCCCATGCACTCAACTCCAATCCATAGTGACCTCATTTGTGTCAGAGTAGAACTGTGACCCACAGGGTTTTCAATGGCTTATTTTTCAGAAGTAGATCACCAGGCCTTTCTTTTAAGGTGGTTCTGGGTAGACTTGAACCACCAACCTTTCAGTTAGTAGCCGAGTGCGTAATCATTTGCACCACCCAGAACAAGTCATCCAGCTACTAAGTAGTAAAATCAAGATATATATTTCTTTTGCATCCCAACCATCACTCCTGTTACAGTGTTTCACCTTAAAGTTATCGAATAATAATAATAACAACAATGATGATATCAGCAGCTATTGTTTACTGAGTGCTTACTTTCTTTCAGACTCTTTAGGATGGACTTCATATAAGATGTGATTTCATTTAATACTCAGAACAACCCTAGGAGGTCATTCCAGTCATTGTTTGTCCTACTCGGTATCCATTTTCTCCTTCCTTTTTGCCTACAGTACCTCCAGTTCGTTAAGATACTTACCACCCCCCATGTAACTTGGCAGAGCCCTGGTGGCACAGTGGTTAAGAGCTCAGATGCTAACCAAAAAGTTGGCAGTTCGAACCCACCAGGCACTCCTTAGAAACCCTCTGGGGCAGTTCTACTCTGTCTTATAGGGTCAGTATGAGTCAGAATCAACTGGACAGCAATGGGTTTGGGTTTTTTTTTTAATGTAACTTGTTAGAAGATGACCAACCGTACTATCTGTGCAGTAGAAGATTCTGATGGCCTAAGGATCTCAGGATAGTTCCAGTTCTCTTGCCAATGAGACAAGGGGTGGTGGTCTGTTGGCTAGGAGGTCTTTCGGGAGAGGCTTCCTCATCATTAAAAGGAGATGCTGTGAGAGATGGACTCTCTTCTTCCTCTGGATGTTGACTTGTCCCGATGTGATGCTTGGAAATGCTGCAGACATACTATTCTGTGCCTGAGGGAGGCAAAGCCAACATAGGGAAGAGAACTTAGAAAAGTCCAAAGAAGTCTAGCCAATCCCTGGCATACCTTGCTTGGAGGCTGCCCTGTCTCAGGCTTGTTCTGATAAATGATGCATTTCCTTATGGTTAAGCTGGTTTAAATGTCAGGGTTTTCGGACACAACTGATAGGTGTAGTTAATGCTATCCCTATTTAGATTTGGTGAGACTGAGCACAACTTCTTGTGGCAGAGCTAGAGTTTGAACCCAGGACTTTTCTACTCTAATGTCTGTGATTTTTTTCCCCATTATTGTGGCCTGGTAATAAGAGAAAGGGTACTTTTGACAGCCAAGATGATACATTTTATACTGTTAAGTAATAGAAAAATAGTATAATGGCAAGGTAACTACCCAGTTGTCTTTTGGGTATTATAACGCTTTTTCCTGCCAGGCAAGTATGGTAGTACAAAACACTCTCATGGCATATCATATCCAAACACGTCACTGCAGAAGCCACAAGATTGCATGTATTCCATAAACAGATATGAATAATAGGAAAAGTTTTAAAGATCAATCTGTCCTCAAATTGTGGCAGAGCTTCTATGAATATGCAGTGGCTCACATGGCAGGGTTGGCTCATACAGCTAGCCCTGTCCTTTTGCAACTTAACGCTGCTTTCCTCTCATTCTGAAGTTGAATATCATTTGATTCTATTTCACCATTAGAATGACTTTGTCCTGTATAGGAAGACACTGACATTCCAAAGATTCTCAAATTTGGCACCTTTTGGCAGAATTATTGGAAACAGTGCTGAGATAACCATTGTGACTTCCATTTAAAAATACTCTGCCCTATAACAACTCAAACTATAATACTCAAAATTTATGGTTGTCAATATAATACCAAAAAAAAAAAAACTAAACCCGTAGCTGTCAGGTTGATTTTAAATTTACCCTTATTTATACTATATCTTGTTTACCCATTATCATCGAGTCAATTCTGACTCATAGCAACCCTCTAGGACAGAGTAGAACTACCCCACAGGGTTTCCAAGGCTGTAAATCTTTGCAAAGACTGACTGCCACATCTTTCTCTCATGGAACAGATGGTGGGTTCGAACTGAGGATCATTCATTTAGCAACCAAGCACTTAACGACTATGCCACCAGGTCTCCTAAGTATAGTGTATGTACTGTTATTTAACTATATTACATACAGTTACTTGAATTGAAAATATAACTAAAAATTCTCATTGAAATTAGTACAATTTACAAGTTATTTTCATGCACACATATGTGTGCATCTGTGCTCTGTGTATATGTAAATACATACACAGGCCTATATATATACATATATATTTATATATAAAAATGTATAGACATACTTTACTTATTTCCTCATAAGCAGTTTATATTTGGAAGCCTGAAGGTCTAATATATGACATCAAAGATGGCATTCCAGTATTTATTCATTATCCCAATCTAGATATTTAGAAAGTACAGACCTGCTGGATTTTAAAAGTATTTTTTTAACAGTGAGTTGAGTTTCCCATACTGTTTGGCTTTGTGCATTTCCACTTACAGGAGTTTATAAATTCTCTTTAAAATCTGACATATATCTAATTCTGGTTTTTAAACTTTAACATGGGGAAAAATTACCCTGCAACTTCTTCTAAGACTATACATTTGTATAAATGATTTTCAACCACAAATGAGTCCTAAATTTCTCTTAGTTTTGGTAGCATCATTTAAACAACTCAGTTTGCAAAGTCTGATTCTTGGGAAGCGATGACATGAACTAATAACCAGAGCCATGGTGCGTGGCTCCCAGAAGCCTGGAAACAAACAAACTGCTTTGTTACACCATAACGCGGATGGATGGAGAGGCGTGCGGGAAATCTGTGCATGTTTACCATGATTTAATGGTCTCTGGAAAACCAGCGCTGCTTCTTGCCACAGCTGACAGCTAGCATGTTCAGAGAGCAAAAAAGCGTGGAGGTTCACAGTGCTCTACAAAAGGCAATATTTAAAAAGAGCCCAGGATCTTCCATGGATGATTTTTCCCCCCCTTTCCAATTTAATACCAAGCCGGTGGTGTTTGACACGCTTCCTGAAATAGACACAGATTGCTTACTGGAAAGTTATCTACTGAAGGAACCTGAAAAGTTTGGAAGGTAAGAGTTTGGTTTTCAAGACTATTATTTTCACACTGCCTACTTCAAGTATCAAGGCACAGGAGCACAGAGTACCTCTAGGGATAGAATCAAAGTTACAGATACACTAAAAATATTTTTTCTCTAGAAGATTGCCAGGAGAGTTTTTTCTTTCATTCAGAGGGCTTTTTTGAAGTCTCTCAGGGCCAGATGAGAAATCTGTCAACTAGTTAGCATGCTAGGCTAATGATTCTAATTTCTAGTTTTCTGTTATTACCCACAGGGATATCTTAGCATAATGAACAACCTTCATTAGCTGGGCACACATTATGGACTCACTTGGGTGCCTCTTCTCTTAGCCCCCGTAGCACCTGGTGCTTGCCCTGCTACACTATACGTGCTGTTCTGTGATCTGGCTTGGGGCTGTGCCAGCAGCATTTCCGCACAGATGAGACATCCAATGAATCAACAATAGGATGAACAGGTCTCCAATCACCCCACGGTGTGCCATGATCTTCCACACAACGGTTTAGCAGGTAGGCTGGAGGCATTGAAAATTGCTTCAAGAGGCCACACCCCTCAGAGTTAGGGTTTCATTTCCTTCTTTTTAATTTCTTAGCATTTATTCATTCATTGCTTCAAGTCACTTACAGCCCGGTACAGAAGATAGGCATTGAAGAAGTCATTGCGATACAGTATGTTGAATGTAATGATGGGGGAGTTTGGGGGCACTACAGAAGTATGCAGTCCCTGGATGGTGCAAATAGTTAACATGCTTGTCTGCTAACCAAAAGGTTGCAGGTTTGAGTCCACCAGAGGTGCCTTGGAAGAAAGGCCTTGGAATTACTTCCAGAAAATCAGCCATTGGTATTTATGAGCCCAAGGGACAAGAAAGGGCCACATAAACCAGAGACCACATCAGCCTGAGACCAGAAGAACTAGATGGTGCCCGGCTACAACCTATGACTGCCCTGACAAGGAACACAACAGAGAACCCCTGAGGGAGCAGGAGAACAGTGGGATGCAGACCCCAAATTCTCCTAAAAAGACAGGACTTAATGGTCTTACTGAGACTAGAAGGACCCCGGAGGCCATGGTCCCCAGACCTTCTGTTAGCCCAAGATAGAAACCATTCCCAAAGCCAACTCTTCAGACAGGGTTTGGACTGGACTGTAGGATAGAAAATGATACTGGTGAGGAGTGACTTCTTGAATCAAGTAGACACATGAGACTATGTGGGCAGCTCCTGTCTGGAGGGGAGATGAGAGAGCAGAGGGGATTAGAAGGTGGCCAAATGGACATGAAAATAGAGAGTGGAGGGAAGGAGTGTGCTGTCTCATTAGGGGGAGAGCAACTAGGAGTATATAAAAAAATATAGCAAGGTATATACAAATTTTTGTATGAGAGACTGACTTGATTTGTAAACTTTCACTTAAAGCACAATAAAAATTAAAAAGAAATATCAGCAATTGGTAACCTGTGGAGCAGTCCTATTCTGACACACATGGGGTCACCATGAGTCGGAATTGACTTGACGGCAACTGGTACTGGTATAGAAGTATGTGAGGGCATTTGTGGTTCAGTGATAGAATTCTCACCTTCCGTGAGGGAGACCCAGGTTCGATTCCCAGCCAGTAACCTCATGTGCAGCCACCACCCACCTGTCTATGGAGGCTTGTGTGTTGTCACGGTGTTTAACAGGGTTTGTAGACCAAGACATCCTAGTAAGAAAAGTCTCACTATCTACTTTCAAAAATCAGCCAGTGAAAAGCATGTGGATCATAGCAGTCTGGACCCCAGCTGATCATGGGTATGGCACAGGACTGGTTACTGTTTTGTGCCATTATTCATGGGGTTGCCATGAGTTGGGGGCCAACTTGACTTCAGCTAACAACAACAACATAGAACTATGTAGCAGGGTGAAGAGAACAGACGATAGCAAATATAACAGTTCTCTTAACAATGTCCAGTACCATATTTTACACCCAGGATAATTATTGGCATAAGCATTGGATACTATTTAAAAAGTTATAAAGGTAAACAATTACCCCGACCCCCACCCATACAGACACATGGAGAAGCTCATTTGTTATGTGTCCCTACTGACCTCTGGCAAAAAAAAAAAAAAAAATAGAACCTAGGCCTTAGGCTGGAGAGGCACACTGAGTGGGGTGGGCCTCTAGTATATTCTAAGCAGTAGCCAGTTGCCATAGAATCAATTCCAACTCAGAGACCCCATGTGTGTCAGAGTAGAACTATGCTTCATAGGGTTTTCAATGGTTGTGATCTTTATGGAAACACATCACCAGGCATTTCTTCTAAGGCACCTTTGGGTGGACTTGAACCTCCAACCTTTTGGTTAGCAGCTGAGCATGTTAACCGTATATACCATGCAATAGGACTCCTAGTACATTTTAGCTACTTATAATTGCTCCTGAAAGCACCTTTGATTTTGGTCCTTCACTTTCGATTTTAGGTTAGCTGTCCCGTTATCACTGTAGAAAACAGAGCACTTTGCATGTGTATGTCACTTTAAGGACTAAGGTGCACCTGAACCAAGCCATGGTATTTTTAATCACTTCATAAGCATGCAAAAGCTGGACAATGAATAAGAAACACTGAAAAAGAATTGATGCCTTTGAATTATGGTGTTGGCAAAGAATATTGACTATACCATGGACGCCAGAAGAACAAACAGGTCTGTCTTGGGAAAAGTATAGCCAGAATGCTCCTTAGAAGCAAAGATGGCAAGGCTTCGTCTCACATACTTTGAACATGTTATCAGGAGGCAACAGTCCTTGGAGAAGGACATCAGGTTTGGTAAAGTAGAGGGTCAGTGAAAAAGAGGAAGGCCCTCAACGAGCTGGATTGACACGGTGGCTGCAATGATGGCCTCAAACTTAGCAATGATTGTGAGGATGGCACAGGACCAGGCACTGTTTCATTCTGCTGTACACAGGGTTTCTATGAGTCAGAACTGACTCAATGGCACCTAACAACAACAACGCGTGTGTATGAGTACATGCACGTGTGTGTGTGTGTTCACTCCATCATTGTGACTCACCATGTTTTTCAAACCCATTCCTCTGAATATAGGTCGTCAAACGGAATACACTGGCAGCTTCCCACAAAGCTTCTTTCAGCGTAAAATTGAGGTCCAGAGTTTAGAAAAGAAGAGAACTAAATGCATTTAAGTTGCTCAGGCAAGTCACTGAAGATGATGTCTGACACTATTCTTAAGGCGTAAATGACCTGGGGATTCATTAACATCTGCCAGCCCGATTAAGCAGCAGTATCAGAGGAGTCACTGTTTTGTAGCACTCTTTTTTTTTGAACGAGAAGAGGCTACTGGACAGAGTCCAAAACCCTTTATATGATAGAGAACTGAAGTCAATAAGCCAGAATGCCGTATCTAAATGGGTGAACAGGCAAGGAAATTCAGGAGCTGATGTCAAGAGACAGAAAACAAAGATTTGGAAGATGTGGACATTTAAAAAAAAAATCTCTTAAGTGTAGGGTACAGGCCCTGGGTAGATCAAATGGTTATCATACTCAGCTGTTAACCAAAAGGTTGGAGGTTTGAGTCCACTCAGAGACTCAATGGAAGAAACCCTTGGTGATCTAACTCCAAAAAACCAGCTACTGAAAACTCTATGGAGCACAGTTCTACCTTGACATACATGGGGTCACCATGAGTCAGAATCGACTCCACAACTGCTTAGGTATTATTATTATTATTATTACTGCTAATACTACTGCTATTATTTCAGTTCCTTAAATAAACCGAAGTCTTTTCCATCTCAGGGTCAACTCCTCTTCACCTGACTCACTTCTACTTTACGTTTCTGTCAGCTTAAATGCCTTTTCCTCTAGAGAAACCTCCCAGGACTCCCAATTCTAAACTACCTGATGCTCTTTGTACGTTCTTGTTACTCTAGGACTTCTCACAATTTTATTTATATCTTTATTAGTATGATTATTGCTTTTTCCCACTAGATTGTAAGGTCCATCAGCGGAGGAGTCATGGCCACCAGGGTTACAATTATATATTCAATACCTTGCCTAGTGCCTGGCATACAGTAAGCACTTGATACATTTTAGTAGAATGAATAGACTTATGGATACAGAAATGGAGCTAAAGATTTATTGAATAAGAAAGAGGGTGGTCAGGGGCAAATTTTGGGGACTGGCACTATCAACTGCCAAGCTTTTATATATTCTTGCTACATGGAAGACCCTGCTGTATTTAATGATCCAAGAATGGAGGGCTCAGGATATCTTTTGGTGGTGATGCAAATATTCTGGCTGTACAACTCTGTGGAGACTCTAAAAACCCTGAATTGTGTACTTTGAATGGTGAGGTTTTATGGTATATGGGTTATATCTCAATAAAAAAATGAAAAAAAAAATAATCAAAGGGGACTGACTGTTCTGAGTGCAGTGTCCATCTAATTTGGTGATGGGGGAGTGTCTGACTACACAGAGTTCCAGAGTCACCTAGAGGAGAGCTATGTTTTCTACATCATTTACAGGAAAACCTAACACAGGGCCAATTTTCCTACAAGTGGGAATTTTTTTTTTTTTTTTTTTTTTTTTTTAGCAGCGTGATACTATGGCCGTAGGGTTTACAGAATCCAGCTTAACCCATTGCCATTGAGTTGGCTCTGACTCATAGTGACCCTAGACCTTGCCAAATCTGCGATATTACTCAGAGTTTCCATGTGCCAATTTTCAAGCTCCCGTGATATAAAGGGTACATGAAGCAAAGCATGTCACAAAGGATTCCAGAGTCAATTCACCGTCTTCCTCTCCCCTACCTCTGCTTTTCTACCGGGAGACAGTTCCACAAGGAGGAAACCATGGGCAGACTGAATTCTCTGCTCTAGCTACCTCCATCCCTGCTTGCAGGAGGATTTGCTGTGATGACTCTTCCTTCTGCCTAACCTGCTTTTCTTGCTGTCATCCGGCCTGACTGCAGATAGGTTTTCAAAGTGAAAGCCTTTCAAAAGAGGCAAGCTCAGCCAGAGGCTTTACTGGGCTATGGGAAGGTATAGTCCTGATTACAGTTAAAAGCTTGACTATTAGCTGAAAAGCTTGGCGATTCAAACCCACCCAGAGGCACCTCAGAAGACAGGCCTGCCAATTTGCTTCCAAAAGGTCACAGCCTTGAAAATCCTATGGTGCATGGCTCTACTCTGCACGCTTGGGGTCTCCTTGAGAGAGCTGGAATCTGACTCGACAACAACAAAAAACAATGGGCTCAAGTACCTCAGTACAAATCTTGGTAGCCTCAAAGCCATATCACGGCCTGGCGAAAAGAGCACAAGACAGAGGGCAGTGGATATAAAAGAATGTTTCAGCTGTACTTTGGAAAGCAAGAGGCATTTCTGCGTTATTAGAAACAACTGAACTTCAAGATCATAGTGGAATACTTCAGTGGACAGTGAGCCTCAACAGAGCAGGGGATTGTCTTGTTTTGCTCTGTGTGTCAATCACCAACATTGCCTCCTATATCCATGTAATTGTTAATTAGTGTCCCCTTTCACTATCAAGGAAGGAAGCCCTGGTGGCATAGTGGTTAAAAGCTACAGCTGCTAACCAAAAGGTCGGCAATTGAATCCACCAGGTGCTCCTTGGAAGGCCTATGGGAGAGTTCTACTTTTAAGCTAACTTTTAACAACTTTGAACTGTTATTACTGTTAAATAGAAACTATAACTCATACTATCGCCAGTGTTTGGGTAAATCAATGAACTCTTTTATTACATGCAAATTTATAAGAAGACAATGCAGTAATGGAGAAACAACAGGGCCATAGCAGTATTTTCTCAAGACTGTGCTGTCTTAAACTATTTCCTCTCTCCCCGAAGACTCTTAAACAATTTGTAAGTTATTTCCTTCCTTTGTAGCATATGGTAATCCTAATTTGTAATGTCACTTTAGTCATATTCTTGGAGAATTAACGTACTAATTTACAAGAAGTTTCTTAGAGAAATACAACACATGGAGTTAATTATCACAGTTTTGTTTTTATTGGCTTTTAAAAAGCATTTTAAGTAAGCACAAAAAAAAAGAAGAAGAAAAATAAAAATACTCTTTCCAGTAGTAGGTAGCTCTGGAAAAATCTCTCCAAAACCCACATTAGATTATGTCAATCCCCAGTTTAAAACAAGTGGTTGTCAGTATGTTTCAGAATACAGGCTGAATCTGTAGCATGGCAACAGGATCCTCCTCTGGCCAGCTTCTTCTCCTGCTGCTCCTATTTCCTTCTGCATACCACCTTTCGACCCCACAGTGGCCCAATCACCTGTGTCCTCTTAGGCTTCTAGTAGTTGAGAATGCGAATGTTGCCCTCACATTCCCAGTGATGATGGAGGATTAGTCACATTGTTTGCTCAAGGCCAAGGGTCAAGTTCCTGTTCATATTTCTATTCTCTTTCACCCATGGCTAGCACAGAGAAGGTTCCTTCCAGAGAAGCTGTTTAATATATGTTTGTTAAATGAAAGAACATACATTCATTCTGACAATTACTGCCCTTGTCATCTACAGCAAATTTCTTGACTGGATTTTTATAATAGATTTTTTTTCCTGAGTATACAATTAATATATAATCAATGTAAGAAATTTAGAAAATTCAGAAAAATATACAAATTAAAATCATAGGATAGGACCTCCCAGAGATAAATGACCTTCATATTTGGACATCTTTCCCTCCTTATTTTTAGCATGCATGTACATATTTCTTTCTTTTTCTTATCAGCTTTATTGACATACACCATAAAATTTACCAACTGTGAGTGTACGATTCAATGATTTTGAAAGTAAATTTATGGATCTACAATCATCATCAGAATCCAGCTTTACGACATATCCATCATCCCCGAAATGTCTCCTGTGCCCACTTACAGTTACTCCCTGTTCACACACCAAGCCCCAGGCAATCATGGACCTACTTTCTGTCCATAGATTTGCCTGTTTCTGGACATTTCATGCAAATAGGACCATGCAATATGTGGTCTTCTGTGACCGGCTTCTTTCACTTGGAAAAATGTTTTCAAGTTTCATCCGTCTTGTAGCATGTATCAGAACTTCATTCTTTGCATGATCAAATATTCTTTTGTATGTATATATCACATTTTGTTTATCCATTCATCAGCAGATTTTCTTGAATAAATTCTCAATTTGTTCTTTGCCTTGGGTCAAGTTCCATAACCCTGAAATAGTTGTGACCAAACATTTGTCCAATTTTGTAGTTGTTTTGGGGGGATAGGATTTGTCAACTTCTTCACTCTGTAACCATAAGCACATCCCACAAGTGTATGTATTTCTCATATAATTGAGGTCATATTCTCAATATGGTGTTATATCCAAGTATTTTCAATTAACTTAGTAACAATTCTCCATGTCATTATGAATTCATTGAAACGTGACTTTTAATGACTGTGTGGTAGTTCTTTGTATTAAGGCATCATTTTTTTTTTATTTAAGCATCTACTGTTGGCAATTTTGATTCCTTTTATTTTCGTTTTTATAAAATGCAATAAATATTTTTGCATGTGAATCTCTTTTTCCTTAAGCCATCCTTACGATTGGAATTATTGACTCAAAGATACAATTTTTTAAAGGTTTAGGATACATATTGCCAAACCCATACAAGAAAGGCCATAACAATTTACTCCTCTCCCATAACTGGGATCATGTTTGTCATCATGTACTCTCACCCATATTGAGAATTCACATTCAAAATATATTTACTTTGATAATTAGATAATTGAAAAGATCTGGCACTTTTCCGAGTTGCTTTTCTAAATATCTTTTTTCAGCTCAACTATGCAATTCTTTATTTAGAATTAATGGATACTTTCTTTTTCTTTGGCTACTTCATTCACTACCTTTTCTTGCAGCAGAACAGCAGAACATTTCACGTCATCACACACAACATCAACCATCAACCCCCTTTATCTTTTAATGGAGCCATTTTTAGAAATAGCATTCTCATTATCAGTTCTCCAGGACTGTAAATTGATTCATCCAATTCCTAAGTTTTAAATTTTAATTAGGTCACAGGAATATCTTTTGACTTTCAAGGAGCACAAACTTAAAGTTTCCTTGCAAAGTAGTAATCTAACTTTTTAGACAGTTAGGAAGAGAAATGATGGACAATAAATTACATTTTTAAACATTTTGGTTTTTGTTTTTAGAAGACTTCCTGAATAGAGATGAAAACACATTTGGCTTTGCCCACTGTAGATATACATCGTGTAAATTCCGTGATTACATTTTCGAAGTTATGATTCTGAACATTTTCTTCTAAAGCTCTTTTCTGATAGAGATTTATCTTTGTTCTTCTTTACCTATGATGAATTGAATTCAGAAAGGTAACCAGTCTATACTACACAACAACACGTTGCCTAAATTTGTAACAATGTCTATGACATTGTTCACTCAGAAATGTCTAGCGAAATTTGTTAAAAATCTTTAAGGAAGTGGTCTTTCTTTCCTGGGACTACCCTTCTACCTGATATTTCTGCTTCTCATCTCCCAGTACAATTCAGCCACCTCACAATAGCCAGAGTGATACATTAACAGCTCAAAACAAAACAAACAAACAAACAAAAAACCCATTACGGTCTAACCGAGTCCAAGTCATAGCCACCCCATAGGGCAGAGTAGAACTGCCCCACAGGGTTTCCAAGGAGCAGCTGGTGCATTCAAATTGCCCACCTTTCGGTTAGCTCTTAATCACTGTACCACCAGGGTTCCTTTGTGCCACTAGGGCTCCTTTAAAAGTTTCCCTTCTTAAAACATTTTGCATGTGAGAGATTGTTTAATGGCTACAAATTTCTCTCATCGCAGTATATATATACCCCTTTGTAATATGACTTTGTCACTCCTCCTATTAAGAAATAAAGTCTTTTTCCCTATCCCTTAAATCATGGGTATCGTTCTGACTTGCTTTGTGTTATACAATGTAGTAGAACTAACGCTGTACAACTTCAAGAGCCCTGGCTTCAAGCGACCTTGCAGCTTCTTCTCTCAGCCTCTTGAAATGCTGTGCTCTGAGTATGCCACGTAAGGAAGCTGGTCTAGCCTACTGCAGGATGAGCGGCGATGTGTAATGTAACAGAGCTGTCCCAGCCAATGGCCATCAGCAACTGCTAGTTATGTGAGTGAGGTCATCTTGGACCTTCCAGTCCATCAGATCTTACAGTTGGATGCTTCCATGTGAATTACATCTGGCAAAACTAGCAGAGGAACTGACCAGCTAACCCACAGAACCTGAGAAGTGATGCATCACTGCTGTTTTAATAGACTAAGCTTTGGGGTTGTTTGTATTGCAGCAATAGCTGATAAGAGTGGCTTGCCATACCACTTTGTATTTGACTCTAATTTCTTACCTTTGCCTATAAGGCCCGTCATGAGCTATCTTTTCCGTCCCTGCAATATCTCTTCTTCTGTCCTATTCTTCCCATTCATACCACACTCCATCTAGTTGTACAATCCTGAAAGCTAGGGATTGTCCTTGACACCTGTCTCTTCATCACCCTCCATGTTAGCAGGCATGTAGTCTTGGCCCTGATCCTGTCATGGTCAGAGACAATAACATGAAGCATGACCTCACTAATAAAAATAGGTCAGAGAGTTAGGATAGCCTGGACCCAAGTCATTCCCACTATTAGTGAAACTCAAAGCACATACCTCCTGATGGTTGATCAGCATAGACAATCTAAAGTTTGCCAAGATTTAAAGTTTTGCCAAGACTGAAAATATCTATTTTTCTGAAGGTGTGAGTAAACATGTGTTTGCATACCATTTCTGGAGGGCAATTTGATAATATCTATCTTTTGGAAATAGTAAGACTATTTCAGGATATTCATCATAAGAAAGTAAGGGAAAATAGGAGGAAAATATACGTGTAATCAAACAAACCAAAAAGAACCTCTTGCCATTGAGTCAATTCTGACCCAACGACCCTATAGGACAGAGTAGAACTGCCCCATAGAGTTTCCAAGGAGCGCCTGGTGGGTTCGAACTGCTGACCTTTTGGTTAGCAGCCGTAGCACTTAACCACTACGCCACCAGGGTTTCCAATAGTATGTGTAATAGGATATTTATATTAACAATGCATTTGAAATGGCCTAATTGTCTATCAATAGGGATCTATAGATGAATTACTCAAGTCAATACAATGGAAAAAGTGGTAGTCATTAACAATCTTGACATACAATGCCCATGACATGTTGCTAAGAAAAAGAAAACAAGAGTACAAAGTATGGTTGTTATAATTATTTACAACAGCATATACAGTATATACAGCACATACAGCAATCTTCCACTGATGGATGAAATTGCATCTCAGAAGATAATTATACTGTGAGAAAGCAGGCCTAGTAATGGAGAAAGAGGCTGTTTGTTATTTTTCTCATTGGGCCTCAGAGGAGTTGTGGGGCCTGGACTGAGGTAGGAGAGATATGGTCAAAGGTATTTCTATCCATTGGTAGGTAGTGAATTGGTCCTTGTTTCATGTTGGCAGAATAGAGGCCTTTGAGGGGTCCCATGTGGAGGGGTATGAGCCACTAACTATAGGTGCGGTGGTATCTAGTAGCTACTTTTAAGTTTTCTTATCCACCTTGTAATTCTATTCTATCATCCCTAAATTTCAGCAAAGTTTTGCCAATTTTTACACCTTGATGAGAGATATTTGTTGTTAGGTGCCGTTAAGTTGGTTCCAACTCATAGGAACCCTACACACAACAGAACAAAACACTGCCCATTCCTGCGCCATCCCTACAATCATTGTTATGCTTGAGCCCATTGTTGCAGCCACTGTGTCAATCCATCCTGATGAGGGTCTTCCTCTTTTTCACTTACCCTGTACTTTACCAAGCATGATGTCCTTCTCCAGGGATTGATCCCTCCTGAAAACATGTCCAAAGTATATAAGAAGCAGTCTCACCATCCTTGCTTCTAAGGAACATTCTGGTTGTACTTCCTCCAAGAGAGATGTGTTCGTTCTTTTGGCACTCCATGGTATATTCAATATTCTCCGCCAACACCAATTCAAAGGTGTCAGTTGGTCTTCAGTCTTCCTTATTCATTGTCCAGCTTTCACATGCATATGATGTGATTGAAAATACCATGGCTTGGGTCAGGTGCACCTTGGTCTTCAAGGTGACTTCTTTGCTTTTCAACACTTTAAAGAGGTCCTTTGCAGCAGATTTACCCAATGCAATGCATCCTTTGATTTCTTGACTGCTGCTTCCATGGCTGTTGATTGTGGATCCAACTAAAATGAAATCCTCGACAACTTCAATCTTTTCTCCGTTTGTCATGATGTGGCTTATTGGTCCAGTTGTGAGGATTTTTGTTTTCTTTATGTTGAGCTGTAATCCATACTGAAGGCTGTAGCCTTTGATCTTCATTAGTAAGTGCTTCAAGTCCTCTTAACTTTCAGCAAGCAAGGTTGTGTCATCTGTGTAAAGCAGGTTTAATGAGTCTTCTTCCAGCCCTGATGCCCCGTTCTTCTCCATATAGTCCAGTTTCTTGGATTACTTGCTCAACATACAGATTAAATAGGTATTGTGAAAGGATACAACCCTGACGCACACCTTTTCTTACTTTAAACCATGCAGTATCCCCTTGTTCTGTTCAAAAGACTGCCTCTCAATCCATGTACAGATTCCTCCTGAGCACAATTAAGTGTTCTGGAATTCCCATTCTTCTCAATGTTATCCATAATTTGTTATGATCCACACAGTCAAATGCCTTTGCATAGTCAATAAAACACAGGTAAACATCCAAAGACATGCTTATGCCTAAGAAGAAGATGACCACTTGGGAAAGCCAGCTAAGAGGTGACAGGAGGTGATGTGCAGGCCAGATATGTAGAGTTTCTGAAGTCAAGCGAGATAGCTCAGGCCCTTACTGAGGTAAGAGAGAAAGGTATAATGCCTGAAAACTTGAGAATTTGGAGACCACCCTGAAAACAACAAAAAGCAAAAGGAAAGATGGCTCCTTCTCAATGTTTGTTAGTATAAAGACAAAATAAAATTTTTTTTTTAAACTTTTGGTGTAAGGACATGAGGATCATATAAACAATGGAAGGAGAACTAACCATTCTTACTGAGTGTATTTTCTGAGACAAGAGCTGTAATTTATTTGAGCTACCTGAGAATGATATGTTAGTTTCCACACTTGCGAGAGTTGTCCGCCCTAAAGCATTACTTAGCTCTAAGTATGGAGGACAGCAAATAATTGTATATGAATTTAATAAGAAAGGCATGAATCCCGAATCCTCCTTTCCATTTCTAACATGACAGAATTGTAGAAAAAGCATATTATGAGAAATATTGTCGATGGGAACCTCCTGTTATGAGCCCACACAGCGTGGTGTCTCTCTATGAGTTCTTGTCTAATCCTCCTGTCTCTCCTCAGCACTGCCTATCATGCAGACTCTCAGTGGAGGCAGAAGAAAAATGAGTGGCTCCCCAGCTAACTGGCAGCATCATAAAGAGGAGGAGGGCTGAGTACTTAAGTACAGGGGAGAGAAGCAGGGAGAACCTTCTATGATGTTTCTAAGCATGGGCCCTTGGCTTGGTAGCCAGCCAGAGGCTGAGAAGCTATAAGGGAGTGAATAAGGAGAAGAGTGTGAAAAAGCATCAAATGCTAGAACATTATCAAAAAGAGAGAAGACACCATTAAAAAATAGTATAGATATGTAATATACATCTATGTATTTAGAGCCACCACCTCTGTGTCTTTCAGTGAAGTCTTGTGTGTTGCTATGATGCTGAGCAGATTTCAGCGGAGCTTCCAGACTAAGACAGACTAGGAAGAAAGGCCTGGAAATCAGTCAATGAAAACTTTGTGGATCATAATGGTCTAATCCCATTTTGGATGGGATTGCCATGAGTCTGGGCCACCTTGAAGGCAGCCAACAACAACAAATGTGCATTTAAGAAAAGGAAGGAATGCAGGAAAGAGAAATAATAATAACACCTTCTATATTCCAAGCATTGTAGTTGACATGTGATGGCTATTGTTTTGTTTCATTCTCTGAATAAACCTGAGAGGATAGATTCAGTTGTTCTATTTTGCACATACAGAAACTAAAGCTGAGAGTAACAAAGCATCTTGTTCACAGTTCACTAAATTCTTTGAGGCAGTATTCAAAACCAGCTATCTTTAACCCCATTTTTTTTTTTTTTTGTCATTCTGCCACATCATGCTACTTTGGTAATTTAAGGCCAAAGGGGGGTAAAATCAAGGTTTAAATGGACTTATAAGCAAGGTTACATTGTAAGCATATGCATTTGTCTCCCTGCCTTCCAGATCTTCATTGAATTGTCCAAAGATATTAAAAAAATGAGGAAATCTATTTAATTCATTTGCACAGGAAATATGTGGATGTTCATGGTTTTACCAGATATAGGGACCTTTTAAATTTTGCTTCAACTTGGATTAAATCAGGAAATCCTATTCACCCTGTTAAAAGTAACAATGTTTATCACGAAGAATGCCTTTATGAAGAACTCAGTTTGTGGAGCCAGACTTCCTGGGTTCAAATCCCATCTCCTCCAACTATAAATGTATTGCCTCTGTCGAGGTACTTAACCTTTCCTTGCCCCTGTATCCACATCTGTAAAATTGAGGTTTAATGAAAATCAAATGGTATGTGATGCATCGTAAATCCAAATATGAAATCCATTGCTGTTGAGTCAATTCCAACTCCTAGTGACCCTATAGGACAGAGTAGAACTGCCTCACTGGGTTTCCAAGGAGTGGCTGGTAGATTCGAACTGCTGACCTTTTGGTTGGCAGCCAAGCTCTTAACCACTACACCACCAGAGCCCCAAATCCAAGTAAGTAATTACTAAATAAATGCAAAACTTTTTAAAATATTGTTTTTAAATGACAGATTTAAAAGCAAGAAGGCAACTTTACAACTAGAGTCTAATTCTTGTTCTTCTGGCTTCCCATCTAAATAACTGTGGTAGGCTGAATAATGGCCTGCAAAGATACCCGGATATTCAGCCCTGGAACCTGTTACCTTATTTGGCAAAAAAAAAAAAAAAAGGACTCTACAGGTGTGAGTGATAAAGCTAAGGATCTTGAGATGAGGAGATTATCCTGGATTATCCAGGTAAATAGTAAAATGTAATTGTAAGGGGCCTTAAAAGAAGGAGGCAGGAAGAGATCTGAAGATAGAAGAGGAAGAAGTTGGTGTAATAATGGAAGCAAGTGGAGAAAAGGCAATATGATACATGAGTATGAGGGAAAAACAACAACAACAAAAAATGAAGACAGCCTCCAGAAACTAGAAAAAAGGAACAAATTCTTCCCTAGAGTTTCTGAAGGAAGCACAGCCTACTTGCCACCTCGATAGGGCCCAACCAAAACTAAAGCAAACCCATTGCCGCCGTAGAGTCAACTCCAACTCATAGTGAAACCTATTTTGGCTTCTGGCCTCCATCACTGTCATAGAATAAATCTGTGTCGATTAGCCACTCAGTGTGTATTAATTAATTGCAGCAGCCACAGAAAACTAATATAGCGAATAGAGGAATATAGAAAAACCATAACCCAAACCCACTGCCTTCAAGTCGATTCTGACTCACAGCAACCCTGTACAGCAGAGTAGAAATGCCCCATAGGGTTTCCAAGGCTATAAATCTTTACGGAATCAGACTGCCACATCTTTCTTCTGTGGAGCCGCTGGTGGATTCGAACTGCTGACCTTTTGGTTAGCAGCTGAGTGCTTTAACCACTGTGCCACTAGGGCATATAGAAGTGGAGAAAAATCTACATTAGTGCTAGAGACTAGGGAAAGACAAATGCCCAGATTTCTACTTGATATAGTGAGATCTGATCTAGTTGAAGGAACACATGGGGCTGACTTCAAATGAGCATGCTTCTAATGAAAGAGAAGCATGTCTAGGAAGAAAAATGAAACCACTAATTTTAGGTGGCTCCAGTCTAGACTCTACTTTGAGGAGGTAGCTCTTCCCCAGTTGTCTTTTGAGTACATTCCAACCTGCAGGGCTCATCTTCCAGCACTATATCAGACAACGTTCCACTGTAATTCATAAGATTTTCACTGGCTAATTCTTTTCAGAGGTAGACTTCTGGGTCCTTCTTCCTAGTCTGTCTTAGTCTGGAAGCTCATCTGAAACCTGTCTTCCATGGGTGACCCTGCTGGTATCTGAATACCAGTGGCAGAGCTTCGAGTGTCACGGCATCACGCAAGCCCCCACAGTACGACAAACTGACAGACACATTTGCTGATGTGGCATGACTCAAAATAAGAAGAAACAGCTGCAAACATCCATCAGTAATCAGAACATGGAATGTACAAAGTATGAATCTAGGAAAATTGGAAATCATCAAAAATGAAATGGAATGCATAAGCATTGATATCCTAGGCATTAGTGAGCTGGAATGGACTGGTATTGGCCATTTTGAATTGGACAATCATAGAGTCTACTATGCCGGGCATGATAACTTGAAGAGGAATGGCGTTGCATTCACCCTCAAAAAGAGCATTTCAAGATCTATCCTGAAGTACAACCCTGTCAGTGATAGGATAATATCCATACACCTACAAGGAAGACCAGGTTAATATGACTATTATTCAAATTTACACACCAACAACTAAGGCCAAAGATGGAGAAATAGAAGATTTTTATCAGCAGCTCCAGTCTGAAATTGATCAAACATGAGATCAGGATGCATTGATAATTACTGGTGATTGGAATGCAAAAGTTGGAAAGAAGAAGGATTGGTAGTTGGAAAATATGGCGTTGGTGATAGAAACAATGCCAGAGATCGAATGACAGAATTTTGCAAGAGCAACGACTTCTTTGCAAATACCTTTTTTCACCGACATAAACAGCGACTATACACATGGACATCGCCAGATGGAACACACAGGAACCAAATTGACTACATCTGTGGAAAGAGAAGATGGGAAAGCTCAATGTCATCAGTCCGAACAAGGCCAGGGGCCAACTGTGGAACAGACAACCAATTGCTCATATGCAAGCTCAAGTTGAAACCAAAGAAAATCAGAGCAAGTCAACGAGAACCAAAATACAACCCTGAGTCTATCCCACCTGAATTTAGAGACCATCTGAAGAACAGATTTGACGCATTGAACACTAGTGACCCAAGACCAGATAAGTTGTGGAATGACATCAAGGACATCATACATGAAAAAAGCAAGAGGTCATTGAAAAGACAGGAAAGAAAGAAAAGACCAAGATGGATGTGAGAGGAGACTCTGAAACTTGCTCACGAACATCGAGCAGCTAAAGGAAAAGGAAGAAATGATGAAGTAAAAGAACCGAACAGAAGATTTCAAAGGGTGGCTTGAGAAGACAAAGTAAAGTATTATAATGACATGTGCAAAGAACTGGAGGTGGAAAACCAAAAGGGCTCAGAGTTTCTCAAGCTGAAAGAACTGAAGAAAAAATTCAAGCCTCAAGTTACAATAGTGAAGGATTCTATGGGGAAAATATTAAACGACACGGGAAACATCAGAAGAAGATGGAAGGAATACACGGAGTCACTATATCAAAAAGAATTAGTCGACGTTCAACCATTTCAAGAGGTGGCATATGATCAGGAACCGATGGTACTGGAAGAAGAGGTCCAAACTACACTGAAGGCATTGGCAAAAAACAAGGCTCCAGGAATTGATGGAATATCAATTGAGATGTTTCAACAAACGGATGCAGTGCTGGAGGTGCTCACTCGTCTATGCCAAGAAATATGGAAGACAGCTTCCTGGCCAACTGACTGGAAGAGATCCATATTTATGCCTATTCCCAAGAAAGGTGATCCAACTGAATGTGGAAATTATAGAACAATATCATTAATATCACATTCAAGTAAAATTTTGCTGAAGATCATTCAAAAACTGCTGCAGCAGTATATCGACAGGGAACAGCCAGAAATTCAGGCCAGTTTCAGAAGAGGACGTGGAACCAGGGTTATCATTGCTGATGTCAGATGGCTCCTGGCTGAAAGCAGAGAATACCAGAAGGATGTTTACCTGTGTTTTATTGACTATGTAAAGGCATTCAACTGTGTGGATCATAACAAATTATGGATAGCATTGCAAAGAATGGGAATTCCAGAACACTTAATTGTACTCATGAGGAACCTTTACATAGATCAAGAGGGAGTTGTTCAGACAGAACAAGGGGATGTTGCATGGTTTAAGGTCAGGAAAGGTGTGTGTCAGGGTTGTATCCTTTCATCATACCTATTCAATCTGTATGCTGAGCAAATAATCCTAGAAGCTGGGCTATATGAAGAAGAACGGGACATCAGGATTGGAGGAGGACTCATTAACAACCTGCGTTATGCAGATGACACAATCTTGATTGCTGAAAGTGAAAAGGACTTGAAGCACTTACTAATGAAGATCAAAGACCACAGTCTTCGGTATGGATTGCACCTCAACATAAAACACCTCAACATAAAACAAAAATCCTCACAACTGGACCAATGAGCAACATCATGGAGAGAAGACTAAAGTTGTCAAGGATTTCATTTTACTTGGATCCACAATCAACAGCCATGGAAGCAGCAGTCAAGAAATCAAACGACTCATTGCATTGAGCAAATCTGCTGCAAAGGACCTCTTTAAAGTTTTGAAAAGTAAATGCGTCACCTTGAAGACTAAGGTGCACACCATATGCATGTGAAAGCTGGACAATGAATAAGGAAGACCAAAGAAGAATTGATACCTTTGAATTGTGGTGTTGGCAACTGCCATAAGAACGAACAAATCTGTCTTAGAAGAAGTGGAACCAGAATGCTCCTTAGAAGCAAGGATGGCGAGACTGTGTCTTACATACTCTGGACATTTTGTCAGGAGGGATCAGTCCCTGGAGATGGACATCATGCTTGGCAAAATACAAGGTCAGTGGAAAAGAGGAAGACCCTCAACGAGGTGGATTGACACAGTGGCTGCAACAATGAGCTCAAGCATAACAAGGATTGTAAGGATGGAGCAAGACTGGGCAGTGTTTCATTCTGTTGTGCATAGGGTCGCTATGAGTCGGAGCCGACTCGACGGTACCTAACAACAACAACAACAATGGGTCTGAAGGTGAAGCATGCCATGGGGACAGTCAGAGGCACACCACTTCCACTCTTCCTCAACATTGAGGATACACCTCCACAATCTGGAGTCCTTACTGATGCAAGGTCCTGCACTAAACAAGGAGCTCTTTCTGAGGGCAGCAGCAAAGCTGGGCTGAGAGTTGGACATTGCTTCAGTGCACTCCTGACATGAACCCCTTTGGCAAAAACAGAGGAGAGGCTCTTCTACCCATGTGAAGCTCCCTTCTGGGCATAGTCTTGTTTCTGGCTTTCTACACTTCCTCCAATGAACTAGATCTCTAAATTAGAAAGAGTACTTTCTACTAAATGTAATTTCCCTCCTTCCCTCTGCTTGTATCTTTAGAATTTAGCAGAGACCCAGTATATTTTCCAAGAGTCCACCTCAAATCAACTGTATTGATCATAAATAAATATTCGGCATGCCTAGACATTTCTCTGTAAGGATGCATAATTAGAGAAAAATCAATAGACTCAAGGAAATGTATTGCGATTTCAAAAGCTACCCTGAAAAATTAGAACAAATACATTTATCTGAAATAGATTTACTGTAAGAAACAAAAGAAAATCAAGAAAACATTTTAGATTTATAAAGCTAGACCACTCAGTCACAATGAAAGTACAATCGATGAGCATGAAACTTTGAAGGGAGGTAAAAAACATTGTCAAATGAAAAGAAAATGTCATGGAGGCACGGAAACCATAGCTAATGCCTTTTAGTCATTCATTCAGCCTCTCTTGAAGTAATGGTTGTAGGCCTCAAGTTATTTGTTATTTTCTGACATTCCAAAACATTGGTCAATGAGATTTTGAGATTTTTCTCATAAATATTACTGACTGAATTCATAAGAGTCTAATGTGTCTACTGGAGCTAAGAAGCACACTCCTCACCAGTATCATTTTATTTCTTATAGTCCAGTCTAATCTTTGTCTGAAGGGCTGGCTTCAGGAATGTTTTTAGTTCTGGGCTAACAGAGGTCCCTCCAGTCTCAGTTGGACCATTAAGTTTGGTCTTTTTCCTAGAATTTGAGGTCTGCATCTCACTTTTCTCCTGCTGCATCAGGGATTCTCTGTTGTGTTCCTGGTGAGGGCAGTCATTGGCGGTAGCCAGGCACCATCTAGTTCTTCCGGTCTCAGGCTGATGGAGTCTCTGGTTTATGTGGCCCTCTCTTTCTCTTGGGCTCGTATTTTCCTTGTGTCTTTGGTGTTCTTCATGCTCCTTTACTCCAGGTGGGTTGAGACAAAGTGATCCATCTTAGGTGGCCGCTTGCTAGCTTTTAAGATCCCACACGCCACTCACCAAAGTAGGATGCAAAATGTATTTTGTTATGCCAGTTGACCTAGATGTCCCTGAAACCATGGTTCCCAGACCCCCAACCCTGCTCTCTGACCCTTGAAGTGTTTGGTTGTATTCAAGAAACTTCTTAGCTTTTGGATTAGTCCAGACTTTTCCTGTATTGTGTGCTGTCCTTCCCTTCACCTAAAATAATTCTTGTCTACTATCTAATTTTTTTTTTATCTAATTAGTGAATACCCTTCTCCTCCCTCTCCATCTTCCTAACCATCAAAGAATGTTTTCTTGAGTTCTTATAATAGCGGTCTCATACAATATTTGTCCTTTTGAGACTGACTAGTTTCACTGAGCATAATGCCTTCAAGATTCCTCCATGTTATGAGATGTTTCACAGATTCATCGTTGTTCTTTATCGTTGCGTAGTATTCCATTATGTGAATATATCATAATTTGTTTATCCGTTCATCTGTTGATGAGCACCTAGGTTTTTTCCATTTTTTGCTATTGTAAACAGTGCTACAATGAACATGGGTGTGCATATATCTCTTCGTGTGATGGTTCTTATTTCTCTAGGATATATTCCAAGGAGTGGGATTGCTGGAACGTATGGTAGTTCTATTTCTAGCCTTTTAATGAATTGCCAAATTGATTTCCAAAGTGGTTGTAGCATTTTACATTCCCACCAGCAGCATATAAGTGTTCCAGTGTCTACACAATCTCTCCAACATTTATTATTTTGTGTTTTTTGGATTAATGCCAGCCTTGTTGGGGTGAGATGGTATCTCATTGTAGTGTTGCTTTGCATTTCTGTAATGGCTAATGATCGTGAGCATTTCCGCATGTATCTGTTAGCTACCTGAACGTCTTCTTTAGTGAACTGTCTGTTCATATCTTCTGCCCATTTTTTAATTGGATTATTTGTCTGTTTGTAGTTGAGTTTTTGCAGTATCAAGTAGATTTTGGAGATTTAGACGCCGATCCGATTTGTCATGGTGAAAAATTTTTTCCCAGTCGGTAGGTTGTCTTTTTACTCTTTTGGTGAAGTCTTTGAATGAGCATAAGTGTTTGATTTTTAGGAGCTCCCAGTTATCTAGTTTCTCTTCTGGTGTTTGTGCATTGTTAGTAATGTTTCATATACTGTTTATAGCATGTATTAGGGCTCCTACCCTTGTCCCTATTTTTTCTCCCATGATCTTTAGCATTTTAGATTTTATGTTTAGATCATTGATCCATTTTGCATTAGTTTTTGTGAATGGTGTGGGGTATGGGTCTTGTTTCATTTTTTTTGCAGATGGATATCCAGTTATGCCAGCACCATTTGTTAAAGAGACTGTCTTTTCCCCATTTAATGGACTTTGGGCCTTTTGTCAAATATCAGATGCCCAGAGATGGATGAATTTATGTCTGGCTTCTCAATTCTGTTCCATTGGTCTACATATCTGTTGTTGTACCAGTACCAGGCTGTTTTGACTACTGTAGCAGTATAATAGGTTCTAAAATCAGGTAGTGTGAGGCCTTCCACTTTGTTCTTTTTCAGTAATGCTTTCCTTATCCGGGGCCTCTTCCTTTTCCACAGGAAGTTGGTGATTTCTTTCTCCATCTCATTAAAAAATGCCATTGGAATTTGGATCGGGATCGCATTGTATCTATAGATCGCATTGGGAAGAATAGACATTTTCATAAAGTTGACTCTTCCTACCCATGAACAAGGTATGTTTTTCCACTTATGTAGGCTTCTTGGTTTCTTGCCATGGTATCTTGTAGTTTTCTTTCTATAGGTCTTTTACGTCTCTGCTTAGATTAATTGCTAAGTATTTTATCTTCTTGGGGGCTATTGTAAATGGCATTGACTTGGTGATTTCTTCTTCAAAGTTCTCTCTGTTGGAGTAGAGAAATCCAACTGATTTTTGTATACTTGTCTTGTATCCTGATCCTTTGCTGAAATCTTCTATTAGTTCCAATAGTTTTCTTGTGGATTCTTTAGTGGTTTCTGTGTATAAGATCATATCATCAGCAAATAGAGATTATCCTTGTCTGGTTCCTGTTCTCAAGGGGAATGCTTTCAGACTCTGTCCATTTAGGATGATGTTGACCGTTGGCTTTGTATAAATGTCCTTTACTATGTCGAGGAATTTCCCTTCTATTCCTATTTTGCTGAGAGTTTTTATAATGAATAAGTGTTGGACTTTGTCAAATGCCTTTTCTGCATCCATTGATAGGATCATGTGGTTCTTGTCTTTTGTTTTATTTCTGTGGTGGATTACTTTGTTTTTCTGATGTTGAACCATCCCTGCATACCTGGTGTGAATCCCACTCAGTCATGGTGGATTATTTGTTTCAAATGTTGTTGAATTCCATTGGCTAGAATCTTGTTGAGGATTTTTGCATCTAAGTTCATGAGGGATATTGGTCTATAATTTTGTTTTTTTGTGATGTCCTTACCTAGTTTTGGTATCATGGTTAGCCTGGCTTCATAGAATGAGTTTGGGAGTATTCCATCCTTTTCTGTGCTCTGAAATACCTTTAGTGTAGTGGCGTTAACTCTTCTCTGAAAGTTTGGTAGAATTCTCCAGTGAAGCCGTTAGGGCCAGAGCTTTTTTTGGTTGGGATTTTTAAAATTATCTTTTCAATCTCTTTTTTTGTTATAGGTTTATTTAGTTTTCTACCTCTGTTTGTGTAAGTTTAAGTAGGTAGTGTGTTTTGAGAAATTTGCCCATTTCTTCTAGGTTTTCAAATTTGTTAGAGTACAATTTTTCATAGTATTCTGTTATGATTCTTTTAATTTCATTTGGGTCTGTTGTGATATCACCCATGTCATTCCTTATTCAAGTTATTTTCTTCCTCTCCTCTTTATCTTTTGTCAGTTTGGCCAATGGTTTATTGATTTGATTGATCTTTTCAAAGAACCAGCTTTTGGTTTTGTTGACTTTCAATTTTTTTTTTTCTGTTCTCTATTTCATTTAATTCTGCTCTAATTTTTACTGTCTGCTTTCTTCTGGTGACTGAGGGTTTCTTTTGCAGTTCTTTTTCTATTTGTTTGAGTTCTTAGGCAAATTCTTTGATTTTGTCCCTTTCTTCTTTTTGGATGTATGCATTTATTGATATAAATTGGCCTCTGAGGACTGTTTTTACTGTATCTCAAAGGTTCTCATAGGATGTGTTTTCATTCTCACTTGATTCTATGAATTTCTTTATTCCATCCTTAATTTCTTCAAAAAGCAGTAGTTTCTGAGCAAGGTGTTATTTATTTTCCATGTCTTTGGGTTTTTTTTTTTTCCTTGCTTTTTCCCTCATTGATTTCTACTTTCATGGCTTCATGGTCAGAAAAGATGCTTTGTAATATTTTGATGTTTTAGATTCTGTTAAGGCTTGCTTTATGGCCTAATATGTGGTCTATTCTGGAGAATGTTCCATGCGCTTTGAAAAAGAAAGTGTGTTTGTCTGCTGTTGGGTGGAGTGTTCTGTCTAGTCTATGAGTTCAAGTTGGTTTATTGTGGCACTTAGATCTTCCATGTCTTTATTGAGCTTCTTTCTGGATGTTCTCCCCTTTACTGAAAGTGGTGTGTTGAAGTATCCTACTATTATTGTGGAGTTGTCTATCTCACTTTTCAATGCTGATAGAATTTGTCTTATGTGTCTTGCAGCCCTGTCATTGGGTGCATAAATATTTAATATGGTTATATCTTCTTCGCATATTGTCCCTTTAATCATTATATAGTGTTCTTCCTTATCCTTTATAATGGATTTAACTTTAAAGTCTATTTTGTTAGAAATTAATATTGCCACTCCTGCTCTTTTTTTGACTGTTGTTTGCTTGATATATTTTTTCCATCCTTTGAATTTTAGTTTGTTTGTATCTTTAAGTCTAAGGTGTGTCTTCTGTAGGCATCATATAGACAGATCATGTTTTTTAATTCATTCTGCCACTCTCTGTCTCTTTGCCGGTGCATTTAGTCCATTTACATTCAGCGTAATTATTGTTAGGTAGAGTTTAGTGCTGTCATTTTGATGTGTCTTTTTGTGTGTTGTGTTGTTGACAGTTTCTTCATTCAACTTAATTTTCTGTGCTGAGTCGTTTTTCTTTATATATTTTCTTTTCCTCTTTTTCATTTTTGTTGATTTTGTATTTACTGAGTCTTTATGTTTTCCTTGTTTTTTATTTTGATGTGTAGGATTGTTAGTTCCCCTTTTAGTTGCCTTAATATTTATCCATTTTTTTATGTTTAAACCAATCTTTTATTTCTTTATGTCAGATGTGTGCATTTATTGCTATAGAAGATTTCCTGTCCACATGAAAGATCTATGACTACATTTTTTAGTCCCTCTTTTTTGTTTTAATGTTGTCATCTTTTACATAATGACGTCTCTGTTTCCCTGTTTTGAGTGTTTTAGCTTTGATTTATTTTTGTAATTTCCCAATCTGGCTTGATATCTGGCTTCTCTGTCCTGCGTTTTAGTTTTGGGTTGATATCTAATGTTATTGACTTTCTAACTGGAGGACTCCCTTTAGTGTTTCTCATAATTTTGGTTTGATATTTGCAAGTTTCCTAAACATTTGTGTGTCTGGAAATGTCTTAATTTCACCATCATATTTGAGAGACAGTTTTTGTTGGATATATAATTCTTGGCTGACAATTTTTTTCCTTTAAGGCTTTATATATGTCATCCCATTGCCTTCTTGCCTGCGTGTTTTCTGCTGAGTAGTCTGAGCTCAGTCTTATTGACTCTCCTTTGTAGGTGACTTTTCATTTATTCCTAGCCACTCTTAAAATTCTCTCTTTATCTTTGGTTTTGGCAAGTTTGATTATAATATGTCTTGGCGAGTTTCTTTTGGAATCTACCTTGTGTGGGGTTTGATGAGCATCTTGGATAGATTTCTTCTCATCTTTCACTGTATCAGGAAAGTTTTCTGCCAAAAAATCCTCAACAATTCTCTCTGTATTTTCTGTCATCCCCCCTCCCCGTTCTGGTAATCTAATCACTAGTAGGTTATTCCTCTTGATAGAGTCCCACATAATTCTTAGATTTTCTTCATTTTTAAAAATTATTTTATCTGATTTTTCCTCAAATAAGTTGGTGTCAAGTGCTTTATCTTCAATCTCACTGATTCTGGCTTCCATTGCCTCAGTTCAGTTCCTCTGACTTTCTACTGAGTTGTCTAATTCTGAAATTTTTTTGTTAACCTTCTGAATCTCTGTTTGCTGCCTCTCTTTGGATTCTGGAAGCCTATTAAATTTCTCATTATGCTCTTGTCTAATCTGCTTAAGTCCTATAATGCTTTGTCTGTGCATTCCTTGGATTGTGTTACATTTTGCCTGATCTACTTCCTGATCTCTTGAAGAGTCTTGTATATTAATTTTTTGTATTCTACCTCCAGTAATTCCAGGAAGTTCTCTTCATCCAGAAGATTTCTTGAATCTTTGTTTTCAGGACTTGCTGAAGCCATTGTGGTCTGCCTCTTTATATAATTTGATATTGACTGTTGTCTCCTAACTGTAAATAATTTTTTTATGTTTGCTCATTGTGTCCTAGATTCTTGTTTTGTTCTGATATGCTCAGATAGGCTGCTTGAGTGAGCTAGTTTTATTACTGGCACCTTTGAGGCTCTACCATCCTGTCACCAGGTAGTTAGAGCTGTTACTAGGTATGTGAGCCCAGGAGTCTGCTCACTTTTCTCATATGGATTCAGTTCAGGTGTCCAGGTAGTCAGTCACCAAGTGTATGGTGCAAGTTCTCACCTATAGTCCTAGATGAGCAGGGGTGATTGGTGTAGGCACAGGTATCTGGGTGTAGTAGGGGGTCACACACTGAGCAAGGCAGGGGGCTGACAACTGCCCTTGAGTGTCTGTGAGGAAAGTATGCCCCTCTTCCCTAGAGTGCACAGGTGGGTGGGTTTTGCATCTGGACCATAGGCACCCAATGCTGTTGGCTGTAAGGACTGCAAAGCACCTCTTATTCTTGGACCCCTGTCATGGGTGTCTAGGTGTTGTGGGTGGAGCCGTCTGTCCTCAGGTCCCTGAGGTGGGTATTTAAGGACCCTGCTTAATAGATAGAGTGGTGTCAAATGACATTAACTTGCCTCTCCACCATGTAGCTGAAACAGTTGAAATTAGACTTCAGGTATACACTCTGTTTTACTGTGCTAATGAGGGCATATGCTGTTGAAATGAGCTTACACAGGTCTGTGCAGGGATGAAAGGCATTCAGAGTCTGTGGACCCTTTATGCCTGTGCCTAGGCAAAGGAGCTGTTTCTGCCCTAAGTTCCCAGCTTAGGGGAGCTGGCAGATTATTTTTTCCCTGTTTTTAATTTTTTTCCCTCTCCAAGGCCAGCAGAATGGCTCAGGGAAACTGCAGAGTTTTTCTACTGGCCCAGGGGATGCAGCTGGTTGGGACCCAGTGCAGAGTGGGAAGGGAGCAGGTAAGAGGGTGAGAGGTTTTTCCAGAATGGGTATTTTTGGATCATGGTAGGATAAATGCAGATACTTATTGTTTGTCAATTGTGGGTTACTTCTCAGTTGTTCTGGAGAGTTGAGAAGACTCTCCACCGTTTGGCCTCCCCCAATGTGGAAAACTCATCCTGAATGCCTCTGCTTGCCTCACTGCACCTGCAGCAGCAGCAGAATTGGCCTGTGGGGTATCAGCTCCCACCAGGTCAGGTCTGGCAACTGCTGGCTGCTTCAGAACCATTTCTCCCTCCCCCTGCCACTCAGTCCAATTTCTCAACTTTGCCTTTGATGTTCGGGTCTCCTAGCTTCCCATATATAATCAATTGTTTTTTCAGGTCTTTGTTGTAAGAGGGACCACAGGAAGCGTCTGACTAGTATGCCATCTTTGCCCTACCTCACTCCATAGGGTTTTTAATGGCTGATATTTTGGAAGTAGATTGTCAGGTCTTTCTTTAGAAGCACCTCTGGGTAGACTGAGACCTCCAACCTTTTGGTTAGCAGCTGAGCGCATTAACTGTTTACAACACCCAGGGACTCTTTCTAATATTAGGGGAAAGTTTTCATTCTTTTACCATTGAGTATGATGTTTTTATGATAGCTGTGGGTTTTAAATGCCCTTTACTATGTTGAAGTAGTTCCTTTCTATTCCTGTTTTTTTTTTTTTATCTTGAAAGGGTGCTGTTGTTGTTAGTTGCCGTCAAGTCTGTCAAATGCTATTTCTGATCATTTTTTTCCACCCCTTTCATTCTATTAATATGGTGTATCACATTAAATGATTTGTCTATGTTAAACCAACCTTGCATTCCTGGAATAAATACCACTTGGTCAGGAGGTATAATCCTTTTAATATGCTGTTGGATTCAGCTTGCAAGTATTTTGTCGAGGATTTTTGTATATATATTCATAAAGTATATTGGTCTGTAATATCCATACAGATTCTAATAATCACAACTATTATTTTACATTGCTTTGGAATTTAGGTCAATATAAGAAGTAGAAGCACACCTTTTGGAAAGGAGGAAACCATATTTTCTTTATATAAAGAGAATGATATTTTCTTCCCAGCAAACTCAAGAAAATCAAGTGAAAAACTCTTAGAACTATGATAAAAGGTCTGTATCATTGTGTATGTATGATTCAATACACAAAAGTTACTTAAAACATAACGGTAATAGCAACAAAAATGTAAAATGTTTAAAATGATTAGTAACATATTCAGTGAATGTAAGTGAATAAACTTTAATATATATTATTTGTGTGTGTGTGTGTATACGCACACATATTCCAGTAAAATCCCAATAGCTTTTGAGAATTAATAAAGTGATTCTAAAGTTCATCTGGAAAAATAAATTCTCAAGCACAGCCAAGGTTAACCCAAAAGATAATCAGAAGGACATTTTCTACAAGATATTAAAATAAGAAAGTTGTAAAAACACAGTTGTATTTGTCTAGTTCATAGAGGAAGGAATCAGAAGAAACATATATAAAATATGCCTTTAGTAGTGAATAAAATAAGTACAAATTCAAACAGGGTAAACTGTACTTTTTTACCTGGAAAACAGCTATAACAATTTTAAAGACTATGCTCACTGTTGGTGAAGACTGGATGAAACAGACTTTTCATACACCACTATTGTAGTGAAATGTGGTAGCATGTATCAAAAATCTTAAGATATGGCATACCCCTTGACAGAACCACCTCCTATTTGATTCCTTCACGCTTTGCACATAATAAATAGAGGACTGAAAGAAGGACCTGAGAGCTATTGAATTTCCAAGGAAGGAATATTTAGAGCCACTCAGCATGAGGGCTTCCCTTTGTTTTTGCTGATGATGGAGGAATATCAGTGAAAAAAAAAAAAACAAACACACAAACTTGGACAACGTGTGACAAGTCATTCCACCTTGAGATTTGCTGTCTTTGCATCCACCTTGTCATACATTTCTAAAGTAATAAAATCAAAACCACAATTACCTCAGCAATTGCTTTGTTTTCCAGTCCTTTCAAATAATTAAATTAAGCAAATGCTGAAAAAATTAAAGGAACACAATGACTAGCACATCCTGATATTAATCAGCTGAATCTAATTGCCATCAATTACAATATGGTAACTTTTTGATAGACTTGTTTTTGACATTTCATTCTTTTGTTTAACACAAATAAATCAATCCCTACCCTCTTCAGGATACGTTCTTCAAAACTTCTTAACTCTTAAGAGAAAGAAAAGACTAAAAAAAAAAAAAATGTATAAAATCATCCTAGCAGTAAGTTACGGTGAAAGGCTACAACCCTGACACACACCTTTCCTGACTTTAAACCACTCAGTATCCCCTTGTTCTGTCCAAACAACTGCTTCTTGATCTATGTAAAGGTTCCTCATGAGCACAATTAAGTGTTCTGGAATTCCCACTCTTCACAGTGTTATCCATAGTTTGTTATGATCCACACAGTCAAATGCCTTTGCGTAGTCAATAAAACACAGGTAAACATCCTTCTGGTTTTCTCTGCTTTCAGCCAGGATCCATCTGACATCAGCAATGATATCCCTGGTTCCACGTCCTCTTCTGAAACCAGCCTGAATTTCTGGCAGTTCCCTGTCCATATACTGCTGCAGCCGTTTTTGAATGATCTTCAGCAAAATTTTGCTTGGGTGTGATATTAATGATATTGTTCTATAATTTCCACATTCAGTTGGATCACCTTTCTTGGGAATAGGCATAAATATGGATCTCTTCCAGTCAGTTGGCCTGGAAGCTGTCTTCCATATTTCTTGGCATAGACGAGTGAGCACCTCCAGAACTGCATCCGTTTGTTGAAACATCTCAATTGATATTCCATCAATTCCTGGAGCCTTGTTTTTCGCCAATGCCTTCAGAGCAGCTTGGACTTCTTCCTTCAGCACCATCGGTTCCTGATCATATGCCACCTCTTGAAATGGGTGAACATCGACTAATTCTTTTTGGTATAATGACTCTGTGTATTCCTTCCATCTTCTTTTGATGCTTCCTGCATCATTTAATACCTATTCAATCTGTATGTTGAGCAAATAATCCGAGAAGCTGAACTATATGAAGAAGAACAGGGCATCAGGATTGGAGGAAGACTCATTAACAACCTGTATTATGCAGATGACATAACCTTTCATTGCTGAAAGAGAAAAGGACTTGAAGCACTTACTAATGAAGATCAAAGACCACAGCCTTCAGTATAGATTGCACCTCAACATAAAGAAAACAAAAATCCTCACAACTGGACCAATTAGCAACGTCATGATAAATGGAGAAAAGATTGAAGTTGTCAAGGATTTCATTTTACTTGGATCCACAGTCAACACCCATGGAAGCAGCAGTCAAGAAATCAAATGACTCATAGCATTGGGCAAATGTGCTGCAAAGGACCTCTTTAAAGTATTGAAAAGTAAATGTGTCACATTGAAGACTAAGGTACACCTGACCCAAACCATGGTTTTTTCAATCACATCATATGCATGTGAAAGCTGGACAATGAATAAGGAAGACTGAAGACGAACTGACACCTTTGAATTGTGGTGTTGGTGAAGAAGCTTAAATATACCATGGACTGCCAGAAGAACGAATAAATCTGTCTTGGAAGAAGTACAACCAGAATGCTCCTTAGAAGCAAGGATGGCGAGACTGTGTCTTACAGACTTTGGACATGTTGTCAGGAAGGATAAGTCCCTGGAGAAGGACATCATGCTTGGCAAAGTACAAGGTCAGCAGAAAAGAGGAAGACCCTCAACGAGGTGGATTGACACAGCGGCTGCAACAATGAGCTCAAGCATAACAAAGACTGCAAGGATGGCGCAGGACCGGGCAGTGTTTCGTTCTGTTGTGCATAGGGTCACTATGAATCGGAACCAACTCGAGGGCAACTAAAAACAACAACAGCAGTAAGTTAGCCATATCCAAATTAACTGCAATTAGATTTCTATAATGACATTTATATACAGATATGTAGTGATTGCTTCTTTTACTATCTCATTATCCATGGATTTGAACAAAATATTGATTTCTTAGAAGTACATGTAGAACCCTGATCCCACTTTATAAAAGAAGAGCATACTACTCATCTTGCCCTATTTTACTATGGTGTATTGCCACAGGGGTGTAAAAACCACCAGAGTACCAAATAAAGGGATGTTTGAAATATTGATGTCAACGTTGGGGAAAGACCGAGTAGCTAATTCTTTTGCAGACTTGGTAGTTTTCATTTCTTTGCTTAAAACACAATTGAAAGAGATCCACTGGAGTTATCAGCTGAGAAATCATGTGCATGTTACTCATAAGAATTTTAAATAATTGCGTGTACAATGTTTCTCAAAACATGCATCTACATAAAAAATTAACAGAATGACACAAAAGAATAGATGCTGAACCCTGTTTCATTCAGTAACATTCATTCGATAAGTGGCATTATTTAACAGATAAACACATTACTTGAAAAGAATGCTCCATCCATCTTATTAAGAGATGAATTGCCAGTGAAAGTTTACCTTTTTATGTTTAATCGTAATTTACCAAATTTGTAGTTTAATTTTGTTGTTTTAATCAACTGTGTACTAAGAACTATAATGACAACTTAATCCATGTGTGATTTTTAAAACGTAGAATTTAGAGTTGTAAGAAATTTAGAAAACTCATGGGAGTTTGACTTTCAACTATAAAACATCATTTAGTTAGGATAAAATACTGTGGCAGAAGTGGAATTGTAATACACATTCAAAGAAGAAAAAGTAAAGAAACACATATTTCACTTATAAACAAGAGCTTGTTCATACATGTTTAAATGGTTGACGACTGACTTAAAATCAACATGATGTTTAGAATTTATTAGATATGTATAAAAGAGCAGTTAAAGCTGTTCTTTATAAGGGTCTATGAGTTAAAGGTGGGAGTAGGAGTGACTCCTCTCTTGAATACACTTAACAACTGAGAGCAGAATTTTTGCCTCTTGTTCTGGCACCTTTAAACCCTGCTGGATTTGGAGGTCTTAGTGTTGGATGAAGGAACCTTGGTGGCACACTGGTTAAGTGCTGGAGGTTTGAACCACCCAGCTGCTCTGCTCTGTGATAGTAAGACCTGGTTATCTGCTTCTGTAAAGATTACAGCCAAGAAAATGGTATGGGGCAGTTCTACTCTGTAACATGGCATCACTATAAGTTGGAACGGACCCTATGGCACACAACAACAAGTGTTGGATGAATGCTTCCACTAGGGGAGACAACAATGGTTTCCTTGAATTCAGAGGTGAGACTACTATCTGACCATTTTTGAGTCCTCATGACACTGATCTGACAGGCACAGGTGGCGTTAATCTCCTGGCTGGGGCCATTGATCCAAATAACCAATGTCTTCTAGTATTTCCATGATCAGTAACAATAAAAACAAATAAAAGGTCATAATGACCCAATAAAGGCAGGTCAGTTCAGAATCCCAGTCAGCAGAAGGATTGATTAAAAGTAAAGGGAACTGCATTGAATGAGTGAATGATTAAAAAAAAAAAAAGTAATGGGAACATGAATGGGATGGAGAGAAATGAACTTATAAATATCATCGATAGTCTAATGACTGTTATGGAAACAAGGAAAGTAGTAGCTATGTATATGAGTTTTTGTATTTATTACGTACATATTTACCTTTTCCATTTCTCCTATTATTTTTTAAGGTATGTTGGTGGTGGTTAATTTTACAATTAAAATTTTAGACTAAAGAGTAGACAGGAGGAATTATTACTGAATTCAAAGAAGAATTAACATCTTCCAGAACTGGATATGGGAATTTTTTGTCTCTCTTGTTTGGGAGATAGTGTGACAGCATCTTTGCTTCCATGAGGAATAGTTGTTCTTGTTATGTTTGTTACATGGAAGTTAAAATATGGGAAGAAGGATAAGAATGGATATTAGGCAACCAAATGGGTGGATTATGCTAGACGTTTGTATTTGCTTTCAGCTCCATTCTGACCTTTCCATGTCCTTCCCTGTATTGCAATGCGTTGGACATTTGCAAGCCACTTCACAGACTTCCTTGGCAGCTAGTTTCCATTTAGTCTGTGTTTATGTGAGGCATGGAGCCAGGGGAAAGACTAAAGGGTGGGAAAAAGAGAGAAGGTATATTTTCTTCTCTGTCTTAGGTTTATGGCAGTGTCTCTAAGAAAGTCTGCAGCATCATGAATGACTTGGACCTTGAGTTCTGCTTAGATAGTGCAGTTCCACATGTGCTTGTGGCAGTCACTGCTGCAATATGTTTAAAAACCAATTTCCCAGTCTTAAATATATACCTGAAATACCTAAAGATGATTCTGGTCCCTGGCTTCAATAGTCCTCCTAGCTTCCATAACCAATTGCCTATAACCCAGATTTCCACTTTTGGGAATATATATTCATGTAATAAATACTGATCAAACTTCTACTATATGCCCAGCACTCTTCTAGGTGCTGAGGATATAGTTTTGAATAAGACACATATGATCCTTGCCCACATGGTGCTTATATTTTAGGGATGGGCTCACATGATAAAGTTAGGGAAAGATAGTACAAAATAGGGATACATGTTAATAAAGAAATACAATGTGGCTACATGCTAAAGATGGTAGGTTGAGGGATGGGCAGCATTAAAAAAAGGGATTAGGTGCAGCCTCTTTGAGGGAGCGGCAAACAATCTGATATTTGAATGACAAGAATGATTTAACCATGGGGAAAGCCAGAGGAAAGGTGTTCCAGGTGGAAGGAACGTAAAGACCCCCAGTGTGCCTGGAGCAAAGAAATGAGGAATAGAGTGGTAGGAGATAAGGACGGAGGGCTGGGCAGTAACAAGGACTCATGGGGCCTTGTAAGCCATGGTAAGTTTTGATTCTAAGTGCAATGAGAAGCCACTGGGCAGTTTTAACCAGAGGAATGAGACAATCTCCTTTATACTTTAAGTAAATCTTCCTGGATGTCATGTAGGAAAAGATTGGAGGGGAAAGAGCAGAAGCAGAGAAGCTCTCCCAAGACAAGATTGCAAACAGAGGCATCCTGCACGATTATTAGGTATCAAAGTCTAATGCTACAAAGAGAGTCTCACTGATTCCAAAAAGTAGAAATAAAGAGAGATGACATTCTCTGATTACACAAAACACACACACACAAATTTTAGATCTTGAACTTAGAAAAACAATCAGAATGTTTAAAGAACTCTTGAGTCAAAGAGACAATACAAACTGACAAACTGAAATTTCAGAGTTCAGAGAATTCAATAATAAGGAAAATAGTAAATATCAGAACTTGTAGGGTAAAGCTAAAGCAGCGCACAAAGGAAAATCCATAGGTTTTTTATATGTATGTCAGTAAAAAAAGAATAAAAAACAAATGAAATAAGTGTCCAACTCAGTTAGTTAAGGAACAATAAAATAAACAAAAGGAAAACAGAAGGAAGGTATTAAGAAACATAAAAGCAGAAATGAATGAATTAGAAAAAAATAACAATAGAAACTACTGGATAATAACGAGTTATGATATTTTGATTAAAATAACAATAAGCAAATCTTTAGCTAACCTAATCAGAACAAGAAAGAACAAATGCATGAAATAAATGATAATAAGAAACTAATTTTTTCATCTCTAAGCTAAAAAATGTAAGAAGTTGGATGAAATGAATAATATTCTAGATATACTTTATCAAAACTGACTCCAAAACAGAAAGAAAATCTCAACAGACCAATTTTTCATAAGAAGACTTTGAGAAAACAAAAAGAAAAAAGATCAAGCCCAGATAGTTTTACCAGAAGAGTCTAACGCTTAAAGAACAACTATTTAAGTCATTTCAGAGTATGCAAAATGGACATAGCTAAAAGTTATTTATTTTCCATGAAAATTTTCATGTTTCGTGGATGTGATGTCCCATCCAGCTTTAAAGAAAGAACGAGGAAGCTCTTTAAACACTCAGGTTAGTGGAATATGTTAGAGCATTGATATTAAAGCAATCTTCCTGGGTTCCTCTCACACCTATACTGTGTATTAACTGTGTATACTTGGGTATGTCTCCTAGACCCTCTAAGGCTGTTTTATCATCTGTAAAATGGGAATAATAATAGAACCTACCTGTCTAGTTATCTAGTGCTGCTATAACAGAAATACCATAAGTGGATGGCTTTAACAAAGAGAAGTTTATTTCCTCACAGCAAAGTAAGCTAAAAGTCCAAATACAGGATGTCAGCTCAAGGGGAAGGCTTTCTCTCTCTGTCAGCTCTGGACAAAGGTCCTGGTCCTCAATCTTCCCCTGGTAGAGGAGTTGCTCAGGCGCACTATAGGACAGAGTAGAACGCCCGATAGAGTTTCCAAGGAGTGCCTGGCGGATTCCAACTGCTGATCTCTTGGTTAGCAGCCGTAGCACTTAACCATTATGCCACCAGGGTTTCCATTTAATGTTTTTTTTAAGTACTATATACCCCCATGTTTCTGTCAGTTTTTCTTACTGTGGGGCTTGAGTGTTGCTGTGATGCTGGAAGCTATGCCACCGGTATTCAGATAACAGTCACCCATGGAGGACAGGTTTCAGCTGAGCTTTCAAACTAAGACAGACTAGGAAGAAGGACCCAGCAGTCTACTTCTGAAAAGCATTAGCCAGTGAAAACCTTATGAATAGCAGCAGAACATTCTCTGATATAGTGCTGGAAGGTGAGGTCCCCAGGTTGGAAGGCATTCAAAAGACGACTGGGAAAGAACTGCCTCCTCAAAGTAAAGTTAGCCTTAATGACATGGATGAACTACAGCTTTGGGGACCCTCATGTGCTGATGTGGCACAACTCAAAATGAGAAGAAACAGCTGCAAACATCCATCAATAATCAGAACCTGGAATGTACAAAGTATGAATCTAGGAAAATTGGAAATCATCAAAAATGAAATGGAACACATAAACATCGATATCCTAGGTATTAATGAGTGAAATTGACTGGTATTGACCATTTTGAATTGGACAATCATTTAGTCTACTATGCTGGGAATGACAGCTTGAAGAGGAATGATGTTGCATTCATAGTCGAAAAGAATCTTTCCAGATCTATCCTGAAGTACAATGCTGTCAATGATAGGATAATATCCATATGCCTACGAGGAAGACCAGTTAATATGACTATTATTCAAATTTATGCACCAACCACTAGAGCCAAAGATGAACAGAAGATTTTTATCAGCTGGTACAGTCTGAAATTGATCAAACATGCAATCGAGATGCATTGATAATTGCTGGTGATTGGAATGTGAAAGTTGGAAACAAAGACGAAGCATCAGTAGTTGGAAAATATGGCCTTGGTGATAGAAACAATTCCAGAGATCAAATGACAGAATTTTGCAAAACCAACGACTTCATTGCAAATACCTTCTTTCACCAACGTAAACGGCGACTATACACATGGACCTCGCCAGATGGAACACACAGAAACCAAATTGACTACATCTGTGGAAAGAGACGATGGAAAAGCTCAATATCATCAGTCAGCACAAGGCCAGGGGCCGACTGTGGAACAGACCATCAATTGCTTATATGCAAGTTCAAGCTGAAACTGAAAAAAATCAGAGCAAAGTCCACGAGAGCCAAAATATGACCTTGAGTATATCCCACCTGAATTTAGAGACCATCTCAAGAATAGATTTGATGCACTGAACACTAGTGACCGCAGACCAGACGATTTGTGGAATGACATCAAGGGCATCACACATGAAAAAAACAAGACGTCATAGAAAAGACAGGAAAGAAAGAAAAGACCAAGATGGATGTCAGAGGAGACTCTGAAACTTGCTCTTGAGTGTCGAGCAGCTAAAGCAAAAGGAAGAATTGATGAAGTAAAAGAACTGAACAGAAGATTTCAAAGGGTGGCTTGAGAAGACAAAGTATTATAACAACATGTGCAAAGACCTGGAGATGGAAAGCAAAAAGGGAAGAACACGCTCAGCATTTCTCAAGCTGAAAGAACTGAAGAAAAAAATTCAAGCCTCGAGTTCCAATAGTGAAGGATTCCATGGGGAAATATTAAAAGATGCAGGAAGCATCAAAAGAGGATGGAAGGAATACACAGAGTCATTATACCAAAAAGAATTAGTCAATGTTCAACCATTTCAAGCGGTGGCATATGATCAGGAACCAATGATACTGAAAGAAGAAGTCCAAGCTGCTCTGAAGGCATTGGAGAAAAATAAGGCTCCAGGAACTGATGGAATATCAATTGAGATGTTTCAACAAACAGATGCGGTACTGGAGGTGCTCACTTGTCTATGTCAAGAAATATGGAAGACAGCTTTCTGGCCAACTGACTGGAAGAGATCCATATTTATGCCTATTCCCAAGAAAGGTGATCCAACTGAATGTGGAAATTATAGAACAATATCATTAATATCACACCCAAGCAAAATTTTGCTGAAGATCATTCAAAAATGGCTGCAGCAGTATATGGACAGGGAATTGCCAGAAATTCAGGCCAGTTTCAGAAGAGGATGTGGGACCAGGGATATCATTGCTGATGTCAGATGGCTCCTGGCTGAAAGCAGAGAATACCAGAAGGATGTTTACCTGTGTTTTATTGACTATGCAAATGCATTGGACTGTGTGGATCATAACAAATTATGGATAACATTGCAAAGAATGGGAATTCCAGAACACTTAATTGTGCTCATGAGGAACCTTTACATAGATCAAGAGGCAGTTGTTCGGACAGAAGAAGAGGATACTGATTGGTTTAAAGTCAGGAAAGGTGTGCGTCAGGGTTGTATCCTTTCACCATACCTATTCAATCGTATGCTGAGCAAATAATCCTAGAAGCAGGACTATATGAAGAAGAATGGGGCAACAGGATTGGAGGAAGACTCATTAACAACCTGCGTTATGCAGATGACATAACCTTGCTTGCTGAAAGTGAAGAGGACTTGAAGCACTTACTAATGAAGATCAAAGACCACAGCCTTCAGTATGGATTGCACCTCAACATAAAAAAAAAAAAAAAAAAATCCTTATGCCTGGACCAGTGAGCAACATCATAATAAATGGAGAAAAGATTGAAGTTGTCAAGGATTTCATTTTACTTGGATCCACAATCAACAGCCATGGAAGCAGCAATCAAGAAATTAAAAGATGCATTGCATTGGGTAAATCTACTGTAAAGGACCTCTTTAAAGTGCTGAAGAGCAAAGATGTCACCTTGAAGGCCAAGGTGCACCTGACCCAAGTCGTAGTATTTTCAATCGCATCATATGCATGTGAAAGCTGGACAATGAATAAGGAAGACCAAAGAAGAATTGACGCCTTCAAATTGTGGTGTTGGAGAAGAATATTGAATATACCATGGACTGCCAAAAGAATGAACAAATCTGTCTTGGAAGAGGTACAACCGGAACGCTCCTTAGAAGTAAGGATGGCGATACTGCGTCTTACATACTTTGGACATGTTGTTAGGAGGGATCTGCCCCCGGAGAAGGACATCATGCTTGGCAGAGTACAGGGTCAGCAGAAAAGAGGAAGACCCTCAACGAGGTGGATTGACACAGTGGTTGTAACAATGAGCTCAAGCATTACAAAAATTGTAAGGATCACTCAGGACCAGGCGATGTTTCGTTCTGTTGTACATAGGGTCGCTATGAGTCAGAACCGACTCAACGGCACCTAACAACAACAATAAGAAGTGCTATATAAGCTGCCCTGGTGGTACAGTGCTTAAGCCCTGGCTGCTAACGGAAAGGTTGGCGGTTCAAACCCACCAGCTGCTCCGTGGGAGAAAGATGTGGCAGTCCCCTTCCATAAAGATTTACAGCCTTGGAAACCCTGTGGGGCAGTTCTACTATGTCCTATAGGTTGGCTATGAGTTGGAATCGACATCAGTGAGTTTTTTTTGTTTAAGCACTGTATAAACATTAGCTATTATTGCTGATTTAGAAAAATTTCTGAAATATGCTAAGTGAAAAAAGTAAGTAAAGAACAATGTTATAGTATGATACCTTTTTTAAAGAGAGGAGAAAAGGAGAATAAAAAATTATATTCACTTGTTTATACTTAAAGAAACTCAGAAAGTTATATAAGAAATTAGAATACATTTCTAATTTCTATAGAACATATGGTAACTACACTTGGTGGCAAACTGAGCATATGAGGCACGGGGTGGAAGAGGTATTATCACTGAATAAACCAAACCAACCCGGTTGCTGTTGAGTCGATTCCGACTCATAGAAACCCTATAGCACAGAGTAGAACTGCCCCATAGAGTTTCCAAATAACACCTGGTGGATTCGAACTGCCAACCTTTTGGTTAGCAGCCATAGCACTTAACCATTATGCCACCAGGGTTTCCATCACTGAATAGGTTGTTTAAAAAATATATTTAAACTTTTGAGCCATGCGAATGAAAGACATAATTGACAATTTAAAAAGAAATATATTTAAAATCTATTGCCTTGAAAGTTACAGTTTGAGTAGGTCCTGAATTTAAGTAATACTTCTTACTTCGTATTGGATTTGTTGCTTCATATTCAAATTTCGTATACAGTTGAGCTGAACTCGTTTAGGAAATAAGAGAGAAGTATTTGACTTCAATACTTAGAGAATTAATAATTTAACAAAAACTACTAAATCCACTCTTCCAGATTATACCTTGCTCACTTCTTTTCTCTGGGTATAATTTTGTATCAATTATGGTAAGCCTTCACAGGATATTATGCTGGAGTCAGGAGCTTCTTGTAGAATGGAACCTCTTTAGTGCAGTCTCCTGTTATAGCTAAAAACGTAATGAATAGAAGCAGCAGGCTTTGGGGAAAATTACAGGTTTTGCATATTTGTAACATGAGAATCTGTGGTGTTCTGGGGTATGGAAGAATCCATTAAGGTTTATTCTTTTTCCACTGAAAGCAAAAGGCAGGCTTAGGAAAACTGTTAAAAACTGACTGGATTTAAGGAGGAAAGAAGTGGCATAAACAAATGAGTCATCAGGAGATGGTTAATCAGCTTTGTGTGACTCATTACAAGAATCCTTTAATACCTGTTAATAACATGTATTTGATATCATATTTATAGGGACTAATGTCGCTTAGAATAAAAACCCTACAGGCTGTATTAAAGTATCACTTGGTGGAAAATTATTTTAGATGTTCATTTAAACTCCTAGAAGAAATCTTAACCAAATATGCTCTTATCTTGAAACCTGTCCTATAACCCTGTCCTATAAATGAATGTGTCTGTGCCTGGTGGTTGGTTTTCTTCATAAGGGATTGCTCAATCCCTAACTTCTGAGAAGCAGCATGGCTGGGACATTGGGGTGAATATTAGCTCCAGTTGTGCTAATGAAAGCGTTCTGTAATATAGCAGGAAGAGAATCAGACAAGAAATCCAGGGGCCTGAGTTCTACACCTAGATTTACCTTTTGTTAGCTTTATAAATCTCAGTAAATCATTTCACCTTTCTGAGCTTCATTGCTCTCATCTGTAAAAGAGAAGCCACAGTACAAAGAAACTTTGAGCTGTACATTTTCTTCCAATTGTTGTTGTTGTTAGGTGCTGTCGAGTCGGTTCTGACTCATAGTGACCCTGTGTACAACAGAGAGAAACGCTGCCCGGTCCTGCACCACCCTCACAATTGAGCCCATTGTTGCAGCCACTGGGTCAATCCATCTCATTGAGGGTCTTCCTCTTTTTCGCTGACCCTCTGCTTAACCAAAGATGATGTCCTTCTCCAGGGACTGGTCCCTCCTGATAACGTGTCCAAAATATGTGAGACGTAGTCTCGCCATCCTTGCTTCTAAGGAGCATTCTGGTTGTACTTCTTCTGAGACAGATTTGTTCATTCTTCTGGCAGTCTATGGTATATTCACTATTCTTTACCAACACCACAATTCAAAGGTGTCACTTTTTATTTTATCTTCCTTATTCATCATCCAGCTTTCACATGCATGTGAAGTGATTGAAAACACCATGGCTTGAGTCAGGTGCACCTTAGCCTTCAAGTGACATCTTTGCTTTTTAGCACTTTCAAGAGGTCTTTTATAGCAGACTTGTCCAATGCAGTGCATCCTTTGATTTCTTAGTCAGCAGTCTGCTTCCATGGCTGTTGATTGTGGATCCGAGGAAAATGAAATCCTTGATAATGTCAATCTTTTCTGTTTATCATGATGTTGGTTATCGGCCCAGTCGTGAGGATTTTTCTTTCATTTAAATTGAGTTGTAATCCATACTGAAGGCTGTGGTCTTGATCTTCATCACTAAGTACTTAGAGGCCTCTTCACTTTCACCAAGGAAGATTGTGTCATCTGCATAATGTAGGTTGTTAATGAGCCTTCCTCCAATCCTGATGCCACGTTCTTCTTCCTATAGTCCAGCTTTTCAGATTATTTGCTCAGCATACAGATTGAATAGGTATGGTGAAAGGATACAACCCTGATGTACACCTTTCCTGACTTTAAATCATGCAGAATTCCCTTGTTCTATTCGAATGACTGCCTCTTGATCTATGTAGAGGCTCCTCATGGGCACAATTAAGTGTTCTGGAATTCCCATCCTTTGTAATGTTATCCATAATCTGTTATAATCCACACAGTCGAACGCCTTTGCATAGTCAATAAAACATAAATAAACATCCTTCTGGTATTCTGCTTTCAGCCAGGATCCATCTGTCATCAACAATTATATCCATGATTCCATGTCCTCTTCTGAATCTGGCTTGAATTTCTGGCAGTTCCTTGCTGATATACTGCTGCAGCCGCTTTTGAATGATCTTCAGCAAAATTTTGCTTGCATGTGATGTTAATTATATTGTTCAATAATTTCCACATTTGGTTGGATCACCTTTCTTGGGAATAGGCATAAATATGGATCTCTTCCAGTCAGTTGGCCAGGAAGCTGTCTTGCAAATTTCTTGGCATAAACCAATGAGCACTTCCACATTGCATTCATTTGTTGAAACATCTCAGTTGGTATTCTGTGAATTCCTGGAGCCTTGTTTTTCTCCAATGCTTTCAGTGCAGCTTGGACTTCTTCCTTCAGTACCATTGGTTCCTGATCATAGATTGTCTACTGAAATGGTTGCGCGTCGACCAATTCTTTTTGGTATAGTGACTCTGTGTATTCCTTCCATCTTCTTTGATGCTTCTTGCGTCGTTTAATATTTTCCCCATAGAATCCTTCAGTACTGCATCTCGAGGCCTGAATTTTTTCTTCAGTTCCTTCAGCTTAAGAAATGCTGAACGTGGTCTTCCCTTTTGGTTTCCTATCTCCCGGTCTTTGCACATGTCATTATAATACTTTATCTTCTCAAGCTGCCTTTTGAAATCTTCTGTCAGTTCCTTTACTTCATCACTTCTTCCTTTCGATTTAGCCACTTGATGTTCAAGAGCAAGTTTCAGAGTCTCTTCTGACATCCATTTAGGTCTTTTGTTTCTCTCCTGCCTTTTTAATGACCTCTTGCTTTCTTCATGTATAGTATCCTTGATGTCATTCCACAACTTGTCTGGTCTTTGGTCATTAGTGTTCAACCCATCAAATCTATTCTTGAGATTGTGTCTAAATTCAGGCTTTCATGGACTTGCTCTGATTTTCTTCAGTTTCAACTTGAACTTCCATATGAGCAATTGATGGTCTGTTCCACAGTCGGCCCCTGGCCTTGTTCTGCCAAATGATATTGAGCTTTTCCAACATCTCTTTCCTCAGAGTTTAAAGTAAGGAAAGGTGTGCGTCAGGGTTGTATTCTTTCACCATACCTATTTAATCTGTATGCTGAGCAAATAATACGAGACGCTGGACTATATGAAGAAGAATGGGGCATCAGGACTGAAGGAAGACTCATTAACAACCTGCATTATGCAGATAACACAACCTTGCTTGCTGAAAGTGAAGAGGACCTGAAGCACTTACTAATGAAGATTAAAGACCACAGCCTTCAGTATGGATTACACCTCAACATAAAGAAAACAAAAATCCTTACAACTGGACCAATGAGCAACATCATGATAAACGGAGAAAAGATTGAAGTTGTCAAGGATTTCATTTTACTTGGATTCACAATCAACAGCCATGGAAGCAGCAGTCAAGAAATCAAAAGACACATTGCATTGGGCAAATCTGCTGCAAAGGACCTCTTCAAAGTGTTGAAGAGCAAAGATATCACCCTGAAGACTAAGGTGCACCTGACCCAAGCCATGGTATTTTCAATCAAATCATATGCATGTGAAAGCTGGACAATGAATAAGAAAGACCGAAGAAGAGTTGACGCCTTTGAATTGTGGTGCTGGCGAAGAATATTGAATATATCACGGACTGCCAAAAGAACGAACAAATCTGTCTTGGAAGAAGTCTGTCTTGGACGAAGTGCGGCCAGAATGCTCCTTAGAGGCAAGGATGGCGGGACTGCGTCTTACATACTTTGGACATATAGTCAGGAGGGATCAGTCCCTGGAGAAGGACATCATGCTTGGCAGAGTACAGGGTCAGCGGAAAAGAGGAAGACCTTCAACGAGATGGATTGACACAGTGGCTGCAACAATGAGCTCAAGCATAACAATGATTGTAAGGATGGCGCAGGACTGGGCAGTGATTCGTTCTGTTGTGCATAGGGTCACTATGAGTCGGAACCGACTCGACGGCACCTAACAACACAACAACTACAACTTTCCTCAGATGTAGTCAATTTGATTCCTGTGTGTTCAATCTGGTGAGGTCCATGTGTATAGTCGGTGTTCGTGTTGTTGAAAAAAGGTATTTGCAATGAAGAGGTCATTGGTCTTGCAGAATTCTGTCATGCAATCTCTGGGATTATTTCTATCACCAAGGCCATATTTTCCAACTACTGATCCTTTTTGTTTCCAACTTTCACATTCCAATCGCCAGTAATTATCAATGCATTCTGGTTGCATGTTCCATCAATTTCAGACTGGAGAAGTCATTAAAAATCTTCGATTTCTTCATCTTTGGGTTTAGTGGTTCGTGCATAAATTTGAATAATAGTTGAACTAACTGGTCTTCCTTGTAGGCATATGGATATTATCCTATCACTGGCAGCATTGTACTTCAGGATAGACCTTGAAATGCTCTTTTTGAAGGTGAATGCAACGCCATTCCTCTTCAACTTGTCATTCGTAGCATAGTAGACCATATGATTTTCCAATTCAAAACAGCCAACGGCAGTCCATTTCAGCTCACTAATGCCTAGAATGTTGATGTTTATGTGTTTTATTTCATTTTTGATGATTTCTTATTTTCCTGGATTTATTACTCATTACCTTCTAGGTTCCGATTATTAATGGATGTTTGCAGCTGCTTCTTCTCATTTTGAGCTGTGCCACATCAGCAAATGAAGGTCTTGAAAGCTTTACTCCATCCACATCATTAAGGCCAACACCACTTCAACTTGATGGCAATGGTTTTTTTTCTACTTTGAGGAAGCAGCTTTTTTCCGGTTGTATTTTGAGTTCCTTCCAACCTGAGGGTCTTGTCTTCTGGCACTATATCAGACAATGTTCCACTGCTATTCATCAGGTTTTCACTGGCAGATTATTTTAAAAAATAGACAGCCAGGTCCTTCTTCACGAGTCTGGCAGTTTGTGTACTGTGGGGGCTTGCTTGTTGCTGTGATGCTGGAAGCTATGCCACCGGTATTTAAATACGAGCAGAGTCACCCATGGTGGACAGGTTTCAGCTGAGCTTTCAGACTTTTCTTCCAATATGCAAGGTTATTTGGGGAATCAATATGACAGTGGATGTGAAAGTGTGTTGCAATTTTTTAAATTGCATGTATGGAATATTGTCTTTCAATTTTATGAAGAGACAGCTTTTTTACAATAACTGTATTTGCTTTTCAGACAAATTAAAAAAAGGCAACATGAATGCAAGTCAGCCATGTATAGTCAGTTCAATCACGCCAGCAAGAGAAGTGTATTTTTTAAGAAGGTGCTATAACATTGTCTTTATTGTTCCCATGCCCTTATGCAAACTTCTATTTTACGTAAAATAGAGCCCCTTGAAAAACCAGCATTTAAGACAGCAAGGTTTAAGAAGCAGAAATAATTATACATACATACATACATATATGTATGTATCACACAGAAGAAAATTGGCACTTAAAATTGTAAGTATGCCGTTTTTAAAAAAAAATGTTAAAATAATATTAATACCTTGTATCAGGGTAACATCTTGTACTTTTTAAAAATATTTCCACTTCCATCACCCTATTTGATTTTCACACAAGTACTATTGTAGTATACTAATACTAAATGTAGCTATTTATATCAATTTACAGATGAGATAATGGAGATTCTGAGAAATTATCTAGGGTATCATTGCTGGTAAATGACAGAACTAGACTAAAAACCAGTCCTTCTAGTCCTTAAAAATCATACTAAACATCGTGTCGGATATATTCAGGAAGTATATACTGGTATACTATATGCCAGCTTTTTTCTACTTTAAGTAGAAGTTATCTTTCATTTAAACGATTTCTAACATTATTGTTGGTGATTTTAATGTGTTTCATCACGATGGCAAAATAAATGGTAATGGCTGTACATATTTGATTGTGTTCTTGCTACCATGGTTTTACCTCTCTCGCTATGTTTTAAACTTTGCAAATTTTAAAAAAAGGTAGCCATGTGTACTAATAAGTAGCATTTAAGTCAAGGTGAATGATTTTAAGGAGTCCATTTCCTGGGAGGCTCTCAGAATGAAGGGCACACACTTGAGGAAATGGTTGGAGAAGAAAACCTGCAGCTGTGTGTGTTAGTGTGCATCCCACTGTTCCGTGATGCTAACCGTCCTAGTGCATCCGAGTATGGGGCTGTTCATCCGGTCTAGATTAATAATGTAGGGATCAATGCAAGTAAAGGGGGGTGAATTGGAGGATGGAGGGTTCCGGAAATGTCCAATGTCATGAATATGTCTGTTTGCACAGAGGCAGTATGAATTGGCAGGGACACTTAATTGAGATCAACTGGTATCACTTTGCGAGATCGGCCAGGTCACTCCTTCCCAGTCCGCACACATCTCATCTGCAATATACAGAGATCAGGCCTCCCTAGAGAATTTCTAGGACTCTCTCAAAGTTTTTTTGTGTTGGTGCCCTGACATGATCCTCCAGATTTGACTTAACCTTCCTTCTCTTTACTGGAGTCCCTGGATGGCGTGAATGGATAAGCGCTTACTTGACAGCAATGGTTTTGGTTTTTTGGTACTAGCTGAAAAGCTGGTGTTTCAAACCCGCCCAGAGGAGCCTTGAAAGACAGGCCTGGCCATCTGTTTGTGTACGGTCACAGCCTCGGAAACCCTCCGGAGCACAGTTCCATTCTGCACACACGGGGCAACCATGAGTCGGAGTTGACTCAAAGGCAACAAACAACAACAATGTCCTCTCTCCTACCTTTTCCCACCTGAGCAAACTCTTACTCATCCTTTAAGATGACTCGAGTGCTACCTCCCTGTAACATTTCCTTGACATCCCCAGGAAGAATGTGTTCCTGCGGGTGTCTACGTTCAAATGTACCCACCTCTAGTGTTATAAAGCACCATATTCACTTGTTTAAGAAGGTCGTCTCTCCCCTCAAACTGAGTTTCTTGATGACAGGGCTCTGATCACATTTATCTCTCTATGCTCATTGTATATCAAAGTATCTGGCCTATAACAGATAGTAAATACATGTCCTCAAAACAGTAGTATTAGGCCCATCTTCAGTGGAATACTATTCCTGGGAGTATGGTCAACATAGGATGAAAAGACTGCCTTGCGATGAATGGCGAGGCCACTTGGTAATGTATTGTCTTAGTCATCTAGTGCCGCTATAGCAGAAATACCACAAGTCGATGGTTTTAACAAACAGAAATGTATTCTCTCAGTCTAGGAGACTAGAAGTCCGAATTCAGGGCATCATCTCCAGGGGAAGGCTTTCTCTCTCTGTTGGCTATAGAGGAAGGTCCTTGTCATCAATCTTCCCCTGTTCTAGGAGCTTCTCAGTGCAGGGACCCCAGGTTCAAAGGACATCGTTTGCTCCTGGCACTATTTTCTTGGTGGTATGAGGTCCCCATGTTTCTGTGCTTACTTCTGTCTTTTATATCTCAAAAGAGAATGACTTAAGATATAACCTAATTTAGGAGATTGAGTCCTGCCTCATTAACATAACTGCCGATAATCCTACCTCGTTAACATCACAGAGGTAGGATTTACAACACATAGGAAAATCACATCAGATGACAAAATGGTGGACAATCACGCAATACCGGGAATCACGGACTAGCCAAGTTGATACGCATGTTTTTGGGAGACACAATTCAATCCATAACATGTACTTTATGTTCTAATACCCTTTCAGGAATGGACATAAAGAAGATACGGACAGGTGTTCCCTAAGTAATAAAAGTCCATATTAAAAATGATGTTTTAATACATGTTATGACATGGATAAACCTTGAAAGCATTATGTTAAGTTGAAGCAAGTCAGATATAAAAGGACAAACACCGTATGATCTCACTTACATGAAATATCTAGTTAAATGCATACAGACCAAAGTTGATAAGTGGTTACCATGGACCGAGGGGAGGGGAAAATGGTGAGTTATTGCTTAAAGGGTACTGAGTTTCTGTTTGGGGTGATGAAAAATTTTTGGAAATTAACAGTGGTGATGTTTGAACAACATGGTGATTAGCGCCACTGGATCGTACACTTGAAAATGGTTAAAATGGCAACATATATGTTGTGTATATTTGTCCACAATTTTGAAAAAAGTAACTGTACATGGTAACTGTAATAGTGTTTCTTCCTTCTTTCCGAAGGCTGTTAGTGCCTTTATGCCACTAAGATCTCTGCCCCACAGGCCTTAAGAAATGAAAAATTCATGCACACAACTCCCATTGGATGCAGCAGACACTGTGCACAAAAATTCCCACACTTTATTATAATAACAACAACAAAAGTTGCCATAAAACCAACAACAGCTGCTGTGGACTCATGGTGTTCCCGTGTGTGTCAAAGTGTAACTGCGCGCCACAGGCTTTCAATGACCAATTGATTTTTACAACATAGATCACCAGGCCTTTCTCCTGAGGCACCTCTGGGTGGACTAGAACAGCCAATCTTTTGGTCGGCAGCTGAGTGCGTTAACCATTTCCACCAAAATACAACCCCAAAGTACACTGGCTAAAAGTGATGAAGTTTTCTAAATTTATTCTCTTTAGCTTTCCCTTTATTGATTTTAGAAATATTTTAGCAGGCAAATCAAGTCCATTATTATTTCAGACTGAATCCCCTTTCATTGTTTCTACCATTTGGCGATACAGAAACCCCAAAGGCACACCATTTCAACTAGCTCTTAAGAGTACCTGAAAATCATATTATCTGAAATATAAATTCATTGGTGTTTCTCCTGTGCATATCAAGGGAAGCTTGACTTCAATAAATGAAGAACACGGGCTTTAGATAATTCATTGAGAAGATGCTTACTTCCTGGCTTTTTAATAGAACAAATTTTCCTCCCTTTTGTTTATAGATCTTCCAGCACCTTGTGCACCTTAATTGCCTGATGTTGTAATTCAGAGGCGCACGCATAATAGCAGGCTTTGTGACAGGTAAGTGCACACACTGAAAGGGAGAAAAAGAAAGACAGAGCACTGAGAGAACAAATTTTAAAACCCATAGATCTCAGCTGGCCTGAAACCACACCTGCTCATTAAGGCCCAGCTCATACGTTTCTTCTCTACCTCCCACTTAACCTCTGCAAGGAGCCTGGAGCACGGACCAGTGTCTACAGAGTGCTCAAATATTTGTTCGAGGAGACAAGGATAAGATCTGTTACTTCACTGCTTTGATTTATGTAGAGATCGAATTCACTGAAACTTTATCTTAGTTTGACTGAGAGCCTGAATTGTGAACCTGATTACGGTTTCCAGCTCAAAAATAGCACCAACTCTTGTCATTTCTTGGACACCTTCATCTATCTGTCCAGGGTCAGAATGTTTGGAGGTGTTTGGTTCAAATTCTTCTTCGCCATTTGTGGGTGGTCATGTGGGAGTGACAGTCACCAAGCAAGTGCTGGTGAGGGCAAGGGGGCCTATCCAAGGGGCTGGCTTAGGCCGGTTAGCTCGTAGCAGCCTTCTGGCTACAGTGACCGATTCAGAGGTAGGAAGGTGACCTAAAGCAGTCCGATATATGTGAAAGACAGGACTTTTCTCAGATCTTAACATGAACTCAGAAGTGATACATTTCAGGAAACTGAGACCAAGATTAGAACTGAATGAATTCTGAAGCTTATGACTTGTAACCCTCAGCATGCAACCAGAAGTCTGAAAATTGAAAAGCATTTCATCCCTTGCAAATTTGGTCATTGACATCATTTTCTCAGGAAGTCCAAAATGTGCTTGCCACAAGCTGGTATCATAGACAATGGTTTAAAACACATTTCAAGGCCCTTAATATGCCAAGAAACTTCTACTATTAGGAAGTGAGTGCACATAATTCAGGGATTGAAGAAACAGGACAATTAAAAAAGAAGGATTCCCCTATGCATTTTGGAAAACAAATCCCCAAACACAGGAAAGTGACCAAGATAATTATGCTATTTGAAGGAACAAAGGAACACCCTGGGAAAATGAGACGGTTTGCTTTAATAGATACAATAGGGACAGCTTACATTATATAAGATCAAATATGGAGTCCACTTGGAAACCAAAGCTTTAATTGAGGCAAAGCTATTGCTTTGAGTGATGAGCTCATATACAGTCCTGTGTTGAGCATCTTATTAAACTACTCCTCTGGTTATTAACTGACGTAGTTGCTGTTACTGCACCTGCCTCTTTCTGAGAGCAGCAGTATGGAACATAAGGAGGGATATGGAATGAGGAGTCATGAAAGATGGACTTGGATCCTAGCTCTGCAGACGACTAACACAGTGACCTTGGACATCTCCATACCCTCAAGTATAAGTGTGAATGATGCACATACTATGTTAATTCTGTTTATGGCCAAATGTAATACTACATATAGAATGACTTCTTATTCTTATTCTTGAAGTAACACATACTTACACATGATATTGGTATATATGGAAATCTATAGAAACAAAATTGAAAGTCACCTATCTGCAGACTATCTTGAGATAACAGCTATTGATATCAATGCATTTCCCTCTTTTGATGTAGTTTTCTAAATAATTGAGTTCATTCTATATATGCAATTTTGTATTCTGCATTTTTACATAATGTTTCATGATAATACTTTCCTCTGGACATTAGAAATATTTGGTAACAATTTTAATGGCTAAATAATCCATGGTATTAATTTGCATGTTTAACGAATATTTGGATATTTAGGCCCTTTTTGTTTGTTTGCTCTTATAAATGATGATTCAATTTAAATCTTTATGTATAAATCTTTTATTGCATTGTAGCTTATTTCTCTACACCAATTCCCAGAAGTGGCGTTATTGGGTCAAAGACTATGAGCATTTTAAATAATCATGCATATTGCCAAATTGTCCAAAGAAAATTTAAACCACTTGATTTATCCACCAGATCATTATGGGAGTATCTGTCTCACTAACTTTGCTGACATTGTGCCATTAAAAATTTCAAATTTAATAAAAATTTTATCATTTTCCAATAAAACCTGCAAAACCCACAAACTGTAAGGCAGAAACCTGTCAGAGGAGGAAAATGCAAATATTTTCCACTAATAAAGAGTGATAGAGAAGTGGTGAGACTGCACCCTCTCAAAGGCGGGAAACTTTCAACACCCAGAAAAACAAGGCAGTCCCCTCGAGTTCCAGTTCTCACAAGTTTCACTGTATTTTTCATATCTTTGACTATTTATAAAATAAAACATTTTTGAAAAGGGCTTTTGAAATAGTAAAATGTTATATAAAGATTATTTACTTTTATTTGAAGCTGTTGGATATTGCTTGCTGCTGTCCCCTTGGGCTGAGGTGCCTGTCCATGCGCTGAGTCTCGTCTGTGACTGAACTAGAACCCTACTACACCATGAGGCACCTCTCAGAGTTCTCTGATTTCCTAAACCTTGTACGGAGCCTCGGGTTCACTTACCTTGGATTTCTAACGTAGTACTCACTGATTTGTGATCTATGAGAACTTACTCTTGCAGAGCTGCCCAAGGCCTGCACTTCACGTATTGACCTCTCTAAGGATCCATCCTGAAGGGGCATCCCACAAATATTATGAAGATGTTTTTATTAGGGCCAATTAAATTCTGTGAAGATATTAGAGATGTTATTTGTTCAATCGTGTGGTGGCTGAGGGCAGAATGATATTGGTATAAGAGAGCTCACTTCATAGTCTTATTTCCCAGGGGAAATCATATCAAGTTTAATTTTGCCTCCATGAATTATTTGAATGATTATATTGAAAGCATAATTTTCAAAAGTGAAGATCCTATTAGTGATAGGAAATCAAGACAAGCAGCAAATTAAGATTTACAATATGAATTAGACTGTGCTGGTATGAAATCCAAGAAAATGCTTCAGTTAGCCGAATCCATTGAAAAGAATCCATTAGCTCCTGGAAAATATCAGCCCAAACAGTTGTTCGACTGAAGCAACACGCAAGTTGACAGTTAACTGATCTGATAGTATCTGGTTTGCTGGGCCCCAGTGTGAAAACAGAAGCCAATAGAGCATAGTGTGTCCTATGTTCGATTCCTGGTCCTTGTTGAGTCCTTGCTCGGATATGTGCTTTTATTCTGATCCCCAGTAACCATCCTTGGCTTTCCCCCTAAGCTGATTCACCTTTTCTCTCCTGTACTACCTTTGAGAGGTGCTCACTGATAGCAGGTAACTAACTTTGGCTTTACTCTCCTTTGCTACCTTTTCCATGTAGACTAGATTTCCTACTCTCCTGCCCTATTTCTTGAGTATGAAAATGTAGACATGGTTTTATAATTTTCCTCTAACAAGCCACCACTGTTGAGATTAATTCCTTCTGATCATAGCAAAGACTATAAAGCAATTTCATTGCTCCAAGTGAATCAAAATCTAATTACTATGTCAGTTTTAATTTTTATGAGAGTTCAGTTACCTATATAAGAGTAAACAACACCAAGGAACTAACAATGAAACCATCAAAGATAGCTTTGCGATTAACCTTTGGTGATTGTAAACAATGCCGCTCTGGACACATTCATGAAATGAACAGGGCCTGATTAAGTACCCTGGCCTTTTCCACCATTTTCCTCAATATTTCTCTCCTTCTCTCTCATGAATGCAGTGCTCTCACAACCTCCTCACCCTTCTGACTATCAAATTCTTCTCTTAGGATGAGATCCCATTAACTTATCCGCAGAATGGGTGTAAAAAATGATAGGGCTGAATGTAGGCCTCCTTTGCTTAAATCAAGGTAATAAATGTCTAGCTCCATGATGGCGGAGACTTGGTACTTAGGCCACCATGCTTCCCTCCCTCACCCATTGAGGACATTGGAGACTGATCATGACACTCCTTCCTGCTGGGGCAGGAGGTACCCTTCTCAGAACCTTTCCCAATACAATGCCGCAGGCAGTGAGTGCTATTTGATCAGAATTAGGGCTTAAAATAGCACCTGTTTGCTACACGTGGTTTTAATGGGTCATTTTTAGGCTTGGGAAGAGTAGCTGATCGAGGTGTTTGGAAGCACACTTGTCCTCTCTGAAATCATACCATATAGACAATTCATATTCCATGCGTGTGTGTATCACTTAACCTTCCGGAGGAGATCGAGTGCCGAGTCCATGTGTATGATACACATATGTCCTTCACGAATTGCTCATCTTCCTACTGAGGTCTCTCAATTGCAGAGAGAGAGAGTAAGATTTTGCTTCAGACAGGCCTGGAGTTCAATTCCATCTCTATAACTTAATGTATATTAAGTTTCCTCGGAGGTAACATGGGAGTAAGAATTCCTACCTGATAGGACTGTCATGAAGATTAAAAGAGGAATGGTAATGAGCTTTCACATCGCCTGCTTATAGCAGTTACTAAATTTATGTGCATTCTATTCGTAAACCCTCTTCTAAAACAAGATTAAACTCTGGTGCATTTCATCTTATTGTGAAAAGCAAAGCCTTTGGTAGAAGCAACACACATCCAGAAGAAAACCTTACAACCCATTCCATCACTGGATCCGAATCCCAGGGCTGCGTGGAAGTAATCAGTGTCTTAGATTGGAGTAGCTGAAGATTCTGCTTCTGCTTGCTGTATGTGCCACTCTTGTTTGATCACTTTTCTCTGACCCACTTTTCTTTGTATCTCACTTCTTAAATGGTGCCACATTACAGGGAGAACCTTCCTTGCTCACTCTTTCAACATAAAATGGAATTATTCTAAATTTAGATTTTCCCCAGATCTTTGATCTGTCTAGATTGGCAGTCTATATGAAATAAGTTCCATGCCCAGCTTTTTTTATGTCAGACAGAAATTATAAAGCAGTCAAAAATGACCTAGCATCTCTGGTACGCTGATATTTTTCAGCTTTCATCACTATCCTTCTTCAAATAGGATCTGTTTGGAGGACATTGGGCATCTTCAAAGTCCTCTGATTTTATAACAATGCTTGTACCCCTCAGGGATGACTCTCAGGACCATGACATGCAGTTTTCTAGCATATTCTTATTTAGTAACGATCCTTTACATCTGCACAATATTTTATAATTCAGAAAGCACAGTCTTCCAATATTCTCTTTGATGCTCACAGCAATTCTGCAAGGGACCCAGGGCAAGTATTGCCACCTTTTAACATATAAGAGAAACTAAGCACAAAAAAAAAAAAAAAAAAAAAGCACAAGCAAGGTTAAATAATGTGATTGAGGTTAATATGCTTGTATGCAGCAGAGTCCATAAAACAAGGAAGTTCTATATGAAGGTTCAAACTGTAAGTACATTCCAGTGGGTAGAACACATTCAGAGAACATCTTCAGTCAACAGAACCAATAAATATTATGCTGTCTCCAAGTTAGAGGAACACCAAAATCTCTCCAAACTCGGTTCATTCTTGGTCTTCAGCTGTCCGCTGTCTTTCTTGCTTTCATCTCAAGTTAAGCGCACTCTCCCCTGGATCTTGAAGCAGTCTTTAAGTGAATTAGGATCAAGTGAATATCCATTACACATTCAGAAAACCCTGAAACATTCCAAAACCTTGTTAGGAGACAATCTCTAGGGCTGTAGGAAACCCTACCACATTGTACTTTGCTGGGGGAAAAAAAAAAAGGGCTCAATAATGAACTGATTTTTATTAATGCCATGGCTCTCTTTGGGTCAAGGCTGTGGATTGAGATCATGGATGGATAGCAACTTTTCACAAACTACTATGAGATTTTATTTATCAAAGCCCCATGAATTATGATTCACTGCCAAGCTATGAGCTCACAGAGAAGGAAGAGCTTTGAAAAGGCATGTCCTCAAAAGCTGGAACTAAAAGTGTTCAAAACAATACCATGGCAGATTTGAGGGGTGGGGCCAAAATGAGTGATTGACTACAAAGATACCGATGGTCCATGTCTTTTTGGGAGGGGGACAGAAATAATAATTAACTTTTGACTTTCTTAATATAAATATACATGTTAAAACTAAAGGCAAAACAAAAAAATCCACAACAACAACAAACTAAGGGTAGCCACTAAAGATTTAGAAGTAGAATGACTAACCTCAAAATCGATAGTGAGGAAAATGCAGAAGTAAAGAAATTCTGAGAAATTCAGTAGAAGACTGTAAAGGAAGTGGGGGGAGAAAAGAAAAAAATCGTAATAATTAGGAAAATCAAAAAGGCCTAAGTGAATTGCAATATATAAACAATCGCATTAAAATTAAATTACATGACCAAGGCTATTAGGTAAGGAGGAAATCCAGTTATATTCTTCTTACAAGAGACACTCTTAGAGCAGAATCATACAGAAAGGTTTATTGTTTATTTATTTTTTACTTTAAGGGAAAATATATTTCAAGCAAAATATAGCCAAAAGAGATAATGCAACATAATTAATTTCAGAGAGAATACATTTTATGTCAAAAGGCATTCTAAAGGACAGAGATAGACACTGTTCCTAGTCTGTCTTAGTCTGGAAGCTCTGCTGAAACCTATTCACCATGAGTGAGTGACCCTGGAGGTATTTGAAATTCTGGTGGCGGAGCTTCCACCATCACAGAAATGTGCAATCCACCACAGTACCACAGATTGACAGACGTCTGGTGGCAAAAGCTTGTTGCTGTTATTGTTGTTTGCTATTGAATTGATTCAGACTCATAGTGACCCCATGAGACAGAGTAGAATCGCCTCATAGGTTTTCGTGGCTGTAATCTTTACAGAAGCAGATTGCCAGGTCTTTCTCCCACACAGCTGCTGGGTGGGTTCAAACTGCCAACCTTTTGGTTAGCAGCCAAATGCTTAAATGTTGCACCATCACAATTCAGCCTTTGTCAGTGTGAGGAATGGGATGAAATAAATGTTATGGGATTACAGAAGACGGAGCAATCAAACTGACCCTAGAGGTCTGGGAAAGCTCCAGAGCTGAGTAAGACTGGCCCTACTCTTCATACAGCCTTGCTCCTCTTGAACTTCCTGATCTTTTTCTTGATGTGAATAAATGCAATTTCATGGGAAAAGTTTTAGGCATCATTTTCTTCTAGTTTCACATGAGCCCCTGATTCTCAAGGATTCTTTTTTTTTTTTTGGTGTTGTGATCTCATTATTCTATTTATATTCTCCATTTACTAGCTCCATTTAGTTCATCTCTGGACCTCTGGTGAAGTTAATCATATTGAGAATTTGTAATATATACGGTAAGGAAATAAATTGTCAGCACAAGGGGTGTCTTACCTTGCACCGCTGAATAATGGTAACGGGTTGCATTTAAGTTGTCAGCAGGCAGAGATCCGTGCTTCACGCATACGAGAGGAGACAGGGCACAGAATGTCATAGGCAGTGGAAAGAAAAACATAATCTCTTGCTACCTAACTCCAGGGATTCAAGTTTAGGCTTGTAAAGTTACATCAAGGCACATGATACAAAGATAAAAGACTTTTTAACAAGAAACATTTTAAGCAGCTTAGCTTAGAATTGTCAATAGTATTAAAAAGTGAATGGTAAATACATTTTAAAAAATCATCTACAAATTATAACTGTACTCCTAACCAAATGCTGGAGTTAAATGTGCACTTTGCAGAGTAAGTCAGTAATTGCTCCTTCTATTTGTGGTCAGTGACAGGGCTCAGACACTTTTTAATCCACCACCTAAAGCTGAGAGCTAGCTTTTCTCCTGACCTCTTACAACTCAGACTCTAACTAGTGCCTGCACCTGCCATCTGCCCCCAAGAATGCCCCAGACCAATGTTGGGGACTCAAGCTGGTCTCTAACTGGCGATCGCAGGAATGGACAACAGAGGATATGGAAATTACAGTGAATTTAAGGAACTGACTTTAAAATATCTGATTTAAAAGCCAAGGGCCTCCTGCTTTTGAGAATGCAGGCAAACTGTAAAGTGTTATGATGCACTCATGAGGTGGCTATGAGTCGAATTCAACTCCACAGCAACTGGTTTACTGGTGAACCACAGAGCACATAATGAACCATTTACAATTTGTTGATCTCCTGCTACTTACTCTTGTACATTTGAGATAAGGCTGGAAGTTAGGAAATTGGAGCAGTTTATTCTATAAGCTCTATTGGTTAGAATGTTAGAGCCTTGGCTATCCAAGTATAAGCTTTGCTGACTTATGGGACACACAGTATAGCAACTATTTTTTATGCCTCTGGAGTCAGAATTGACTTGACGGCAGTGGATTTTTTATTTTTTGTGGAGTTCTTTGGAAAGCAGGTAGCCTGATTTTTATGCATTTGGCCTCAAGGGGGTAGCCTTTTGAAATACAAGAAACTCAAGAACCCTGAGTTGGAGGCTCGTTTTTTGCAGTTAGAGCATTGCCTTAGGTGATGCCTCTCAGATGCGTGAATTTTCTAAACTTTGGACAAGTTTGCCTTTATTTCTGTGCGATAAGCCTCCTCACTTTGTTTCCCAGTTACTACGTTCTTGTGAATTGGACCAATGAGCAACACATGATAAATGGAGAAAATACTGAGCTTGTCCAGGGCTTCATTTTACTTGGATCCACATTCAACACCCACGGAAGCAGCAGTCAAGAAATCAAAAGACACATTGCATTGGGCAAATTGGTTGTAAAAGACCTCTTTAAAGTGTTGAAAAGCAAAGATGTCACCCTGAAGACTAAAGTGTGCCGGCCCAAGCCACGATGTTTTCAATGGCCTCATATGCATGCGAAAACTGGACAGTGAATAAGGAAGACTGAAGAATTGACGTCTTTGAATTATGGTGTTGGTGAAGAACATGGAATATACCATGGACTGCCAGAAGAATGAACAAATCTGCCTTGGAAGAAGTACAACCAGAATGTTCCTTAGAAGCAAGGATGGCGAGACTACATCTCACATACTTTGGACATGTTTTCAGGAGGGATCAGTCCCTGGAGAAGGACATCTTGCTTGGTAAAGTAGAGGGTCAGCAGAAAAGAGGAAGACCCTCAATGAGATGGATTGACACAGTGGCTGCAACAATGGGCTCAAGCATAGCAACAATTGTGAGAATGGCACAGAACCGGGCAGTTTTTTTTTTTTCTGTGGTGTGTAGGGTTGCTCTGAGTCAGAACTGACTCAATGGCACATAACAACAACATTTTCTCATGAGAATGTACTTATCACAAGAATAAGCTATTCTCAATCTTCATTCAGTCATAGTGGCCATTTTCTCCTTTATGCCATTCATTGTTTCCAGGTATTACTGGCTCACTTCTTTTCTAGCTTCTGAACAGTAAATAATGCCTTTGCAATAAGGAATAACGCATTACAGTGGTACTTTTCAAGAGACTGGAATTCCTATAAGTTATTCTTTCCCCTCGTTCCCCTCATTACTTCTATGTGTAGCAGGTGGAATGCACCGCTGTGAGCAGCTTTGCAGTACTCCAGGGCAGCTCTTTCTGTTTCTTAGCTGTTAGTACTGCTTTTCTTATAATGAAGAATACATAGTAGCGGTAGCTTCCCTGAGATTCAAATTCCTTTAGTTTTATTTATTTGGCTTGTCAATACTGCTTTTGCAGTAATAAGAAATGCATTGTAGTGGTAATTTTCCAAAGATAAAAAAAAAAAAAAATCCCTTGGCTTTATTTGTTCGGGATGCAAGTACTACTTTTGCAGTAAGAAAGAATGCATTGTACCATGCTTCAAAAATTTTCATGAAAAATGATAAAAAAAAAAAAAAAGGCTAAGAAGAAAGAGTCTGGGATAAAATATATGTGCAGTCATTGCCAAGTGCCTTCATGTTTTACCTCATGTTTTGCCAATTTTCAAGAAATAAAATTTAAATTTCTTTTTTATCATTGACTCATATTGGTAGGATTTACATCGTCCAGGGTCTGCTGGGACATATGTGATCCTAGATAATTAGTATCAAAATTCATAACTCATAACAAAAATTCTGAATTGGTCCTTTAATCCACACGCCTTCCATTAGTGAAAATACATAGTACCAAAAAATTTTAAAGAAGAAAATAATTGGGTCTTCAAAGGGGTATTGAGTGCTTGCTACAGGTCAGGTGCTGCGTTAATTGTGTCACATGTATTTTCTCATTGAATTTTCACAACAACATTCATTCCTATTGTATAGAGGAGAAAACAGGCTTAGAGTGTGCTGGACTTTCTGTTTGTCTCTCCAGATCTAAGCTCCACCCTTCACTACTCCACTCTGTCTGGGAAGGCTCGTTGTTATGGACTGCATCACCTGGGTCCCTTTCTCTAAGGCTTCAGATTGGGTTTGGCCAATGGAAGGCACCAGAAGGGGATTAGAGGCAGGAGGAGAAAGAGGTGCAGGTTTTTATCCCTGGTTCCTTCTGTGCTGGGTCCAGTTTGGGACTGGCTGTGTTCCTCTACCGAACGTCAGCTCCTGTAAGGCAGCCGTCTCCATCCATCAAGAGCTTTTACCAAAAACCAAACCAGTTGCCATCAAGTTGTTTCCAACTCATGGTGGCGCTATGTGTGTCATAGTAGAACTGTGCTCCACAGGGTTTTCATGGATGTGATCTTTTGGATGTGGAACACTAGGCCATTCTTCCGAGGTGCCTCTGAGTGGGTTCAAACCTCTAACGTTTCAGTTAGCGGCGGAGTCATCTAACCATTTGCACTACCTAGGAACTTTTTCCTACAGGGATCTAGTAACCACTCCCTCTTCTTGCTCCTTCAGGCCCAGGGATAAGGCTTCCAAGGTGTTTAAACCCCAGGTGCTTCATTAACATGTGGTGGTGAACACATCCTCTCACTCTACCCATAAAAAAAAAATACCTTTATAAATAATCCTTACCTTAAACTCTTTTTAGATACGCCCTTTGAATGGCATCTGTTTTCTGCTGGGCCCAGATCACACACAGCTAGAATATTCCTTAGCTAGGCTTTAAACCTGGTTTTCCTTGAACCCAGAGTTCACGTTCCGATATCCATGCTCCTCGTCTCCTACGTGAGGGTCTTCTTATGCTCATCTCCATTTCGGACCTCAATTCTCATTTCTGCCCTTTCTCTATAGTCACTCAAAAGTGAAGGAAACTTAGAAAGTTAGGTGCTTACACTGTCACAAAATTTACCACAGGTAAGTCTCATTTATAAGGAAAATTTCCAGTTAATAACACCTATTTTCTAAATCTTTATCTACCAAATATTATTTGGCATCTACTATGATACAGATGTGGATTTAGGAAGAGGATTAAGAAGCAGTCACCTGGAATTACCTGCTTGTGACCTATGTTGTGTTGCCTATAAGGTATTTAAGCAGAGATCTGGATGGATTGCTGGAGATTTCCAGAGAGAAGTGACTGAATCTGCCTTGGAAATTAATAAATTCTTCACTAATGATGAGTCATTTGAGCTGGTTCTTGAAGGATAACAAGGAGTTGGCTAGGTGGTCAAAAAGTTACAGATATTTCTTGCAGAGAACAGTGTAGGTAAATCTGCAAAGGGTCAAAAAGAAATGGTAATTCATTTGTCATAGCAGGGGTGAAAGGAAGGGAAGGCCAAAGGGTGGATTTAGAGGGTGGCTTTTAAATTGTCAAGATATCTTGCACCTGAACCTCTATCCTGGACTTGAGGGTGACTTTTCCAGAACACAGAAGACTGTGCTGGCCTACCCTTGGCATCTGAGCCATTGGAGTCCATGTGAGACATTGCGTAGACTTCTTAAAGGTGTCCATATAAAAAACTCCATTGCTGTCAAGTTGATTCTGACTCATAGTGACCCTATAGAACAGAGTAGAACTGCCCCTTACGGTTTCCAAGGAGCAGCTGGTGGATTTGAACTGCTGACCTTTTGGGTAGCAACCATAGTTCTTAACCACTATGCCACCAAGGCTCTGGGATGTGGTTTTTCCCTCAGAATCTTATCCAAAAGGATCCCTTATGAACTAAACAGATCCACTTTCTGTACGAAATTCATGCCGACCTAATCAGTAAAGGTCTCCCTTAGACTTAGAGAATTTTGTCCCAAGGATAGGGCCAAATGAAATCACGCCAGATGAAGGACCTCTTGAATGTAAGGAATTCCACAGTGGCCAATTGCACTTTTTATCACAACAGGCTTTGCCTGTAGGCTTTGGTAAGATAGACCCGAAGTCTCCACTTACTAGTTATGTGGCTTTATTCCAAGTTACATAATCTTCCTGAGCCTCAGGTCCTTCGTCTCTATAATAGAGATAATTATGGTATATACCTCAAAGAGTTAGGAGGATGAAATGAGATAATGCATATAATGGGATTTGTGTAATGTGCGGTACGTTGTTAGTTACCATTGACTCACCGTGACCTTATGTATATAACAGAACAAAAAGTTGCCCAATCCTGTGCCATCTTCCTGATCTTTGACATGTTTGCACCCATTGTTGTGACTATTAATATGGAATATAGGACACAAAATAAATTGTATGCTGTCCCCACACCAGCCCACACCACACAGAGCTATTTTGACTTGCTGATCTGTATTTCCTTGATACTGAATAATGTCTCCTTCCTCAATGCTTCTAAAACCAGCCTTGAAAATGTCTACAGTGATGGTAATTCAGGTTTTCGTGGCCCTGGTCACTTCCTACCATGGATCTGTAAAAATGACTGACCCAGATTTACTAAGCTGTCCAGACCTCACTGAGCAAGCTGCCGGCCCTTCTCGCACATGACTGCCTATAGCCTGGCATTTGCCACCTTGGAATCCATGTCTGTCAGGAAACCCCTGATTTCTGGAGCCGCACTTGAGGGAGCAGAATAGAGAAAATACTCACTTTAGTTTTTGATCTTTAGATAAGCTTTTCCTTCTTATAATGGCTTGATTTCTTTCTCTCTTTCAAAAAAGTCGTTTGTCATGTGTCCCAAAGGATGCTTTGATACCTCATTCATTGTCTTTTCTAGTTTCTTTCCCTTTTCATGATGAGTGAGCCTCCATTGAACTATTTTTGAAATGCTACTTGTCAGGAAAACAGCCAAAATATTGAAACAGATGTCAAAAATTATTTTCTCAATTTAGAGTCATTAAGTGGATCTCTATTCATAGAAAATACTAAATATCATTACTTGATATAACTGGGTTTTAAATCTGATGTTTTCCTTCCAAAATATTTAAAACAATATTTTAATATAAGGTTGCATTGCCACAGTGTCTCTCTTACACATGAACGACTTCTTTTGTCTTTGATTTCCCAACTTTCTTGAAGGCTTTAACCAGGAAATTCTTGGAAGTCATTAAGGTTGTAGTCACCAACTCCTTTCCCAACTCCTCCAAGCTGGAGTCACTACTAATACTTCTACTTTCCAAATCAGGAGCTCCTCCCTGCCTTGCCTGCCAGACTCTGAGTTAGCCCTGGTCAGGACTGGAATTACACCTGTGGCCATGATGCAATTCCTTATATAGCCTGGAATTTGTCATGTGACCCAAGGCATAGCATGTGTTCGGTAAGCCCTGTAGCTAGATCCGTGTGGCTTTTGAGTTATAAGATTTCCCTAGTGTCCTCCCCACTGCTCTACTGATCCATCCCTATGACTGGCTTTCAGTGCTGTTTTTTATTTTTATTTTTCCTTCTTCCCTTTCCATGCATTTACTATCCCCTGTGATAAAACCCCATCAGTTTGACTGGGATTGTGGTATCCTGCTTAAGTCTTGTAAGCCACCTAGCTTGAGGGACTGGATCAGCATTGTCTAGCTGGGTTTCTACCACAAACGCAGAGTGTAGCATAGAGGCTAAGAGCCTGGGCTCTGGAACCATAGGCCTTTGTATGATTCTTAGCTGCATAGCTTGACCTAAGTATTCTCTTAGTGTCCTAATTTCCTCGCATGTCAAGTGGGGACAATACTATCTATTCTCCTAGGATTGGTGTGGTGAGAAAGTGAGTTAATGAAGGTAAAACACCTAAAACAGCACCTGGAATGTAGCAAGTGCTCATTAACACAAACTACTAAAATGTACTGACTACATAGCATCGTGGTATTTTCACCCATTTGATTTTAAGGATCACTCTGAGTCAGAATCGACTCAATGGCAATGGGTTTGGTTTGGTTTGGCAGTACCTAGAAGATTTAGCTGTCGTGAGACCTTCTCCTCCTCCAGATTAGAGGCTCTCTACTTCCAGCAAATTTGCATATACCACATTTAACTTCTTGACTCAGGAGCCCAACTGATCCAGTATTTGTGTCTTCCAGCACACGCTCCACACAGAGTATTCTTTCTTTCCCCAGCACGAGAGCCCATGCTCCTCACCAAAGACTACCTAAGAGCTGACAGCTATGGAACTGGTAATCATGGTACTCACCCTGGCAAAACATTGAACCGCAGGACCCCTTTCACACGGTATGTCCCTCAAAGGTGAGAAATTGGTATACTTGCTTATGAGGGTAGAATAAAACATGTTGACGGCACTGGGTTGGGTTCCAGTTTGCTAAATATAACCTTTAAGATTTTTCAATGAGCAAGACAAAAAATGAATTATCCCTGATATACCTCCTTCCCATCATCCTAGTGAAATACCAGTAAAGATATACAGGAACAGATGATAGACTGCAGAAAAGAGTAGTCCATATGCTGAAAGCCCAATCCTAGCAGATTATCCACTAAACGTATCTTTCAGGGGAAAGAATCGAAGGATGCTTGAAAGTAGGAAGGAAGAGCTTTTAGCTCATTTTTGGTTAGCACAGACATTGTAAAGGTAACAAATTACTGCAAGAAAACTGTAGGATGACCATATTTTCAGTTTGCTCATGAAGGTCCCAGTTTACACACATTGTACTAAAGTAGTAATAGTGCTCCTTTCATTCGTTCCAGTTTGGATGACAAATTATATGGCCACTCCAAGATAAGAGTGGCTGAATAAAACATACAAGATTTATTATCGAGCTATTAATATATATTTATACATATTTTAAGAAATAGTTTCAAAGCATGTTAACCAGTAGATATTCTGTTTATCTTAAAGCCACACAGTTCCACCCTCCAGTGCCAGCAAATTGTTTTGACTCACCTGAAAGGTGTATACATTTTAGGGGACACGCTGTAAATTCTGCACTATCCAGAGTTTGTTCCCATTCCTATCAGCTCTTTGTGCATTCATTCAGATATTGCAGCAGTTCTAAAACAACATGGTAGGAAAAACAAGGCAGAGGATGCATAAACAAAGCAGGAAAAAAAATTTTAGTACCTGAAAAAGGTTTTATTTTTCAGAAGAATGGTGAAAAACTTAGATTTTACGCTTATTGTACTCAGAGTCACAAGAGAAAAGAACATCTGTGAAATAAGAGTAAGAACCAGAAAGAGAGATCAGGCTGAGATAAAGGAAAGCATACAAATGGATGACTAAAACAAGCAAATGGTGGCATATGAAAACAGATTCAATTCAGCAGAATAAAAATCCACATTGGAGGCAATAATTGGCAGAACTTTACAGAAAATCCAATCATTAAAGTGGAAGAAAATGTGAGAAATGGCAATAATACAAAACAGCATGTGATTTGGAGGACTTAAGGGTTTACAGGTATTCAGAGGAGAAACAAGAACCATAGGACCCAAGTAATAAAGTAAAATAGAAGAAAATGTTCCTTAGCTGGTAACAGATTTGCATATACAGATTGAAAGTACTCTTCAATATTCAGACAAAATTAATAAAAAGAACTCATCATACCTTGGGGTATCTTTGCAAAAACTTTAAATTTCAAAATTAAATGGATCAATTCTATAACCATCAAAGCAGGAAAAAAGTTTTCTGATAAATGCAGAAATAGCCTGAATTCAGCTTTATACTCAGAAATACTAAATGCAAGAAGAAAATGAAGAAATGTCAATGAAATTTTTGGGAAAAAAAAAACTGTGACTCAATATTTCTACCCAGCTAAATGGTCATATATATGGGAACAGTCATATATGTGGGAACGATAAAATGATGTTCTCAGGGAATGGTACTGCCCACCCCCAACTCTTCATCTCATATAGAACACAGAAAATGATGTTTTTAATAATAGAATACTCAGATGTGGCTTCTCACACTAAGAAACTATTGGCATGAATGCTCTGATTTCCTCGTTGGGTATGTCCATCTATCCCAAAGGTGGTGGTGGTTGTTGCGAGTTGCCATTCTCTGATTCATGACAACCTTATGTATAACAAAACAAAATGTTGCCCAGTCCTGTGCCAAAGGTTGAGGTGAGTCCTATGCCAGAGGGTGTTCAATTCCTCAGTACACACATCACCCATTTATATTACATCCTTGTGCTGTGGCATGCTAGTTTGGGATTTCACAAGGAGTCAGGAAATATACTACTTGTTCATTCTTTGGTAGAAAATGATCCACATTGTACTCAACTGAAAGAGAGATGAAGAATGATAATGTTTTGAAGAAGGCAACTAGGGTGGCACTCAACTAAATATAGGGTGTAACAACTACTAGAAATATAGGTATGACCTTGACTTAAAAATCCTAATGCTATATTTGAAATGATTCTTATAGTTAAAAATTATAATTTTATTATAATTTGTGTTTTTTTAGTATACATGAAATTAATATTGAAAGTGCTGTGAACAAGGTAACCAATGTTGCTAAATCAAATGAATGGTTATCTGCCCTTGTCTTATTTCCTTTATAGCATTTGCAACTCTTTTTTTTTAGTTATGTTTTCAGAAGTATACTTCATAATTTTTTTTTCAAAAATACACAGAATCGTATGAAGTTAAAGGTGAAAGGGAATTTTATGGCCAACCTGCCCTCTAATTTTAATTCTCAAAGATAATACTGTTAAAAGTATATAGTATATCCTTAAAAATTACTTATATTAAGTCTTATATGTCAGATGGCATATCATACATGTCATGCAACTTTGTTTTCTACAAAAATGGGATCATACGGTATATATTGCTCTTAAACTATTTGTGTTTTGTTTGTTTTCACTTAATATATATTGGATACTGTCTTTCAGGTTAATTCCTATGTATTCCATCATTCCTTTTAGTTGGTGTGTAGTATTCCATTGCTCTAGTGTTTTTAAATTTACTAATTTTAAAAATTTACTATTGATTGACACTTGAGTGGTTTCCATTTTTCAATTTTCAATAACGTGGTACAGAACATCCTCATGAATGTGCCTTTAAATATTTGTATGGGTATTTCTAAAGGATAAATTTCTAAAATTGGAATTGCTATTTCAAGGGGTATGCACGTTTTAAGTGGTGAACGATATTGCTGAGTTGCCTCTGCAAAGGCGTGCCAATTTACAGCCAACCAACCATGAATGATAATCTGCTTCCTCATAGCCTTGTCAACAATGCAGTTTACCATTTTTTCCTTTTGCAAATGTGATGGGCAAAACACTCTATTTCAAGGATTTTTAATGAGGTTAACCATATATTCATATATTTATTAACCATTTAGATTTCTTCTATGAATATCTTATTCCTATTGCTTGCCCATTTTTTTTAACAGCTTGTGTTTCCCTCACAAATCTGTAAGAACTATCTGTATATTAATAGTAACAGCCCCCTGTTTATTAATGGATGATTGTTTTTCCGAGTTGTCTTTTGGTGTATTTGTACTGTTTCTTGGTACATAAAACTTGAAAATTATATTCCATGAATTTTTTCAGGTATGTTTAGTAATTACATTATTATAATAATTTAAGGGGAAATAGTTGTTTAGTTTAGGTGTGATGAATTTCTGGTCATTTTTTTCATTCATTTAAAAGTATAGCTATTGAGCACTGTACATAAAATGGTGAGCAAAATAGACCTTAAATTTACCTTTGTGAAGTTTATAGACAATAAATATATAAATAATAAAACCCAACCCAGTGCCGTCGGGTTGCAATAGAAAGTTTAAATATATAAACAATTATTATTAAGTGTCAAACATGGAAACGAAAGAGTGCAATGATCATTTATAACAGGCTTACACTGGGGTTTATCAACGTTCTCTCTGAGGAAATGACATTTAAGCAAACAGTTAAGGGATGGTTAATTAGGAATTAGCCAGGCCATGGCTATGGCAAAAAGCATTCAAGGCAGCTGTGGAAACCACACATATGAAGGCCCTGGTGCATTAAAGACCTATAGCTGAAGTGAGATGAACAAGGAGAGTGGTAAGGTGTAAGGCATGAGTATACAGGGCCATTGTAGGTCACGCTAAGGATGTTGCCGTTAACCCTAAGTACAGTGGAAAACCACTGAGAGTCTTAAATAGGGAAGAGAGGTGATTAAATGGGTATTCTTGAAGATAACTCTGACTGCTCTGAGGAAAAAGGACTGGCTTGGGAAAAGGCAGAAGTGAGCAGGCCATTTGGGAAACTATGATGGCAATCTGAGCAAGTGATCATGGTGTTTTGGTCTTGGACTAGAATAGGGGTAGAGTTAGAGCTAGACAGATTTAAAGTATTTGCTGCAAATAGAATTGACAGAATTTGGTGATGGATTAGAGCAAGGGGTTCATGGGAAGAAGGGAATGGCTTTCTGGTTAAAGTAACTGATTTTCTTAAATCTGTCATCCATGTTACTATCTTTTCTGCTATACTTTTCTACTGATATTGTCCTCTGCTTTGAATGTAACCTTTATTTCTGAAATGGCTTTACTGTTTCCTTGTACTCTATCAGTTCAGTTTTTACCTCTTTTGCTTCCTAATTGACTATTATTTGATCTATTTCATCTCTCCTTTGAATTCATTTACCAAATAATCTGCTTTTATTTACTTTAAAAAACATAGAGACCTTTTTTTATGATTTTTTTTCTAGTTCCTGGAGGAATTCTGCTCTTGAAGAGTATTTTTCATTTATCTTTTTCTGTCATGTTCCTTTTACTTTATCTTTTAGTACACATGACAAGGATGGAAAAGTGATGCTTATTAATATTTGAATATGCATATCTAGGCCTGTCATTTACTTTGAGAGTATGTTAAGTGGGAGAGGGATAGAAAGAAAGACAGCTGACAACATCAAATTGTATATATTCCTTTGTGGACTTTATCTTCTTTAACTATCCCTTAAATACTGGGGATCCCAAGGTTCTGTCCTGGCCCCATTCTGTTTTCACTCTATGTAATCTACCTGGATGATCTCATCCCCTGCAATGGCTTCAAATACCACCTATATGTCTTTTGAACCTCAAAGCTATATCTTTGGGCCAGACCTATCCTATGAAATTTTCACTCATATCTAACTGCCTATTTGCCATTTCTGCAGTGATATTTGGAAACACTGGTGGCGTAGTGGCTAAGTGCTACAGCTGCTAACCAAAGGGTCAGCAGTTCAAATCCACCAGGCGCTCCTTGGAAACTCTGTGGGGCAGTTCTACTCTGTCCTATAGGGTCGCTATGAGTCGGAATCGGCTCGATGGCACTGGGTTTGGTTTTTGGTTTTCAATGATATTTAATAGCTATCTCCAAACTGTGCAAAATAAAATGCTTGATTTTCTCCTTAAACCTGCTAGTCTGTCAGTCTTCTACAAACGAGTAAATGACTCCTCATCCATCTATTTCACAGAACAAAATTTTAAGGGTCATTCTTTTCCTCATGGCCCACATCCAGTCTGTTAATGAGTTTGCCAAATCTACCTCCAAATGGAGCCCTCTTTCTTCTGCCTTCGCCCTCTCCAGTCCATTCTCCACACCCAATCAGAGTGTTCTTTTGAAAACACATTTCATGTTATATCATCATCCTGTTTTAATCCTTTAAAATGGCCTCCAGCTCAATTACCATTTGGTTATTTGGTTACAGTTCAGATTTCTTAAAATGACACTTGAGGCCCATCATCATGTGGTTTCTGGTTACCTCTGGAGGCTCATACCTCACCTTGGCTCCATTCATGCTTTGTGCTCTAAAGCAAACTTCCTTAATTTCTGGAATATGCCATGCCCCTCCTCACATGGGCCTTTATACATACTTTTCTTTCTTTCTGAGCATTTCCCCCTCCTATTCCCATTTTGGGAAACCCTGGTGGCATAGTGGTTAAGAGCTACAACTGCTAACCCAAATGTTGGCAGTTCGAATCCACCAGCTCTTCTTGGAAACCATATGGGGCAGTTCTACTCTGCCCTACAGGGTCACTATGAGTCGGAATTGAGTCGAGGGCAATGGGTTTGGTTTTTTTATTCCCATTTTGGGGCCCTGGTAGCTAAGTTGACTAAGCGATTGACTGCTAACCAAAAGATTGACAGTTCAAATCCACCAGCCACTCCTTGGAAATCCTACAGGGCAGTTCTACTTTGTTCTATAGGGTCACTGTGAGTTTTTTTATTCTCATATTGGATACATTCTTAATTATCCTTCAGGTGTCAATATTGTCCCTTATGTCAGAAACTTATTCCTGATCACTAACCCCTAGGTCACATTAGGTATCCCTTCAATATGCAATGGTTGGTACACTAAGCATAGGTCTAAAATAGTTTGTTTACATTTGTAAGTCTCCTGTTTGACTGTGGGCTCTGTCAGAACAGGAATTCTGCCATTCTCATTTACTTCTGTCCAGCACAAGGATATCTTACCAAATCTTTTTTGAACCAAATGATGGACTGGATGAGTCATTTTCAAACCAGATCCTTAAAGCTCCATGTGGGTAACCGGAAGGAGGTACACAAGAGGAGAAGAGGGAATAAATACCAAGAGGGGCTCCTGGGCCTTAACTCCATGTCAAAAAGAGCAACTGCACTTTTATCAAAATTGTATGTGGAACTTTTGTATGTGGTATTGTTTGAGAAAAGATTTTGCTGAGAATAAACAAGTTTGAGAAACAACTAGGGTCCATGATGTTATAGGCCCCCTACAGCTCTGAAATTCTGTGATTTTGTGAAATTGCAAATGAGTTAAATGGCTAGAATAACATAAGATGAAAGAATTAGACTCTAGCCTGTATACAAAGGGTCTTCAAAGAGGTTTACCCTAGACTTTGCCCATTTTCAGGCAATGTACCAGCTCATTAACATTACTGTATGAGACAACCAGTCAGCAAGCAATTTCTAGGACACAATTTTTTTTTCAAGAGTGCATATCCTACTGCCTAGAAACACATTACTACTACATGGTGCCTGCAGAACTAGGGTTCTATTTTACTGCAACTGCTATTCAAATCCACGGTAGTTCTTTCCATTTTAGTTAGTAACTCAAACCTATAAAATCCATAAGCCTTTTTCTCTTGCCTTTGGGGCTTCTTGATTCAGGAAAGGTGATTGAATATAAAAGGAAATACTCAGAGAGGAAAGACACAATTGCACAACTAATTAAATCACTTGCCTCTTGCCCTGGAAGTTAATGAACACCCCAAGCAGGGATCACAAAACCAATATTAGACATTTTAGAAGTGAGATAAAAAAGTATTGTAACCCTGCTATTAAAAATTATTAAAACTTTTAGCCTCACTCTCCTTCTCTCTCCCTCCCTCTCTCTTTTTCACTCCCTCCTTTCTCCCTTTTGGCGAATTTTCACTTTAGGTGTGAATTATGAGGCAGAGGAGGCAAGAAGTGGCAGGGGCCTTGGAGAGAGCATGGTATAATTTCTCTGCCCCTCAGACATGGAAAGGAAAGAAATCGCGCCAAGTCCCTCAGCACTCTAGTGACAGTAACAACTCTGAAAGTCAAGTTTTCTGACTCTTAATTTGATGATCTGTCTTTGATACTAAAGTTCCATCTAATTCAGATTTTTAAAAAAGTGACTCAAAAGAAAAACAGACAAAAACTAAG